>NC_045728.1:14077519-14765171 GCF_009834535.1 Camelus ferus
GGGCAGCCCGAGGTCCTAACATGATGTAGCACCGGTTCCCCTACGGATGAAGGAAAGTTCAAGTACTTTCTGTGCTCATCAGACACCTGTGATGACACACGGAAACCTGGCACGCGAGCCCCAGCTCTGGTAGCTGTATTCTGACGTGACTTCGGGGCTCTGGAATGTGTTTACATGTAGCAGATGGAGCTGTTAGTTAGCTGTGCTATCTTGAAGAATTGCTTTCCCAGGTAATCAGCTGTGCTCATTCAGGATGTTTCCCCACCTCGATATGTCAGCTCAAGAAGCGAGAATGATTAATTGCGGCGACCGGACAGTGCAGTGGAATAACTCTGGGAGGGGAACTGTCCCCTGATGCTCCGGTGCAGCAGGGAGCTCGGAGCAGTCGGATGCAAAGCAAACAAGATGGGACGAATGACCGGGGTGCTTCCCGAAGCTTACCTGTCAGTATATAGAGTTGCTGTGGCAACCTGAAGATTTGCAATTCATAGGAAGAGTAGACCGAGACAAAACCTTAAGTCATGGCTGTCATTACAGTGGAATGGGAGCCACCAACACCTGGCAACCTCTATTACTTCAACTTGTTTCTTTTCACGCTTGGAGGAGTAAAATGCATAAAAGATTAATATGCATAGTAAACCTTTTGGTAAAATATGTATGTGTTCTGCATTTCAGATGACTAAAAACTTCGAGTTCCCCTCCACTTAAATCAATATTAGTTAATAATGTTCCAAGTGAGCTGGCTGTCATACTTTTGGTTAGAAGAAGGACCATGATGCAAGGATGGAGAACGGGCCACATTCTCTTTGCAGTCAAAAAAAAAAAAAAGGATAGATCGCTGCGTAAAAGAAATTGTTATGCCTCCTGGAAATGCTCATAAGATATTAATCTAGATTTTGTGCCCTCCCTCTTCATGGGCCCCCTCTCCTTCTTGCCGCCTAGTGATGGGTATTTTAAGTTTATCCAGGTTCCGGTACCATCCACAGAGATGAATGTAAAGGTGTACTGATGAAGGTTTTCTTTCTGAAAACAAACAAACAAACAAAAACCTCAAACCACTGAAGTTTCTAAATACGGTCCTGTCATCTATGCATATTCTGTAATTTCATCATTTAACAGAAATTTAGGATTCCTGGCATCGAACTCATGTTACAGTTGGCCTCCGTAGGGGTTCCTTTGAATGTTGGAGGTGGACGGCTATGTAAATTACAACATATTTAAATTTTAGCCAGTTGTCACTAAGGCTTAGCTTTCGTCTTTGCTGTATTAAAAAAACAAAGCACAAATATTCTTTAAAAACCATGCCTGCAGCATTTTCTAGGTTTATATTTGAGTGTGTTTAGTAGCTGTTTTCATTTTTTTGCTGTAGGAGAAAAATGTTTTTTTTTTCCTTCCCCCCCGAGTGTATTTCAAAAACAGTTAAATGGAACTTTGCTTGGAATTTTCTAGGGTACAAAATCTTTTGAAAATCTGATTCTGAATGTCAGAAAAAGGTACAGTTGCAAGAAAACCATCACAGTCAGTTTCCTATTGGGTGCATTAAGTCTGGAATTAAACCTAAAGGGCTGATGTATTAAAAACACATTAAATATTTAACATTAAAGATCAGCCTATGGTTTTTCTCAAATCATCTTTTCGAAGGGCAAAGCGAACCATGAGCACTCTTCTAAGGAGTTGCACTTGTAAAAGGGTCTATTCAGTTCAAACCAGGATCCAGAAATCTAGGTTATGGCTAAGAGGACCAGAAAACAAATAGATGTGTGTGTTCAGCTTCTACGGCGGACTTGATAGCTGAGCTGCCATGTTGTCCCTGTTGAGCTGGGTAAGCCTTTTGACGGCTATGTTTCCGCTCACTGCCGCACTGGGCATTTCTTCCAGCCGGCAGAGGGTTGTAATTGGAGATCATCTCCTTGAAGATGGAGCCTTTTATTTTTGTGGCTTTCTGAGGAGTTGTAATGCCTGCCTGCTTTTCCTTTTAATCAGATGTTTGAGAGCTGCAGCTTTGGGTCAAATGGGCATATTCACACCTGATTTTTATAGGATTTTCAGTGGCTTGAGTATTATGTTTAAATGAAAAACCATCCTGAATAGTCCCCTTTTAGGAAATAGTCTGCCGGAGAGCTGCATTTTCCAGCGTTCGGAGGATTTGAGAGAAGGCACGGACACCTATCATTTGTAACCCAGTTAAAGTTGTTTACCTTGTCTGGACACAGTTGTGGACCAGGGGAAAGCTGCTTCTTCTAAGCTGAGCTGTGTAATTTTACTTGTATGCCCAGATGTCCTTTAATTTATTTTCAGGGGAATTGGTAACTATCGCAAGATTTTGAAAGTTAATTGCTAGATTCCAGGAAGGATTCCCATGAATGGGCTGGAAGAATACCCCTAGGGCATAAGCCTGTGTGTGGATATGTGACAAAGTGCTAATTCTGAGTTCACATAATCATTGTACAGAAATATTTAAGATGAGGATCTATCAAGTCTTATCTGTTGAGACGTGATCTCTTTTGTGTCTGGCAGGCCTTGTGCAACAAATTTTCTTTCTTTTAAGTGATCTCTGAAGCTGTCAAGTTCATTTGAGTGAACCGTGCTTGCGGGAAACACGTACAATTTTCTCTGGCAGTGGCAGGCTGCTGATGACATATTTTTAGAATTAGCTTTTTCTCTCCCCCACCCTTCTAGAAACTGAACTTTTATTTAAGCTCCCTGCTGTTAACATTGGAAAGAAAATTTCCTTTGCCAATGTTTGCCCAAATGGAGGGAAATGTTTGCATTTTGTATGCAGTGTTCATAAACTTGATGAGTCTAACAGTTTGGCACCGCTGGTGAGCACGTCTACTTCGAGTTCTGAAGGGCAGGCGGAGAGAGTGCAGAGAAGCAATGCAATTACGGTAAAAAGGTGTGGCTGAGGCGCACCTCTTAGAGGTTGGAGGGTGGGAGTCCAGAATTCACTTTTCCTAGTACTTTGGAGGTCAGTACTTAGGACAGAGATCACCAGTTTTGTCAAGTAGTTGTGAGCAGAAGAATCCTTTATTGTCTCATTCATTTGGTCGAGGTTAGCTGAAACCCTGGATTGATTTGATTTCTCCAGACAGGGTGTTTTAGTGAAGTCACTGGACCTTCTCTTTCTAGGCTTTTTTTTTTTTTTTAATTGAAATATAGTCAGTTACAACGTGTCAATTTCTGGTGTACAGCATAATGTCCCAGACGTGCGTATATATACACATATCCATTTTCAAATTCAATATCTTGTAATAACCTTTAATGAAAAAGAATAGGCGTTTTGTTTTAGTTGTGAAGATCTTACCAAACTTGAGCCCAGGGTGCACTGTGGTCTTTAAACCTTTGCTCTGGAACCTGGTGTCACCATAGTAAATATCTGGAACATGCTCTAGGCACAATGTAAAAAAAAAAAATCACTGCGGTTCAATTTAGCATAAAGTCACATTTGTGGTGTGTGCAATGCAGAGTTCAAGGAACAAGGAATTTTTTTTAAAATAAAAACCCTACACAAGTGAGTTATTTGCATAGAAAATGTGCCTCTGGGTAATAAGGAGTATGAAAGCAGCAGGGAATTAACAGAGAGGTAGGTGGCAAATGACCTAGACAAGGATCCAAGCAAGAATGATTTGTTCCAAGAACCTGTGTAAGACAATTTAGGAAGATGCACTTTTCTTTGGCCCCCATCCTACAGCAGCGTTGAATCAGGTAAACGAATCTGTTTTGGCTTGACTTACCATCGGCAAGCCAAGAAGTACATGGCATGGGTCATTGAGATTTACAGCTGAAACGTAAATAATTCAGGACCCACACACAATAATTAAAAAACCAACTCTGCCACTGCTTGGAGTCAGGTCCTATGGGCCTCCTTTGAGGGGGAACCTCTCTTGTTTTGGCTGGAGACCTGTCCTTCTGGGTACAGATGGTTGTAAGAGCTTTTAAATGACCTTTCCTAATGCTCTGAACACTACCGTAACCCGTGGATGAAGAGGGTGGGAACAGCAGGACAGTGGCAGCTGAGGAATTAAATGTCCTGAATTGGTTAGACATCTGCAGAAACATACAATTTGTTGGGCGGGAAACTGTAAACAAAGCAGACTGAGTCAATTATCAATACACCTGTGACACCCCCAGGATGCCAGCTCTAATAGGATATCGGCAACTTTCAAAGTTCATACCCCCTGGAACAACCTGTTGACTCTTCCAAAGGAGTGCCGGGGCTACCGGATGCTTCCTCTGCCCGTGGGGCCAGAGCCAGGCTGGCAGCTTTCAATCAGCGGGGGCGGAGGGTATGTTCACCATCATAAAGAAGTCAACTTCAAGTTCTCCACTCTTGCCTACCTCCTTCCTTATGTGGTGATCCCGTGTGGCTGTGCTTTCCTTGTTACATTATACTCCTTGTTCTAAATTCTAAGTCACTGGTGCTCAGCCAAGGATGTGCTTCAGAGTTGCTTCCAGAGCTTAAAAAGTATACCTGCCTGTTAGGGGCTTCTGCCTAGAGAGTCGAATTCATCTGTTGGGGTGTGGGACCCTGGGCACATGCATTTCTTTTTCAAAGTTCCCTAGGTCATTCTGATATTCACACCAGTTAAGAAATATTCTCCTGAGCGTTTCTAGATAACATGGAGAGTGTGAGAGGTTTGGACCAGGTCGTGGGAAGCCGCAAACTGGATTCATTGATCAAGAAATCAACTCACTAAGCAGATCAGTATCATCTAGGACTTGGGCACAATTGAGATAAAAGTGGCTAAGGACAAAAATGTGAAGAACCATGGGACTGCCTGGGCTTGGATGGAAGCCAATTCCTGATTCTAGCATCTGTTCGCAGCTCCGGATCTTCCCATGGAAGGTCCATCCTGTCATCCTGTTCACCCAGTATAACTAATCAGATTACTGACTCTCAGGGGCTCATTTTCAGGTTCATGGTCAGAGATTTCTTAATTCTCTGGAGGATTCAGTTAATTCCCTACTTTAAAAGACCAGATGGGGTACTGGCTTTATGAACCTGAAAACATAGCTTTCATCAACTGGGAGATGTTTGTAAACTGGAAATCTCTGATGATTGTAATTTTGAGTCATCACTATGAGTCGTCTGTGTTCAGAAAATTGAAAAGGAATATGTTTATGGTGTGTTTCTTAAAGGCAGGGGATGAGCATCAGAGAAAGCCCTCGGCTTTTTTTTTTTTTTTTTTAACCTTATACTGAGGTTGGGGAAAGAGGGCAAAGGGTAGAAATACTGTTTAAAACTACTGGAGTGTTTCAGAGTGTTTATGAGGGATTAAACACTATTGTGAGCAAGGAGGATGGATAGGAGATCGAAACAAAGGGCCAGTCCGGGGTGGAAGAGGCAAATGGTTGGAAATTCTTTAGGAACTGGAGAAAAGTGAAAAAAGGTATGTGGCTGTGAATGTGATAAGGATGGGTGGGATGGGAAAGGGATTCTAAGGCTAGAAACTTTGAAGGGCTCTGTCTGGGAAGTTTCATATGCTGTCAGTAGCAGACCATAGCGAAGTAGGAGTCCCATTTCGCTCTGCGTTTCTGCATTTACATGTTCACCCTTGTTGATCCTGACTCTTGCCTTCAAAAGAAACTTCACTGTGCATCCATTTTTAAGGACCCAGTTAACAGCAAAGCCTCCTTTTCTTCCCTCCTGTAATATTTGTATTCTAAATGATGATTTAACGGGTTCCTGATTCTTTTATCTTTAGTAGATTATGATGCTGTAGAGTTTATGTAAATATTTGTCTCGAGGTGCTTTAAGTACTTGGCTCCTGTAAAGTCTCACATTTGAATTGTTTTATTGCAGTCACTCTGTTTAAATGAAGCCCTAATCTCTTCAATCCTATTGTCAAGGCCTCACTCTTGGCTTGGGTTTAATGGAGATCGAATTTGGTTGGTTGCTTAATGTGGTATGTTTAATTTAATTTTTCAGATGGTGATAAACAGCGGGGTTTGGGCTGTCAGGCTCTTTGACATTAATATGTATAAACTCTGATCTCAAATATGGAGCAATTTAAAGTGTTGCCCTGAATGCAATTTGCAGCAGGATTTTGTTAAAGGATAATATGGAATGATATTTCTGGTTCAGATTCTGCTGAACCAAACCCCCAATGGCCCATGCTTTCCTGAGGCTAATAGAATTTTTTTTTGGAAGCCTGGAAGGGGAGTCGTTTGATGTTTCTCTCTCAGTTTTCATGTACTGTAGGAATTTTCTAAATATAGCCGCCTTGACCGTAAATAGATCCCGTGAAGCAGCAAAATAGTGGACTGTCCCTTCTTGTTAAGGCTGATCATATAAACTGCTGGAGTGGCCCACTCCCCTTATGCCCTCAGGTTATATTGTTAAAGAAGTTTCATTTTCTTTTATGCATTATCAAAATCTACAGAGCATGACCATTGAGCTACAGGTGGCTTTTGCATTCCAGAATGAATAAGGCCAGTGTTTTTTTCTCTTAATGTCTTCTTAAAATCTTACTTTGTCGAAGAAAGACTTTTCCCCCCATATATGAAGGGTATTAGAGGAGGGAGAGCAAGTTTTTCTTCCTGCAGTTCAAGTTGAATTCCTTTACTGCTCATCAGCAGTGCTTTCTTAACCGCTTCTGAACAAGGTGTCCGAGTGAGAGCCACGTAACTTGAGGTGGGTAAGTATCAACGCAGAATCTTTTCATTACAGGTGTCCCCAGCTCTAAGCAGACTTGAGATGTTAAAATTCTGAGTTCTGTCTCTCAGGGACGATGCAGTTACTTTAGTGCAGTGATGAATTACTCCACCACAAGTTTCCCAGCCACAGTGAGCTCCCTTAGTCATGGATTGCACGATTCAATTAAAACTGTTTTGATTTGCATTTAACTTTGCAGGAATTGACTGTCAAGGTGATGTAACAGTTTAATGAGCTACAGGGGGAAATTGTGTAGTCTCCAGCCAGACGGTTTTCAAGTGAGTTGAAATCTATTTTCCCCTGATGGTTAAAGAAAGACATCTATGGGACCACATTTCCCCCTAAACATTTCCCTCTCTTCTGCATTTCTGTAAACACACCTGCACTTACGCATTGAATTATTTAAAAAAATCTCTGTTTCTAGTTAATGAATGTCCATCTCAAAAGCCACTCAGTTTCACTGAAAACGCTTTAGCTATTTTGTTTTAGAAACTTTCCCCGCTTCTCACCTCTACAGTCACGTTAAACTGAATGCCCTTTGGCTGATAAGATTCAGTCTGAACAATAATTATTTGAATAGTCTGAAAAAGCCAGAAGGGTGTCTAGAACATTTTCTAATATTGTTTCTTTACTAGCTGGCCACATCTTGTTGCTTGCCTGAGTTTTTAGGCTGTGAGTACAAAATCGACCTGTGTGTGTGTGTGTGTGTGTGTGTGTGTGAGTGAGTGTGTGATCCTTGCAATTAACCAGCAGGAAGGGGGTCAGTGGCTACACTCTCTGATAGTAGACCCAACGACTTAGCACTGTGGTTATGTGCCGAATCTGAGAATAAGCCATCTAGGTTTGTATAGGACAGAATACTAGGATCTGAGAACACTAGCTGAATTTAAATAGTGCGGTGTGCTTTATCTGTGGTTGTTGGTTCTAACTGTCTCTGCTGCTTAAATACTGATAAGGAAGAGTCTACAAGAATTCGAGATGTGATTTGTGCTACTTGAGTTTACTGTTACCCGGCAGATGTATTCCTTCCATGTTTACAATCTGAGCGGTTCGCTTCATATCAGGGTTTAGTGATTCTGATGGGCAAAAATAGAAATATATTGTTTCATTTTTTTTTCACTCTGGAGATTTAATACAGGAAAGCAGCAGACAATTGGCCAAAGATGCACAGCTCTGAATATGATTCTTGCTTTTCACAAAAATGTGTCTTTGATTATCTCTTCATAAATGCATGACCTGGAGCTAAAATTTTCTGTCAGTATCTTCAGTGGAGTTGTATATTAATGGCTTGACTTGGCATTATCAGCAGAAGAGCGATGCCACTGCAGTATTTAAACTGCATGCCAGACATGGCAGGTGGCAAAGTAGATAATAATGACTTGAAGGTCTTCACAAGCCCCATATTGCTTTGTCACCATTGTTTGTGTTTGGGGGACTCCTTTTACAGGGACACAAAAGGAGTAGGAAGAACCAAGTATAGTGAAGTGGATGTCAGGTCTTTCAGCTCTGAGTTCACCCTGACTTAATCTTTCATGCAGCTTCTTTCAGGAAGCCTTCCCGGATTGTCCTAATTGGAATCAAACTATTTCTTAGGAGTTCCGTTGTTTCTTGTTTTTACAGCTCTAATGTCGTATTACTTACAAGCCTTGTATGCTAATTTTTTTAAGGAAAATCTTCTCTTATAAACTTTGGAAACTCACAACTCAAGCAGACTTTTAAAAATAGGTATTTTGTTTTAGTTTTGAGTTACTCCCCTCAGCATATAACTTCTGCAACCAAAAGTCAATCAGTATGTAATATACGAATGATGAATGCTTGGTGAAATTGACCTTAGACTCATGGAAATGGCGGTTGAGTGTAAGAAAACCGACATTTGGCTAGCCATTTGCAGATTAAAAATCTCACATGTGCTGTCTCATTTTCTCCTCATAATAACACCATGAGGTAGGGAATATTCCGTATTCCAGGTGTGCAAACTGTCTGAGACAGGTTAAGAGATTTTCCCTAAACTCAGTGCCGCCATTGTGCAATTCAACAGGGATTAGAACCCAGTTCTTCAGACTCTAAACTCTCCCCTTATTAGACCGCTCTGCTGGAAGGTATGCCAGTCCTCCCTCATCCACGTGTGAAGTCGTTAGTTCCATTTAAAGTGCAGATCATGTACCCAAGATCCTCCTGAGTAGAGGAGGTCACTGAAGTGAACTCACTTAAAGCAGGTACCAGAATTTCACAGTAAATAAAGAGATTTGATTGGACTTTATAGTGGAGAGTGAAACTAAAAATTAAGAATGTTATTTTATGTCATATTTAACAACATTTAAGCCATAAATTGCAACCCTTAGAATGAGCAATGAGTTGAGCGTTGACTGTTTTTGCCGTGCAATTTTTTCCTGGTGGAACTGAGTGACTGTCCTTCCCATCTGCAAGTGCTGACTCTTTGTCCTTGCCGCCTTTCCCTCCTTCATCTGACTTGGTCTAACTTTGCCAGATGCTCTGTGATTGGTTAAGTGATTTTGCTCATGATTCAAGCAGTCTCTATCATCAGTTTTCATTGATTTCATGAAATTCTGCATCTTTGATAAGAGCTCCCGTTTAATGTTGCAGCCTACTATCTTTGTATATGCAGTGTAGAACCTTCCAGAGACCGATAAAGAATAGAATTCTGTGGACAGAGATAGACTGTGATGTTAATAGGGCAGAGGTTAATTTCATAAGTGGCTGGCGTGTTTTTTATGTTAGGATGACTTGCTTTCTTGCTACCTATGGGGGCTCAGGTGATTAAGGATTCCCTGAACTAATAAAAATATTACATCATTAAAGATCATTAAGATGCCCTTCTTTACATAGTGGAAGTGTTGGGTGTTTTCTTTTTCTATTCCCTAATCACATACTTTCATGAAAATAGAAGTCCATCCAGTTAAATATAATTGAAGCACAAAAACAAAAAAAAAAGCAAATAGTTCTGGAAGAACACTTCATTTTAATGTTGCATTACTTAATGAATTAACAGTTATATGCTATGTGTGTATAGTATTTACATAAAGAATTAATCCTTTTGAGTGTGATGTGATGAGAATGATGGTAGATACTGGCTTGAGATTAATTTTAGCCTCGTGGTTAACAGCTGAATTCTGGCACCAGACTCCCTGGGATCCTACCCTGCCTCTGCTGTTTACTAGCTGTGTGACCACGTTCAAGTTGTGCCGTGGTCCCTCTGGGTAACGGAGATGCTTATAGTATCTTCCTCCTACAGCTGTTTCAAGAATTGAATGAATTAATACTTGCGAAGTGTCTAGGACAGACCCTGGCACATTTCAAGCCCTCGGTGTTAGCAGTTGTGATCTGGTCCTTCTTTTAGGTTATTCTTAATGATGTCGCATTTTTGCAGAAAGAGGAAACCTGAAGAAAACTGGCTTAAGTTGGGCTGAGAATGTTGGTCTGTCTTTTGTTTTGTTGTCCACAAAGTAATAATCTCATAAACATTTGTTGCAAGAAAAAAAAGTATGATTTATGAATCTTTATTGATTTGATATATACTGAATGATGTATGAGAACTCATAATATTTCCGAGCAAACATTTTTAGATCTTGTGAACATTTAAATGTATAAATGTTACTTTTTCACATCCTCTCCTCCCTCTTGTGTCTCTGTTCTCAACTCCTCTCCCACGGATAAATAAACCAGGCACTTCTTTAGATTTTTACAAGAAATCTTAAAAGTGTCTAATTTAATGGCTGAAGGAAATGGTAGTTTTTAATTTCATTTCTTATGTGTAAACACAGTGGAAGTTCAGTGCGAATTTATCTTTCAGTTGATTACTTGCTTTGGGTTTTAGGAGTGATAGTGACAGATGAACAGTAATTGAGGTGTGAATTAAATTTAGAGAAAGATAAATAGTATCTTTTCTTGTGGGAAAGATTCCATCCTTCCATCACTGTGCATGGCTATTTATTAGCTATTTTTAATGAGTAAGAACTCTTGCTGCTTGTAAAATACCTGTACGTTTCAATTGGCTCAGGGTATGTTAGTGGTAAATGATGTCGTGGAAGTAGGGACCTCACTCACTGGCAGTCAGGTTGTCCTAGATGACGGACCTGGTGCAAGACAAATTTCAGCAACACGATTCTGCTTCTCTTTTTCCAGGAGAGATAAATGACTCACAGGAGGGCTGTGTCACTGGTGTGCTGACTGCCTCCCTGGTCCTCTCCCATAACATCATTTGGGAGACTGTTCTCTCTCATGTAGACGTGAAACCCTGAATCCCTTTTGAAAAGCAGATCGGGTATAATTTTTTAAAATACTGAAGTTTGCTTCGTAAAACTGTTTATAAGAGCAGATTCAGTATTCATTTTTTAAACTGCTTCAGTCCACTCCATACAGCTGTTTTATGCTTTCTTACATCAACTTGATTTAGTTGTTTGCAAAAAAAAAAAAAAAAAAAAAAAAAAAGAGGCATATTTTACTAAAAGTAAAACTAGAATTCTAATTTCCAAGCTTTATCATTAAAAAAATCTTGAAGTCTGTCATTTAGGGTTTTGTAAAAATTTTTGTTTTTGGTCTCGTAAAGAGACTTTTTTTTTTATGATTCTTTCTAG
Organism: Camelus ferus; assembly: GCF_009834535.1. Classification (NCBI taxonomy): domain Eukaryota; kingdom Metazoa; phylum Chordata; class Mammalia; order Artiodactyla; family Camelidae; genus Camelus; species Camelus ferus. The sequence goes on from NC_045728.1 coordinate 14,088,770, forward strand.
TGTGATAGACATAGAAATCAGACAATTAGAATGAAGAGACTTAATTACAGTCATAAGTTATTATTTGAGTTCAAAGGTGTTTTAACTGACTTTGTATTTGTTTTGTTTGTTTGTTTGTTTGTTTTTTAAATCAAACTCTAGTTCTGTTTGGATCAATGAAACTTCAGAAACTTAGGTGAAGCTCCAGTTTGCCAGTGAGAGTATCTAAAATTACAAGCAACAAATGACTGTTGATTAACTTTGGTTTTGTGAAATTCTTCTTAATAGGATTTCCACTCTCTTCCACTTGCTTTGACCACAAGGAAATACACTTCTTAAAAACTGTTTATTTTAAGGGTGAAATTAAGTCAGAGACTGCATGAGTTCACCAATGGGTAGACTTGTTTTGCTGTTTAAATACCACAGGGCAGATTGGAGTCAGGCTCTTCTAAGCCTTAGCATATCCCCCTTTCTATTAAGTTTAAAAATGCAAGCATTTTCTATCATCCCATAACTAAATATAGTAATGAAATTTTATCTGAAGTCAGGAACATTATCCAAATCTGATTTGATGTGTGTAGGACACTGCACATTCATTGAGTGGTACAGATTGTGTTAAATGGGCCTGAAATAATGTTCAGGAAAGAGAATCACTTTCTATTCTTCTTGACACAAACAGTTTGTCACAGATATGCATTCCTATCCCTACCTTGTTAGTGTAGCTGTTAATATTTTTCGTTACAAGTTTTATGCAAATAATGCTAGTTTTCCTTGATTAGGTTTACATGAATACATTGCAGTTACAGACTAGGTGATATTAACATGTACGATTAAACATGTAATTAATATGTGTAATTACGTAGTGAGAGGTGTACTGTGCTGGGCCCTATGGTGATTTATTGTGTAGATGCTCATGTACAAAGATGTGCGTAGGATTTTATGCTTAACATCTACGCCCACTGTAAATTTGCAGTGTTTTGTCGTCAGGGTAGATGCTTTTTTTGTCTGAGTGCAGGAGAAGCATTTTCATGTTTGTGGGAGCACCTAGATTATGATTGTCTTTTACTGAATATTCCACCCAGGGAACCCACAGAAGAAAGGTTTTGTGTGATGTTATGATCCTTCAAGACTGTGTGGAGACTGCTACGCTAGCTGAACTCAGAAATGGACAGATTTTATATTTGTTTACATTTTAATTAACTGATGAATTCAATAGTTTAAGCCCTAAGTTAAACTTATCTTTTAAACAACTTCGGTTTCTTTTATGTTTGGTTATTTTCCCTCTTAGCTGAATTACCCCCTTTGAAGCATCTAAGAGCACCTTTCTGCTTTAATTATTCCCATCGGTGCCTCTTGTAGTCTCACCCTTGTCATCCTCACTGCACATCTTTAAAAGCTCTGTAAACAGACATAATGTGCTCTCTGCTTCCTTTTCAGCATTTGCTCTTTCTGCATCCGCACTGTCCCCACCCCCCACCACTTCTTGACTATATGTCTTTTTCTTAGAGAGGAATTCTGAATTAAACTATGTCAAGAGAAGAAAAATGGCGAGGAAATAGCAGTGTAAAGGACTTAAGGGAAACAGGAGCAAGTGAGATTATTGAAATCCCTGGATATGAGAAGTAACGAGGATAACCAAGGTTGATTCTGAGACACACCCTTTCCTCCCACAGTTACACTGGACAGAGACATTATCAGATTGACGCTGAGGAGCATAGCTGATAAAAGGTGGAAAATGGCGATTGAAGGCATACTGACACGTGGCATCGTGGCATCGTGGCATCGTTAGTGAGCAGAATAGTCCAGGTCACAGTTGATTGGAGTCTGCTCAAAACCTTGTGTGGCATGTTGTCGTCAAGAGTTTGGGTTAGAATGTCGGTGGAGGGGGGTGGCCCAAGGACCCAATAACTACCAGCATATAATTTTGATTTGAGCGCTTAAGTAGATACACTTTCCTGAGAAAGCAAGAGCATTAAAGGTTGACTTGGACTCGCAGTCGGCCTGTTTCCAAGGGGGACCTGGGAACAGATGTGTTGTCTGCTCTGAATGCATTGGGATCCGTCCATGTTTTGCTTACAGACCCCTTCTGTCTGGTGCACTCTGCCCTCTAAAAGCTTCCTGAATTGCTTTGTAAACAAGGCAGCTACTACAGCTGCAACTGTTGGATTTGGACTTACGCCAGCTTGAAATTTATCCCTGCCCTGATGCTATATATCTGGGAGCAGGCGAAGTGGATTTTTTCTTAAGCATATGGAGGCATTCCCCGAGGAAGACTGTGTTGAGGGTAAAGGATCTCAGATTCCTTAAAACCACACACTTTCTCTGTCGGCTTATGTTGACTTTTCCTCTTTGCCACCAGGTCAGATTTCAGCACCTTTTCTCTCCCCCTGGTTACTTGGTTGGGCTATTGCTTCATTAAAAGCCCATCATTTCAGTTCCCTTTTGTCATGGTGAGCCCCTTGGGTTCCAGAGGACTTGATTTAGCCCCTCGAGTGAATGAAGATTGTTTTTTTTTCCAAGATTCCTTTCTTTAATACGCTAATATTTAACAATGAAAGAAGAGAAAGACAAAACAAAACCAAAAAAATGAAAAAAAGAGGGATAAGTGGAGAATGCGATTTCTTAAGAAATCTCGTTTGGGGATTAGCCCTACCTGGCAGCTGCTTCCATAAGTATAGGCTGCTGGGATTTCAGGATTTCACATTTCCTTTGTATACCGAGAGGTGTAGCGACAATGTCTTCTTTGAGTGCCGAAATGCCAACATTCTTGCAAAAATTGAAGTTCAGTTTTGCTTTATTATATTCTTGGCTTGTTGATGAGTTTTCCATTTAAGCCTCTTTCTTTGTCCTCCCCTATCTGGCTTTTGAAGTCTTCTGCTCAGGTGGACTCCTTTATGCCTTCTCACCAGATCAGGATTTAAAAAAAAAAGTGCGTTGTTCATCTCTTCATATATTTTATAACTGCCTGGGTTTCTTCTTTGACCTCCTTGAACTGATGATGTGTGACACAGGGCATCTAGAGTTAGTATTTGCCAGTCTGTCTGCTTTTGGTTTGTTTCATATTACCGGATTAGAACCAAAATCTATTTCATTTTAGTAGCAGCAGAAAGCACAAAATCTTGAAGTTCCTGCCAACAGTCTCCCCTTGGACCAATTTCAAAATGTAACTTTTCTGTTTGGAATCTGTCTTTTCTGGCCAACATCTCCCCCTGCCCCCAGCTTCTGGGAGATGAAATAATGTTGACTTCCTTTATTATTCTGATTATTTAGAAGCCCTTCGACGTAAGAGTGATGTCTTAACTAATTTTCTTGGGCTAGAGTTGATTCTGAGTAAGTGCGAGACGAGGAGCTCCATGGAACCTTTGTGCTGCAATACGGTGTAGTAAAAGGAGGATTAACTGAGATTTCCCGGGATTACGATGGGAGCATACATTTACCGCGCCGTGTAATTTTAGATCACTGACCAGCGCAGTTGTGAACTTCCCCACTGCTTCTGGCCACTCCTCATTTTAGAAGAGCCTGGCTTTCTTGGTCGGATAAATATCCAGGCCCTCATTGATTTATTCCTTTTGGTTTCTGTCCCAGATCGTGAGCTGTGCAGTGATTTCAGCAGATCAGGGACCGCCAACTAGCTGTAGTATAAACCAATGAGCTGTTGTGCTGGGGAGAATTTTGTTGTTTTGAGGAACTGAAATTGACATGTTTTCTTTAGGCAGAGGAAAGTTAATACATTCCACTGTCATTTTTTTAAAAGGGGGACATCATTGCTCGTTCTTATTCCCAACATTCACACATAAAAATAAGAGACAGTGTGGCTTTTGTTGAAGCTGTTGCCAATACCAACATCTACCACCTCCTTCAAAAAAAATTTTTTAAGGGCTCCATTGGACTGAAGCTTTGCTTAGAGCCAAAGCTTATTCAGTTTCTGAGCCCACAGGCAAATTATTTTCCCTCCTGCCTTTAGAGCAAGAACACTTTTTAGAAATTTGATAGTTAAGGGGGCTTATTTGCCATTTGAAATTGCTTATCCTTATTCAATATACAAGAACTCAAGTTCTGGCTTTAGAAAACAGCCCATCATTTCAAAGTTAATCTTGAAGTAAAAGTCGCCTTCTTGGCATAGGTTTTGGAAACATTCCTGATGTCGCCCGTCAGGATGTTTGGGTGCACGTGGAGTTGTATCAGCAGCCCTTAACACGCATGCTCAGCCTTTCCACGTTGAGATGCTGCTGGCCTGCTCTTTGTTTTTTTTTGTTTGTTTGTTTGTTTTTTCTACTTTGCATGGTGGGGGATTTGTATTGAACTATCTGGTGGTTCAACTTGAAAGACAGTGAGCCAGGGTTAGGAAACCTCAGAACTGAATTTTTTTTCTGTGTGAGATTAACACATGGGAGAAATGAACTTAGGTCGCTGGCTTCATTGTTAGTTAACATTAATGCGAAGAGCTCACTGTCTTGGAAAAGTGCAGGGAATGGGTGAATGGGGTCTTTTTGGTCGTCACCCAAACCTTCGTAGTACTTCTAAAGCTAATGCGTGTTAACCTTCCCGGTGGTGAATTGTAGTAACTCGTGAAAGTCAGTAGCAATAGCACATAATACTTAGTGTGATATGGAAACTGACTCTCTTGTATATGTACTGTGTACTAGATTATTAAATTTTTATCATGTTTCCTCAACGGTGGGGTATTTCACAATTATATATTACTTTTCAGCATACAAATCACATAGTAATGTACAACCTGGCATTCATTAGGGAAAGTGCAATTTTATTTGCTTATTTAATCTTCACTAAAGGCATCGTAAATGATCTGATTTTTTTTTTATATCAAATTTCTTTAAACCGTCTTTATATCCTGAATATATTCTGGGCTCTAGCATACTTCAGAGGGATTTGGTTAAAATTCTTTTGAATAGAAATCCTTAAGGAAGCGACTGCATATATGAATAATGAGGGAAGAAGTGCTTGGGTACTTTAAAAATTTTTTTTTAATTCTTATTTTTTATTGAAGTGTAGTCGATTTACAATGTTAGTTTCATGTGGACAGCAAAGCGATTCAGTTATACATATACATACAGATTTTTTCCACTACAGCTAATTACAAGAAATTGAATATAGTTTCCTGTGCTATATGGTAGGTCCTTGTTTATTTTATACATAGTAATGTATATATGTTAACTGCAAACTGCTAATTTATCCCTTCCTCCCTTTACCCTTTTGGTAATCACAATTTGTTTTCTATGTCTGTGAGTCTAATTTTTGTTTTGTAAATAAGTTTATTTGTATCATTTTTTTAGACTCCACATATAAGTGACGTCATATGATGTTTGTCTTTGTCTGACTTACTTAGTATGATCATCTCTAGGTCCATCCATGTTGCTGCAAATGGCATGATTTCTTTCTTTTTATGGCTGAGTAGTATTCCATTGTATAAATATACCACATCTTCTTTATCCAGTCATCTGTTGATACACGTTTATGTTACTTCCATGTCTTGGCTATTGTAAATAGTGCTGCTGTGAACACGGGGGTACATGTGTCTTTTTGAATTGGTTTTCTCAGATATATGCCCAGGAGTGGGATTGCTGTATCATATGGTAACTCTATTTTTAGTTTTTTAAGGAATCTCCATACTGTTTTACATAGTGGCTGCACCAGACTACATTTCCATCAACAGCTGTAGGAAGGTTCCCTTTTTTTCCACACCCTCTCCAGTGTTGTTTGTGGACTTTTGAATGATGGCCATTCTGACTGGTGTGAGGTGATATCTCATTGTATTTTTGATTTGCATGTCTCTGATAATTAGCATTGTTGAGCATCTTTTCATGTGCTTATTGACCATCTGTATGTCTTTTTGGAGACATTTCCGTTTAGGTCTTCTGCCCATTTTTTGATTGGGTTGTTTGTTTTTTTTTTGTTATTGAGTTGTATGTGCTGTTTGTATAGTGTGGAAATCAAGCTCTTGTCAGTTGTATCGTTTGCGAGATTTATTCATTTTGATGTATGTAGCTCTGGTTTATTTATTCTCACTGTGGTGTGTTATTCCATTTTGTGAATATACCACTATTTCTTTGTTTATTCACCTTTTGATGACCTTCTAGGTTGTTTCCAGTTTTTGACTCTTCTTATATGATGAACGTTCTTGTACAGACTCCCTGTCTTCTACTTTTGAACACTTGTGAGAATTTCTCTAGGCTGCTACCTAGAGGTGGAGTTACTTTGGACACCTCCAACTTTCCTAGATAAATCTATCCCTCTCCAATGTCATCATGCTCACTGATCCTCTCACAGGTGCTGTGTGAGAGCTCCTGTCCCTTCCTGTCTTCTCCAACCCTGGTAGTGCCAAATCATAAATAATTGCTGACAATTTGATGGTAGTGAAAAGATAATCTTCTTGGTTTAATCTACATTTTCTTGATTCATGAGGTTGAGCACCATTTTATATTTATTGGCCGTTTGGGTTTTCTTTTTCTTTGGTGGCTTGATAAGATCTTTTCTGTTTTTCTATTGGATTGTTTAAGTGTTTCTGTTTGATATGTGGAAATTCTTAATGTTCTAAGGACTAATTCATTGTCAGTTATATGCATTTCAAGTGTGTGGCTTGCCTTTTTACTTTCTTTGTGCTATCATTTGCTGTACAAAAGTTTAAGTTTAATATAAGCAAACTCAAGGTCATGAAATTGTCCTCTCTCTCTTTTTCCTAAGAGTTTCAGAGTTTTGGTTTTTACTTTCAGTTAACTGATCAGAAATTTTTGTGTATGGTATGAAATAAGGATCTAATTTTAGTTTTTTCCATATGGATATCTGATTGTCTCAGAGCTGTTTTTGGGGGGGAAAAGTATTTTTTTATGAAATGCTTTTTATTTTTTAAAAATAAGTTTAACATAAAAAATGACTTCAGACTTGCACAAAGTTGCAATAATAATACAAAAAATACCCATAGACCTTTCATCCAGGTTCTTCACTTGTAAACATCTTACATAACCAGAGTAGGCTGAAGTGGTATCGACCACATTTTCCCACAAACTAACTTTTTCCCATTGCCATTTTAGCATCCATTCTTGCTTGTGGTGTTTGTCAAATGTTTTTCTAGTCCCCTAATTCTTTGTACATTTATTTATCGGAATTGTATCAGCACCATTTATTGAAGAGTCCTTTTTTTTTTTTTCCTTCCCTGTCTTATCCTTTTACCTGTATACTGATTTATAAATCTGCAGCTCTACTGGAATCTGCCAAGTCCCTTTCTTTAGACCATTTTGCCTTCTCACCATCAGCATACAGAGGTGCTGTTGCCCCTCAGTCTCGCAAACAATGTTGTCAAACTTCTGGATTTTTGCCAGTCTGATCAGTGAAAAGTGAATGCATGTCTTCTTATTATGAGTAGTGTTGAACATCTATTCATGTTTTGGGCCATTTTCACTTACTCTTCTGTATATTCCCTGTTCATGTCTTTTGACTATTTTGCCCGGGGCGGGGGGGGTGGGCAGGATTGGTATCTTTCTTTAAGACGTTTTTAGGAGCTCTTTGTATGTGAAGGGTAATATCCCTTTGTCCATTATAAGTTGCAAATAATATTTTTTTCAAGGATGTGATTTGTCTTTTGGCCAGTGGCATTTTTTGCTATGCAGAATATTTTTAAATAAATTTTTGTGTTGACAAATTTGTTCACCTTTTAGTATTTTAGTTTTATTTATTTACTTATTTTTATTGTGGTATGATTGGTTTACCATGTCTTAATAGTTTCAGGTATTCAACATAGAGATTCAATATTTTTATAATCTTTTATTATTTTTGGAACTGCATTTTCTTACTCTCAGTTTATAATGGAGTTCACCCAAGTTTTCTTTCTCTCCATAATTGTGTGATTTTATTTTTAAATTTAGATCTGTGATTCATTTGGAATGTATTCTGATATATAATGTGGGATATGGATATAATTAAATTTTTTTCCAATGGCTATTCAGTTGTCTAAACACCATTTATTAGAAAGTCCATTTTTATCTCCATTGATTTGAGGTGGTACCTTATCATATACTAATTTTCCACGTACACTCAGGTCAGTTTCTGTTCTGTTCTATTGACCTGTTTACTTATGCAACACAGTCACACCATTTTACTTATAAAAGCTTTCTAATATGTTATATTGTCTATAAGTCTAGCCCTATCTTTGCCTCCCCAAACAACACAGACATAAACACACACACACACACACACACACACACACACACACACACTCACACTCACAGCTTTTCTTTTCAGGTTTTCCTGGTAGTTGTTTGGTTCGTTTGTTTTTAATTTATTTAAATTACTAACAGATCTCTAGTGAGCATCCAAATAAATAGTTGTCATTGTTTTCATTATTTCCAGAGACTTTCTTTGCCACCTAATGACCAATTTCTTATGTGTCTTTTATGCTTAAAAATAATGTGCCTTTTCTATTTGCTGGGTACAAAGTTTTGTACATATATTGCACTCATTTTTAAGAATGTAAAGTTTATGTGGGGTTCTGAAGCAATTCGAAGCATACTTAAACTTCAGGGATATCTCACAGCCTAGTCCCACATCAGATGTTAGTCATGGGGTTAGTGGGTGGACTGCAGGAGGGCTGGGAATGCACTGAAGCTATGTGAGAGCCGTGTCTCTATGTAATTTCCTGGAGAGAGAATCCATGGGTCTTTTAAAGTGTTTTATTATCTCAAAAAAAAAGTAAAGACTCGTCTAAGGTAAGGTGAGTGGAATTTAAATCCTCAGTAATGAAGAATGAAAGATGGCCTTGAAAAATTGAGAGATACGAAGAAATAGCTCTCCTTATATATACTATTGTGCCCAGGACCCATTGATTATAAAATGAAAGTATATTTTAATACTTCTGTTGATAAGGTTTCTAAGCGGTAACTGTCTCCATTTACAGTCATTGTGTTTTCTCTCTTCTTTCTTTTAGGTAAGTGTCAGCCTTAGGCTTGGATGCCTCAGCTTCAGAATGGGTGGATGTTTAAGGCTCCATCTGTCGCCTCTGGTGCTGTGGCAGTAAGTTATGTTGGCATGTGTGCCCTGGGCTGGGCTGGGCAAGGGCATTGCCTTGACAAAGCAAACTAGATAGTTTCTGATAAATCCTTTGCCTCTTGCTTGTTAATACATATTTGTTAAGGACTCTTTGCACTTGTAGTTTTGGAGATTCCACAGAAGGATAAAAAGACAGGGTTCCTGCTTTCAAGAAGACTGGATTTCAGTAAGGACATGGCGGAAAGAACTTGGGTTTTGGAGTGGTATTGGGTTTGAATTCCATCTGCCGTTCCTAATCGTTCTGTTAGGAATGGTACATTCTTCTTTTTCTCCCTCCGTTTCTTCACTTATTAAGTGAGTATAATAACACCTGCTTTACCAGGTTGCCGGGAGGATTGAATCAGGGAATATCTGTGTTCATCACATTGTTCCAATGGGTAGATCTGTCCCTCATTTCTTCTCACCCCCGGCTCTTTGGGCAGAGTCTCAGAAAGAAGCGGTAATTCTAGAAAGCAAGAAAATAGAGATCAGCGGCTCTTCTCTGCAGTGTCTTGGGCTGATATTCAGGGAATCTTGGAGACCAGGCGCCAAAGGACTTTGTGAAGGAATCTCTAGTAGGTCTAAGAAGGCACTTTCCAAAGCGGCAAACATCCCCTTGAACTTCATGTCCCAGTAGAGAAGCCTACTTAAGTGTGGCTTAGGTGTTGGTTCACAAGTGTTCTCAGTTGAATCTCCAGGACTATGTTAGAACGTTATGCTGGGAAAATATTCCTTTGTTTAATCTAAGATGGAATTCAAACAAATGACTAAAGAATGTAAGCTGAGGTCTTTTGATCTCAGGCGATTCTTTAAATCATCGTCACATTGTTGTGTTGAGAATTATCTCGCTATCTGGCTTAGTAAACAGATGAGCGAGATTTGTTGAGAAGGGAGAGTGTACACAGTCTGGTTTGGCAAGTGGAAGAGAACTGTGCCTGAGGGGGAAAGACACAGATCACACATCAGAAAAGGTAGAGGGAACTGCGCAGGCAAAATGCAGTTGGGTTGAAGTGGCACTGAGATCTCTTACCCAATGGCAGAAGGCCTAACTAGAAATGTCCCTCTCCAAGGAGAGGCTGGGGCCAAGAGAGACTACAGTTCGTTGCACATTCAGAGATTAAAATACCTCCAAATTAGTTCCAGTGAATCATTTTAAATTATTTTAAAAGCTCTTTATATTTTAATCAGAGCCTATTCACGACCAGTTAATGTGGATGGCATGTTCTAAAATTACTTTCCTCCGATGCTGTGTGGTGCCATTGCCTTCGAACGCAGAAACCTCATAGAAGAGGGGATTTGGGAAGTTGGTAGGTACTAGGGCGCCGTCAATCTTAGTTAAATGTTTACCTGTTTAAGAGGAGATGGACATTTTGTTCTTGCCACCTGCTTTCCAATGGATAATGTTAAAATGGCTACTTTTGTGGAAAAAGGCGATGAATCCACAGGATGCCAGAGGTCTAGCCATGCACCCGTTTTCCCAAATACTCCGGGGAGACTTGATGCTCTGGCCTTGCTGTAGTCCATGTCTTTGTATATTTGGGTGTAGACTTTGGTTTAGTGAAGGACTGCCTTAGCAGTCTCTGATAATCTCAAAATGGTTGTCCAGGAGAGATCCTGTAATTAGTAAAGTTGCCAGCCTTGTAAAGAAAAGTTCTGATGGCGAGGAATAATTCCCTGGTCATTGAGGTGGACATTTTAGTGGACAGTGTTCTTTACTGTCACTACAGAAGAAATAAGAGACCTCTGTGGATTGCATGTTGGTCCAGGTAGACTTTTATGTCCCATTCTTAGCCATCCTTTCCTACGCCTTCCATTCCGTATCTTGACACATAGACTATTCATTGTGGTTGAGAGGGCAAATCTTCCTGGAAGCTGTTCCCAGTGCAGTTAACTGCGGTAGAGGAGCCAGTTATGTCCAATATTTTCATGCTGAACCCCCCAAAAATGTTGGTTCCAATGACCAGAATCCATCTTGCAATGCTATCTATAACCCATGTTACCAACCTTCTGCGGGGAAAGAATGAAAATAGGAGGAGAGAGATGGACAGGATGAGTTTTTAAATTACAGCCCTGAGGAGCAACTGCTCGTCAAGATTTTTTTGGCAGTTTGCTAGCATCTCTTTTTAAAGCAATAACGCACTCAGAGTTGTATTCAAACACTGAGATAAATGCATCAACCTAAATTCATGGTTTTGTTTTTTTCCGTGTAGCTGCTAATTATTGAACATAACGAGGCTTATTCATAATTTCTTTTCTCCTGCTTGATAGCCGTAATCCTGTATTTGTGCTGCTGTCATTCCCATGGCAACAGACTAATGTCTGAAGCATAAGATTATTAAATACAGAACAGTACATTAAAATAATGCTAAGGTTCTGACTTACAGAGAGACTTTCACTCTGGGGCAAACTTCAAAAAAGAGAACACTTCTACAAAAAGCAATTTACTTGGCCAGTAATGTTTAGTATTCCCAGAGCTATTATGGAAGAGATTTGTTTGAATTATAGCCTCTTCCTTCCCTGCCCATCATCTCCTTTGGCTTTGCAGCCACGTCTTAATCTGGTGTTTATGATGTCAGTCTGTTTCCATGGGAGTTATTCTGTTACGGAAGTATCGTGACTTCACTGCAGGATGGAGGCAGAAGAAAATTCAGGACGAGAGAGGACAACTCTAAAGTTAATGTCTAGTATATCTGTTGTGCAAAGACGTATCCCCTTCACCTTTATGTGCTATTAAAAAAAAAAGTTAGTTAAGCGGTGCTTTGTCGCAGGTTGGTCCATCATAAATGTCGTTGAAATCACCAGGATGCCAAATGCCAGCGCAGAGGAAAACGTTACGCGTCTCACCCTTAGGTCTTTGAATCGTGGTCCAGGTTTATGGTTTTAAACCTATGCTGCCCCACCATGTCTGTAGCACAGAAGTGGAGGCACCAATTTTTCCTGGTTTTCTTCTAAGAGAATTTCTTGTGTCTTAACTCCAATGTGATCGCACGCACGGGGATGGGCTTCCTGCCTCATGCCCTTTGCTTCCATCACCGTTAGCAGCTCTGTCTTCACTATTCACGGAGATCTCTGGAAGCACTGCCAACCTGGGAGGTGTCTTTGAAAGCCAAATTTTATAGTGCTCATCAGCATGTTAGCATTATGGTCCCTCAGGGGCCGCTCCATCATCTGGTGTCTGGGATATTCTCCTATTTGGCTGGCATAAAAATAATCTATACTCTTTCTTAGGGATGGAGGATTTGTGCAGATTTAAACTAAGTACACAGGTGGTGCTCTGTACACGATGATCTCTTTGAATGTCATGAACCAGTGGTATACACCGAACACATGTACCTTTATTTTTTTTAGAGATATAAGGGCTAAAAAAACTAGAGGGGAAGAAAATGTTATGTCACAAGGAAGATCTTTTGGACATGTTTAAATAATACTTACAATCAGAAAATTAGCTGCCACGAGCCTTTTTTTTTTAATGGAATTAAGGGTTTGGGATTTTCTTCTTTCCGTCTTTCTCCATCTTCATACTTAATAGGTAGAGGGTATTAATGTCCTTTCCCTTGTGAGAAGAAGAACTAAGGTAGGTGAGGCTCAGCAAATTCACGTTCTTCAAACGTCTCTTTCTAATTGCTGCCAATTTGTCTCTAGGAAGCTGTAATAGTCACCTTGGAATCTGCATAGCCTTGTTGTGAGTTTGGTAATAAGACTCTCTCCCTTCTGCTCCTTCACCCAAGGATGCTGTGCAGGGTAAACTCATCTCAGCATAATAATGCCATGTACCCTTGTAATGATTTCTTTGAGCATTTTGTTGAGCCAGCTTCAGTAACGGCAGTGAGTATGTGTGTAAATGGATTTCTTTAAAAAAAAAAAAAACAGTTAATAGATTAATGCATTGGTTTAGTGATCTTCCTTCCTTCTTTCCTTTCTTCCTTTCTTTCTTTCTTCCTTCCTTTCTTCCTTTCTTCCTTCCTTCCTTTCTTCCTTCTTCTTCCTTTCTTCCTTTCTTCCTTCCTTCCTTCCTCCCTCCCTCCCTCCCTTCCTTTCTTCCTTTCTTTCTTTTAAAAAATTCCGTGGGATGACATCTACAGCAAATCTCAAAGGAAGCAGAAGAATTTATTTGGTTTCTATTCTTTGTGTCAGGGATTCTGAAAGCCGGGAAACTTTTAAAAACTTTGATGTCTCCCTTCATTCCTCAGAGATTATGGTCTAATTGTTTGGGGGTGGGGCCTGGGCTTTGGAATTTTTAAAAGATCTCCAGATGATTCTAAGATACAGACAAGTTTGGCAACCCACTGCTTTCTATGCAGTAATGGCAGAAAACCGAGTTATCAAGGGCAAGTCAAAGTGTCGCAGGCGTATTTGACTTTTATAAATCTGTTTGTCACTCCTTATTTTATGCTGAATCTCCCTGGTACTTCTGTCACTTTCTTTCATAAACCCACACCCATTAAAACAATCCAGAAGTTCTGATCTGCTCTTTTGTCCCTTTCTCCTGGAATGAGAACAGCGGGTGAGCAGTAATTACCTCTGCTTTTTCTTTTTCTTTTTTAAACATGCTACATTTGCCTGTTAAAAAAAACTGACTCCAAAATATTTTAGTACATTTTGAATTAAGACTGTGAAACCAACAAACAAACCCAAAAAAGCATGCAGGGAAAAGAACAGAGTTCCTGTTTTAGAAACTTGATTAGCACTGGAAATTGAACTTTAGTTTTTGACATTGGGTTCCACATGAGGCACCATCGTGCTTAGCCTGCATGCAAATTGTTTTCCTTAAGCTCTTTATAAATGACGAGATGACATTAAAAGAATAGTTTAATCATGTTTTCGTTTTTCAATATGTAACGCTCGAGGAGAAGAGAAGTAGGTTTCTTCATCTCATAAAGTACCTTTGCAATAAAGTTCTGAGTAAAACTTAACCTGCGCCCCCCTCCCCCCTTTTCTTCATTTACCGTGGTTATTGCTTTTCACATGTCTCGTCGTGGTTCTCGTAAACATGATTTTCCCTCTGGAGCTAGATTCAAAGCAAAGGTGATAAAGGAAAGTCTTGGTATCCTGGCGTCTTGCTTCTTATGTCTAGCCTTAAGAAATAGATTTGAGCTTAAAAGAAAAGTAATAGGTTTGCTTGAATTTTCTTGCCTTCTCTTCACATTTGCTTTTACTGCCTCTGTGGACAGCCCTAAAACTTGGTGTGGATAGAGACCTGCTGTAATTTCATGAAGCAGTGCTGGCAGATGGCTGCAAAGGGTGTTCATATTGCTGTTGACACAGTCCTGTAGATTTCCAAAGAGCAGGTGCAAATGTTAGGTCTATCGGTCTGTATCTGTAAGTATAACAACCTTCTTTGTTTTGAATGTTTAAATTTGGTGTGGAATAGTCTAAATGATCACTCTGCCTATACAGATTCAGATAAAGTTCTTTCCTAAGAGTTTGGATAGTTTTTTCGTTTGACCATCCATAAAGATAGGGCTGTTTTTGTAAATTCAGCCTTTTCCTAGCAGATGATTTATTGCCGTGATCAGTGACTCTATATTTGGCTGATTTATTGAAAAGCCCATTTATTATCAATAATTTTAGTTTATACTCATGATGAAGGACAGAGCTAACGCCATATGTTTTGTATATTCTCCTTTTTTTTAATTCAGATTTGTTCCTCTTTCATAGCTATATGAGTTGGGAAATAAAACTTACAAGATTCCCTGTCTAAAGATTCCCTGTCACATTTCATATTGAATTTTAAAAGAAAAATTCTAAGAATATAATTTTGGAATGAAAGGACCCTATAGAGGTTGTTCAGGGCTGTGGTTTCTTATTTGCTGTTTTTTATTTAAAGGGGATTAAAGATATTCTGCTACTTAAAAATTCGATTTTGGTGTTTTTTCAGCTACTGCTAACGTGTGCTCCTTTTTTTCAAGACTGTAGTTTTAAAGATTTTCTTCTTCTTGCTATTATGACAACTCTTAAAAGCATATTTTGTCTCAACCTTTCTGTGAAATCTTTCTTTTCTTAAGTCTTCTATGAATTCCTTTTTTCATATAATTTTTTTTTTGTTATAAAGGTAGAACATGTTTAAAATAAATACAAAAATCCCTAAAAGTATAATATGGAGAATAAAATTCACCTGTAATCCTACCACTCAGCAATAAATATTCTGGACAATAGTATTTTCTGCCTTCTTTGCATATTGCCTTGCGTGGCTCAGAATAGACTTTATCTTGCTTTTATTTATTTAATATTGTATTATTCACAGTCTTTTGTCTTTTATAAAAATTCTTCAAGCATACATTTTGAAGACTGTATAGTAATTAATTTAGTGGATGTACCATAATTGAACTGTTTCTCTGGTGTTAATCCCCTGGATTGTTTCCAGAGTTTTGCTATATTGTACCTAATGCTTTGATGAACATCTTTGTGTTTGATCTTGTCTGTATTTCAAAGTGTCTCTTTGAAATAAGGCTTCACAAAATGCAATTCCTGGGTTAGAGATTTGGATCTGTTTTAGCTCTAAATTCCCATTTCCAAATTATTCTCTAGAATGGTTGTTTTAATTGCATTCCTACTGGCTGAGAAAGACTGGCTTACTACACTGTCATTGTGTTGGGCCATCTTAGTTTTTAAAATCTTGGCTAATTACTCAGAGGGAAAAATATTGTTTTTATTTTAGTGTTTATTTGCTATTAGTGAGTTTATTTTTCTCCAAATGTTTATTAACCATTTGCTGTTTTATTCATTAATTTTTTTTTAGACGCCGTTGTTTAGATGCTTCACTCATTTCTGAATCAGTATTTGAAAGAAACTGTGTGTGTATGTGTGTGTGTGGTCTTTAATCAACAAAAATAGGCTTTTTATAGTAAAGATAATAACCCTTTATCTGTCCTATTATAACTCTTTAAAGATTCCCTAATTTTTGCCTTTTCTGCTTGAATTAGAAAAGCTTTAAGAAATCATTTGGCTTAATGAATGATTCATTCATTTAACAGACATTTATTGAGTATCTGTTATGTGCTGGGCAAGGAGGTGTGTTAGTAAACGCAACAGACAAATATCCCACCCTCTGTAGCGCTTACATTCAGGGAGGGCAGAGGAGGGGCGAGTGAGAACTAGGCAATTAACATAATAAGTGAGCAAATTACGTAGTGCTTTGAATATGAAAACAACTATGGAAAAAAACAGAGCCCGGTGAGAGGGACTGGGAGTGCTTGCGGGGGGCGCTTTACAGTTTAAATTGGGTGGTTGGTCTCAGGCATAATGCGACTATGACATCTGAACGAGATTTGGATTTACTGCTTTTACTTTTGCAGAAATCTTTATTCTTTGTGGTGGTATTACCACTGTAAATTTACCATTTTGTTTTTTAATTAGGCCAGTTATAATTCTGTGCTGTACAGGTTAATCTCTTTTTTAGGATAGCCGACAGAAATCCATCACCTTGGTCCAGAACCCACCATACGCATTGCTGGGGGGTGGGCGTTTGAAGCAGGTCTTCCTGTCTGATTGCATCCATCGGTAGGAGCTCCGCTTTTTGTCGGGGGCCCCACCTGCTGCAGCACCAGGGCGGTGGCTTTGTCGCTTCTGGTTGTCAGAATGTGTGTAGCTTTAAAGAAGTTTTATAAATATGGAGAGTGGAGAGGCAAGAGGTAAAACCGGAGTGAGATTTATTCACCCCTGGGTAAGAAATAATCCAGTCTCTCCCACAGAAAGTCCTGGTGTTCTGTTTCAGGGGAGACAGGAAGAATGGTGATAGGGGGTGAGTTTTCACTTTTCATTATTTTTGTGTTGAAATTAAAGGGGGAACCCCCCTCCCCATCTTCCTCTTCTTTTTTGCCTTCTCCTTCTCCTTTTATTTCTCCTCCTCCTTTTTCATGCTTAATTTTAGAATTCGATCATCTTGCTGGGTGTTATTTATTCTTTGGCATAATCATTGCAGTTGCTTCTTGGAGCTGTGTTCCAAGGCTATTCAGATTTGAGAATGGAACTATGTTGTTTTGTCATTCATCACTCAAGTCTGAAAGGCCATTGTAACCATTTTGCTGATAAAGAACGTGAATGCGGAGGAGAAATAGCGGTAAACTAGACAGCCCTGAGACTTGTGCAGCCTTGAAAAGGAACATGGGATCTTAGAGATGTTCTTTTATTTCTGTTCATTCAAATTGATGAATTCTTTAAACTGTATGTCTAATTGTACTCACTTTTTATAGTTTAGTGCAGATAGGTTATAAGATTCTAGAAATTAATACACATTGATTTCTTTCATAAGTTTCGAGACAATTGTTGATTCATAAAACATGACAGGAACTTTGGGTAATTGTCAATTGTATGACTATTTTTCTTCTTTGCATTCCTATTGCTTTGCTATCGGCAGTCATTAAATTGATTCAATTTGAAATCTGAATGAGAAATTAGTGTATTCTGATGAATGTACCTCACATAAATTTTAAATGAAGTGTTTGACTTTTTCATCCAAATCAGGTTGGCAAAAGAATGTTAATTATTTCATTGGCTGAGTTATGAGATTCAGTTGAAGTTCAAGATTACTCACACCAGCGTATATTAAGAAGTAAATATAATTAAATGCTTACAAATATGCATCTCTTAAACAGGAACTGAGCTATAATAATTGTTTCATCAGGAAGCTTCCCCTTTTATTTACCATACTCACTTCTTTTAAAAACTCCTTTGGAAAAATAGCCTGGCCTTTTGGCAGTGACTGTGGGCGCCTCACGTGCTATTAGGAAATGAATGGTGCTGTGTTTCAGTTTTTCTTTCAACCTTTCAGTTAACCAAACCTTCCCATCTCACCACTGTCACCTACTTTTTTACTTATTTTTTATTATTATTTTTTAATTGAAGTATAGTCGGTTTATAATGTGTTAATTTCTGGTGTACAGCATAGTGATTCAGTTATGTGTGTGTGTGTGTGTGTGTGTGTGTGTGTGTGTGTGTGTATATATTCCTTTCCACATTCCTTTTCATTATAGGCTATTACAAGGTATTGAATATAGTTCCCTGTGCTCTAAAATAGGACCTTGTTGTTTATGTATTTTATGTACAGTAGTGTATATCTGCAAATCCCAAATTCCCAATTTACCCCTTCCCCCTCCTGCCCACCCGGTAACCGTAAGTTTATTTTCTATATCTGTGTCACCTACTTTTTAAAAGCGCTGATGATTTCTCCCCCTCCTTCTTTCCCTCTGTTCCTCCCTCTCCCCTAATACACACACCTCTCTTTCATTCTCTTTCTCTCTCGCTCTCTGAATACCGCAATAAGCCCTATATGTATATAAAGACAAGTTATCTAGACAGAATAATTGGGCTGCTCCAGTTGCACCTGGAGAACATCAAAGCTACTGACCAGGACTGAACTGAAGGATTTCAGCTGGAATGGGCACCCCTGAGCATCTGAGCAGGAGTAGGGAGAAATGAGGCCATGAAGCACAGCACATGAGAGTGAGGCCACCATCCTGCACTAGCCCCTGCTTCTCTTCTCCCCTCCTTCAAGGTCGGGGGTGTGTGTGTGGTGGGGGTAGGAGGACGGGGGCGTGCGGTGGGATGCTATAAAGTGATCTCAACATCTTCCCATGGCTCAGAATAAGAAAGGAGGCATCTCGTGAATGTGTGCATTCACCACCTTAGACAAATTCTACTAGAGACTATCCTAGCGTGACTCCCCGTTTCTCTATTTCATTTCCCATCTTTGGGACCAGAAGTAGCTCAAATTCAATTTACATAGTTGAACTTCCACAGTTAAGTATCATTTACTTTATACAGCAGAGATCCCTGAAGAACTTAAGTAAATTAAACTTATTTCTATTTACTTCTATTATGTTATTATTCTGAGAATAAACGTTTTTATCATAACATTATTACACAAGCATTACATATTTGGAATCTACAGAAAGCAGAAGGGAGAAAAATCATTGCTAAGCCATCTCTGGGAGGGATGACCAGTGTTGGCATTTTCTTGGGTTTCTTTTTAACATTTTTTCTATGTTGTTTTTTTTTTTTCTTTCTCTTTTTATCTGTCTGCTTTACCTGCTTGTGACCAAACTATATATATATCATCTTTAACACTTTTGTTTTCACTTAATTTTATATAATGTATTTCCAATGGTTATTATAAACTTTTGTACACACATTTAAAGGCTGCATAATGTTCTTTTGAATTTTCATAGCATAGTTTAATTAACCATTACCTCAGTTTTTTGAAAAACTTTTTGTTTTTTTACTTTTATAAACAATACTGTGATAGACATCTTTGTGCATAACACTTTCTCCACATTTAGGTGATCTTAATAGAAATGAAGTGTGAAGATAGGAACACTGAATATGTCATTTTAATAAATTCACTGGGTTGTATAGGAGAGGAGGGTGGGTTTTTTATTTTTTTTTAACTTTTTTGGGAAATAGTTTCAAACTTACTGGAAAGTTGTAGGAATAGTACAAAAAGCATCCATATTCCCTTTAGGCAGATTCACCTCTTGCTGCCCTTTGGCTCTGTGTGCTTTTTCGTTTGTGAGTATGAACACTCCCTCCCTCTCTTCTCTTTCCTTGTCTTTCTCTATGCAGTTTTTTCCTAAACCATTTGAGAGTAAGTTGCATACGTCATGCCCCTTTGCTTCCAAATACTTGACAGAGTATTTCCAAGGAATAAGAACGTTTTCTTATATGACTTATACAACTGCAATTGCACAGTACAATGATTAACTCTAGGAGATTTAACATTGATGTGATGCTGTACTCTTGTGTCCATATTTCGTATTGGTCAGTTGATCTAATGATATCCTTTCTAGCGTTTTTCCTCCTGCAGTATTACATCATGTTCCAGGATCAGATAATGCATTTAGTTGTTATGTCTCCTTTAATGGGGCTATCTTTGCTTTTATTTATTTTATTTAAAAAAATTTTAAATGTATTTGGGGGGAAGTAATTAGGTGTTTTTTTAATTATTATTTTTTTTTAATGCAGGTACTGGGGATTGACCCCATGACCTTGTGCAGCTAAGCACGCACTCTACCACTGAGCTATATCCTCCCGCCATCTTTGCTTTTATGACATTAACATTAAAAAATATATAAGGCAAGGCCCTCTTCTCTCTCTCTCTCTCTTTTTTTTTTTTAATAAAAATGTGCTCATTTGGGTTTGATGCTTCCTCATGATGATATTAAGGCTATATATTCCCAGCTGGAATAATAATTAAGTGACGTGTCCTTCTTAGAGTATTACATCCAGAGGTACCCAGTTTCCTTCTGCCCTTAATTGGTAATATTAATTTTGATTATTCAGTCAAGATGGTATCTGATTTTTCCACTGTGTAGTTACTGTACTTTCCCTTGCAACTAGTAAACGATCTGTGGTGACATGCAAGTAACTTCAAAAATTTCACCTTAGATTTAACTTCTCTTGATTCTTGTGTGATCTAGTCTTTCCCATGATGGTTTTGATTTATGACGTCAACATTTACTAGTTACTAGTCAGCATTGTCCCGTAGAGAAGAATCCTTTGTCCCACCCATCCATCATCCATCCATCCATCCATTATCTCTCTTTCTCTTCCATCATTGGTATTGACTCTTAGACTTCCTTTTTTAATGCTTAATTACTTATTACTTTTCTTGAGTATTTTTATACTCAAATTCTCCTAGACTTAATCTGTGGGAGCCTTCATGTTGTCTCCTCTGTCCTTTAATACGCTCCCACCATTTTTTTGAGCACTAACTTTTTTCCTGACATGAGATGTACTAGGTTCATCTTGTAGAGAAGTCTACCACAGCCCTGTACTCAGCCATTTATTTCTATGACGATTTCTGATTCCTTTTGGAGGAGAATGGTCTTAGAAACCAATGTTGTGGTGCCAAGTGTGCTCCTTATGAATGGAGTAGATTTGCTTCTAGGCCATCTTAGGAGTCAGAGTTAGGAAAAATAATACACACGTGTGTGCTCACACATGTGTCCATCACTTAGACATCTTGAGTTTGCGCTAGTAGACTAGGAAGTCCACACCATTTCCACAGAGGATGCTTATCTCCATTCTGTATTTGATTCTCTGTCTTCCACGGTGAAAACCTGGCTCCTAACACAGTTACTCATTTACTCAGTCTTACAGTATATCTAAAATTAGTTTCAGCCTTGCTTCGCTCATCCACGACAGAAAACAGACTTACTAAAAAAAAGTTCAGGACGTGTTTGCCTTCTTAGCATAGAGAAAAGAGTAAAATATTGAGGTCAGACTTGTATCTTTTTCTCCTCTCCTTTCATAATGATTATATCATTGATTTGAGGGACGTTTGTGTTCATTTGCTTCAGTTTGCTTTCAACTTTATTTTTTATTTTTCCCGCCCTTGTTTATTTAATATTAATTTTTGAATGTGTAAAACATTAGCATGCTTTCCAGATTCCAAACTCTATATAAAGTTATACTGAGACAGGCATCACTGTGGGAAGTTGGTCATTTATCTAAAGGAAATGTGATTGATTCTCTTAATGTTAAAATCATCCTTATTTTATTCTTCTAATTATTTTTCCCTAATCAAGCATACTTCTCAGGAATTCAAAGGGAGCAAAAGCCTCTTTTGATTTTTGCAGCCACTCAAGTTTTTTTGTACAGTAGAAAATTGGAAGCAGAATTGGTTCACAGATGGGGCAAGTACCAGGTACTTTGTGACATGCCCTTTGTTAGTGCCTTTGTTTGTGTATCTGGGGGACTGAGTTCCCTGATTCCGTACACTGTTGTTACCTGTTTGGCTTTTTTTTCTTTCTCCGACTCCTTTATAAGCTCACCAGTATACAGTCTTTTAGTTACATTCTGAAAACATCTTTGAGTGATGGGCATCAAATGTATGCATTTTTCAGGAGTTAAACTCCTTACTAAATATCTTTTTAAGAAGGCTTAAAATGTGTTTAATATAGAAAGGTTGATGTATACTCCAGCTCCACATGGAATGTAAGTGTGTTCTCCCACTTTGGGTCATGGTGAAATGTATAGTTTTTCTTTACTATAAATATTTGGAATTTGTGGACTTGCCCATGAGATATTCTTATATCTTCTTCTTGTTCAGAATTACAATTGGGGTTTGTGGAATGATGGACTCACAACAGTTAATTCTTTTCTCCTTTTTTTTTAAATGGAGGTACTGGAGATTGAACCTATGACCTCATGCATGCTAAGCATGAGCTTTACCACTGAGCCATACTTACACCCCACAACAGTTAACGCTGAATGACTTAATGAACTTCTAGATAGCCTCAGGTGAAGTGGTTTTCCAGGACCGACCTTGATTTGTAAAAATAAGGGCTCAATGAATTTAGCAGTGGCTCTTTGCAATCCAGCAGGTTATTTTGTTAGAGGTAAACTCATGTCATCTTAATATCGCAATGTGTCCAGTTTTGTCCTGTTCTTATGTAGGAAAAAATCCCAGTGCACAGAATGAAATAAAGAAGCTTGTACACCAAAGACACTCTAGAATCAGTGTCTCGGGGTGGGGTGGCGGCACTGTCAGCAAGCTTGATTTGTATTTTTGATACTGGGCAGCTGTGACTCTTGTAAGTCAAAGAATTAGAAATGGAAATGAAAGGAGGCTGCCTTTGTGCAGCCTGGGAGCTGTTCTGAGAAGCCGATTTGAATGTTGAAGTTAAGGCTTTATCTACCTGTGTTTGTGAAGGATTTTCTGACAAACAGATTGTGAAATTTCTTGATTAAGTTAGCCACTAGTCTAATATGGACCTGACTAAGATGGGTGTGTTTTTTTTTTTCCCCAATCCTTAAAATTTTCCTATCTATAGCAGTTAAAGATTTGGGTTCATGTTAGGCAGACCTCATATACTTTCCAAGACAAACTTAAAATAAAACCCATTATTTTGAATGCATGTATAATAGAAGAATTGAGATGATCATCAAACGTATATCCCCTAGTAGTGTTATATTAATGACACTGGACAGTTAGATGGAGGCACTTCCTCATAGCCTGTTTCAGCTATAAGAGAAATTCATAGATGGAGACCTGTATGAAAAAGTACTCACATATAGGAAAAAGCTCTGGAGTTTTTCTTTAGCATTTTACTCAGAAGCAGCAAATCTTATTTCCAGTTTTATATTTTTTTAGCATGTCATGTTGGGCTTTTTTTTTCCCCACCTGCTTGTAATGTGTTCATTGTTTTTATCTTGCTCTTTTGAATTTTTTAATTGAAAGCTTATCTGCTTCTTTAAAAACCCATTAGAAATAAATGTCTGCTGTTCAGCTCGGCGGTAAAAACTAAAATGAGTATGAATGTATGTTTTCTGTAAGGGTTCTGAGAGCAGTAATAGGATCTCTTTAAGCTCTACTGTATAGGAAGGCGAGCGATCCATCAAAGGCACAGTCTTGGATTTGGGTCTTCTATTTAGATTAGGAATGTTAAGAAAGATGGATGGTAAATGTCTTTTAGCTGCATTGTCCCCCAAACATGAAATGAAATCTAAAGACTCTCAAAGAAGGTTTCAATTACACTAGCAAATGACTTGAACAAGGATTGGGTAAGGGGAGGTCATGGGCCAATGGAATGCCAGTTGTGGATTTATATTGTTTAAAATGAAAACATTATTTCCATTAACCCCTTTCCACTCACACCTCCACCAGAGTTATTTTCAGATTGTCCGTTTGTAGGTGTTAGTCATACCTGATGGAAATACCTTATCACTAGTGTGAAAT
This sequence comes from Camelus ferus, assembly GCF_009834535.1. Lineage (NCBI taxonomy): Eukaryota > Metazoa > Chordata > Mammalia > Artiodactyla > Camelidae > Camelus > Camelus ferus. The sequence continues at coordinate 14,112,465 of NC_045728.1, forward strand.
GCACAGCCCGTCCGCGGGTATATATATATTTTTCCCCTGTCCAGTATCCAATCCCAGGTTTCATTTGGCTAATCCTCTGGAGAGATGCTAGCATCCTTGTGTTCTCCAGACTTGATTTTATGATGCAGCTGTAAGCTATCCAGTTGCAAGGAAACATTTATAAATGCTTTAATTAAAAACAGAAGAAATGGATTCCCTGTTGTGGTTTTCCATGGTAACAGCTAATCGACTGCCAAATCACATCGTGTGCTTGAGTGTAGGGAGGGAAGATTCTAGTTTTCAGGGTGACTCTCGATAGGTTTGCCCTTAACTGTGTGGGTTTGAGTGTGGGTTTTGCCCTCTCACTCCAAATGGAGAAAAGAGTTGGTAAGCAGAAAGGTGAAGCATCCTTTTAATGAGTCGGCTGCAGTGTGCGCTCAGGGCAGACACTTTAAAAGAGCACCATTAATTTGAATAAAACAGGAGAAGGTAGGTACTTTGTACATCCATAAAGCACTGAAGGGGATAAATCCAATTATCTGTTCAATATTTAATGGCCATAAAGTTAAAAATTTTAAAGGCAGTACCTCGGAGACAGCTTAGTCAATTCCGTCCATATTATTTTTGACATTCAAAAGTCAAGGTAGAATAGCCAAATTGACGGCAGCACACATCACACTGGTCTGCCGATTTAGTGGCAATGACCCTGGGATTTGGATTTTTCTACACAGATGAAGATCAGTGTCATTTTTTTTTTTTCAGGAACTCTTATGGAATCCGTAGGGTCTACTGAGTGTCTGCCCCCACCCCACCCCCAGTTCCTTGCTGTTGGTTCTTGGTATGAAAAGTAATTAAGGTTGATTGATGGAAAAAAGCAGAAAAATAGAAGAACCAGAGTAAAGATCAGCTATTAGGACTAAAACATCGCTTTCAAAGAAAATAGAGGATTTAAAAAATATATATATTTCAAAACTCCCATCTAAGAAACTCTATTCAATCCCAAGCCTATTTTTTTTTTTACAGATTTTTTTGTTTTTTGCTCTGTACCAATTTTCCTAAGAAAGTTGTGAAGAAAAATGATAATTTATTAATTCTGCCACCTTTATCCATTTCTTTTCTAAAAAAAGCCCTATTTAGCCAGCGATGCAGGTGGGCATTGCTCTAAGTGTGGTTCAGAGGCAGCTGAATCACAAAGCTTCTAAGAAAATCAATGCACAGCGACGTTTGGAATGAATGTCAATATGACAGAGTGATTTTGTGATATGGTGAAGCTTTATTCTTCTTGCCTATTAGCTAATACAGGATCCTAATTAGCCATTAACATGCTCTCACCTTGAATGGTCCAAACTATAGAAGCAGATCTTGTATTTCAGAGAATGTCACTGCTAGATATCTTTTTACTTACTGCTTTGTGTATTTCCTTTTGCACAGAATGCCCTTCTTTTGTGTATCTCCGCTGCAGAACTGCGTGCTCCCTGGGCATTAAACCTCTTTCAATGTGGCTTCAGAGGCCTGTAGGTAGCTTTTAATTTTTTCATCAAAATTTTTTTTAAAACTATTACTGTGTGTGGATAAATTTTGACATGACGGAGGTTTACTATTAAAATATTGTAGAGGAATCGTGTAAGAAGACAACTTCGAGAGAGGTTAAAGAAGCAATAGTGAATGTAGGTCACGAATTATGAGATGGTAAGAGGACAGTTGTTTTGTTTTGTTTTAAGATATGTAAGAGTTTCAAGAAGGTCCTTCCTACCTGTTATGAGTGCTTTTAAGGAGTCTGGATTTCCTTGGGAATACATATAAAAGTCCTTTTCTTTTTCTTTCTTATTTTGTTATTCATTTCCCTTGAAAAGGACATTTAGTTTGTTTTACTCTATTTTCAAATGCAAATTCTGCTTATTCTTGTCACACGTAGGGTCTCTAAGGATGAGACTTGCTGAAATGTAAAGCCAGTTAGTGTTCTTGGATCTTAAGAGTTTTAAGTAGATTGTTCCTTGTTTTGCTGCACATGTCTTGAGTGATTTGGCTGGTAAACCAGCAGAAACCCTTGTTTTCTTAGTTTCCTATAAAGAAAATAAAGGTGAGAAAATAATGATTTCCTGGATAATTCAAAGAGAAGATTTAACATACAAATTCCTAACATGCTACTCTACAAGACTCCGAAATCAGCTTATGTTACAGCTCAGCACGACGATTGTTAACCTCATTTATTTTTAAAGAGCTTTTATATGTGATACATGTTAAAAGAGCCAAGAAGAGGGGGATTTTTTAACACTATTCTTCTTGAATATGACTCTGAGCTCGAAATATGTGGGATATTTCATTTGTTTAGTCACTTGTGATCCACACAGTCCTTAGATTGTAAATTTTTTTTAACTTTTTTTTATTGATTTATAATCATTTTACAATGTTGTGTCAAATTCCAGTGTTCACAATTTTTCAGTCATTCATGGACATATACACACTCATTGTCACATTTTTTTCTCTGTGAGTTATCATAACATTTTGTGTATATTTCCCTGTGCTATACAGTATAATCTTGTTTATCTATTCTACAATTTTGAAATCTCAGTCTATCCCTTCCTACCCTCCACCCACCTGTCAACCACAAAGTCTGTATTCTCTGTCTATGAGTCTATTTCTGTCCTGTATTTACGCTTTGTTTTTGTTTGTTTGTTTTTGTTTTTGTTTTTTAGATTCCACATATGAGCAATCTCATATGGTATTTTTCTTTCTCTTTCTGGCTTACTTAGAATGACATTCTCCAGGAGCATCCATGTTGCTGCAAATGGCATTATGTTGTCGGTTTTTATGGCTGAGTAGTATTCCATTGTATAAATATACCACATCTTCTTTATCCAGTCACCTGTTGATGGACATTTAGGCTGTTCCCATGTATTGTAAATAGCGCTGCTATGAACATTGGGGTGTAAATTTTTTGATGACAGAAACCCTTTCTTACATGTGTAAATATATATATATTCTTAAAACATAGTGTTTCTTTCCTGTATGATTTTTGCCATATCTTTATATTGCCAATGTTATTATTTGCATAATGAAATTTCTCTTTAAGTCGATTAATCTTTTTTTACTCAGACTCATCCAGATCAGTATTTGTCATGAAATTGGAGGGCTATATTTTCTTTTAATACATGTTTAAATTAAAATCTCAAATATTAAAACTAAAAAGCTTTAGGTACCATTTGAAATTATTTTTCACGGATCACACTTGAGAAAGTGTGCTAGCCTCGCACGTGCTCCTGTTTAGGGAGTGTTTGGTTGTGCGAGGGGAGGGGGTTGATGTATTATGTACTCATTGTATCAAGTACTGTTTTCAATAGCTCATATATGTTTTCTCATTCAAACCTTTTAACTATCCAATGAGGAAGATGTTCCCATTTTACAAATAAGAAACCTGAGGCTCAGAAGGGTTAAGTGACATTTCTAAGGTTAAACAGTTTAATAAAAATTAGAACTGAGATTATGAACCCACGTAGCTGTTTTTGCTACATGTCGCCGACTCCCTCTTGGCTAATAAGGTTAATGAATTAACCTTATGCATTCATGTAATGGTCGACTTTATCCATTGTTACATGTCTGTGGTGGAAAGGGAGTTTCCTCTGAATGGTATTTATAGTTTGTGATTTTCCTCTGGAATTGCATCTTGCATGATCTTGAAAGTTGTTGTTATCACCTTCCTTGTGGGTCTTGTGTGAAAGGGAGCCTCTCAGCACTTCTGAAAGGAATACGCTCATTTTTCATTTTTTAAAAGCATCACTAATTAAGAGTTTAAAATAAATACTAAGCTCTTTGTTTAAGTCAAAGCTACTGCTGTAGTTGTGTTTCATTTTATGTGGCCTCAATCACATTCTCCTTTGAAGATAAAGCTTGGAGACAATCTGATCCATGTCTCCATTCTTCTCTAAAATGAATGCTTGAATTCCTTTTTCAGCATACACGCATAATCATCTAAAATCGGCTTGGTTACCTCCAGTTATGGAATCTCACTCTCTACTCCGTAACTGTTTCTGAAAAATGGAAGAGGGCTTAGGCAATCATAGCCTTTTCTGTTTGCTTGTTTGTAGTAACCATAGTCTTTTAAGACTAATTTCCTAGTACTTAAAAGTGGCAGGATAGCCTAACGCTTCCTTATTCAATTTATTTATTTTGGTGGTAGAGAAGAGAAAAAAAAAGTTTTAAAATTTCTATTTGCCTAAATTCAGAAAGTAATTTATTTTCCCTTTAAATCATTTGGTTCCTATTTTAGATAATCGTTAGGGGGTTTCATTCTCATTCAACTGGTTGGTATACCCAGAGATTGTTTAATGGGATTACCAACGGTGATGGATGGTTTAATATTTTGAAGATAGCACACTGTAGCACTTTAAAGAGAATAATCAGGACTGGCACGTGAGGGATGTGAGTTGCTCACGTTCGATGTCACAGCTCGGGTCGGTGCAGTTTTGTGGAACTTCTCTTCAGCTGCTAATTCAGCATTTATACATTTTTTTTTCCTTCCAGTTTGTAACCTTCTTGGTTTTCTTTCTGGCTTTTTTTTAAACCATATTCATTTTATGTCTTCTAAATTATAGGAAGTGAGGAAATAGAGGAACTGCATAGCTTCCTTTCGAAGTATAGATTCTGGCTGCTCTGGTTTTGAGTGGGATGGAGCTCCTGGTCCTAGGAATCAATGTCTTTTGAGAGTTGGAATTAGTGCATCTTTGTAGCCAGTTTCAAATAGCTTGTTTTCACCCCATTGATTTGGCCTATATCTGCTGATTTTATTATGTAGTCTATACTGTAGGGGGAGGAAGAGGCTCTGTTTTATTATTCCCTCATAAAATTAATTGGTGCCTAAAACAAATATTATTAGCGATACTATATTTTATAACATACGAAGATGATTGATACAGTTTCAGAATGGAGTTTATATTCTGTGTGTTTGTGTCAATAAACTCATAAAATCTGGAAAATGAAATGAGCCATAATTTCAGTTTTAGCATCAAAAGGTAAATTTGATCAGAGGTGCTGACCACATAGTTAGTTCCCCCAATAACTCAGACAAACGGGTAAGTTGCCCACGTAAGGCTTTGCTCATTTCAAGAAACTGAATCACCATTCCTTCCCTGTTCCATGTAGAAAATTTTAGCTTTATTGAAAGCCAAAAATCTAGTGCAGTGTTTTGTCAGTTAGAGAATATTTTGAGCTTCTGTGTTTAGCCTGTTTTCTTTTTTTTTTTCTTTTCTTTTTTTCCCCCCAACAAACGTGTGAAATGTTGGTATCACAAGAACACCAGGCTATTTTGGGTCTTCTAAAATGTAACTCTCTGGTCCCTATGCTGGACTGAGTTCTTTTTAATGTGCCATTTTCTTCAACCTAACCTTTCTGTAGGGAGGGGTAATAAGTTTATTGTCAGTATGGTGAATATTTTAATTGAAGATAAACGAGTTTTCCTTTTTAAATGTCTTCAGTATTACATATCTTCAGTTTTATTATCCTAATTTCAGTAGATTGGCCAAGCCAGATAAGCTTAACAACGCTAACCTGATTCAGCATTCATTACTGCTGCTAAATCAAATAAGACCTGGCTAATGGAAACAGGGCTTGCGTGGCCATTCTTCAATTTAATTAGAATATTGTACATTGTACTGCACTTATATGTGTGTACCAGAAACAGAACTTGATCATCAATTTGGAAACACTCATGCTGCGCCCTCTAGCTAGAGATACTTACCATTTATTGTGAAATCTCCTCTTTGGTGGGGGGAGGTCTTTAAATTATTAAATATCAAGATTGCTTGAAGGTATGGAAATGGGGCGAGCTCACTTGATTTGCCATCCAAGGTGAAGATTGTAGGTCCCATTTCATTACAGCAGAGGTTGGCAGACTTCTCCTGTCCAGGATAAGGTAGTAACTATGTTGCACTTCTGGGGCCCTCTGCTGTCTTTCCCAACCATTGTAGTGTGAAAACTGCTGCAGACAGTATGGAAACCCGTGAACATGGCTGTGTTCCAATAAAAATTTATTTATGGACACTGAAATTTGAACTTCATATAATTTTCATGAGTTGTGATGTATCATTCCTAAAAAAAATTTTTTTTTCAATCATTTAAAAGTGGAACAGCTATTCTTAGCTCTTGGGCTCCACAAAAGCAGAGAGCTGGCTGGATTTATTCCTGATCCTTAATCCGCTGACCTCTGTGCTCTTGGGTCCTGCCTCTGACTCTGTTTTTCTTTTATTATTTATGTACTTATGTATTTCTTGACTTACTTTTCTTAGGTGATTTTCTGCGTATCTTTGCTCGTTCTGTTTTCCACAATTCGGGAAATGTGGGTGGAATGGCTTTTTTCTGTCATCCTGCTACCTGCCAGGCTCTGCTTGATGTGGCAAAGGAAAATCAAGTGTTGAGCCACCAATGAGAGTAATTTCTGTTATCAGTTGGTAGTTGCGGTTTAATTCTCAGGTGCAGACAACGCAGCAGAATTGACTTGTCTTATTTTCACATTCTGGGAGAGGATGTGTGAGGCCCGAGGATGCTGGCATTTTTCTGGTGTTCCTCACCCTGCATGGTCATTAACAACAGCGGAGTTCACACATTGATCCTAGGTTTGAGTTGTAAGCTGTTAGCCCTGCAAACTTGGTGGACAAACTTGCTGTCGGTGTTGGTATTGATGGAAATAGTCAATTTCACTACTGCTCCCCAGCTGCCTAGGACCTGTGACAGTAGGGTTTTAGGTTGTGTCGTAAGAGGGTTCTTGCTCTGGAAATTTGCTACCAGACATATTCATCTCAAATTTTTACAAGCCAATGAATCATTCAAACTTAAGGTTGGCATTGGCTTTTTTAAAATGGTTTTCAAGAAGGTCTGGATTAATTTATAAGATCAGATTTTGAGAAATTCTTTTCTCTTATAGTGGAAAGTTCAATTTGGTAATAAATCAGTGAGAACTGTCATTTGACATTATGGATGTTTGTCTCTTTATAAATATAGAATTAGTCACTTAAGCTTGCCACCGGCATCTTTCATGGGAGTGGACGTACTCTTGTCTTTCTATAAGGTACCTTCGACATTCACTCAGAGAAAAAAATGTGAGACTACTGGTTTCTCTCTTGGGTGGTGGAACTTAAAGAAAGTTTTAAGTGTATGAATTATTGCTGTTGCCAGTTGTGAAGAATGACTGTTCAGTTTTGGCAACAGCAACCAGTATATTTCTAGAATTATTTATTAAATAAAAAAATTTAACTAGCTCTCTCCTTTGTAAGTTTAGCTAAGTCCTTCCTGATCCAATCGCCCTGTGGTTCCCTGCAAAACTTTTTGGTCCTTGTTTCACATTATCATGGAAGAAAAATTTAACAAAAAGCTGAAAGCTTGCTCTAACTCCTGGCTTTTTAAAAAATGATTATTCATTTCTCTTTTGTCCTGTAGTCTCTATAAGGTGATTAGAACACAGCCAACTTCTCCAAAAGTGTTCTGCTGTTTCCTTCCCCGCGAGAAGCAAATTATTTGCAGATGACTTGAAAATAATTCCAAGTTTTGGAGCGCTCTCTTGGTAACCACTGTTTGGCAGTGTTTTAGGTGGTACACAGAGTTCTGTAGGTCAGCTTGAAATCATAATGCTTGCAAGGAAAAAAAAAATTAAAACTGACTTCAAAGGACAACTCTGACACGGTCAATTAATAATTAAAACAGTTTTTTAATGAGCTATGCAATTACCTGTATGTCCCTGGAGATGATGGTTTATGGTATTATTGTAGTGCCCTTTCTTTAGTCACGGCGCATGACATTTGTAATTTAAAGCCGGCTAGACATTAAAGTGACAGAACTTTCATTAACCTTGTCTAAAGTTTGCTGATGACAAATGACTTATAAAACACTCTGTTGTCAAAATATACCACATATTTAAGTACCTTTAAAGTCCTGTGGGCTCTGAGAGGCTTTGGAGCCTCAGAGAGAGAGAGACCAGGACCACCCGTGTCCTCGGGAATTAGCTGACGGATCCCCAGTGACTGGCGCTGTGTCTTCACACTCAGGTAAGTGGTACCTGCTTCAGAGACGAGCTAACATCCTTTTCACGGCTCTCTGGTTCAGGTGGGTTTCCCATGAGTTTTTGTACCGCATGACCTGATTCTCTCAGCCAGTGCTTTATGACTATTGAATAATTTCTTTTAAATCTGCCTTATGGTTTTATTTTTTCAGCTTCAAACCAGTGGTTATGTTTTGAATTTCACTTTTCTGGTATCTTGCTTTTAAGTTTTTAACCATTGTGCTGTCATATTCCCCTTTGTTTTATTTTTTAAAATATTTTCTCCCTCTTTTTTTTTTAACATTTTTTATTGATTTATAATCATTTTACAATGTTGTGTCAAATTCCAGTGTTCAGCACAATTTTTCAGTTATTCATGGACATATACACACTCATTGTCACATTTTTTTCTCTGTGAGTTATCATAACATTTTGTGTATATTTCCCTGTGCTATACAGTGTAGTGTATTCTACAGTTTTGAAATCCCAGTCTATCCCTTCCCACCTTCCACCCCCCTGGTAACCATCCCTCTTTTTTGAAATAAAACATTCTTTTTTTCTCCCTGAACCTATGATGTAGGGACATTTACTTTTTTGTAATTTTCTTCATCACATTTCTTTTCGAGGAATGTTTTGAAACTACTAAGGGATATATTGCAGAGGGATAGTATATATTATAATATATATAATATCTATAAGAGGGGTAATATTATGTATATATAATTATCCTTTTATAATTATAACAGTAATAAATATATAGTAATTAACATTTAATGAGCAGGTACTGTTTGCCAGGCACTGAACAAAAAGTTCGATCTCATTTAATTCTCATAATAACTGGAAGCGATAATACCACTCCATTTACAAATGTGGAAAGTATGACCCCAAAAGATTAAGTACCTGCTTAATGTCACACAACCTGTAGGTGAGTGAGGATTCCCATCTAAACCTCACTGACACCAAAGATCTTGCTTGTAAACATTTAGCAACATGGCCTCTCAACTCACTTTGACTTTTTCAAAATAAGTTACATATTGATTTGTTATGCTTTCCTCTTTGTACAGGACAGTAATTTCATCTTTGTAGAATATACCAGTAAATAAATGTAGACTGGCTAGTATATCCACAAAAATGCATTTAACATTAAAGTGAAAGCTGAATATTTGTATCTTATCTGAAAGAATGGTTTAAAGAATTTATAACCATCCTTTAACTCAACTAACACATAGTACTTCATTGGTACTTCATAGGTATTTGCTGTTGTTATTATTAGTGTAGTCCTTGTATTTAATATGTCCTGATTCTGTCGTGGGTCTGTGTCTTATGATTAGTTCCCATGAGATTAAAGGCTGAGATACAACGTTCACAACACATTGTCTTTTCCTTTTGATCAATGTCCATCAATTTCCTAAACCCTATGTGGGTATTATGCCTTACAAGGTATTAAATACTTCCATTTATTGAATGCATTTCCTGTGATTATATTGCTAATTTTCTGCATACTCCACTAATTTTGGTTGGAATAGAACACTAGAGAGTTGCACAAAATATAAATGTTCAATAACATAACAAAATAAATTCCTGCGTAACCATTAAGCAGGTCAAGAAACAGACTTCAGACGATAGTCCAGAAGTCTCCCTCCTGCCCTCTCATAATGACTCCTCTTCTCCCCTCAACGATAGTTCAGATTTGAACTTTAATGCCACGGTATTTTTTGTTTGTTTTTGCTTTGAGATTTTTAAACTTCTGACTGTGAAAAATGTCAAACATACAAAAGCAGAGGGAATAGTGTATTGGACCCTCCTGTTCCCATCACTTAACTTCAACAATTATTAACTCACGGCCAACATTATTTCATTTAGAATCTCACCCATTTCTGCCCTCCACCACCCCCTTCCCCTCCATGGATCATTTTAACATCAGGTCTCTTTTAACCTATAGCTTCTCCCTCATTCTTCTCTTTTCTCCCTTGCAGTTTATTTGTTGAGGAAATCAGACAGTTAGAGCTGTAGCATTTCCCCCAATTGGATTTTGCTTCTTCTAGCCTCATTTAGCATATTTATCTCTTGATTTCCTATAAATCAGAGTACAAGTATGTCTGATTTGGGTTTGATTTTTCTTTTTCTTTTCTTGGGTGTTTGAAGGACAAGAAAACTCCACAGGTAGGCACATAATGTATGTCCCTTTTTTGGGTGCATGTGGTATTAATAACCATTTGAAGATCGAGGCTTAGATTCGTTCTTTCAGTAGTTTCAGTTCTTTCCTAATTTTCCAAATAATTAGTTGGTTTTCTAATACCCTTTAAAAATAATCATGGAGGTTTTGTTTTGTTTTAGTATTTTTTTTTTAACTCATAGCTTTAAACATACTTATACTTAAACCTATTATAATTACTATTCTATTGATACTCAAATTATTCTGTTTTTGCCATGGAAACCTCTCCATGTTGGTTTTTGAGATCTTTTAACATGGCCTCAGAATCTTTGTTAACATCGTTTTTCCCTGATATGATGAGATAATCCAGGTTTATTTTATAAGGTTTGTATTTGGGTTTTGTTTTCCCCCCTTGCACCTGGAATTAGCTATTTTTCCTATGAGCTTATTCCTTTTAGTGGGAAATGTTATTTAGAAACCATAATCTGGTCACAAGGGGATGCTTACTGCTTTGGGATTAATCATTGCTCTTAGATCATTTTATTGTACAGAGCTCGGAAATGCATTGCTGTCGTTGTCTTAAAGATGAAGTGCATGATGACTTCACCTTGACTCTTCAAATTCAGGACTACACATTTTTGACTTAAAAATCACACATTAACTTAAATCACACATTTGTGTTTTCATTTGTTTGTGTCTCAAATCCTGGTTCCTGATGAAATTAACATTAGAGGTTCTCAACATCAGACACACACTGGCATAGCCTTTGGTAGGTCAAGTTTGGGATCTGCATTTTTAAGTTCCAGAGCTGCTTGTGATACTCACCAACGTATAAGAACCACAGATCTGTTTCGTGAACTATTTTTATGATACAGATATTTAATCGTACCTCCAGTTTTCTTCTGTGGGTTCCCCTTTTTATTTTCTTGATTGGCCATATTTTTGATGAGCCACCCATGCACCATCTGAATTCTTTTTTCTTGTTTAACGTGCTGCTCTGCACAGCTACTAGAAAAGACTACAGTCATTTCACTCCTAGAAAAGCTAGGCTACCTTTGACCACTCGGAGTGCTAAAATCCAGGGGAACCTCACAACTAAGGCTCTGCCTGGGGCCAGAGGGAGAATTCTCACCGCTTCGAGCAGAATGCCTGGTACTGGAGTAGATTTGCTCAAGGGCAATTCTGCATTTGATAAAATATCAGAGCAATTTATGTCCTTGTACCCTTGTTCCTTTTCTTTCCTCTTATGCAGATATGTTAATTGACAATCAAAGGAGTAACAAGTGCATACCTGAATTCACAAGCCTTTGGGGGCCCATGTTTATTACTTCTGTGGATCCAGGCCTGGTTTAGGTTACGCCTTCTTTCATCCAGGCTCACCTGAGAGTGCCAGTGTTTTCCTTTATCCTGTTTCTGCATTCAGAGTTCTGAAATCTGACTGTGGCTGGTCATTTTATTTCTTCTCTCTCAGAACATACTGTAGGCTGAAGTGGATCCATCTAGCTTTGAACTGATTTAATGCTGATAACAGGGGGGAAAAGAGTTAATTAACCTGGAAATGACTACATCATAAGATCAGATTTTGGTTTTAAAAATCCAACCATATTAATTTTGATAAACCTTTAACTTTTTTAATACTCTAACTTCATTTAATAGTAACTTTGTTTTGTGTTTTTAAATTTGCAGACGTTAACAGTTTATTAACATCCTTAAGAGGGAGGCAAAGTGGCCACTGTTACTCTCACCTTGTGCAAAACAAAACTTCAGAGCAGTTATTCAACTTCTTTGTGATGTAGGTCACACATTGTTATAAGTTGCGGAGCAAATACTCATGTCTGATTCCTGATATTCTTTGTTATAAAACGTGTCTCTTCAAAAAAAGAATTCAAAGTAGCTTCCAATGTTATAGTACAAGTGAAATAATTTTAGGAGAGGTCAAAAACTAATTAGAAGGAGAGAGAGAATCCTGCTAAGTGCCTAGGGTGAATTTATTTTTAGACTTTGGCACTAAATTGAGCTTTGGCCTTCTGATTGTTAGCCAAGACATAAAGAGAAAACTTTGGCTCATACAGTACTTACCTGGTTAAAGAAAGCACACAAATTCAAATGGAATTGCAGACATTTTCCTGGCACTGAATTATGTTGAAGAGAATATATTATGTGATCCTGTAAGGGATATTTGTTATAATGAATTATGCCTTCCCTGATGATTTTGTAAAATATATAAAAATAAATTCAAAAGAGCCACTTTCATAGTTCTCTAAACCAGCATCATGTGAATTGCTTGACAGAGTTTTACTTTTGAGGTATATCACACACCAGAAATACAGCGCTTATGGGGAGCACTTACACTTGGTTTTACTGTTAACATGATAGGTCTTTCTCTGTGTTTTTACTTTTAACCTATCTGTGTCTTTATATTTAAAGTATTTTTCTTGTATTAAGTATATAGTTGGGGCTTGCTTTAAAAAAAAATACAACCTGACAATCTCTGCCTTTTAATTGGGGTATATAGACCATTTACTTTTAATGTGATTATTGACGTAGGTTAATTCATCTTGCTGTTTGTTTCTTATTTGTTCCATCTGTATTTTGTTCTCCGTTTCTTCTTTTTCTGCCTTCTTTTGTGGGAATTGAGTACTTTTCATGATGCTAATTTATCATGTCTGTTGGCTTATTAGCTGTAATTGCTTTTAAAAATATTTATGGTTACTTTAGGATTTATAGTATACATCTGTAACTTGCCAAAGTCTGTCTGCAAGTGGTGTTACACTACTTCATATGTAGTGTAAGAAACCCTAAATCCTGTATTTTGAATTTTCTCTCCCAGCCTATGTTCTACTTTTGTCATACATTTTACTTTTATGTATGCTATACATTTCACAGCACATTATTATTATTATTATTATTATTATTATTATTATTATTATTATTATTATTATTATTTTAATAGTCAATTAATTAGCTTTAAAAATAAATAAATATTTAAAGGTATCCTTTTAATAATAATAGAACATTCCTACACATTTATCCACGTAGTTATTTTTTGGTGTACCTTAGTCTTTGTAGAACCGTATTTTCATCTGACGACCATCTTCCTTTTGCCTGACAACTTTTTAAAACTTTTCTTATAATGTAGATCTATTGATGAATTCTTTCAACTTTTGCGTGTCTTAAAAAATCTGTTTTTGATTTTTGAAAGAGAATTTCTCTGGACGTTTCATTCTAGGTTGACAGATTTTTTTTTCTTTATATGGTTTAAGGATGTTGTTCTGCTATCTTTTTGCTTGCGTTATTTCTAACGATAAATCTGATGTGATCCTTATCCTCTTTCTATATGTACAATATGTCATTTTCCTCTGGCTCCTTTTAAGGTTTTCTCTTTATCACTGGTTTTGAGCAAGTTTATAGTCACAGGATTAGGTGTAATTTTTGTCATGTTTCTGTGCTTGAAGTTCATTGAACTTCTTTCCTTTGCTGTTGTCCCACAGCTTAATGCTTGTTTTTATTTTGCTTTGTTTTGGTTTCGTTTGTTTGTTTCAGTGTTTCATTTTAGGCAGCTTCTACTATTCTATCTTTAAAATGGATCTTTTTTTCTCTGAAAAAGCTAACTAGCTGTTAATTCCAGTGTATTTTTCATTTTACATATTGATTGAAGACTACCTCTATAAGTTCTATTTGAGCTCAGAAAAAATCTTATCTGTCTCCATTTTGAACACATGTAATATAGTTATATTAAGTCTTTTAGTATCTTTGCCCATTCTGTCGTTTGTGTCAGTCTGGGTCAGATTGACTGATTGATTTTTCTTCTCAATGTAGATCTTATTTTCCTGCTTGCTTGCCTGCCTGCAAATCTTTACTTAGATGCTAGACACTGTAATTTTCCTTGTTTGGTGCTGGGCACTCGTGTATTACTCTTGAGCTTCGTTCTGGTTTGCAGTTATGTTACTTGGAAGTAGCTTGATCCTTTTGGTTCTGCTTTTAAGATTTGTTAGGTGGTTGGTACTGAAGCAGTGTTTGGTCTTGGACTAATTATTGCAAGACTTTTCTGAACACTGTCTCTAATGCCTGGGAATTAGGAGGTTTATGTTCTGTGCAGTGGGAACAGGCACTATTCCCAGCTTGTTGTATGTTGCTCACAGTTCCCTCTAACATGTCAGGTAGTTTCCCCCAGCCCCGAGTAGTCCATCACACTGATGCCATGATCAGTGCTCTGCTGAGTACTTGAGACGGACCCTCTGTAGATCCCTGGGGCTCCATCTCTGTATGACTCTCGCCTGCTCAGCCCTGGGTCCTGCACACACTAGCTGCCTCGGTCTCTGCGCTTCACCTCAGTTTTCCCTCCCTAGGCTGTTTCCTAGAAACTCTCCAGAAAGTAAGACTGAGGCAGTAGTAATAGTAAGTCTCATCTCATTTATTTCCTGTCTCTCAGGAACCACTGTTCTTTTTTGCCTTGTCTTGAAAATCATTGTTTCTTTTCCTTTGTCTTTACTGTTGTTTTAGGTGGGTGGGTAAATCTGGTTCCTGTTACTCCATATTGGCAGAAAGCAGAAGTCTTCATTAGTTTTAAATGTAGGCTAAATAGCCAGTAATTAATGCTGAATTCTTTAATAGCTGGGTTATGGTGGCAGTTGGTATATGCTGTGGATGCACCTTCCTCCAGAGGTGGGTGTATGGGGAACACGGAGACCAGTTATAAAACCCAAGTTTTGCGGTTATAGCTGCATTAGTCAGCTTGTGCTGTTGAAACAAAATACCATTGACTGGGTGGCTTTAACAGCAGGAATTTATTTCTGACAGTACTGGAGGCTGAGATGTTCAAGATCAAGGTGCTGGCATGGTAGATTTCATTCTGAGACCTTTTCTCTTTGCTGTCTGGTGGGAGCAGGCACTATTCCCAGCCTGGTGTGTGTTGCTCACCATCCCCTCTGACATTTCAGGTAGTTTTTACCCCAGCCCCCTGAGTTCATCACACTCATGCCCTGATTAGTGCTATAGGTGGGTGCCAGCTTGCTGCTTGCTCACATGACCTCCTCGTGCACGGAGAGAGAGATCAAGTTCTTTTCCTGTAACGGCGCTAATTCCATCATGAGCACCCCATCCTCATGACCTTATCTAACCATAGTTACGTCCCACAGGTCCCATCTCTAAATACTACCATACAGGGAGGGGAGGGGAGTAGGGCGAATTTTGTGGGGATACAAACATTCAGTTCACAACAACAGCCATGAGTGAAGTGCAGTGTTCTGTGACCCTAAATCTTCCCTGGGTATCTTGTGTAGATTGCGGTTAAGTCCCCCTGAACCGTATATCTGCTCTGGTCTCTTTCTTCCTGCTCCAGCAGGCTCTGTGGCAAAATAAGGAACGCTTTACCCATCAATAGACCAGAACCTTACCTGTACTTTTCTGGCAAGAGAATTTTTGTTCCCATAATTCTTTTTGAAGTGCCAGAAACTTACTCAGTTCCACTGGATTAAAGAGAGCAAAATTATCTGCTTGAATCAGGAGCAACTTGTAGGAAGAGATCAGGGCTGTGAAGCCTGTTGGGAGATCTGCATTTATAAGAAGATGGCTTCAGCAAGGATAAGCCATATCTTAACATCTTAGTCTTAAATGACGGATTTGTTGCAAAGAAAATGGAAGTGGATGGAATCAGTGCTGTGTCTTTTTTCCTGTGGCAGCATTTCAGAATAATGTATTGTGGCTCGATTTTTGCTTGTGCCTCTCCCTTCAGTTAATATTAGAGTCAGAAGCCTGATCAGACACAGTGCTGTTTTTTTCCTTCCTAATCAATGCTTGTGGACAGGTGAGATCTCTAAGGATATTAATAAAATCAAAAATCTTCTGTGAGTGAAGTGGCTGAATTTTATTTCAGTTGTTAATGTTGAAAAAATGCAAATGTACTTCTTTCGTTACAGAGTTTCTGGGATGCCAGTATGCCCTTAGATTTGTTCAGAATTTTCTGTGGCATCGGAATTTTGTGTTTTAAATTACTTCATAGCTTGCTAGCTGTCTTTTCTCTGCAAATCTGAGAGAGGTTTTTCTTTCCAGTTTTAACAATTAATTGAAAAATAAAATTGTGTCTGTGTTTTGTTAACAAATGCATCTTTTGCTAGGCTTCTCATAGTAAATGGGATTATAAAATCTTACATGTCCAGTTTGTATCTGAACAAAAGATTAACCATTCCCATAGACTCCTAGACAGTTTAAAAATAAAATAATTGCCTCTCTAATGTTTTGCAGGTTTGCCTAAGGTTTGAAGAGAAGGTGCCATAGGAAATATATGCTTGGATTGTGGGATTTGTCTTTCTTTTAGTGGCTGCTTTGCAGTGAGACTGGGTTGTGCTGCTGATTTCAGTGACGCCCTCATTAAGGAAAAGAGGTCCCTTTTAGGATTCATCTAACAGATTATTTTTGCATACATGAAAATGCAAAACAAACAAAAAAGCACAATGGTCCACTCAGTCTGCTGAGCACTGGGGAGCTGTCAGAGGGCTGACACACCTGTCCCCCTCTAGAGCTGTGCTGTCAAATGGGGTGGCCACTAGCTACCTGTGGATATTTACATTTAAAACTAAAGTTCAGCTTCTCAGTTGCATCAACCACATGTTGAGAGCTCAGTAGCCACGTGTGGTTATTGGCCACCATGTTGGACAGGACAGATGAGAACATTTCCATCACTGCAGAATGTTCTCTTGGACAGCACTGTATGAGAGGTATTACACACATTCATTTACCCCAAAATGTGATTGTTGTAATGATGTTTTCGGTTTTAGAATCGCAGTAACCAGGGGACAGACAGGAAAACAAAACACAAACAAAAACATGCCACAAGGAAAATGACTGTGGGCTATTGGTGTGTTCTTGTCACTCTCTGGGCCTCTGATATTAGAATTTTCCTTCCTAAATATTATCCCCTCAGAAGAGAAATCACTATGTATATATATTCAGGTTTCTAAAAAGGCTCTCATATTATACATCAGTCTCTCAATTACTTTGAACATCAAAATAACCTTCATGAATGCTTGCTAAAGATGCAGGCTCAGATTAAAAAAAGAGGCATGGTGGGGGAAGAATAATGTGAGAGTGGGGGATTAACAGATACAAGTCCTATGTATAAAATAGGTAAACGACAAGGTCCTACTGTAGAGCACAGGGAACCTTATTCAGTAGCTTGTAATAGCCTATAATGGAAAAGAATATGAAAAGGAATATGTATGTATATATAAACGTGTAACTAAATCACTGTGCCATGCACCAGAAATTAACACATCGTAAACCAACTCTACTTCAACAAAAGTAAATAAATAAATAAAATAAAAACACACAAATTAAACAGAGGCATAGAATTTTAACACAAATATAATAATTTAGGTATGACCTCTCAGCTACAAGTGTTGGATATTATTGTAAATAAGCCTTTTAAAGAACAGATAAAACAGTATGGCAAGCGTCTTTGTGATGAAGACCCCAATTACGTGTCTGCGAGACCCATGAAAAACTGTCCGACTATTTAGTGAATTGGTGCTCTTGGCAACTGTGGCAGAGGTGACTTTTCAAAAGTGCCGTGTCTCAAACAGCCTCCGACGGGAGGTGATTTGCTCAGGAAGGTGTCCCAAAAACAGTAGCTCTGACAATAGTAAAGACACTTTCGAGCCTGGGGAGTTCTTCATGAAATGCGAGAGGAGGAAAAACAAAGCACTTTTCTAAATTAAATATATTCTGTGATGTTGCATGTGATTTTGAACTTGTACATGTAACTAAATGAAGGAAATGTACCCTGGCATTTAGCCATCTCTATCTCAGTCCTCAAAGTTAATATAGTCAAGTTATGTATATATATTATTTAAAAAGCTTTATTTTTTGAGGAGATCATCTCTATGGAAAAAGGGAGATTTTCCCTATATTTAGGATTCATTTAAGTTTGTATCTATACAATGTCTACGTCTAGAGATAATCTTACTGGTTTCTTTTTCCAAGAAACTCTTAGAGTTCACAGAGGAGTATTGACTTAAATTCATTAAACCAATGAGAGTAAAATTAGAAGACAACTGAATAATCTTCTTAAAATAATGCCAAAATTTATAAAATTGGTGCATATATTAAATGAGCCAAAAGTGCACAGAGAAATAAATGCGTGGAGTAAAACAACATGTTAACGGTGGTTGACTCTGGCACTGGGGATCCTGTGATCTCTCTTTGCGCCTTCATTTTTTTTTTGTTGTTGTTTCATTTTCTATGATGAATATGCATTCATTTTATAATTAGAATAAAAAGAAAACTTATCACTGAAAAAAGGACATATTAAAGAGAACTCTTGGTTTACACTTCCACGTTCTGTACATTAACTCAAGTAAATGGAAAGGAGCCTCTTTGCGCAAAGACTAGTTCCATGTGGTCCCTGGTTGCTCTTCTAAGAGAAAGTGTACAATCAAGCCAGCACCTGTTGTTTGTTTTCATCTTAGCGGTATTCAGAATGTCACGCAAAAAATAAATTTAGGCAATTCTCATGTCAATTATTAAGACTTTTGTTTTCCTCAGTATATATGAGAAACATGGTGTGACCCATCCAAGGTCTGAAATATCCCAAATCCCAACTGCCGGGATGCTGGGATACCAGGAGGAAGGACCGACCATGTGTAAAGTAGTTTTAAAGTGCCCAGTTCTTTTCAGACCATCTCACATTAATTCCTGGGGAAATAGTGTAGGAAGATTACTTTGGAAGTGAAGGTAATTTCAGTCTAAATTTTTTTTTTTTGTCACTACCTTACTATGACCTTGAATAAGTCAAATTATATATTTACAATTTCCTCTGTGTTTATTCTTCATTTGATACTTGAAGGAAGTTTTGTTTTTCGTTTTTTGGGTTTTTTTTTTTGTAAATTATTTTGACCTATTTGGAAGAAATGTATGTTCTAGGAAATTTGAACACAAGTCTCTTCTTGGTATGCTATTTCTCTTCTTTTCTACTCTGCCGCCAGTTGCTACATCACACACTCTGTAACAAAAAGACTTATTTCTTTGCATGTTGCTGTGATGAGCGGAAAAGAGAAAAAGATTAGCGACTTGCTGCATTTAGAAAGGGACCTTTTTTCACGCTGTCCCAGGGGATGTGGACTCTGGGTACTAGAAGACTAACCCTCTTTACCGCCTTACAAAAATGCCGTACAGGTGACCTGCGTGTAAAATGCACTGCCTGTTGCCTTGGACATCACTTGACACTAAAAAGCTATGCATTTTGTATTTTTGCATGTCAGAATCTTAGCCAGAGGAATTAAAAATAAATATTTAAGTAGGTTCCTGACTTTTCCTATCAAGGAGGCCCTGAGACAGGCAATTTGCTTAGCAAGTCTTTTTGTTCGCCTGTTTTTGTGCTGCAGAGAAATGTGCTGTTTGCTGCTGATGATTCCAAATGCGCAGGCATTATATGATCATAACAGAGTAGAGAGCCGTGCCGGTGCTGTCTGGGGAGGGCTGTGTGACGACATGTGACCCTAGCGACGGAAATAGCTGTGCCCCGGCAAAAGGAGCCATTAATCTGAATGAAAATGTTACTACACAGTGTTGGATTCATTCTGGTCTTTCATGGCAGCAGCCCTCATGTATAAAACCTACTCTGAGCTCTTAAAGTGTCAGATCACTGGACGGCTGAGCCTAGGTTAACTGTGACTGTTAGGGGGCACTTGGGTCAAATCTTCCTATGTTATCAAGACTGATTTTCTAAACGCTCTGGTCCTGAAAATTGATTCTCGGTTTAAGCAACGTTAGCAATGTGGGCATTTCAGCATTTGGGGTTTGATATTTTGAAAATATTCACCACTTTGCCCCCCCCACCCCCACAATCTTTTTTTGCTGCCTTTGGGACACCTGAGCTGGTATATGAAGTGATTAAAAAGTTATACTAGAAGTCTTCTTGTGTAGTTTGGTAGATGCCAGTAGTTTGTTAATCAAAAGATTTTCCACAGATTAAATACATACATTCAGATTTTTATTTTAACGTTTATATCTGTAACTACCACATACATATTTCTTTCCATTTTTATTTGCCCATATTTGATGTTAGGTCAAGACATTTTCTTTTCTAGTTGGAATTCCCCATTATCTTTCTTGCATAAGCCATGCCTGCAGTGCAATCTATATGATTTCCAGTCCATGTCTGTCTAAATCGGTTAGTAATTTAAAGACATTGTGAAGCCGTCTCAGTGAGGAATCCCCCTAGACGTTTCCTCAATTTCCCTCGAAACTTTTGAGTTATCTAACCTACATGGATGCAGTGAAAATTGTCACATGACACCTTTGTGAAGTCCTTTCAGACCTGCCTAATTTTTGATAGCAACCACAAAATCACTTTCTTTTTACACTCATATTTCATTGATTTACTTGGTATCATATATTCACATACTATTTAATTACATTTTTGAAATTACATGATCAGTCATAGCTGGAATAAACAGGTTTGGGAGCAAACCCAGTGAACTCATGGAAAGCATGCAACTCAACTGGTGGGACTAGACACTCATGCACACAGTCGAGACTGCCACACGCGTGACTCTTCAGAACACCCTGAGCATCACTTAGCGAGTTTTACAGGGGAATGGAGAGCGCTGCGGAATCAAGTTTTTCTGTAAACATCTACCAAGAGCTACAGCTGAAAACTGATTCAAGCATTTAACTTGCACATCATTTTCCTTTCTCATTTCCAAATGAAAAGCCAGATATAGTTAAGTAAATGTTAATGAAAGTGTTATTAAATGAGATACATGTCAGTGTTACTATTATAAGTTCTGAATGGGCTATTTCCTACTTTGGGCTTGATTATGTGTGTAGTGTATTAGTTGATTGGTTTGCAATGCTATTTAAAATTCTCAAGAGTATAGAGGGATATGTCGCCAAATGAGAAACCGAACTGGAGTATGAACTTAAGTATGGTACTGACTGTGACAAAATTCTAGGAGTGTCACGGATATCTGTATACTGTGTCAGAAGTCTAATATTGCTGGAGTGGATCTGGTCCCTACCGGACAAGATAAATAAAAGCTTCTCCTCTTCCTCCCCCTCCTCCTCTGTCTCTGTCTCTCTCTCTCTTTTTTGTTTTTCTTCATCTTCTTCTCACTTTATAATTTACTCCGCTGTAGAAGATGCCTGGGGGACTTTTTAAATGGTGACATTTCTGGCCACGTTAGATGTATGCTTCTACCAGACCAAGTCCAGGTGTTTCCATTGGGAATCTGAGGAAGGCGTTGATTTAAGCAAATGTTTACTTAAAAAGGAAAAGAAGGAGTGAAGGAAAGATACAAGAGAATGTTAATTTGGGAGGGTTTCAGGTATAAAAGAGACTTAAGGATGGATGTAAATGTAAATGTTAGGAACACTGCTGAAAGGAAGACTCGGTCTGAGAAAAGAGTTTATAGAAGCAAATACTTCAGGGAGTGTAGGTTTTGAGACTGAGACACGCTCGGTGCTGGAATAAGAATGAACGTATCTTAAATTTCACCTGAGAGGGAGCGGTGAAATGTATTCAAAATTACAAGAAGCAAGCAGTCCCAAGATCATCTGATTCAGGCCCCAGTGAAAGCACTGGAATAGTCCAAGATTCTTAGCCTTCCTGTTAGAGAACGAAGTACATTCTTCAGCCTTTCCTAGTTGAACTGATGAACTGATCAGTGGACCTTGAATCTAAGGAAACAAATTTCTGTTTATGTTAAACCTCCTCTATTGTGTTTTTGCATGCATTCATCTTATTCTTTCCATTATTCTTAACTTAGTCATCCAGATTGCTGCTTAAAAGGGAAAATTACCCTAAAACGGACTTGGCAAATAAACAAATCTATCACTGTCCAGGGTTTCTGAATCCTTCTTAACCCATTTCTTATAAGAAGATGAAGGAACTGTTTTCTTTCATACTGAAAAGCCATTACCTAGAGCACCCCTCATCAACCTTGGTCCACAAGTTGAATGATTCAGTAGAATTGAGAGGGTTCTGACATTCAGAGAACAGCGGCCAACTGTCAGAAAACGGTAGGAGATGGTAATAATGACCTCCATTTAAGGTCACTGGTGCTTGAAGGCATGCGGTATTTTGGCAGTAGTTATGCCGGGTCCTGCTGATCATGGAGCTGGTGCCAGATTTACTCTGTGGGGCCGAAGGAACTTTGTGGTGACAGGAAGCAAAGGAGCCTGAGCTCTAGGCTTGTACAACTGATCCTTAAGGGAAGATTTATCTAGACTGGGCGTGTCTGTCTGATTTTTCTGTTGGTAGAGACTTGAAGAAATCAGTGAATGAGATAGACATTTAAGTTCAGCTCCTTTAACAGACAGTGGCAGCTTTACTCGGTGTTCCTGTCACCGAGCGCCTAGTAGGTGCTTGACTGTTGAATGGAAGGTCAGCTGCACTACATTCTCGGGAATGCATTCACAAATGTGATCCATTTGCAAAAGTGATGCTGTTACGGGTACACGAACAGTGCAGAGTTTATCTTTTGGGGTTATAAGCGTAAAAATACTCGATGACCTCATAGCTTTGTATTGATGTTTATTTGTGAAGAAGGACTAAGTAGTATCTTGCCTCTTTCACTTCGCTTGTAATCATTCATTGTTAAATACAGGCTTAGGCCATCTGTCCCTGCCACAATCTGCCTAGATATGGAAGACTGTATTATAGAGCTGCTTAAAAAAAACAAAAAACAAAAACCTCTCATAATCTGTTTATACTGTTATTCTCCAGGCATTTCCCTAAAACAGTTTTAAGTAAATTTCCTACCAACTAAACCACAAATTTATCTATTAATTAAAACTATTTTTGTTGACTAGATCTCAATGCTCCTGACGCCTGTGGGAATTGTACTTAGCTATTTCTTTTCTCTTGCAGATAAGGTAGAAAACAGGAACCCTCGTCAGGTTTAAAAGGCAAAATACAAAATTGTCAGTTTCCTGATATCAAGGTGCATTCTTCTGAGAATCAACATTCCAAATGGCTAATCTAGTTAAATCTCAGCGGTACAAGATAGGGCAAAGGGGGCTGACCCTGCTTTGGCCCTTGATTTGATTTTATTTCATACCAAGTGCTTCTTTGGCAATTCTGCCTCATCAAGATTCCATAGGTGTCGGCATCATTAACCTCAATGAAGAGTTTATTACAAGCCATTGTTAGAACTTGTTTTTGAATAATATTACTCCATTATTTAAATGAGACAAACTGCCTATCCCCAAGCTGAATCCGCTGAGTTTAAAGTTGTTCAGAATCTGGAAGGATGAGGTTTGGGCTTGTGATTTGGGGCAGGGGTGATTGCTTGTGTGTGCGCAGGCGCACACGGGTAGGGGTCCAGCTGTGCCCCTCCATGGGCACAATCCGAAGATACTGTTATGAATTTTCCTCGACATAAATTTGGTTCTCAGAATTGCTTCCTTCTCAAGCAGATGCAAAATACAATGCAGAACCATAAGCAATCATAAATAATGGCTGTATACACCGTTCAGGGTCAACTTCAACAAGACACGGGTCACTCAATGTATTCAGAGGCTTTAGTGCTGCGTCTACCCTGGAACTCTTAAAATGTTTCAAGTGAGAACTGGGGAGTCATAGGGAGAATCTGAGTTGCACATTCTGATTTCCTTGATGGGCTGTAGATTAACTGCAGAACTGACTACTACTTCATTAGAATCCTGGTGACTTCTCTATGGTAAGAGAATTACCAAGATACCCAGCTTTGCATGTCTGGAAAAAGCACCAGTTTAAAAAGGATCCTTTGTTAAAGAGCTTGCAGAGACAAGCACCAGATATTGATGGTGATTCAGTGTTTTATGCTGTATGAACAATCTTGAGACCTTTTCCTTTTTTTTTTTTTAGCTAAGTACCCCCTCCATCACACACACATCTTTTGTCTTTTTAGCGAGATTTGAGAACCAAGAAGTAGGGCATTCTCAGTTACACATAGGTATAGAGTCTTTTAGGGATTCTTAGAATGTAAATTACAGGTTAAAACGTAGCTTGAGTACTTTGAATGCCAAGTCCATTTGTACTCAGTAAATATTAGTGATCGCCATGAGGACCACAGATGTATCCAGGCAGCTCCATCTTACTGTCAAATTAAAGTCTCAAAAAAATAAATTTGGATCTCGTTGAGTAGGCTACAGGGGCACAGTAAGACTTTAAAGAAAGAACATCTTTAGAAGGGGCTCAAGGTCACAGTCATCTGTCTTTGAAAATGTGTGACTTGCCTCCCAGACCTTTTCATTTTGCCTTCAGACTGCAACCGTGTTCGGTCGAGGGGTCCTGCCGACAGCACCACCGCACGAGTACAGTTCCTTTTCTGTACATCAGCACAAGCGGAGATTGCAAGGCTGCTTGTGGCCTTAGGACTTAGTCATGGAATGTAAGGAATTTCCAACAGGAAATGTGCCTGGCTTTGACATATTTTCATCTGCTGCAGTCGCTTAACCTGCATGCCTTTTGGGTGTCAGCATTTAATTCCAGGATTTCATCCGGAATGTGTGCATATAGGGTTTTCTCTCTCCAGTGATCTGTTTGATGCTGTTCGGGTACAGTCCCTGTTACCATCAATAATCACGTAAGCAGTGTTAGCAGGTTTGGGCAAATGCTCCATTTCAGCTATGCCTGAGAACGTAAAACTTTTATCAGCAGGATAATTTAATTTCACCATCCGTTTTTGGTTAGGTACAGCCACGAAGTCAGCAAAAAGCCCGATCTGTTTTCAGGTGGTGCATTTGTACTGTAGTTGTACTTATATGATTTGGCTGCTTTTTGAGTCTCCAATAACCAGTACAATATCAATGTCAGATTTTATATGGAATTTAGGCGAAAGTCAGAATAACAAGTCTACCACTTTATTGCCAAAGAAAGGCTTGTGTATGCTGTCCTCTGTATGATTCATCTTCTCAGCCAGTTGTCCAAAGCAGAATTTGACATAGCAGTGCCCGGCGTGTAGTAGGTCCACAATGAATGTGTGTAGCCATTACTGTGGTTGTTATTCAAGGATCTCAAAATAAGTTTGAATGAAGGAGGCCAAGGAATTGAAATATCCTGGGCTAATTTTGTGTGATATCACATTTTAGTGTATGCCTTCTTCTGTTCAAGGGTCTCAAACTCCACACTACCAGAAGAGTTGTATCTGGAACAGTATAAAGCCAGTGTGTGTGTGTTTGCATGTGGCATTCTCTTCTGTTTAAACTAAAGAAAATTAGAACATTCAACAATGATTGAATCAGGACCGTCTTATCTTCTCCAGCCTTAAAAAAGCCTTGTTCAGTGCTAGGCACATCACAGACACCCAGTAAATATTTATTGGCCAACTAGCTCGGGGCTGGATATAAAAGAGATGTACAGTTTTGTAAAATGGCCATTTGAAAATGTCAGAGTCGCTGTCATCAAGGAAGGGACCTATTTCTCTAAGGAAGTTCCTATTATGACTACATCTTGTCTTTACCTTGGGCTGGTCTTCTACCAGAGATGTTACTCGAACGACTGAGCTGTATTGAAGTACCTACTACGTGCCGACCATTGTACTTGGCGCATGAGATACATCCTCTCACCTTAATATATGACACTAGTTAGAAATATGAGAAATTTGATATTAAAATGAAAGAGAAGTTTTAATTCAGTTCTTATTTCCTGAAACTACCTAGTAATCCTGGTAAAGGGAATCTCTTGCCTTGCCGTCTGCACTGGGTCTCTTCCAGAAGCCCATGCCCTGGAGCAGTGTACTTGACCACTTAGCTGGAAGATTGTCAGTCTATGTACGGACAATGTTTTAGATCCTAGAACATCTGTAGAACAGTTTCTCCAAAATCCCCACCATCTGAAGACGAGCCACACAGATGTGCCTCTCATCTTGTAGTATTGTTTTTAGAAATGGTAACGCATGTGTGTATACAAAGAAACACTGAGAGTCTTTCTTGATGATTGATTCAGGATTACTCATGTTGGTTTTGCTTGCTTGATATGAGAAACACAAAACATTTATCTTTCTCTTCTGACAATAAAAATAATGGTCAGTAGAAATACTCATCGGGCACATGACGTGCTGAAGGATAGGGAACAAGTCGTCCGCGTGTCGCATTTGGGAGGCAAATTCTTAGAAAAGCAATTAATTCTAGATTGATTGCACCCCTCAGTTTAAAGGGATGAGTTTAGTGGGAGAGATGATATTTGAAGCAAAAGGTACAGATTTGTGTGTGTGGTGGAGTAGATGAGATGGTCCTATTGTGCAGCGCGTTTTAAAATTACCGCTGTTACACCGGAAATTGACACGACATTGTAAACTGACTATACTTCAATTTAAAAAATAAATAAATAAAATAAAGTTACCGCTGTAACATGGATGAATCTCAAAATAATTGCTCTGAGTGAAATAAGACAGGTAAAAAAAAGTACATACTGTGTGATTCCTTTTCTGTACAAGTCTGGAAAAATGCAAAATAAACTGCACTGAGAAAAAATGGATCGGTGGGTGACTGTTTGAGAGGTGATGGGAGGAGGTACAGGTACAGGAAGGAGGAATTCCGGGTGCGCACAGGGACATTTGGGCCGTGGTGTTTCTGTTCATTGGCCTGATTGCGGTGATGGTTTTGCCGCTGTGTACATACGTCAGCTCTGTCCATGTTACAAATGTGGGGTTGACTGTCGGTTATCACTCAGTAAAGCTGTTAGGAAAAATACTTTTTAATGGCACTTACCACGTTACAATCAACTAATTGCTTAGTATCTCTTTCTTATATTAGACTGTAAGCTCCAGGAAGACAGGCTCTTTCTGTTTCGTTTTCTGTCTGAGTCCTCAGTGCTTAGTGTGAGAGGTACCCGCTAAAAACCCATCTACGTAAGATGAGGGACTGAGTAGACGTGGTACCCAGGTCACGTGAACCACTGACAGCTCTTGTGCACTTGCTGCGAGCCAGGTACTATGCTAAAAATACATGATTTTATTAATCTTCATAATGTGTTTTTTTTTGAGAGACACGATCTTATTATCCCCATTTGATAGAAAAGCAAACAGGCTCAGAACAGTTAGGTCGAGTGCTGGAGACCGCTGGCTTCGGCGTGGCCGGAAAGCTCCAGGCAGGCTGCCTGCCTTAAAGCCTGTGATGACCTCAGCACTGGGACCCTCGGGCATTTCTTGATGGCTTATGTGGATTTTTATGAAGCAGCAACAGGGGAATTTGCGGGAATACAAGACTCAGTTCCTGGCATCTCACCTCCGACACAATAGGAGCTCAGTAAACATTTAAACATGAGTGAATGAACCCACTGCTGAAAGGTCTTAGCAGAAAATCCTTTTCCTTTTGTTTATTTTCCCTGTATTAATAGAGCAAAGTTGTCCTATTACATGCGGCTCTGCCTGAAACCCGAAGGCGGTGCGGGGCCAAGCAAGCAGGGGAGAGCCCCTTGGGGTGCAGGTTTCTGCCAGCACCTCCAGCCCGGCTCCTGGGGGCCTCACGGGCTCTTCCTCTCCGTGGTCACGTCGGAGGTTTGTGCCGGGGGGAGAAGAGAGCATATATTTAACTTCCTTCCCAGTTGTATTATTTCTTAGGTTTTTCTAAAAGCTAGTTGATTTTTGTAAGCCAACATTAGGATTCCAAAAAGGGATTACAAAAATGTTTGCATTGTACTGTTACAACATGGTTGGAATACACTGTTTTGCCCTTTTGGTTATGATACACATAATGTTTGAATTGTAGAAGACAAAGAATGGATACGCTTCTGAAGATACCTACTTTTTTTTTTTTAAGGTAATTTAGGTTTGTTTTTTTTTAATCTGTTATAACATCAGAAAGAAAAAAAAATCAGTTTATCTCCAGTTTGTTTGTGTCTTTTAACGGTAGTGCATTAGACTTACAAACACCACCGACATCTTTTGAGTTTAAAGCTAGTACTTCCCAAACAGTGGGTGTTATTTCTCATATACTACTAGGTAGAGGTCCCTTTGAGATTTTTTGTGGACTGCTATTTTCCCTGGGGTGCTACTTAAAAAAAAAAAAAAAAACTTGGAATGCTTTTTAGCTCCGTTCCAAAAAAAAAAATAAATTTTCAATATACCACTGATTTCATTAGACCCATCATTCATTGACATTCTCTTATTTGTTCATCTAGTTCATTCAAAAACTATTTATCCAGGCCACACTCTGTGCCAGGGTCTGTGTTAAGTATGGAAGATAAATGGGGACCATTCCTAAATGCCTTCTGCTTTCGTGGAGGGGATTTATCCTTTCTGCCTATAGTTTTGCTTTTGAAGACATTACAAGATCAGAATTGTTAATCCTTTTGCATTGACTTATCGGATCTGCCAAAATCACAGGCTATTGAGGTCAAGTTGCTTGGCCTTACTGCCCTCGTTTCTTATTTTATAAAATGGGCATAGTAACTGCTTCTCCCATGTGACTTATGTAGCAAATAATGTACTTCAGGAAAAGAGTTATGAAAATGCATAGAGTCTAAGCGAATAATTCAGTGATTAACCACTTTCTGAATTCGCGCACGCACGTGTGTGTACACATGTGAGATTTGAAGTTGAACGAAATCTATTTAGTTTTTGATTTCTAGGTAATTTGCCTATAACTTGATTTCTCTTGAGATGACCTTTGAATTAATTATTTACTTATCTTTGTTTTCTGTATGGAAAATGCTGAAAGCTTGGGGGTTTGAAGTTTAATAATTTTGATTAGTGTCATTTTTGCAAATTAAACTTCTCCAAGATGTATAGGAGTGTTTTTGTTTAAGTGGAAGGGAAATTAACACAGACAGGATTTCTTTTAACTGACATAGGTAGATACATTAGCGATGTTTAGGGAAATCCTCTCTACAGAGTATTGGTGATGAATAAAATGAATGCGTAATATCTTATAATTAAGTTAATGATCACTAATTTGTGGAGAGTCCTTCTTTTTAATGATATCAAGGAACACTCTGGAGACACTGAGGTGGTTATCCTTAATTTCAGCATTATTTGAAAAATTCTAGTTACTGTAGTCCTGTAGTTTCCAGGGAAATTTCTTATGCACATGAACTTGCTTTTCCCCATGACCTCCCTATTGCTATGGAGGGTTTAATTTATCTTAGATTATAATTATCTGGTCACTTGCAAATCCCTTAAAGGCAAAGGCTACTTCACATTGAAGTTTGCATCTCCGGTACTTTGATCAGGTCCTGTACACATTCAGCTTTAGAAACCGTTGACTCACTTAACAGAAGGGTCCATCACCAAGGCTCAGAAACTTCCTAGTATTTCTTGACCCTCTCCCTTGCAGTTAATTCCCAAGTCTTGAGAATCCGGGTTGCATGGGTGGAAAAAGTTTGCTTGGTCCTTGACTGCAGACAAATCTAAGCTTGCATATCTCCCCACCAGCTGTGTGACCTTGGGTAAGTTAAGTTACCCATTCTTGGCTTCTTTGATTTTTAATTTGAAACTGTGAATCAGCATACTTAATTTACAGAATTGTGAAGACTTAATTAAAATAATGAAGACTAAATATGATTGGCACATAGTAGGTCCTCAGAAAATGATAGTTTCCCTTTATCTTTTTATCAGTAAACCCTCTTCAATAATCTTGAAACTCTTTCTTTGCACTAGATTATTGTAATAGTCTCTTAACCGTTTTCCTTGCTGTTCTCAGTCTCTTTTGCTTTCAGGTCAGCTTAGCTATAGCTGCCAGATTACATATTCATTATTTACTAGATGCTACATGCCAGACTTTTCCTCTCCTGTTCATGATTGAAGATAAACAAAGAACCCATCACTGCCTTGGACCTCGGGACTTAGCCTAGACCTAGATCTGGAGACTAGAGACTGAGGTTGGTAGTCAGTCTGACCATAACCTAGTTTTCTAGCCTCATCTTCTACCACTTCCCTTCACTTTACAGTCCTTACCAATTGAGCATTCTGTTCTTCCTCATTCTTAGGGATTGGGATGAGATATCCAAGGACCCAGATAGGCTCAGACCTGTCCTGTCAGTCACCTCTCCCACCCACTACCCTCTCTTCCTGGTGCAAGAAGGGACAGGGTAGGAATCTAAGTGCCAGCACCTGGGGCTCCAGTGCAGAGTTCTGAGAGAAGTTGGATCGGATCGTGGGTTTAGGCTTGAACCCAAGTGATGCCTTCAACTCCTCTGTCTGTTCCAAGTCTTAATCTTGGAATCTCACTGCCTCTTGGCAACCCCAGGAAAGACAAACCGAGAGGAGGAACAGATAGCTAGAGCTCCTATGTGACAGGGAGTAAGAACGGGCCAGCCAGTCTGCCTCGGGAGGCTGGGCCTTGTCTAGCTCTGCTCACTACGAGAAGCCAGGAAGCAGGAAGTTAAAGGGAGAACTAAAAATGGGTGCCGACCCTTAACAGTCAGTGTCTGTCCACTTGTAACCCTCAGTGCCATAGACTCTGAGCCATTGTGACAGGTGAAGAAGTCCTTCTCTCTTGGAGGTCAGTTGGACAGTATCTAGGAAAGCAGTGGGTAAAAGTCGATGGCGTGGAGACAATGGGATAAACATTTTATTCCTTCAACTCCTATTATATGACATCAACTGATAATAATGTTTGTGATAGTCCCCTTCCTTAAAATTTACTGTAGCTCATAGTCCCCTTAGAATGTCCTCCTAATTCATTCTTTTTTGTTTGTTTATTTGGGGGTTTTTTGAGGGGAGGAGTGTAGTTAGTTTTATTTCTTTCTTTATTTTTAGAGAAGATGCTGGGGATTGAACCCAGGACCTCCTGCATGCTAAGCATGCTCTCTACCACTTGAGCTATACCCTCCCCCTTCCTAATTTATTCTTTATTCCTTTTCCTCTCAGCCCAAAGCAGTTTATAAGCTCTTTGTATCCATCATGGCAAATGTAATTTCCATCTTTCATTATCCTTTTTCTTACATTTTATCTAGTGCAATGTGTGCGTCTTCAGTGCATCCTGTCGATGAAGTGCTGTACTCAAGTGCTGGAAATATACTGTATAAGGCTTAATTCCCAGTCCCTGAAAACAATTAAGGTCTGCAAACACGGAAACAGAATGCGACAAGGTGTTTATTTCCAGAAAAGAAGTGCAAGTGATTGATGAAGCTAGAAGGACCATCACTGGTCAAGTTGCCATATCCGTGGGGCACCATAGTGAGGAGCTCGGGTTTTATCTTATTAGAGTATTGGAAGACTGCTCCATGTGAGGGATATTAACCGGAAGTGTGCCCAGATCAGATCTGCATTTTAAGAAGGTCACTCTAGGAGTTTTGTGAACGATGGATTTAAAGGAGGCAGTGTTAGAGGAAAGAAGACCAAGACAGAGACTATCACCAAGATCTAAAGTTTTTTTTAATGGAAAAACATTTTATTAAACATACTCAACTCACTTCCAATGAAGTGATTAATTTTTCATTTACATTGGTGTCCAGTGTTTGTCTTCTGTTCTTTTTTTTTTTTTTCTTTCTTTCAAACCAGCACCAAAAAGTAAAACTAAAATACCATGGGTATAGTATATAATGTAAGTTAACTAATGGAAAGTATATACATTTGACTCTGAAACGAAGAAAAGAGAACAAAGCAATGATATTATCGCCTTCGAGGGTCTTTTTCTGTGTTCTGAGAATATCAAGTCATGGTCAACTGAGAGGATTTCCTTTGTGCCAATGAAAGTAACAGCATAAGATCATGAGACTCCGTACTTTGGAACACATTTGTACAACCAAAAAGGTACAGTGCTTGAGTGTCCTGGGGCTAACCTGGAGCAGTGACAGTTGGGAGAACCACATAGGAGACACAGTCAACATGATTTGAAGATGACCCTCACGTGGGGGCTTGTTTGTTTATGTGGATGCTGCTGAGAAGGAAACTCGGAGCAGGTTCGTGAGGGAAAATGATCAAGTTGTACTGTGTCTTCCTTCCTGGATTGTAAGTTTCTTGAAAGTAAAGTCCCAGCATTTGTCCATTGGTCTGTCCATCCCTTCATCCCTCTTTCCAGCATTTAGTGGGTATATACTATGTGTCAAATCCTGAACAAGGAATGTGTGCATAGTGTGTGAGTACGTGCTTTTGTAGGATTATATATCTGTTTATCCTCATCCTAAAGTTGTCCAGTAGTATTTGTTGAGTGAATTAGGTGAAAGGATTCCTTGAAGATTATTTGAGAAATATGACCGAGAATGAGACTACCTGTTATTGACTCCGTCCCCGGCCCCAACATACACATAGACTCACCGGAAAATACAGCCCGTATGAGATTTACCAGTTATAAACGTCTCTGCATGTGAGAATACTTTGATCACTCAGGCAGCAAAAGGAGTGGCTGTTGAACTTTGACTTGCGAACTCACAGACAGAAAATGGCGAAGAGTTGATTTCACAAAGGGTGGCATCCACAACGCCTTGCGTTTCATTAGCTGAGCAAACTGCGCTATGGAATTAAACTTAAGGATAGGTAGCAGCGTGTGGCTATTTCCATTTAAACTTAAGTAAAATGAAGACTTCAGTTACTCAGTTGCTCTGGTCACATTCCGGAGGCTCATTAGCTGCACAGGACAGTGCTGATGTGGGTGTACCCATCATCCCAGAAAGTTCTTTCGAACACCGCTGTTAAAAATAGTGTAGTGTCGTTCAGGCATCAGCTCCAGATCTGACTGCCTGGCCTTGCAATCTGGCTGCGCCAGGCACTAGTTGAATGAAATTTACCTCTGTCTTCCCTCAACTGAAAGATGGGAATAATAATACTGATGTCATAGGCAGTTGTGAGAGTGAAACAAGTTAATTCCTCTAAGATACTGACTCAGAACAGTGGCCAGCGTTGAACAAATGCTGTGTGTTTGCCATCAGCATCATCGTCATCATCATCTTCTGTCTTCTGATTAAGAAACACATGTTCCTTGAATGTGGAAGGGAAAAGAATTTGCTCTGCTCACTCTCGAATATTTTTCTCCCGGAGATAAGCTCTTATCTGGCTTCTGTGGGGGAGAAAAAAAATCCCTCTATTTTAACCAGCGCTCTACATAGCCGGTGACAGTTAAATAAAAGTGTCAGTTTAGATGTGTTCAAGGCTGTATTGGAAGCCTGTTCCATATGAATTGTTCATTCGTTCATTCATTCAACAAGTGTGCGGGGATTGCTTCTTCTGTGCAGGGTGCTGTATTTGCATGAGCTGGGGACGAGGCAGCACCATTCGGCGCTGCAAAGCCCTGTGCCAAAGGGACGCCTACTCTTTGTATGAAGCTGAGATAGGCTTTCCTTTACAGGGCTGTTGTGAGACTCGGCCGAGATGTTGCACTGAATTCCCTTTTGTAGATTTATACTCTTTTGGAGGTTTTGTTATGGTGACTTGGGGACCTTTAATTTTTCTTTTTCTATTAGATTCTTTTCTAGACTCTTAAGGCAGTGGCCTTTTCATCACTGCACTTGTACAATTTGTTATTGGTGTTATTGGGAATTGCTGATGTTAAACATTCTATGTCTTTGGGGAATATTAATAAGCCTCTTAAAGTACTGTTCAATTAGATTCCCTGACCTGCTGTCCAGAGGTTGAGGTATCATTAACCGAGGAAGCGTCTATGGTTTCAGTGGTGATGGGAAAACCATTGTCTGTCTTCTCATCTTTGTCTTGCCTGTTTCATTGGCTGTCACCCTGGGAGCAGGGGAGGAGCAGGGTACCCCATTCCAGAGCCCCAGAGAATGACAAAGGGAGAGCCAGTTGGATTTCATATCACTGTTGTGCCTATTTCTGATTTAAAAAATGTTTGCTATATCCAGAGGTTTGAAAGATTAATCATTTGCCTTACTCCTGTGGAGGATTGAGTCTTTCTGCCTCAGGTGTTGGAGTCAGAGTGCCGTATTTTGTTTGCATAAAGTTTGAAGGATTTTCTTTTAGGTCTTATATGGGTGAATCTGGAGACTTTCATTGTTCCCTGGTTTCAGCCTTGCTAATGCTGGGTCTTTAGATCAACTTGCCTAGGATCGAAAAACCATTCTTTTTTTTTCCCCCATGACACCAAATACTGTCCTCTGGGACTCCAAGTGGCCATGAAATACTTGGGTTTGATGTTGGTACCTTATGCCATCAGCCGCCTATCTGTTGTGAAATTCTTTTGTCGTCAGATTTGTGGTTTCCTTTTCAGGTAATAGATCATCCGATTTAGAGCATGAAGGTACACCTTCCTAAGTTCCTATGACAGAAAGATATTGAGCCAAATACCAGAGGCCGGACAAGCTGGCAGGAAATTGCAAACACGGTGGAATTTCCAGTGCTTTCCATTTTTTGAAGTCATGGATAATTTAAAAAGTCCTCGCTTTTACTTTTGTTTGTTTCTTTGCTTGCAACCACGTCTATCTGCCAACCTTTCTGAAATGTCATGATGTAATTATTTTAACAGGCACTGTATGCTCCTTTATTTGGGGGATATTAACCTTTCTAAACAAAAGGAATGTTAATATACACTGGAGACACGACTAATGGGATTTCATTTTTCTTGTTAGGCAAGAAGCTTGATTTTTTTTTTTTTTAACTTCTCGTAAAAGAACGCGACAAGTGAAATAATTGCCTTAAGCTAATCCATGATAGCGATTTTAAACGTGACTTTCCAGATCACGTTTATGTGGCTTAGAATGAATAATGTGATTTTCTTGTTTTTGTTTGCTTTAGCTAAACAGTGTTGAAGGATGATATAAATTCAATGAATTCAAAACAAAGGAAATGCTAATTGCTAATGCACTGACTTCTTTTAAGGCATGAAATATAGTGTTTAGTTCATAAGCATTGTTTAATTTTATATACATTTAGTTAAGTTTTTGAAAGTTAGGAGAGGACAAACTCAGAATAAATTAGCTGTTATCTTTATCACTGTGTATTCCTATTGGATATTTAAATATATATATAACCTGAATATGTTGTCCCTTTTATGAAAAGATAGTGGTCACAATAAGGCAGTGCTGTTTTAAAATTTAACAGGATGCTTTGTCTCTCTCTGGTTCTCTCTCTCCTCCTCTCCCCTACCCTCCCTGTGGAGACGGGGATCCACTGAACTATTTTCAAGCAATTCCGAATCACCCTTCGACCAATAGCATGCCTTTGCGATGGGGCAGCAAGCATTAGAGGAGGTAAGGCAGTGAAACTGATGAAAACAGACTGGTTCACGTGGGTGTCAAGCCCATGATTTTGACCTTGTTATTAAGGACTCTCTGTCACCAAACTGCCTAGCTTCCCCGGTCTGTGGACAGGTGCAGTGTGAGTGGGGCATGCATCATTAATCCCTTTGCTGCTGGGGGGACCTAGAACGGTAGGGTGGGGGGGAGAGGGTGGAGAATGCTGCTGAAGGGAGCTGTGATCTCTGCCAAGCCCTGGCACGGCTTTCCCTTTAAGCAACAAAGATGACAAGTTTTTGCTATTTTGGATTAGTGAGACAGTATGAAATGGTTTCCCTTCCCTTCCAGGCAAAAATACCAACAGAATCTGCCTTTGGAATGAAAGTGCTAATTTCATTTGGTGGCTTTCAGACTTGAAATTTGGGCTCGAACAGGACGGTGCATTAGTCAGCTGAGGCAATGGCGGTTATTTTTACAATGCTAATTATTATTTCATGACAGTGATTTACTTTATGTTGTCTGCCGTGTACACCCCCAAACTAGCCATTGTTTTGGGAACAGAATTGGTTGGGCTGTCAGGCTCTTTTTCAAAGACAAATCTTACTGTTTTGTGGGTCTAGAAACTTCCCTGCAATAAAGAAGAGAGCTTTTTTGTGGAGAGTCTTGCATATAAAGTGTAGTCTGGGTAAATATTCAAAACTAATAGGTCTATATTTTAGTCCTGATTTTCAAAGTGTGTTTTGCTGACACCTTAATCGCCTTCCTTTATCTGCATTAAACTTAATCTTTCCCAGGATGTTTTACTAGGATGCAGCTAAATTGTTGTTCCTCACGTTGAACTTAGAAGGGAGGGACACAGATAGTTAACAAATAAATACAAAATGAAATTTCATATAACCCCGTGATGCGTTAAGGAAGATGAGTGGAAGACAGAGTTGATTGCATGTCTGGAAGCATATCTGCCTGATTTATGCTCTAATTTTAGTCCTGAGTTTCCTTTGTAATAGTAAAATGTCAC
Organism: Camelus ferus; assembly: GCF_009834535.1. Classification (NCBI taxonomy): domain Eukaryota; kingdom Metazoa; phylum Chordata; class Mammalia; order Artiodactyla; family Camelidae; genus Camelus; species Camelus ferus. The sequence goes on from NC_045728.1 coordinate 14,148,691, forward strand.
ATTAGCATGTCCCTTTTAATAATCAAATATGCTCCCGGTGACAGTGAATACACGCACGGAGTCTGGCTGAGGGTTTCTCAAACTTCCTAGGCCTGTGACCCTTGCCGATGTAGTGAAATTGCCCAGATGACCCTCCTGTCACATGTTTTTAATTGTAAAGCACTTGAAATTAATCAGGTTTTATTTCTTTTTAAATAAGCGCCTCAAGAGCAGTGGTGAGCTGTTCTGCTCACGACACTTATCCACTCTTGAAGAAAATTAAAGATTGGAAAGGGCCTTGAGTCTCAGTGGCAGCAAAGCCATCCATCCACCCTGGGCGACCAACAGCAGACGAGAACCGTGGTTAATATTTCTCTACCCCGTCTCTTGCCTGCGCACTTAGTGAAAATTGGCATCGGTGAATGTAACAAAGTAAAAAGGGTTTTTGCATTATTACCACCGATCTTCAAGTGGTCATAATCCAAGATTTCAAGTACCTCAGTGAAGGCTCAGGTTTTCTACAATTCTTACGGTGACTGAGTGCCTTTCATTTAAACTCCACTGAGCTAATCTTTAGGAGAATTGGAATCTGCCTCTGAACTAATTATGATTTACAGAAATTGATAATTTGTCTTCTGCATGTGTCTGCGGGAAGAAATTACTATTCAATTTGATTAACAAATGACAGATTTCAGCCCGGTAATTTACCATCTTTATTAGCAAACTTAGAAAACTTCTAACAGTAATCTTTTCACTCATATCAACTCTATTCTGGTAAAGTTTATCCAGAAATAACAGTGACATGTGCAGCTTTAGCAGCACCTACCTTACCTGTGACAGATAATTCTGGGTGTGGCTTGTCTTTTCAGTCCTCAAGCACAACCTAAGCGCTCAAACCGAATTCCCGTGAAACTTGAAACTTAATCATATGTAATTAACTTTTAAAAATGAATGCTCCATTCTTTTGAATACATTCCTGAAGAATTTGCTCAAAATATATAATGTTGTATAAAAGGAAGCAAAGCATTATAACAATCTTATTTTTTCATGCACCGCTTTGTCAAATGTTTTTCTTTCTCTTTACGTGGGTTGTAGTTGTGTGTAATGAACAAAACTATTAGTGAAGGCTGAGCTGTAACATACAATGGACATGGTGAATGATTCTGAAACCTACCTGGCGGTGCATAACTGAGATGGAAAACAATTACAGCATGGCAGTGAAGTGAGGGCATTCAGCTTTCTTTATAGGAGTCACCTGGGGTCGTTTTTAAAATGTGTGCTAGTGTACATGTGTTTGTCCAGTTGAAAAAAAAGTCATCTATTGTACTGAGCAGCCGAGTAGAATTCTCACAGTGCTTTACAAATGCCCTTTCAGACTTTCATCTCAGGACAATCTTATCTTCCTGCCTGTCAAAAAAGGGAAGTTGAACTTTTAGCCTTTTAAAGACCCAGAGGTAAAGTTTAATTTTTATAATGACGTGAAATAAATGTTCTATTATCTAAGGATTAGTTCACCGGAAAAGTGGGAGATGGCCTCGTGTCTCAAGGATGCAGCTTGTGTGTGATGCTGATATGAAAATGGACCTGCCAGATTGAGTGATGGGAGGTGCTAATAACTCCAAGTGGGGAGACGGAAACAACATATTGCACACACCTGCTCTCAGCTTTATGTCAGTCTCATTAAGTTATTGAAGGGGTGGGTGTATTGGGGAGGGAGGGGAGTGACACCTATGCCAGGGAGGAGCTATGTGTGGAGCTGGTGCCCTCCAACTTCACGAGTAACCTGGGTGTCTTTTGCTTAGAAGTCTGTCAGTCACTGAGATTAATCCTTGACCGTAGACTTGAGAACGCAAAAGAAGTTCAGATTGTTAATAGCAGTCTATCCTAGGCGGTTGTATTGGCAAGGAGGATGGTTTTATTCACCCGTGCCCCCACTGTAGTTTATTGGTGTTGCATTGAAAAATGTGTTTCTATACTCATTTGACTTAGGAACCCTCCATTTTTTTCTATCTCTTTGACTTTTAAAATAAATCAATAGGCATTTCTCCCTGACCATGTAGGGTTTTATTATTCTTTTTTAAATAGGACTGGACTTCCAATCTGATCAGTGAGAAGGAATCACTTCAGACAGTTTGCCAACAATTGTTTCTAGTAATGGTCACTATTCTAAACTGGAACAGTTTAACAACAAAATGTAAACCCAGGAACTGGATTGTGGGGCAAGTCCTCATAAGGCATGATGGACCCTGGTGGACTCCAAGGGGTGGTTCTTCTCCGCTCTCCCTGACAGCTTCTGTTCATCCCAAAGAAGCCAGGGAAAAGTTGAGTTCCAGAGAGAATGCTGGCCAGCTCTTCGTTACAATCAGCCCAACAGAAAAGAAGCTTCAAGGAATGTCTTTCGACAGTGGGTTCCTGATATTATTTAGAGTTGATTTTGTGATGTGTGGTAAAATTTACCCTTCTTTTGCTTATTTTCATGTTGACTTTCATTTATAGTCCCTAAGCACAGAACGCCTAAAGCATCAACAGATAAGGTACTGAATGCTTAGGTGTAATGCGGGATAAAAAGAAAGGATGTCTGGAAAACCTAGTGAAGAAGATGATTTCAGCTTACATTTTCAGAGAAACAGCTTGATGCATGGATATTTTCCTTTTTAATTTATAATTGGGGGTTTGGGATTGGCGGATACAAACCACAGTGTACAGAATAAACAACAAGGTCCTACTGTGTAGCACAGGAAACTGTATTCAGTGGCTTATAGTAACCTGTAATGAAAAAGAATATATATATTCTGTCTGTCTATCTATCTATCTATCTATCTATCTATCTATCTGAAACCAAATCACTATGCTGTGCACCAGAAACTAATTGTAAGTCAAAAAAAGCATGCAGAAAATAAAATAAAATATGACCTGAAAAAAATTTTTTTAATTAAAAAAATCAAAGTTTGAGATTAACAGATACACATTACTATATATAAAATAGATAAGGGGAGGGTATAGCTCAAGTGGCAGAGCGCATGCTTAGCATGCATGAGGTCCTGGGTTCAACCCCCAGTACCTCCTCTAAGAATAAGTAAATAAGTAAACCTAATTACCTCCCCCCACCAAAAAAAAAAAAAAAAAAAAAACCCAGCATCTAGCTCATATAAAATAGATAAACAACAAGGACCTACATTCAACTTCTTGTAGTATGTTGTAATGGAAAAGAAACTGAAAATATGTATCTGTATGTATGTATACGTATAACTGAATCACTTTGCTGTACACCTGAAACTGACACTGTAAATCGACTACACTTCAATAAAAAGCAAGAATTTAAAAAAATTTTTAAAAATCAAAGAATCACATTGAAGTGCAAACAAAAATAATTGAGTAAAGAAATGCCTGAACATTGGGGAGGTGAAGCAAGAGGGCTCCTGGGTCCCGGTGGGGGAGGAGCACCACGGTTAAGCTCTGCCCAGTGGCACCCCTGCCCCTGGCCTCTCTCAGCAGAAAGCGCTACTTGGAAAGAACAATAATCATCAGTGACTTAGGTGCTTGCCAGCTCGGTTGTTAGGGATGGAGGTAAAGCTAAAGATTAAAGGCGGCTTGACAAAATCCTACACACCATCCAGCTGGGCTTTGCACATTATGAGATGTGGTAGGACAGAATGAGGGTGTTTTTAAAAAAAAAAATTAGTGCTATTATGCAGCTGGAGGGCACTGGGCTGAGTTGGGAAGATGCCAGGAGAACTTGTGCTGCTTGTGTAGATAAACTTGCAGGGCTTCAGCTTTCAACTCCATCCAATCCTTTCTGTCAGATTCTCTTAACCTTGTCCTGTCCCTTGCTGAGCACTGACATTTTCAGAGCAGAAGAAAATCATGTTAAATTTATGTACGAGGAGGGGGATGTCTGTGTGTTTTGCTGGACTCTAGTTTTAAGGCTTTGGGCTCTTTTGATGAGTTCTGTCCTTGGTTTGTTTTGTAGTCTCAGAAGAGCTTATAAACCAGTGCTGGTCAGGAGTCTCATTTGGATGCTCGTCATCTCTGGTCAGCATGGTAGCGTTTGGTTCTTTGTGGTGCTTCTGCAGAAGCGCCTCAGCCCCTACTGGGGAGCCAGAGGGCCCCCAAGTAGCCTGCTGCTGCTGGACTGTTTGGTCTGTTTCCACCCAGACAGTGCCATTTTTGTCAGTTTACTTTATTGGGATTTTGCCCAAGATTTTTGAGTTTTAAAACAAATATTTGGAAAATTCAGATGTTGGACGATTATGAGAGGCAGGCCTAGAAAGGAAGGTTTGGGCCAAACTGTAGAGGATCTTGAACCTCTGCCAGAGGGGAAGATGTTTTTATTTTATCTGTAGACAGGTAATGGGGAACCACTGCAAATGACTGAGCTGGAGAGAGACAAGGTAAGGATGGACTGGAGAGAGACTCGTATCAGAGAGTCTGGTTAGAGGGCTGTTGTCCAGTTGGGATATGATAAATGGCTTGTAAAAGAGTGGCAGGAGTAATCATGGTTAGCAGTGTGGACACCAATGGTGAGAACTGGGTTTCATCTTTTATCTCAACTCCAGTCAATGGCTGTGGTTCCTCGGAGTGATGTGATAGTAAAGATTGTAAAGTTACGTCTGGGCTCCATGGCAGTTCTGTGATCCGTTAGTGATGTCTGTCATGGGTGAAAGAATAGTGGATGGTGCACCTCTTCTGTGCGTATGTTGCCCCTGGTAAACATAATCCACAATCCTGTCTAAGTATTAGGAATTAGTGACAAACAGAAGTGGAGAAACAGGATGTTGTAGGAGTAAATGGTGACTGATGTTTAAGTCTGCCTGGCCTGACTTAGAAAAGTGCCAATTAAAGGAGAAACATCTGGTAAATAGAGAGATATATATTGAAGTTTGGGACTGAGATCAGAGAATTAGACTGGCGATGGTTTTGTGGAGATGTGAAATTGACTTTGCTCCTGCAGTGTGGTTGGAGGTGGGGAGCAGAAGAGGGCTGGGGACAAATGAGCGGAGATCGGCTCGAGTTGCCCTGTCCATATTGGTGCTGAACTCTGAATGTGGGCATTTTACATCTTGAGTCACATTGCAAGGAGATGAAGAAGTGAATTTGGTGCAATAAGCATTTGGAAGTAGGTTAGTGTTCAGAGTGCTGTATCTGGACAACATGTATTTTCTTAAAACTCCATTGAAGTTTTTTATTTATTTTCAACTCTTACCTGAACTCTACCTTGTTTATTAATTGGCAAATTTTAGTGTTGACTCGAGCAAAAGGGCTCTTCTCTGCTATCTTGAGATTATATAGAATATCGATGCTAAGAAGAAATGCCAACTGAACTCTTGCTGTAAAAAAACAAGGGCTCAGAGAGTTGGCCAAGGTTTGACTAACATCACAGAGATACAGGTGATATAGTCGGTCTGAGACTCGGGTCTTGTGAGTTTTCCTCCAAGTGCTTTTTCTGTTATTGTGTGCTATCTTTTCTAGAATATATATGATACAGAATTGAACTTTATGTATAAAAATAAAGGATAAATGATGAGCATCTTCTGATGGAATAATTTGGAGAAATGGAGATACTGGCCATCCCCAGCTTTTTGCCCTTTTACATTTTCCTGCTTCTTTCCAATATTCATAAATATTTTTAAACCTTTGGCGTCTTTGAGTATTTAGGTCATTTCTAGTCATTTACTCTTTTAAATAGGAAAAGACAGCTAGACTGCTTAGGGTTAAATCCAAGGTTTACCATTTCTTGCCTACGAGATCTCTGATCAATTTCTTACCCTTTGTACCCCAGCTTCCTTCTCTGTAGAACAGGGGTAACAATTCTGCTAACCTCAGAGGGTTCCTGTAAGGGTTAAACGAGGATGGATGTGTAAAGTGTTTCAGGACAATCTTTGGTACTTGGCAAGCTCTATATAGTAAGAGCGTAGACTTTGGATTCAAATTCTAACTCCATCTTTTATTAGATGTTTGACCTTGGACAATTACTTCTCTACGCTTAGATAATAATATCTACTTTATAAGGCAGCTATGAGAATTAAGTGAGGAAATATAGATAAAGTGCTTTCACAGTGCTTGACTTAAAATAAGGACAAATACACAATCATTGTTTTCATTATTACCATCATAATCATTATAGTTATGAATAATGCTGTAATGAAGCTCTGTACACATAAACCTTTGTATGTCTTCGTGAATGTTTCCTTAGGGTAAATACTTAGAAGTGGAATTGCTGTGCTCCTCTTGACTTTCTAAAATGTCTTTAATAAACCTTTGTATATTTTAAGAAATGGCAAACTTTCATTGAGCATGTAATAGGTGCAATTTACCAACCTAGGCGTAGTAGGTTCTATAAGAATGAACATTTCCTTATTGTAATGACCTTAGAATCTAATGTGAGAATTAAGAGATGAAACTAACTGTGATAAAGTATGCAACGTAACATGTTGAAAAGGGACAAAGTTCAATGAAAACACATCCATTGGAGAGGGAGTTTTGGCTGGGGGAAATCAAGAGAGGTTTCATGAAAGAGGTGATGGAATTAGATATTGATGGTGCATTGTCTTTTTTTTTTTTTTTGGCAGCAGGGGGAGAGGTTGATTAGGTTTGTTTGTTTGTCTCTTTGTTTATTTAATGGCGGTACCGGGAATTGAACCCAGGACCTCGTGCGTGCTAAGCAAGCACTCTACCACTGAGCTGTACCCTCCCCAACGGTGCATTGTCTTTTGACAGACGGAGATAGGGAAGGTGATTCTTGGCATAGTGAGGCCTGCCATATGGCCATTTCTGTTATTGGGGCCTTAGGGTTTAAGCACATATACAAGTCATTAACTTTGGAGACTTAAAAGACTGGTAAGGAGCTTATCTTTTCTCCACTCACTGTTCTTCCACCTAGATTGTCTTTATTTTCCCTCCATCTCCTTCAGGACACAGGCATTTTTGGATTTCCTAGTTTCTTTTAGAACCATGATACTACATCATGTATTACTTAAGCCTGACTGAGGCCGGAGTCCACATGCAGCTCTTTAGTGCATCAAATTGGAATTCAGTTTCTAGGTTCTCTATGATTACTTTCATCTGATTTCTCTGAAGAAAAGTTAATCTCTTGTTACAGTGAGATAGCAAGGTTTTGCAAGTATAGGTATTTTAATGTAGTCAGAATTCTTAAGGTAAGTTAAAACCTTTTCAGTTGTTACTTATTTTTCAGTGACAGTTATGACAAATGGCTGGTATAATTTATTTTTGCTTTGTAGATGGATATAACTGGGGATCTTATACATTAGGTATGCATTTTTTTATGAATTCATAAAATTTCAGCCTAGTACATTGGATTAGATGCTAAGGCATTCATGTTGACAAGCAGGAAGTAAATTGTATTCTGATCCAGTTTGTATAATAACGTGCAACCCAATTCACTTAAGTGTGTATTGGTAATTTTGCATTGCTGTGAGCCTTAAGTTACATGTATAAGAGTTGACAGTCGTTTCAGCATGTGTTAAACTTGAACTCCAGAAGGTAAAGGAAGTTCGGCTACTTCATTTCTGTTCAAAACAGTGAAAAAAGGGATCCTCATAGAATTCCCTGCTGCACACGGTAAATCCACAGTCTAACCGAATCCACCAATAACCCAGGCTATGAGCTACTTAGGCTGCTTGTTTTCTTAAAGCTTTTACGAGACAAATTTATCATTTTATATGTTATTTCTAGGTCAACCGTTAGATTAATGTTTTATCTGCAGTGCAAAACCACAGCGCTGCTTTGTAAACTTTGTTATCTTATTCAAACTGAAATTGCAAAACAAAGACTTTTCTAGGTCTCGCATTCCTCAGTGGAGAGCTTCGTTTATCGTGTGGTTTCGTTTATTTTCTCCTTACGTCTAAATTTTCTGCAGATGGAGTAAATACCCTATTTAAGGCTTTCAAATCTTATTAATTAAAGCTGGTTAGCAGTCATTACTGATCATTTACTTACTTTTATTTATTTTTGCTTTGTTATAGCCAGCAGGAGGCCACTTTAAATGATCAGAATCTAAGCATGTTCTGCTCACTAAAATACACCTCGTGCCTGGCCACAGAAGAATACTCAAGAAATATTTGTTGAAGGAGCACACTGATTATGTCTCTGACTTATGAGGGTATAAATCTAAAAAAAAAAAACCTATAGTTCAGAATATGTAGACCTCTCCATCAGTTTGAGAGCTGGTAACCTTGGACATTATCTCTTTCTGTTTGAACTAGTATGGATTTATTTTTCTTTTTCAAGTATGATACGTCCCCAGTGCTTAAGCAGGCCTGGGAACTCCTATTAATACTATTTTTGAAATATGTTACGTTTTAGGACCGTATGGCAACATTTTCTTCCATTTACATGAACTGAAAGTTTATTTTGTTCCTTGACTTTCAGTCTGCAGGGAAATTTGATTTTAAATAGATGCCTTTTACCACATGCATTATGATTTGACTTTTTTTTCTTTCTGCAGCTCCATCCTAAAACCCTAATGCATTTCAGCTAGTACATAAACCTCAGTTATTAAAAACTCTTTTTAGAACAGCTGATTGTAGCTGTTTGTCAGAGAGTTCCTAGAAAGACACATCATAAAAGGAATTGTCATACAGGGTTTTGTGTCTCCTTATGGGAACAGCAGAGCTTGCATTTGCCACCAAAGATGCAACTAAAGTCATTGTAGATGTGACCCAGATGTCATAAAAGCAAAAATGCAGCCATAAACCTACATGTTATTTTAGCTTTATTTTTATTTAATAAACATTTTAGGCATGTCAGATAAAAATCTTAAAGAGTCACTATGCTCAGAAGCATTTTTCAGTTATTGAGGATGAAAGAAGCGATCAGAGATCGGGAAGAACCACGCATGAAGTCATCAGGCGTTCAGCATGCTTGCTGGAACATGGTTTATGGCAACTGGGTGATTTGGAATCCCGTCCATTTAACTCAGACTCCCTGATTTGGGGTGGTAGAGCAGACCTGATAAATAAGTTGATTTTAAATTTGATCCCAGGTAGTTTGGTAATCTTACTGGAAATACAGATAAAATTTAGAATACCTAGGGAGATCAATACTTTTTTCCTCTTCCTCTTTTTAACTGAAATATGATGAATCTCAGTTGGGCTTCAGAGGTGGCAGATTGAAGGGGTTCATGCCTGAGCTCTCTGGTAAAAGCTTTGGTTCAGTTCTTCTATGTTACAGGTTGAAAGGAAATTCGTTCTCTTATTTGATGGTTTAGAGACTTGCCAAAACGAAAGTTGCCCAACTAGTAATTAACTTTGGAGCTTATAGTCTGATATCAGATGTCCGCTTGTGGGGTCATAAATCATTGACTAATTGGAAAATGTTGAAACTGAAAACTGAATTCTGAGTAAAATAAAATCAGTGAAGAGGCAAAGTAAGGGCAGCCTCTGTGAGACAGGTGTGGCAGAAGCTCCACGAAACAACTGATTAAATTTATTTGATTTTGAAATCACAACATCTTTGAATGGTAAAAAGATGGAACAAGCCTCTTTAACATGGAAGGTACAGGAGCTTATAAAATGGACAGCACTTTTGGTCTTCTTCCCCGTCTTTATCAGTTTTATACCAAGAAAGATTGAGGGATCTGCATATTTGCAGAGAAAGCAGGTGATATGTAACTGTCCAGTATTTAAGGAGAGTTGAGCCATGGCGAAGACCAGAGTAGGGCTGCTGTGACCAATTATGGCAGTGGGCAGAGAGTGCTTCCCGCACAGTGTGGCTCCTGTGCATAAGCATCTGCCATTGGTCACTGGGAGCTTTCAAAAGGCTTAAGTGATTATGATAGTTGAAAGCATGTTGGGTTCACAGATTTATAGTATTCTTTAAAAAGACAATAAATTCCAGGTTATGGAGAGAGAATACATTAGTGTGTGCCTAGATATTAGTCGTTCTTTAAATCTTTCTCCAAATAATAATGTCTCTCTGATTTGAGACAAAAACACTAGGCAATTTAGTGTTGGGCAAATATTTCATCAGCTTCAGTGAATTTATTGCATCCCAGCTCCACTACTTACTCGCTGTGTAACCGTAGGCAATTACTTACATTTTTCGGTGCCTTAATTTTCTCATCTATAAAATGCAGTTAAAACTCTTAGGGTTTTGTTAGTATTACATGAGTTAATATGTCAAGTGCTTAGAATAATATTTGGCTAATAGTAACATTGTACATGTGTTAGCTAAGATGATGTTGGTGGTGATGATAGTGAGGATGATGGTGGTGATGATGGTGCTGATGGTGGTGATGATGGTGAAGATGATGGTGATGATGGTGATGATAGTGAGGATGATGGTGACGATGATGGTGGTGATGATGGTGATGACAGTGCTGATGGTGGTGTTGGTGAGGATGATGGTGGTGATGATAGTGATGATGGTGTTGATGGTGACGATGATGGTGGTGATGATGGTGATGATAGTGGTGATGATGGTGATGATAGTGATGATGATGGTGATGGTGAGGATGATGGTGGTTTTGCTGGTGAGGATGATGATTATGTTCTCCTCTTCCTCCTTTTCCTTCTAGTATTTATAGAAATGTAAGCTTTCTCTCAATTCAATCATTCACTACTTCAGGAGAACCAATCTTCCAGATTAGCATTTTATAACCCAGGATAACTACAGTCCACTCAGGGCCCATCAGTATGTTACAGCTTTGTGCTTAGGTTATTCCTAACTAATCTCGCGGAGGTGGGATTTACAAATTCAGTCTCAGTTCAGTAATGGTAGTTGTTTTTCTCTGGTTATCCTGGAGATGATTTATTACTAGAAGCACCAGTGTGACCCTTTTAAAACACGTTTACCTAATGTAAGTTCATTAAGAAAGAAAGAAAGAAATGGATTTTTAATAAACCATTGTCACAACTCAATAGTGAATTAATTCAACAACATTTGTGGGCCTCTAGTTTGTATGCAGTGTAGTGATAGAAGTTGTGGGGAATACAGAGAGGGTCAAAAAAATGACAGTTTAGTTGCGCAGATACAACAAATGCAGATGAAAGGTTAAGTAGCATTAAGAAAGATCAAGAGTCAAGGGGAGAAGAGCAAGGAGACAGAACACCTGCCTCCTGCCTTGGGGGTGACTTCACAGAAGTACAAAAGGCAGGAGTTCAGTAGGTAGAATGAGGGAAGCAGGCTGAACTGTAGAGGAAGATGGGGGTGTAAGCAGAGAAATCACAGGCAACCTAATTACTGGAAAAGAGAGTTTATATCAAGAAGTAATTGAATAACAAGTTGGTAAACTAGAAAGATATAGTTATGTGGAAAGGATAAAATTTGGGTTAACTAGGAGGCAGTGTCTACAGCACGTCAAATTAATACATGTATTAAGCTCCGACTTTACTAACTACATCTCAATAGGAAGCTAGCTGACTGCAGACCATCTGGGATCTAGTGGCAGGTGCCTGCCAGAGCTGCTGGCCCAGGAACCCCCTGAAAAGAGGCAGGAAAGACTAATAGGTTCATCTTTGGAGTCAGTCAAGCTTAAACAGACCGGTTTTAAATTCAGCTCAGCTACCTAATACTTGTACTAGTAGACAAGTTAATTAATTATCTGAACCTCAATTGCCACACCTGTAAATAAATAGGAAGGTGGTGACTTTGAGATGTTCTGAAGATTAAATGAGATGGATAGTGTTCGTGTGGGGGTGTGTTTTGAGATGGATCGTGTCTGTACTTAATGAGTATTTAAATAATGGTAATACTAGTAACAGCAACACAGTACGTTTCAACCAGATAGAATGACTTTGCTTTAATTGTTTTCCCGTGTTGAGATGCCATGTGAAGTGTTAACTAGCGTTCCGCTTCTTGAAGAAAAAGTTGGAAAAACACTCCTTGTGTACACTTACTTTTAACCTTACTACTGCAAAATGATGATGCTTCCAGTTATGACTGTGAGATCCAGCCATCCTTTTAAAAGAACTACATTGTGAAGATACACTTCAGGGAAGAATTTATATTTGGTATTTTACTGAGTTCATGTTTTGGTCCCAATTAATATATTTTAAATTTTTAAGAAGGGCAGGAAACGAAAGAGTAGGTATAATCGAAGAGTTAAGGATAAAATTAAATAAGGGTTTCCCTTTACCAAGTGTTTTAGTAATAGAGGTTTTTCTCTGCTGTGAATCCCTACTTCTCCATTTCCCCCAAATTTGTCATTCAGTTTATTTTTAAATGCTGCCATAAATCCGTCTTAGTTTTCTAGGCAGTATAATATCGTGAAAAGAACGCAGACTGAGCAAAACCCTAAGTTAAATATCCTCTGTGCCATTTTCTAGCTTGTGTGATCTTGAGTAAATCATTTCATGTTCCTGAGCCTCATTTTCAATAAAATGAGGATAGTCAGGATACCTAACCTGCATATTTCACAAGTATTTAGGATTGAATAAAACAATATATTTGAATATGTCTAAATACTCAAGTGTATTGATATGATATATCTTTTATAACCTCGGAAGTGAGGTCCATGAGTCCCTAGGGATCTCTGAGATCGAAACTGTTCTCATAATACTAAGATGCCATTTGTCTTTTTCGATATGTTAATGTTTGCACTGATGGCACAAAAGCTACGTGGATAAAATTGCTGGTACCTTAACCTGAATCAAATCAGTGGCACCAGACTGTCCTAGATGTGATTACATTCCTCACCTTCACACACGCTCCATAAGAAAGACTGTCCTGATGAAGCTGTAGAACTTATTAATTTTGTCAGATCTTCTTTCTTTTTTTTAGAATTCCATTTTATTTGTATCATTTTAAAATTTTTTTAGTTTTTAAATTTTATTGATTGATTGATTGGCTGGGGAGTGGGGAGGGAGGTAATTAGGTCTATTTATTTATTTAGTTTTAGAGGAGGTACTGGGGATTGAACTCAGGACCTCGTGCATGCTAAGCATGTGCTCTACCACTGAGCTGTACCCTCCCCCTAATTGTGTCAGATCTTGACCTTGAGCACTCATCTTTTTAATAGTCTGTGTGATGACGGGGGAAGTACACATGAAGTCCCTGCTCCCTGCTCCCTGCCAGTACAGCGATGTCTCAAGGAAGAATATTGGTGAGACCGAGTTACATGAACTAGCCAGATGTTTTTTGGAACTACATTTTACTTAAAAGAACGATCGACAAATTGTGGTCAAACAGACTTGGGTATTAAGCAGACATTTTCTTGAAGATAAAGTGAGCCAGGCGTCTTAAGGGAAACAGCGCACTGTGTTTGTAAAACTCAAGCTTTCAAATGAAAATAAGAATTTTAGAAAACTTGAAGCTCACTGAGAACTTGATAGCTTTCAGATAACTTTAAGACTTTCCTGATGAGCTTGGTGGTGATAGATGAGTGTGATTTCAAAAAAATAATAACAATAATAAAATGGTCAACATTTGGAAGATCTGCATAACTTAGTGAATTGATATTTTCCAAATGACCAATGCACGATGTTAAAAAAAAAAAGGCATGAGTAAAAGATTCATTCAAAATGTGAGATAGACCAATGGATTTTAATGGAGCAGAGTATGAAAGCTCTTTGATAAGGTTTCTGATTCCACATTCTAATTTAGCGTTAAGAAAGTAACACTTGTTGAGTTTTGGTATAGTATCAAAGACGAATATCCATAATTCTCTGAAAACACTATTAAAATATTTTCCCTTTTCAACTACTATCTGCATGAGGCTGAGTTTTCTTCATATACTTCAGTCAAAACAACATATCACAACAGATTGAATGAAAAACGTACATAAGAATCCAGGTCTCTTCTGTTAAGCTAGACGTTAAAGAGATTTGAAAAAATCCCACTGTTCTTTTTTCTTTCGACAGTGTGGTTATTTTCACAAAAAGATGTTAATTATGTTAACATGTAATGGATTTATTAATATTTTAAGTGCATTAGTAAAAAAATGTAATTTTTTTCAATTTTAATTATTAATATGGTAAAAATCGATAGATATAATCCACATAAACAGAAACTCTTCGAGGTCCTCAGTAATTTTGAGCAGTTGTAAAGGGTCCTGACTTCCTGAAGTCTGAGAACTGCTCTTGTAAAAAGATAAATTAAGGCTTAAGATGTTGATGGTTTACGAATGCTTGACATCGCCATCTCGTGCCAAAATAGGGAAATGCAGGCATTTTTTGAAGAGTTCAGCTGATTTAGAATGATTTAGAATGACTGCTTCTTGGAAATTTATCAAGAGAACAAAAAAGACAGAAGTTTATTATTTCCAAGGCATAGGTCTTAAGATATATGTGCCAAAAATATTAAATTTCAGAAGGCAAGTAAAGAACAGGTAATTAAATGGTTATTTTAAAAGTCTAACATGGGTTTTAGGCCAATCTTATTGTAAGAACACATGTTGTTTTTGTCTATTTCATAGTACAGAGAGCCGCCTTGGGTGTGATGTATCTACTGTTTGAAATATATTGATACATGTTTATGCTGGTACTTCCCTTCGGTGGCATGTCATTGTATCTATGATTGACTTAAGGTTCAGTCATTGGTCAGTAGCACAAACTTTGCTGATCACATTCTTCTGAAGGGGGATGCAATCAGTTTCTTACGATACAGATTTTAAGCCCGTACCACGGTGAAAAATTTGGATTTGCTGCTGGTAGTTTTGGATGGTGTGTCCTGTGCAGACATGCAGAGTAAGCATTGTTCCTTGCTTTCCAGTTTCTGAGACTGAAAATTTACAGGGTAAATATGCACCAACATGTAGCGGGACGTATAGACAAATAGAGCCAAAGCCAAATCGTGAAAGATGCGGCCGCAAGGAACAGGCTCATGAATAATGAACATTTATGCTATGGAATAGCTTCAGTGTGTCTGTTTCTGTGTCGACGAGCTATGGGAGAAGGAAGGAACCCTGCTTCATTTTCATTCAGTTAGAGGAAGGGCCACTGGCCAGTTTTTTGACGCAATTCAGCCAATTGTTTTCAAAATAATGTGTTCTTTTCAAACAGTTTCGTGTGTGGGGGGACAGCTGCGCTCGGATGAAATGACTGTGAGTCCTCCACTCTCCCTGCTGTACTCATTTTCTGCCTGTATTCACTGTGTGCCCAGTGACCCTGCTGATGAATATTTTAGGCATCTGCATGGATAATCAGACTGCCCACAGGAGAGCCACTTGGTAGTTTGTGAGGCTGGAAATGCTGTCGAGATGCTGCTGACTCTAGTTCCGTGTACCAACGTGAAAACAATAAATACCTGAGTAAGTTCTGAATCTGGATTGTCTTTGAGCATCCACAGATGCCCTGAAACTGGGTGCCAAATTGCACCTGGAGGGAGATGGTTGTGTTTGTGTTTTTGAGAAAACTCGAGAGCTTTTATCAGACTCACCAAAGGGACTGTGACCACATAAAGAATCACTGAAGAATACTTTATAGCTTTGGAAGTGCCTCTACATACATTTTTATTTGTCCTACAGCCGTTCTGAGGGAGATGTGGCTGGTATTGTCCCCCTCTCTCTCTCCCTCTCTCTCTCTCTTTTGTTAAGGAAGATCGTGACTGGGAGCTTAAGCAGTTTTGAGTTCCATCCTGTAGGCACAGGGAGCCATTGAAAGTTTTAAGTGTGGAAGTGATGTGATCAGATTGTTGTTTGGAGAGGATGCCCTGGTGATAGTGTGGAGGATGTTTCCGAGGAGTGAGAAGCTGTAGTGAGGAGGCCATTTGGAAGATCAGGTGAGAAAAGATGGTTGACCCTAATTCCATTTGTGGCAGTCAGATTGGAAAACAGATGATGGATATGCAAAATCCTTGAACTCCTTGGGATTTGTTTACCAACTGGTGTTGGAGGGGAGGGGGAAGGTAAGGAGGAAAAATGTTTCTGATGACTTTCTGTCTCAGTTGATGAAGGGAGGAGCAGCGGTGGGGGAAGTGGGAAAGTGATAAACTTAGTTTCAGCCATGTTGGTTTTGAAGAACTGATGGGACAACTAGGGCGAAAGACAGATTAGCCATTGGAATTGCGGGGCTGGGACTGGTGTGATGACTTTGACCTTGCTTAGAGTGTGTAGGGGAAGAAGGGACAGTGCTAGGGTTGGAACTGAGAAAATATTGGCCAGTGATATTTTAGGGAAGCCCCCAGGAAATCCAAGAGTGGCCAGGGAACATCACTTCATCTCTTCTCTCTATTCCTGCGTAGAGAAGTAGGAATTAAAGTTATTTCTTGACTCTCTATTTTACAGTCAGATTACTCCATTATTTCTGAATGACTTTAAATTCATGAAGTTTCCATAAACCAGATATCGCCTTAGTCTGCCTTCAAGTCAGTGGGGGCATCAAGCCAAGGATGTGTTGAGGGGACTTCTTTATAATCCTTAGAACCTTCCCCATGCTTAGACATGGAAATTGATGCTTTATCAGGCCTGTGTAACTGTCAGACCGATCCAGCTCCAAATACCTCCCCATGGCCCCCGGCCACCCCAGCCCCCGCACCTCCCCAATAACAATTCTGGAGCCACAGTTGCTCCGAGATTGTCTCAGTGTCCTCAGTGATTCATGGAATGAATGGATAGCATTTCTCTTGATGGCTCTGCTCACACCCAGAGCTCACAGTTCTCCTCCCTCACCTGAAATGACCTTCCCCTTCATCCCACTTCAGCTGTGCGCACACATGCCGCACCTAATAGATCTGCTCCACTTTCAATATTTCAAACTCCATTAAGTCTCATCTCTGAAATAGCCTTCTAACTTCCATCTGCCCCATCCCCGCCTTTCTCCTGAGCTTGCTGTTTTCTCTCCTCCTCCGTCTCATCCCTTGTTCACATCCCTTCTTCTGTCCTTGTTTCCCAGTGAGGGGAGGCGGGGAGAGAGGAGGCTGGTGACTCCCTTCAAATATCCTGCTTCTGTGCCCAGCTCAGAAATAATCAGATGGTTCTGTGATGAGTGCGCCGGCCCTGTGGATTCCCTCACACGGTGTTCTTTGATAATTTCCCACCCACATTCTTGCCCTATCTTCTTTTTTTTTTTTTTTTTTCCTCTTCCTACTTTCTGGTAACTGGGCATTGTTAGAAAACTTCACAAAAACTGGGGCAGTTAGATCGATAAATGTGTGTTGAGTAAAGGAATCTAGCGACACCCCCCCCCCCCCCCTTCCTACAATACACACACCCTGGGAGAGGGGAACATTAGAATTGTGCTGAAGACAAATAGATCTGTATTTCATTTTAGTTTCATTTGGTCATCTCTGTGTGTGTGTGTGTGTGTGTGTGTGTGTGTGTTTAAATATTTTTACATGTGTTAACTGATAGCTCAGAAATTTGGGGTCTTCCTAACTTCGTATGTTTTGATGAGAAGATCAGCCTTTGTACCCCCGTGTCTTTCCTTACAGGTATAGATTTGGTCAAAATCTTGATACAAATTTCCCCCAGATATTTACCCTTTTCAGGGTAGGAACTGGACTGTGCAAATGCTTTTTCTTGCTTCTAAACTGTGAGTGATATTTATTTAGTTTATTTTTGTCAGTTGGTTCCATGGTTCATGAATTCTGTATTATAGCAGCAGTCGTCAAGTGGATGGAGAATCATCGAAATTGTAAGTTTAGGACATTAGTTGGAATAACCTGAACAATGTGCTTACCTTTTGGGCCCTTAATTTAATTTAAAAGTAAATGAGTCTTATGATGGCGATGGCGAGCTTCACAGATACGCCTGCCGGGCTTTCGGATGGAAATGTGTGTCCGTGTGTGTGGGAGGCTCTTTTGTTTAGCTGGAGAGGCTAGGAAATCTTTGCCCCCAAACACTCATTGTTTAAAGCACTTAAATAACCGAACATAATGTTAGCGAGAAGTTTCCTTTGAGATGGAAACACTGACTTCCAAGAATATAACAAAGTGAGTGGAAGCGCTGTGAACAATGTCTTCCTTATTTTCTTTAAAATGCCCATGAAATTGTTTGAAAAGGAGACAAATCCCCAGAAGTAACCACAATGAGAATCAGGCATCCAGCCGATTCTGGTTTCTGGAAGGAATTTTTAGTCTTGTCCGGGGTTGGAAAGCAGATTAAGAGTTGCCCCTGCTTCAGCAGCCCCCATCCTGACCTGACCCCCATGCCCCCACGCCCCCTGCCCTCCAGCCGTCTCCTACCTCCAGCCAGGAGGAATCCTTGTACTGTCCTGTTTGCCTTTCCGTTCATCTCCAGTGCTCCTCCTTGCTTTGGTGGATTGGGTGAATGGCTGCCACCTGCTCTTTTTTTGACTTAACTTTTTTGTGCAGAGGGTATGGAAACTGATCATTGAAAGTCGCCTCCTGGCCCCCCGCCCAGGTTCTGGCTTGGCCTGTGACCTTTGGTACTTCTGCATCGGCACCTGCCACTGGGCATCCTTTGCCCCTGTCAGCATAGTGTGCGTTTTGTCTGTCTCCCCAGTTGGTAAACTCCATAAAGGCTGAGAAGGGAAGCTGGAGTGGTGGTGGATTCCTTCTCATTGAAGCCTCAGCACCTCACTCGGTTCCTAACACATGGTGGTCATAGAAGAGATCTGCCGCATTCATTAGTGAAACTCGACTACTGGGAAGGGCTTCCAAGCAGTCCTCAAGTGTGGTAGGCATTGAAGACCAAGCTCCAGGATGCAAAAAAGGAAGCAAACCAGATATCATAGCTCATAAGGAAAGAATTTGTGGGAATCTGCAGCAAAATCTTTCTGAAACAGATCTACTTTAGGAAACAAGAAACTGTCAGGAAAGTTGTTCTTTGTAAATTCATTGAGATACATAAAGAGGTTGGTTGCATCTAGTAAATGAGGATTTTAGAAAGAATATAATGAAATGAAAACTATAATAGGTAAAATAAATCTTTGTTGTAAATGTTAGGATACTATCCTTAGAAAATTCGGCCAGTGATAGTGTAAACTTAACGGAAATGCCCAGAATGCAACGGAGGCTAGAAAGATGCAGCTCTAACCAAGAAATGAGGGACAGTATCGAGGAAGACGGAGCAAAACGAATGCATCAACTGTGATCATTACTGGAGGGACATTTTTCAGATCTAAAAGAGACCCAATCTTAGGTATGAAAACCACATTCCGGGGGGCGGGGTATAGCTCAAATGGTAGAGCGCATGCCTGGCACGCATGAGGTCTTGGGTTCAATCCCCAGTACCTCCTTTAAGAATAAATAAACTTAATTACCTTTCCCCTCCCCCACCAAAATAAAGTAATTAAATAATACAATAATAAAGAGAGAAAGAAGAAAACCGCATTCCAGGTGGCGTTTCTAATTTCATATCAACACTGAAAAATAATCTGTGGACTTTTTCTTTTTTAGCTGGAAAACTGATTGGTAGAGTAAGGGAAATAAAGGTGCTAAATTATTAGTCTTTCATTAAAAAGAGATTAATGTGATCTTTTGGGGTTATGTTGAGAATAGAAAGTGTTTTAAGATTTATTAAAAGTTTTTGTAACAGTAAAGAAACAGGCATGCCTATAAAAATCAACACAGAAAACAGAATCAAACAAACACCACAAGCCATCTAGCTATAGAAAAACAGAATAGCTTCCTATACCTTTTCCTTTTTTCATTTGCAGACTCACTTTTATATCTCAGTTTCCAAAGAGAGATTGAATTTGGAAATACAAATATAATATACATTTCTAAATAATATGTGTACAATTAATTGGACTCTTAAATACTCTTTGCAGACAACTTGGGTCATCTAGGCAGACAACAAAACTTAGCCCCTCAGCCTTCGTCTTTTCATTGCAAAAATGTGTGATCCACTTACAATGGCACGTAGTAGGGCCCAAAGAAATACTTGCTGAAGAAATGAGTGAAGACGTATATAAATTAACTTACTATATACTTGGAGAATGTGCTGTCATCTATAAACAACAACTTTATAAGAAACTGCACTGTTGCTCCCTCATTATAAGAGAGAGAGAGGTTTTTGTTTTTGTTTTTTTTTAACTCTGAAATCTGGCCTAAACATCTGTCATGAGGTAAGATGTGGAGATGTTGAAATTAGCACGCAGTAATGAACATGTTGAGTGAATGAATGAGTGCAGGGGAAGGCAGAAATCAGAATTTAAATAAGTCCTAATTTTTAGGCTCTCAAAAGGTTAATTCAGATTGTTCTGGATGTCATCATAACAGAAAGATCTGGCCAATCTGGTAGGAAATCAGAGGTCAACAGAAGTGATTAAGCAGCTAGAAAAATCAAGCTCTGAAAGAAGATCTTAGTATATAATTTGGGAAAAGAATTTGAATCTCTCTAAGCCCAGGGAAACAGGAGGATAATTTAGAATGATTTGGAGAGCTGTAGAGCTGATAGCATAAAATTGAGTGGGAAAAATACTTGTTGAGTGTGCGACAGTTCTTAATAGGCAAATTAAAGAACCACATAGCATCCAAGGAAAGTAGCAAAGATGCTTTGATAAAATCTGACACCCCAAAGACCGACAGCAACTGACATTCATTGAGTACTTACTGTGTGTCTGGAACCCTCCCTGCACCATTTCCTTTAACCTGCTCGGTAATCCGTGAGCCACGTACTGTCACCTTCCTTTTCAAATGAGGGTGCTGAGGCTTGGTCTCACGGCTGGAAAGAAGTAACCCTGTATTTTGAACTCCAGCTGCAAAACCCAATCCCGATCACTGTATACTTCCGCCTTCCAGGCTAGGCAGTTGGGTAAGAACAGGTATATTGTGCAGAGATTTGACAAAGTAACCCAGCTGGTATTCCATATGCTAAGTAGGTGATCTCAACGAGGCATTTTTAATTAAGTAAAAAATAATAGTAGTAATAATCTCTTCTGTAGTCCAATCAAAGGTGCACTTTTGTTCAGCCTTCTGGATGAATGAATCCTTGCAGAAATAAGATTTGTATATGAGAAGGCTTTCTTCATGCAAATGTAAGATAAATAGGTATTAAGCTTCTGGACCCAACAGAGTAAGCAGTATCCAGCAAATGCCTGCCCTTCAGGAGGTTTTATACGCCAGAAAATTGGCTGCCTGGTAGTGTGGAGGGGATTGGAGAGATCAGCTTGGGCTGGAATTCCTGTTCTATCTTTCATTCACTTCTGACGGCAAATAAGTCATCTAAACTCTGAGGATAACTATAGCTTACCTCGTGGGGCAGAAAATTTCTTACGATGTATATGTAAAGATAGCATTTCAAAAAAAAAGATAGCATACCTGTATGCAAATAAGGTAATGCATATGTAAAGATGGCATGCAGATAAGTTTGCAGGTGTATTTAAAAAGCATGCATATCTGTATGTATGTAAGATGCTCAGTGCCCAGCACATAATAAAGATCCGTTCATAGCAGCTGGCATTGTTACTGTGCATCTTTCAAAGGTAGTCCTCAGGTAAATACTTTAGAAAGTACAGCCAAGTGGTACTCTGAGATGATATGTTTTACAAAAGATTTAAATTTTGTGCCATCCTCTCAGCTGATGTATCTAATAGTAACATTTCATCCTCTGTCTTTTGCACAATTGGGAAATTTACAGGATGCTTTGGTGCTTTAAAGGCAGTCGTTTGCTCACGGAGAACGTAGCTTATGACAAATTCAGTGGTTGCCAAGCTCTAATAAGTTAGCCGGCAGAAGCATGCTTTTAATATTCATTCATCCTTAAGTGCTGCCGACTGACAGTCAGTACTAAATGTGCAGATATGGGTGCTGAGCAAAACAGAGCAGGAAGAGGACGTGCTCATTTGTATTCTAGATGAAAATCTTAAATTAGTTTCCAAGATTTTTAAATGGATTTTTAAATGCTGGGCACATAGGAGATGGAGTTCATATTAATATTTATAAGGTTTGGGAAGATATTTAGTGAAATATTTGTATAATTTAATTTGGGTCATAATCAAGTCGGAAACCATAGCAAAAAGGACACTGTACTTTGGTTTGGTGACTGTTCGGTGCCTCATAGTTAGGAATAGCCTGGAGAAACCTCAGACAACAGATGTTTGCTTGCTCCAAGAGCCCTTCTTTTTGAAGAACCAAAATCAGAGGTTATTTGTGTAGAAATTCCTTGGCTTGGATGGCTTTATGTTAATTTCATTTACGTTAATTAATTTAGAAGTCAGTCTTGGTAATGATTTTTTAAAAGCATTTATTGACAATTCTGCAGAGCTCTGTAATCTAGCTGCTTTTCTATTCTTTATTATACAGAGCAACTCCTTCGATGGTTCACAGCAAACCTGCTTCCCGTAGTTTTGCTTAGGGCTAATTGAGTTTAATGTAGTTTTGTGTGCAGAAGGTATTGACTTGCGCATAGTATTTAATTTGTGTAAATGTGTGTGTATGTAATGTTTTGCCCCTCTGAGTTTTATTTTAAATGTAACCCTTGAAACTGGGATAATAGAAATTCTTAGCTTAGGCCTGCTAGCAATTGGAGGTGCCAGCGGTTTAAACTGCTGTAGAAATACAATTATGAGCAACCAAGAGCAAATCTTGTTTTAAGGTCCATGTGTAATGAATGCCTGTTAGTATCATAGAAGACAATTAAAAAGAGGTTTACCTCTCCTAAGCTGTGATTGGTTCTTTCTGATGGAAGCGTAGCGCAGCATGTGTATTCAGCTCCTGGTGATTTAGACACCGGTGAGCCTGGCCTGCTGCAGGCTTGGATAAATTCAGGGCAGTGGTAGTCAGGCAGAGATGGGCAAAGACTGAAAGATTAATGAGGGAGCTTAAAACAATGTTCCAAAAATGAGAGCAGTGCGCTGCTCGGTCTTATGTAATTGTGCCGAATGGAAGTCGGTCTTGGCTGCTGCTGTTTAAAAATTTGAGCAGGTTGGCAGGAAATGTTTGTTTGTTAACAAAAATTGGAGCTAGAGAACGAAAGTGAAAACCTGGGACAAAGTACCTAACTCTCTCCGCCCATGTCTGCCTTCAGAGATACGCCCTTCTCTCCATCCCCCTCTGACCCCAACTTGATCCGCCCGCCTGTGTCCCCAGCTCCTTACCACTGCTGCTTTCTGGCCAGGACCCTTGTTGAGGACTCACTGAGATCGGATGCATGTCTGAAGCGTGTTTCTTGAAGCTGACACTCTTTCGCCCCAAGGCTTGAACGACCGGAACATTTGGGGGTGTGAGAGCCCTCTGAGAAGGTCATCCAGGTGATTGTTGGTGACCTGGGGCTGTGCTGGGAACCAGCCGGACACAGGGTTTTTTTTTTTCTGGTTGGTGGTTGTAAATAGCAGTTTTGTAACATTCCTTCCTATAGATTTTAACATCAGGGATCCTAATGGCTTTAAAATGCTATTTTCCCTTTGAAAATCCTTTGAATAGATGCTGTAACGAACCTTCCATTTATGTGATGGACACAGCTGAGCCGTGCAGGGAAGCTCGTCCTACCGTTAATGTGAGGCTGGGCACTTAGAGGGGAAGAGAGAAGCGCGTAAATAACGTGGTGTAGGTGAATCACTTCTGAAATTTAAAAGCTTGCCAATACCGGTGAAGAAAAGCTGCCTTGAAAGAGAAATTGCCAACTCACAGGCAAATTCTTTCGCGCTTCAATCCAGACACACGCCAGCTGTTTCCTCTGCAAGGAGTCTGGTGCCACCTACCGGAAGCAGGAAGCACAGAAACCGGTGCAACCTCTCTCCTAGCTCCTGGGGTCGTTGCTCATCTTTAGTTTTTATAAATGTGATCACTTGTTCATCATATAGTATTTATCAGGCTTCTTCTTGGCCATGGACTGAAGCTAAGTTCTGTGGGGAAAAAAGGTTACATCTGTACTAGCGGTTTGACAGGAGATTCCTCACCCTTAATTGCTTTCTAAGGTCTCTGTTTCTGCTGTCCTGTACCTTTTCCACGGACACACCAACGAGTGAGAACAGAGTTATCGATTGGGGGCCTGGAGTGTATCGCCTGTAAAGATACTGCTGCCTCCTTTACAGTTCTGCCTTCTTTTGTTTCTTGTCGAGAACGTGGCATCCAAATCGTATGGCTTATTGTTGGTGGTGTTTATTTGTTTTATTTTTCTGTCTCATTTGCAGAGAAATATGAAGTTAGAAAACCCTCACAGCCAAGAAAGTTGATGGTGTGTGATTGAGTTCACAGAAGTCTAAAGGGAAACACATGGTTATTCTTACAGGGGCCTCAGTAAGGAGGGTCAGTTTTCATTCATCAGTATCTCAGAGGTATAGCACTGAATTAAGTTCCCTGTTGTTTCAAACTAGAAAGACTTGGCTTGAAAGGAGTTGAGGATGATGGAGGGCTTTCCTCGTTGTGTGAAGAGACCTCAGCTCTTTCTTCTTCCCATGACCACCTCTAACCCACAACCTCCGCTGAGCCCCATCCTACTGGGTTTTTAGCATGGCTCTCCCCTCTCCTGCCCTGGGACACCAACTCACTGATCTCAGACCAAATCCATCGTTGCCCAAAGTGGATTGATCCCATTTTTTTTTTTCCTTTTTCAAATCTCTTTCCCTAAAAGGGCACCAAAACCCCCCACCATATAACTAGTGCTCCTTCAATGGGTCTGTGTTGTGTTCTGTCCCCACGCTCCTCTTCCCTTCCCCTCCCTATCCTTCCTCCTCTTCTGGGCCAGGGACACCATAATTCATCCAGTTTCCTAGGAAATATTTATTAATTATTTACAAAACCTCTCCACTACTGCTCCAATCAGTCCAGCTCTGCTTTACCTTCCTAATACTTCTGGAATTTCCTTTTCTTAAGCTGAATTTGTCCTTCATTCTTCTCACCATCATTCCTCCTCTTAAATTTTCCATAATTCAGCCACTTCCAAGTCATTTATCTTCTTCAGAAATTCTTATTAGTTGACTTCTAGTAGATTTGGAAAGTGGGCTATTGGCTAGAAAGAACTAACTAATCAAGTGAATTTCACTCACCCATTCTTACCTCCCTGCACGCCCCCATTAAATTATGCTTTAGAATTTCAAGACGTCTCTGTGTTTGGACATATGGGCTAGTGTTTTCATTTAAACATCAAAAGGAACTTTAGGGTAAGAAGATATATTAAGGGTTTGATGGAAAAGGTCACACATTGGTGCTGGAAGATTGCAAATATAATACTTCATGTATTTCTACCAAATGGTTGATTAAAAGTTGTTCAAAATATGTAACACATCTCTTCAAAGAAGGTATACAATTGGCCAATAAGCACATAAGCTCAACATTATTAGTCACTAGAGAAGTGCATATCAAAACCAAAATGAGATACTATTTCACATACACAAGAATGGCTAAATTTAAAAAAGACAGAGAATAGTAAGTGTTGACAAAGATGTGAAGAAGTTAGAATCTTCATACCTTTGCTAATGGTCATGTAAAATAGTGCAGCTAATTTGGAAAACAGCTTGGCAGTTCCTCAAAAAGTTAACCATACCATATGACTCAGCAATTACACTCCTAGCTGCCTACCCAAGAGAATGAAAACATATGTCCACGCCAAAACATGTACATGAATGTTTACAGCAGCATTATTCAGAATAACCAAAAAATGGAAACAGCCCAGATGTCCAGCAGCTGATGGATAAACAGATTGTGTGTGTGTGTGTGTGTGTGTGCCTGTGTGTGTATATATATGCATACACACATATATATTTGTATTATTAAGCATATATGTATAATTATATTATCAAGCAACAAAATGGAATGGAATATTATTGAGCAACAAAAAAGAATGAGGTTCTGACACATGCTGTAATGTGGATGAACCTGGAAAACCTTATGCTAAGTGAAAGAAGCCCAAAGGATTTCAAAATTGTAGAATAGATAAACAAGATTACACTGTATAGCACAGGGAAATATACACAAAATGTTACGATAACTCACAGAGAAAAAAATGTGACAATGAGTGTGTATATGTCCATGAATGACTGAAAAATTGTGCTGAACACTGGAATTTGACACAACATTGTAAAATGATTATAAATCAATAAAAAATGTTAAAAAAAAAAAAAGAAAAGAAGCCCAAAGGCCACATATTATGTGATTTATTTGCATGAGATGTCCTGAACAGGCAAGTCTGTAGAGACAGGAAGTAGATTAGTGGTCTCCTAGGGGCTGGGGAAGAGAACAGGAGTGGCTGCTGTTGGGGGTAAAATTATTTTTGGAATGAAGACAATGTTCTGAAATTAGATATTGATGATGGTTGCACAACTCTGTGAATATACTAGAAACCGTTGCATTGTACACTTTGAGTAGATTGTATGATATATGGATTATATTTGAATAAAGGTATTACATATACATATACATATGTGTATATATGTTTTATATATGTTTCATTAACAGTGGTACATACTTAGAGCCTGATTCATCTTTGTATCTTCCAAAGTACCACACAGAATGTCTTGCATAAGTAAGCCTTTGATAAATGGTTGAAGAATGAATGAATGATACACCAAACAAATTGATGAGTGGTCTTATAATGTGTGGAAAGATGTTTTTGGCAAGTGCTGTGGAAGAGAGGGGTAAAGACAGTGGCCAGGGTCTGAACCTTCTGTTCACTCAGGCAGAGCGTTCAGTTGTGCTGTCATCGATCTGTTCTCATGACTGATAGAATCACACTCTGCCTTGATGTCAGCCAGACGATGTATTTCTTTTTCTTTTGATTGATAGGTTGACAAAATACACTTTAGCAACTGTATGTTATGCAGATGATGCATGATGCTAATACTCTGTTGTGACCTTTATTTTTATGAGCTGTGAGAATTAAGAAGCTACCAGTTTTCGTTTAATTAAGCAGTGAGACACAGCAGATGGTGCATTTGTGGGTGATGATTGCATTCCTCCGCTTCCCTCAAGCCGTGCTCCAACCCTATGGAATGGTCTGCCTAGAGTGTGGCACCACTACTGCAAAATTACTAGGAAGACAAACAAGTGGTATTAAGGTAGTCAGAAAATCTTAGCGGACAATTTACGACAGGACCTGAATACCGCAGGAAGTTCTAGTAGTTAGTAGCGAGGGTGTCAGGAAGAGGAATTCATGCCATGATGTGGTTGTGCTGGTTTACGGCTTACCTCTGTTCGCCAACATTTGCCAGTAAAACATATGAAGATTTTTATTACCCTGGTATTCTTTTGTGTAATCTGGGTCAAACATTAAGAATGCATTGGGATATAATTTGCATGTTTTAAAGTGCTCAGAGAAGAATAGGTAAGTGGGGAAGCACTGAATTTACGGCAGGTTGTTTTATTATGTTTGCTTGTAGTCACTAGGACAATCTAGAGGGTGTCCTGCCATGTGCATTTTTCCCCAAGTACTGTGTGCTTACCTGCTAGCATATTTACTCCAGAGGGTGTTTAAAACACACACATAAGCACAGTGAATATGGAATTAATCCACTGCTTCTCACTAATCATGCAGCTCTTCAGGTTGAAAACCGAACTGTGAAGTTGAATTACTTTTTCTTATTGTTGAGAGAGAGAGGCTATCTGTCTAGCTCAGACTATCATTGAAAAACTGAGTTACTTGAAAGCTGGCATAAAACTCGTAATTAAACAATATTTTAGATCCTATGATAATATACCTCGATTTTTCTCATTAATGCACTATATGAAATCATCAAAATGAAATACATTCTCTTACGGGCTATAATGTTGTTAAAAGTATGAACTATGTGGATATTTTAAAATATAGCTATCATTGCTTTAGAGAGAAGAGACCATTTGTCTGGTCTCTTTGCTACAAAGACTAGATTTGGAATTCTCATTAAATCATGAACTTCAGAAATAATATTTTAACAAAGAGGATATAATTTCTCTTTGGGAAAACTTACATTTTATATTGAATTCTTTAAAAATTGTATAAAGAAACGATTTCCTTTGATATTTAAGGGTGCTGTCATCACAAAACCGGTTAACTACATCATCCTGCCAGATATTCTTCTAGGACCTTTTATAATTAATTAAATGAACCATTTCTTTTCTGGATTCCCAGCAACTCTAGCATTGAAGATGTAAAACTGAAGGTGTAAACACTAATTTTGCTATTCGTCTTGTAGAATAAAAGATTATTAACCTTTTAGTTAAAACTCACCAGTCTGTAAAATAGGGAAGTATCTATACACATGTAACTGCATAGGAAATCCAACATAATAACTGATTTCAGCCTATAAATTATTTTTTTATTAAAAAAATTTTTATTGAAGTATAGTTGGTTTACCGTGTTGTGTTATTCTGTGGTACACCAAGTAGCGATTGAGTTACACACACACACACACACACACACACATACACACACACACATATTCTTTTTCATTGTAGGTTACTACAAGATATTGAATATAGTTCCCTGTGCTAAACAGTAGGATCTTGTTGTTTAAGCCTGTAAATTAGTAATAATTTTGACAAGAGAAATGGACAATTATTTTTACAAGGGGCCATACTTTATTGCAAAATCATTGGTCTTTCATTTCTTTACAGAACTAGATTTTTATCCAATTAAAATTTAGGAAAGAAGGAACTAGATAATTTCCCATTTAGTCAATATATGGGTAACTTACCAATTCTTTTGTAACTCTGTTAATAAAAGATATTCTGCAGGACCCCAAAATGAGACCTGAACTGGAAGGTAAAATTATGCCTGGTCATTTTAGGAATGTTAGGATTACTTATTTTAGTTCTCTAAAATCAGTGGTATGTTAATTCTCTATCATCCAGTTTGTTTATCTAATGATAATATTTCCCTTTTACAATGATGCTGAATATTTTGCATTATTTTTGTATTAGAGGAAGTGATGAAGTTAATCAAGATGTTCATACACCAGGAATTGACAGTCTGCACCTGTAGCCTCAATGTCTCCTGAGTAGTCTAGCCTTTTGTTAAGAGCATAGGATTTAGAATCAGGAAGATTTGTCTTCTGATCTGGGTGATCATAACATTTAGGAATTCCTTTTGGCTCTAAAAGAGACCTCCAAACTGATGGTTTAAACACTGGTTTACTTTTTCATCTAGAGGAAGTCTAGGGATGGACAATTCAGGGCCTCCACCCCGTCTTCACGAACTTAGCCTCCTTCCCTCTGCTTCACCGTCCCCAGGTGGTGACTTCTGGTCCAAGATGACTTCAGGTAGAGCGGGCTCCCCCTTAGGAAGCAGGAAAGATGGTGAAGTGCTCATCCCGGCAGAAGCAGGTTTTTTTCCCAGCCCACACCGCACTTCCACTTAGGGTGCATGCCCTGTGTGTAAGGGAGGTTGGAAATGTTGTCTTTACCACCGACAGCTGAAAAAGAAGGCTTCTGTTAACCAGGGACTAAGGGAAGAATGGATATTCGCTAAACAACTGGTATTCTCTGCCACAGTGACCTTGGCTAATTGAGTCTCAGCTTCCTCGTCCCTAAAAATGATTGTAAAAATAGAGTCTAATTCATAGATTCCTACTGTTTTGAGTATGAATTAAGTTAATACATCTAATGCTTTTTAGCACAGTGTCTGACATATATAATAAATAAGCAACAAATGTTAAGTATTATTCTTTCTAGCTATTTCCTTAATATCTCTAGGTTAATATCCTGTAGATATTTAAAGCTGAAAATGTTCAAATGTATTACAGATCCTTATTGCATTCCCTAGCTCACCATCTAGTGCTTCTTACAAGCTAGAAACCTTGGAGCAGTCTCTGAAGAGCTCTCTATTCCTGTCTGTACCCAACAGTCACCAAGTATCCTTCTGCCTGCAAAACTGTTCATGAAATTTGAACCTATGTGTTCAAAATAGCGTCCCTCCATGTCCATTACCACCATCTGAACTCAAGCTGTCTCCATCCCTTGTCTTCCACAGGGCTTTGCTATCTACCAGGTAGTACCCAAATTCCCTAGAATAGTATTCAAGTCTTTTTTTTTTTTATTTTTAATACTTTATTCTTTTAGAGCAAATTGAGGTTCACAACATAATTGAGCAAAAAATACAGAGTTTGCACATAGCCCTCCCCACCCACACATACACATCCCTCATCAGTGTGGCATATTTGGTACAATAAATGAACGGTATTCAAATCTTCCTATCATACAACTGCAGGATTAACAGCTTTATCTTGAGTCAGCCACACCGCCCTGGTTTCTCTACATCACACCTTAATTGTTCTCTAACTTCATTGAAAACTCACTATTCTCCAAATAGGACATCGTGACTCTAATTTCATCTTCAGGATAAATGCTGACGAATTCTCAAGTCGATAACACGAGGAAACTAAGCACAGATGTGTTTCAGTCCGTAATTTTGAAGACCTAGGTATGATTTCTGGAAACCACTTTGTGATTTTGCTTTTGAGGCTAGCAGATGGATAGGTCAGCCAGTACTCCTTATCATAGCTGGGTGTCTAAGTGGATAAACATAAAAGAACAAAGGGCTCTTGACTGGAAGGAATGGGTTTGGGGGGAGGGGCGGTATCTCTCTCTAATGGATGGGGTAGAGTGTTCAGCAATTCTCCCAAGTATAGGTTTAGATCTAGAAACTCATTCTTTTTACTTTGCTAGACAATAGCATTAGTTCAGGTACTTAATGTGAATGTTATGGATGCATTTTGCTTTCAGATTGAAATAAAGAAGTAGGGACGGTTAGCTTTATTGGGGGAGGTGTGTGTATGGAGTGTGTAATGGGATATGTTACACAATTTCAAAGCCCTCTGATGCAATATGTGGAAAACTAAGTTTGTAGTACAATTAAAACATATCTTTGGTCATAGATTTACTTGGCCTTTTGCCACCTTCATCGGCAGTGTCCTACTTAAATAGCCTGGATTGGCTGAGAAAAATAATTGCTGCTATGAAATAATTTTGCAATTACCGCTGTAATTAAGGGCAGTTTGTTAATGAAAGTGCTTGGTGAATAATGACTGCAGGGCACTCCATCTTGCAGCTTCATGCCAGATGATTGGTTCATGTGGTGGAGGCAGTCAGGGAATTAGTGACACAGCTGTCATGGTTACAGGATGGATGTAAATATCCTTCGCTGCTGATGATGAAGAACCGTCATTAGCCTCCTGCCCCTTGGGAACTGGTCAGAAGAACAAAAATAAACTTAACACAGGATGGTAAAAGCCATTCCTTCTGTCTCCTTTTCTTCGGTGCGAACAATTAACATCCTAATAGAAACTGCCGAGAGCGCAGGGATGAGCCCTCTCCACTTTTCCAGGCGTGTTAGTGTGATGAATGTTCCTCCTGGTAGGGCATCGGTTGTTCACCGTTTATAACCACTCTTATTAGCTTATGGGCCAGTTAAAAACTGCTCTTTGGAGACCCACGGGCCCCATTTACATCCTTCTTGTTCATCTCCAGGTGTTGTGTCTTCAGTTCGACCCTTTGAAGAATGCCCACGGATGGATTTTTGCATGCTGTCTGCATGGCTGCATGGGGCAATCGAAGATCAATTTTCTGTAGTTGGGCTTATTTGCTGGTGCAAAATATATATTATGAAGGTGACCTGGATGCTTATCTGATCTTGCTTTGTAGTTTGAAAAAGTCGTTGTTGAAGGTTGAGGATCTGGTTTTTTCTTTTCTTCTGAAAATACAGCGTCCTAGGTGTTTTAAGTTTGCTTCATATTTACATTCATCCCACTTCCTTGGTGTTTTGATGTTGTTTTTCATTGTAAATTTGCTTAAGCAATCTTTTGTGGAGTAATTTCATAACATGCACACACTGTGGTTTTACACTGAGAGGCTCGTGATCTGCAACTCATTAACTGTTGCTGACTGGGGCGTCAGTATAACACGTTGCATTTTCTCTTGCTTTAGCTTGCTCCACAGTCAGTTTGGTTCCTTGTCAAAGATGTTAGTAAAACCCTTCCAAGGAACTTAAGCACGGCTTATCTCCACGTCCAGTATGCTAAATCTTCTCTTCGGGACTGTAAGGATAGGTCATTGGAGGTGGTGTCATGACGTCAGAGTCAACCACATATCCTCACTGAAGGGACAGAACAGCTTCCTGGGTTTCGGTTCAAAATGACTACGCATGGCAATACTACGCGTTTAAGGATGAGTTTATTGCTCCTTGTGTTTGGGTAGGATTTCCTGCACCTGCCTAATGCTGCTTTTGATGCCTGTGTCTCTTCTTGGCTTTAGCAAGAGATGCCAGATGGAAGGGATCAGAATTCTGCTTCAGCACTATCACAGGCGGTGGCCCAGACCTCTGCCTCTTCATTTTGCCTTCACTGAGTGACACAGAGAATGAAACATGTACACAAGCTTAGGGATGAACAGAGCCTTGCTCGGATGTTGAGATGCTCCCTTGGCTACTGAGTCATTTGATTCTCCCAAGATGGACTTCTTACTCCTTTTCTCACTGTCTGTAAATAAGTCGCTCTGGAGCTTCTTCTAGCTAACTTAATTGTGATCAGATATTCTAAGATACAAGTTAGATTGCTGGTCCCAAATGGTAGGGGTGAGTCCCTAAATAAAAGCCAAGTAACTTGAAAAACTTCACATGTTGAGCATTTAGAGAAATTTGCACATACACATGTAAATTTCATGTATCAGTCTAGTGAATGACAACTTCCTTTTGAAGATAAAGGTTATTCTCAGGCACAGCCATGACTGGCAAAATTACTGGGGTTCTGGTGGGATGTGACTTTCCAGGCATTCTCTTCCCAGAGTGTCTGAGTGCAAGAGGAACTGGCACCAGGCTTTACATTAAATCAACAGTGGAAAGCAGGCAGAAAGATGTGTGCTAGAAAGTACCTTCCGAGCCTAATGAAAATTGCATACTATTACTTACTCTGTTTTTCTAAAGTATGGGCTTTTGTGGTAGGTTAAGATAACTAAAATAGGAAAGGAGAAAACAATTGTGTCTTTTAATTGGTGTGGCTTGAGGTAGGGGGACTGGGGAACTTTTTCCTCCTTCAGGAGAGATGTGACATGCTGCGGTGTTTAGATATTCAGTGTGTGTTCCCGTTTTTGTTTGGTTTGGTGGCGTTTTGATTTTTTTTTTTTTTTGGCTAAACATATGAGACACGAGTTTAATTGAATTTTCAAGCCAACTCTGCAGTCTCTCTCATAAAGTATATTTAAAGATGTACTGCAGATTCTTAGGAAAAGGGGCCATGGGGATTTAAGATTCTGGGGGGCAGGTGGGGCGGGAAGAGCAGTTTCTGAGTTTGGAGGAGCGGTTGAAATTCCCAAGTAAAACAGAATCTGATCTGCAGCTTTCTGGGCTAATGTGGACAAGAGTTGGAGTCTCACTTTTTCACATAACACCTTTCATTGGGTTTCCTTCATTTCCCCAGGACGAGTCAAAAACTTTCATAGTGTTCTCCACAGTGGAAATGGATTGTGTCCCATCCTGTCCAGTTGCCACCCTTTCTATGAAAGCAACACTAATTATAAAAATTGAACATAAATTTGTACTGTTTAATAGGTTTGGGTTTAATTTTGCCTCAGTGGGAAGACATTTGATTAAAATAATCCTTTCTTTCCCCCTCCTCCTCCCCCCTTTTTTCTTTTGGTGGAACAGTTAGTAAAGGCGTAGGAAATTGATTTTAGTGTCACAAAGGACATTTCTGACAGGAATGTACTTTGAAATGATTCAGGGGCATCTGTTTCTCTTGCACATGCCCGGCACGGCTGAGAGCTCTACCTAAATTAAACTGTTGAACGTGTCAGCTCTGAATCTGATCACAATTTACAGCCAGTTGCTTGGTTGGAAATTTTTAACATTTCATGAACTTCCTTCCCTTAATTTACGAAACAAATTCTCCCTCCAAGTGACCATTTGCGCTAGACGCCAATACGTCATGGTCAAAATTGATTTAGCTTTAGAGTTATTTGTTTGTGATGGTCACTTTGCCTACGGGACAAAGTCTTCGCTCCAGTCTGTTTCTCCCGGCAGGATCTGTGGATGATGGCTTGGTGGATGTTTTTGCTACTGGTGGGTGTTTTTCATTTTCTCCCAGGAGCTGTGTCTGTCACATAATCTGGCTCGAGGAATTCCGCTTTTAATAGTTCCCGAGCACAGGAGTTATGTGTCCTCTGTTTACTATCACGTCCAGGGCATCCAGCGTAACATCTGGGAGGCTCTGCGTGGGTGGGGAATGAACATTTTTGACACGACCATGCTATAGTCTTCAGCTCCTGACTTCGAGGGCTCGCTTGTCTACCCTGCTCATGTTTCTTAGAGATTAGTAAGATTCCCTTGGATCAATTACAGTGAGGCACGTCCTTTGAAGTTGAAGGGCAGGGGCAATTATTTTGTGTGTGTGAACTTTTTACATTCAGAGAAGAAATAATTTACCCGGAAAGAGAAGGAAAAGTGACAATGTGGATGCATAATAGGGACCTGAGCTCAATTAACTTAATTACTTAGTAGTTCCTGACAATGCTTTTCTCCCCCAGTATCCACCCACTGGCCCTTACCCAGTATTTATCATGGACTTTGATTAGAGAATCTTAAGGAGGTTTCTACTCCTGCCCTTCCCCATCCTTGCAAGTCTACAACCAACCGAGGTCACAGTGGTGTTTGGACAGGGGTGTCCTGGGGCACTAGTGCCCTAGGGTACTCACCTGGTTGACCTTGAAGATTGACTGGGCACTCGTGATGCGTCAGTTGATAACATTATCCATAATATTGTTATCAATACTCTTGGATCTCTAACAGCAGTTCTCTGAGACTGTATTAATGGAGATAGAAAGCTTCAGATTCACAGTGAGATGAATATTTAGCAATTTAGTGTCTTTTGAGTCTAGGGTGGATGTTCCAGTTCAATGGGTAGCCTCGCTCCATGCAGCCATTCCGTGACCTAGGCTCACGGTGGCTCTGCCGCCTTCTACTTGTAACTTCTGGAGTCACTCTGGTCATACCATTTCAGCCTCTTGGAAGGGAGAAAGAGAAAGGGGAAGGGAGCAGCCTACCCTTCAGGCATCAGGCTGGGACTGGCACACGTCACTTACGCTTACATCATCGGAGCTTGGTCACCCGACCAGTTGCTGCTGGGGAGACTGGGAGGTGCAGCCAGCTGCCAGCCTTGTCCTAGGCGGCGTGGAAGGGGAGAAAGAGTTAGTGGACAGTTAGCGGCCTCTGGGACCTCCAGCTTTTTGTAACCAGTTAGCTGCCTAGCAGCTTTGTTTTGCAAAGTCCTACAGTTAGACTTTAAGCAATAGTAATACTCTCTACATTGATCATTCCCCCCTTTAGTTTCTTGGGGCCCAAGCTGTTTACAAGGATGACTGTAAATCACTGGCAGAGAATCTAGCTCACCTCCTTCTGGTTCCTATCAAGGGCTCTGTACTTTGCACACACATATTTTTACACTTTGAAATCACAACTTCAATTGTCTGACAAATACCTGCTATGTTACAATATTTGAATGCTTGTTAATTTCCTTTGGCTTTTTTTTTTTTTGGGGGGGGGGGACGTCTCTGGGAAGCATGGTAGGATAGGGACATCTTGGTAGATTTGTAATTCCTTTTTCTTCATTTGGGAAGACACTGTATTTACTGTTGGTATGTTAATTATTATTCAGGAAAACCCAGGAGACATAATCACTATTGTCTGCAAATATTATTGTCTAGTATGTACAGATGGTCACTGCCTAATGTAAGATTAGGTTTCCATTCAGGATCTTTGTTCAGAAACAGTTCTTGAGTTGACATGAGAAATTGTTGCCAATATTATTGCTTTTGGCTTCTCTAGTATATTTCCTCCAAGGATGTACAGCGTGCTCTCCCCTACCTTGATTAGATTTTAGAGACAATGTCTGATTTCCGGCTCACATTGTTTAGAGAAATGATACTCCCAGCCATCTCCTGATGCTTCAGGATGGAATATGTCAAGATCTTTGAGACATTTAAACCTGTGTTAAGATTAGCTTAGTCTCCTCTGCTACTTCACCACAAACAAGGGATTGTCAGAGTTCTTGCTGTGCAATAAATGTTATTTTAAAGATAGGATTTAGATGATAGTCATCTGACTTTTTAAGTATTCCCACAACGAGACAATTTTGGTTTTGTGCAGACACACATCACCTTGAGTTGTGTATTATGTTTGGTGTGGGAGGGGCAAGAAATCAGGTATGTTCAAAGCCAGGGTCAATAGTTGCTGTTTCTTTTAGGTAGAAGATAGTTTCATTTTAAATATACAGTCCTTTGATATATCCTGTTGCTCTAAAATCAATACTGCATAAAGTAAGAGTTGATATTTTTTAAGTATTTTCCAAGTATGATTCATCGTAAGGTCACAGTCCTGTGATTTCAGCTATATTGAAGCTACTGTTCATGAATTAGTACATTTCTGCGGTATATTTGTATAGTATCCTTTCCTCCAGTGATCAGAACATGGAGTGCTGCAGTGGAGAAGTGCTTGCTAGAGGTGATGGAGAGAAAACACCCCTCCCCAGTGGTGATATTAATCTGTTTTCAGCATCTCGTGAATGTGCTTATGTCTAGGGCATGTTAAATTGGAGTTATCCAAAAACAGAGTCCCTGAAATTTAAATAAAGTGGCATTGGAGCAAGGAACAAATCTCTCTTTTTTTTTTTTTTTTCTGATAGTTAACCAGTTGCCACCTGGCCTTACTCACTTATTTTCGCATCTCATGTGGCTGTCACGGCACTGTCAGATCGTTCTGTAATTCTGCGTTTATATTTCCATCTTCCGTAATAGACTGTGAGCTTCTCGGAAGAAGAGGGAGTGTTCTATTCAAGTTTGCCTGGCACTCTATTCAATAAATGGTTGATGAATGACCTCAAAGAGGAATAAATTCCTGAGAGTAGGAAAATCTTATCCCTATGGCAGTTGGTGGAGTCTAAAGATACTTCCTCCAGGTTTGGAAAAATCGGTGTTTATGTTTTCTCGACGTGTAAGGTCTTTTGTTGCCCTTCTCTGCTCATTTGCCCACCTGATGACTGAATCTTGGTTTGCTTAAAAATCAGGAAAAAATACACACCAGGTAGCTTGGTCTAAAATGATTTAAAAAAAAACACAAAACTGTTGTTTTCTTCACCTGGTTGGAAAAACGGAAGCTTTTCGTGAGGAAAGGGGGGCGTTTTCGCCCATGACACGTGTCTGGCCTCGCGGGCAAGCTCGTCGCCCACCCTGAGCCTGTCTACGCCTCTGTGAAACTGACCACCGCGCCAGGTGCCGCGAGGACCGAAGGCGATGCTTTAGCCCGGGGGCTCGCGCGTTAGTAAGCTCCCAACAAGCACCAGTATACAGATAACGGTGATTATTAAGGCGTGTCCTTTTTCTCCGAAGTCTTCCTTGATTAAATATTTAAGATTTCTATGACTTGTTTGTGGTTGCTGTTTTACGTTAGCATGCTCTTAAGCAGAACTGTTTCCGCAGAAATCAAGCAGCAGCCTCCGGCACCGTGAACGCGGCCGAGGGAAGGCTGGGTGTAGTTCGTTCTCCCCAGTCACGGGTAACAAGATATAATGAGGTTGTCTTTCTCCCGGCTTTACAGAGGTGTCGTGTCGTAAATTGGTCGAACTATGTAAAGTGGCGCTTGTTTGTTTTTCCAGCGTGGAATGCATGTGACTAATAGAAGCCTCTGCTATCAGATGGTTCTGAAAGCTTGCTCAGAACACAGTGAAACGATCAGATGCCACAGGCTTTTGTGTCACCTACAAATATTACTCTTCTTTTTCCTTCTTTTTAAAGAGTAGGTTTCTAGGTTCGAAATTGAAATGTGTTAAGGAATTGTCTCTTCCTTCTGGGGTACAGGGATGTGGTACAGTGCCTCCTCACTTACCTGCAGGTCTTGTATCAGATGACTTCAACTATCTGCAACACAGCTGAGGGTCAGCGAGCAAACCAGAAAAGCCTCCTGAGTGGTCTAAAAGATATCACAAAGTTTCTTGCATTCAAATTTATGCAGATTGCTCAAAGAAAACACCCGGGGTTTCACCAAGACCAAATTATTTCTGAATTTGACAATCCTATAGAACCTGGACAAAGTCTGACATATTTTGTTATCTTTTCTCCGGTCCCCACCCACGGGAGCCAGAAGATTTGAGGTCTGAGAGGTACTGAGTAAGGGGATGCTGCTGGCGTCTAGTAGCTTCAAGTAGCAGGAAAGGTTCATTGAGAGCACTGAGCGGGGTGCCCCTGTGACCTGAATCAGTGGTGAAGGTGAAATTCTTTTAATTTTACTCCCTTAAGAGGGCAGGTACTGTATAAACTTTTAGAACATCGTCATCAATATAAATAAGAAAGAACCCACGATTATATGGAAAGCAGCAAGATGATTCCAGATTCATTCCGGAAAGGAATTCCCCCTTCTCTCTGGCATTTTCTGCCAACATGGAGTTCCTGAGGCATAAATCTCGATCTTTTATTTTTTGAATGTTTCCTCTTTTGCTTTTCCCCCCTGTGCCTATATGCTTCCCCTTGACCTTATTTTTCCCCTCAAAGGATTTAAAATAAACATTTAGATAGTTGAGAAACTTCAAGTCTCTTGAGTATTTGAATTTATCGAAGTTTTGGTTTTTCAGTTTTAAGCATCCCAGCCTGTCTGAATGGTCCCACCCCAAAAACTAAACAATAATGAAACCCAAAACAGTAGCCACAGCCACAAAAAACAACTATGTCAGTATCTATTTCCCCTCCATAACTATATTTATAAACTTGAAGCAAGGGATTATTCTCCAGAGGATCACCAGAATTTGGCATCATGCCGTGCTAAATTATTACTAGTTTTTTGCAAACTCACTCAATTGTTTAGCTTTTCTTGCTTGGATATCAGAATACATTCACCTGGGTAAAATTTTAGACATCTAGAGGGTTGAGCAGTGGAACGGCTCCCTCCTGCCCCAGCCTAACCATTCAGTTTCCTCCCAGACATCCCACTGCTCCCCTCCAGCCTTCCAGCAGTCTTCACATCTGGGGAGCAGCAGGAGCTGGGTGGATACACTGGGAGCCTAACGTGCCAGGCACTATAAGTAACCAGAGCCCTCCCTGAGATTAAGGGCACACCCAAGGGTGACAGCCGAGGACGGGCTTTTATTTGGTTATTGTTTGTATAGTGCAGTCTTTGTGGTAGCAGAAATGTGGGCAGCAAAAACAATTCGGATAAGAGTTGAGAATAAAAGGACATTGAATATACATGGCCACACTTGTTGGAGATAGATTCTGCTTTTATCCCTATTTACAGATGAAGATTTGGAAGTTCAGAGAGATTGAGTGACTTGCCTCAGGTCACACTGCCAGAGGGTAAAGCCGAGCATGGTGCTGTCATCAGTGTTGCCAAGACTATGAGCAGCCAGGCTCACGGCTCCCCTTCAGACGCTTGATATTCCCGGCCTCACCGTTTCCGTTCTACATAAGAACTGAGTTCCTGTTTTCCAACTGACATAAAGGAAAAAAGAGGGGGAAAAAAGTCCGATTGAAATCTGTTATTAAACTTCTCTGGTTGATTGAATTGGCATAGCTGCCTAGCTCAAAGGAAATGAGCAGTTTTAAAAGCACTGATATTTCATTCTCCATCCCCGCCCCCACCCCATTCATCTACTCTTTTCTTTTCCTTTTCACTTTGACGGAATCCTTGGCTTGTATACTGAAAAGCCCATGAGTTACAGCTAATCTGTATGTTTAAAATTATACATTGACAATCCTTTGGGTTTTCCTTTTTTAACTTTTTTTGAGGGTTGACAACTTTAAAAGAAATGGCGTGTTCCTTTAACCTCAAGAACATTTTATTTAAGTTTAGTCACTGGTTTGGAGAAAGAATAAACAGAACCTTCACTTAAATGTTCCCGTGTCTTAGAAGAATGAATGGGTAGTGATATGATTTATAGCTGGTATAAAAATAAAGAAGATAAAAGAAAGATTGAAACCCCAAATTATTGGTTTCAGCAGAGCATTTCTGATTTAATTCTAAACTGTGAATACAGTTTACGCCTTGCTTAAATGTTTCTTGCCAGGTTGTGGAAGCAAGTCTCTACCTTTTGTGTAACATGTAGCTTAATTCGATGCTCATTGTCTGTATAGATATTTAAAGTGAAAAGAGGTAAATTGTCACCCGTGTTTATATCCAGCGTGTGCCTCAATGAATAGTTGTTGATTGAATAAATAGAAGAATGAATGAGTGAGTGAATTCAAAGAGTAAAAATGGGTATATTAGCATTTATGCTATGTGTAACAGTTATTTTTATGAAAAGTTAGTGATCAAAAAAAAAAAAGTTTTTGATGCCAATGATATTCACCTATACTTTGCTACAAGAAAACCCAGGTACGGAAAATGGAACAGGTTACTTTGTTAAAGAATTGATTTTAAGATTCTCATATTTTCCATAGGGACCCCAAAGATCAGTTTTGTCCTAAATGGAAATTATCTTTCATGGTCTTTTAAATGCTTTCTAATATATCTAGTGAGTGAAAACACAGACTTAGAACAAATAGTGGTTACAATTTCTATATACATGAGCGCATTTATTATGTGCTCTATGACTTACCTGCCTTTGTCTGAACTTTAACCATGGGTTTTTCAAAAATTACTTCTAGAAAACAGCATTGGATTCATTCTGCTGATAGTAGAATGTTTTGCTCCAGAGTATTGAAATTTTCTGTTGTGATGTTTATTTGAAATTTTCAGTTAAGGACAAAAACCTTGTTGTGGGTTAAAAAAAAATACATATGTACTTTGTGTCTTCCAAAAGCAATCATTTTAGAAAGTCACATAGAGGTATTTTATTGAGGTTTCCATGGAGCAAAATCTTTTTTCTACCTCTCTTTATGAATTTTATTTGGATTATTTGAATAGTCTCAGCAGCAGCAGATCTTTATCCTTTGGGGATAATTTGATATATTTGGAACCGGCTCGAAGTCACTTGGAATCCTGTTATTCTAGTGGACAGTGCAGTTGTGGGGGCTTTTGAAAAAAGGTGTAGCTCTGAACCACAAGGATGTAACTGTGTCTCATTGGCTGTCACGGAAGGAAAGAGAAAAAGGAATTCAGATGGTGTGGGGGCAATGGCAGCATTACTTGGATAAGCAGATGGCCCTTCAAGGTGTAAAACAACTTCAGTAATAGTAATAGTAATAGCAATATTAATAGTAATAGTAATAATAAAAATTTTAGAGATAATGTTCATTTAAAATTTTAAATCTATACATTCCAGTGATTTTTCTGGACCTCATTAGTTAAAGTCTCACCCTATAAAGACTTAAACAGTGATGTGCAATACTAGGACAAGAAGAACCCGGGTACTTAGGACCTAGTGAGTCCCCAGCAGACGTAGGAGAATTTGAGGATCAGCATCAGCCTTGGCATTAGGTGATGCTAATAATTTTGGGTCACAGCGTAGTTTTTTTTTTTTTTTTTCTGGCTTAAATAGCTGAAAATTCTTTTTAAAATGTTATTCTGACCTTATTCTTTGGTGTTTATATTTTTTTGTCTCTTGTCTCATTGGAAGCAGAGTAAGTGCCTTTCTGGCCTTCCTGCTGACGGAAGGCAGGGCCCTTGGGGGAACGTATTTTCCGATTTGCAGAATCTGGCCACCTGGGGCATTTTACCTTTCCAAGTTTTTTTCTTTCTTTCTTTCTTTCTTTCTTTTTTTTTTTTTTTTGCAAAGGAAAATTATGTTGTCAAAAAATTCCTTTGGCTCTAGTTATCATCCATGCTTACTTCTGCTTCAAGTTTTTTCCAAGCAAGCAAGACCAACAAATCCTTGTCATAGACTGCAGGAGAATCTATCACAAATATCTCTGCCATGTGGGACATTAAATCTGCCCTCAAGTATGGAAATCCGGATCAGCAGAAATGAAAGCATTTAAAATATACGTTATAAATATCTTGTAACGCGCGTCAGATTGGCCTGAGATACGTTCTTTCACTGTTTTACTGCAACAGCTTGATGCCAGCGCTGATGTTCTGACTGCATCACTCACTCCCTCGATCGATTATTCGTGGACAACTTAAACACTTCTCATTTTGAAAAGTGGAGCTTGAGTAATTAAGTGATGCATCTCTAAGTTGGGTTTTTACTGAAGCCCAATAATGAATAAAAAGTGCATTAACCAAATTAAAACTCTTGCATGTCTATATATTGGCTATTGATGTGTCTTTGTGAATTTCATTACCGTATAGTGGAATCGTGTTCATCAGAGAGCTTCCCAGAATTTCCCCCTGTATTAAAGAGCTTTCCAGAATTTCCCCCTGTAAAAATTGGTTAGGGGAGATAATCC
The DNA here is from genome assembly GCF_009834535.1 of Camelus ferus. Lineage (NCBI taxonomy): Eukaryota > Metazoa > Chordata > Mammalia > Artiodactyla > Camelidae > Camelus > Camelus ferus. The sequence continues at coordinate 14,190,682 of NC_045728.1, forward strand.
TGTGATGGTTCGTCTTGTTCACTCATTTACGTAAGATCATTCTAATTCTCAGTGACTCAGAATTCTAGAAAACATGTTACAGGGCTTTGCTGTTGAGCTGTATTCAGGATACAGACAAATGTTTTCTCAGATTCTGTTGTATGTCATTGACTATGGGAATCATTAAATGGTGTGCTGCTAATAAAGGGAGTGGATGATTAGTAGCCTTAGTAGGTGACTCTGTGTGTGTGTGTGTGTGTGTGTATTTTCCCCACAATATACGTTAAAGTTTTAAGGTTAAATGATACTTATTGCTGAAAGTGATTGGATGCATAGAAAGATGTGTTGGAATTGAATATAATAGACGTTGGATATTACACTGTCTGAAAAGTCTGCATTCATTGTATATTCTTTTATTTCACTTGGAACAGAATTTGATCAGAACCAAACATCCACAAATGAATGACCTGTCTGTTTCTGCCTCTAACATGAGTCACAGATAAAGCATTGAGGGCACCCTCAGTGCATCAGTTCTTTGAATGCTTTAGAATTGGGCTGTTGCCCATCCAAAAAAAAATCTGAAGTCAAGATGCCAGTTACCTATTAGCTGTAGAAAATACAAAAGGGAGGGAGCTAGTGATGGTGGAAGGAACTAGGTTTTAATAGAACTTTAAAGAATCCTTCTTCCACTGTGGCGAGCCATAGCTCTGTTTATCCTTTATCTTATTGTGCTGTGACTCTCCAAGCTAGGGAGGAGAGAAAAGATTGAGAGTCAAAGTGCGGATAAGAAGCAGAGACCAAAAGGACACGAAAGCAAAAGCTGACTAGAGGAAGCAGAGGACTGCCAACACAGGAAAGGAGAGGAATTTCAAAGACAGGATTGGATGGATACGTGTTGAAATCACTAAGAGAAGGAAGTTCTTTCTGATAACGCAAACTGGGTTGAGGTCTATGTATGTAATCAGAGACTTGTCTGAGCTGGAAGAATGCCATAACCGGGAGTCCAGATAAATCTTCTGGCCTTCTGAGGGTTGGAGGGCAGGTGAGGCTAGAATCTATTTTTTTTCTATCTTTGACATCATCTCCATTAAGCATCTGCCAAGCAGTGACTTGACTTGAGGGGTCCAAGTGATTCAGATTCCAGTGTATCCCCCAGAAGTCGGTTTCTCACTTCGCTGAATGACTCCTCATTTCACCATCTGAGCTGAGTCTCTTCGCTGAGTTTCTCTTTCTTGCCGTCTGCAGTGAGGTGTTACTCTGCCATCTTGGATGGTTGTACCTGCTAACAGGAGTAATCATTCCTTGACTCTCCATCTCTCCTCTGAGATGGTAGGTTGATGGGGTTTTTTTCCCCATTGTTTACATCATTATTGTGTACAGCTATAAACACTAAGGCAGTGATCTCACATTACTAGGTAACTTGACTACCCCCAAAAACAAGGACAAAAACTGACTCTCTGAAAATAAGGACTTCATAAGGTGAGGCTTGTCATTTGTTTTGTTTTCCTTATTTGAGTTGTGAATTGAAATATACGTTTGTTATCCATTTTATTAATATTAATATTTATATGTGTATGTAATACGGCTTTATCTTAGGCAGTTGTAATTTTTGTATGTCTGTGTAGCTGTTTGAAGTATGATAGCCGATCAGATGATTTCTTTGATAGGTCCTAGATGAAATGCCTAGATAGTGGATGTGTCATTTTTAGCACAATGTCTCTATTTAAGTTTTCTTTGAAGCCAGGAAGTTTGGGCATAAGCTGTTGATTATGCCAGAGTTCTATCTTTTCCTGAAGAAAACCACCATTGAATTAACTTCTGCATAGTGTATTTCTATCAAAGCATTTGATCCTTGTTTCTGCGAGATAATCCTAAGAACTTTTTATTTTGAGACTAGAAAACCATGATGGATTTAATTCATAAAGGGAGACTGCTGCAAGGAATGTAAATGTAAGCGCTTGATAAGGTAGGATTTCCTAGTTGCTATGGCAACCTTTGGGTCATGAGCCTGAGAAAATATAAAGTAAGTCTTGAAGCTGTGAAGATGATTATAAAATTTAACTGTCATTCTTCATTTAGAGTTGATGGCAAACATTATTTACTTAAGTTTATCTCAAGGCAAGCGAGGATCTGTTGTTAAAAATCTGAGACTCAGATCACAAATGAATCCATGTTGCACATGTCTGACATTATAAAGCACAGGCGGCATTTATTATTCTAACCAGACTATTTGTACATAATATCCCTGTAGATTTGGTCACCTTCCTATGGAAGCCAACCGTTTTCGTCTCTTGAATTCTTAATGGAAACTGTAGAATGCAGCTGTATATGTTGAGTAATTTTGCAAAAATGTGTGTGCTTTCCATGCCAAAAAGAAGGCCTCGGGGATTGTGTAGGAAGGAGGCCTTTGTGCATTCTTTTCAAGTTCAAATATAAACAAACTGTTTAGGGTGGACAAGTGCCAGGAAGGGATGTTAATACCGTTGTATATTTTCAAAAGATATCACAACCTGGAGATTAAAGAGGTGGGTTAGAATCTCCTTCATTAATGCTTCCCTGCTCTCTGCCAGGAGGTGGTGGTGGTGGTGGTGGAGAAATCCACTCCTGTTCCTATGGAAGCATGAATATAAGGTGTCAGATCCGTAAATTGAAATATGATGCTTAACTGTGCACTATGACAAAGTATCCTTTTTTCTTGCTTTATCTTTTCCAGAATGCTGTTAATTTGCACTAATGACCTATGAGACCCGTTGCAAATTACCCAGTCTTGCAAATTAGTGGGGATGTGAACAAATACTATAAAACGATCAGATCCAGCATCAAACAAATGTAGTTTATTGCAGGAAGGAAAAATAGACTTGCATATTGAGAGGGAACATATTTTTACAACCGGATGAGTGCTTTCCTGTCGTCTGCTTGCCCGTCGGGGAGCGTCCACACGTTACATGGTCTGTGGCCGCCGATGGCTTACTGGCTCTTGAGCAAAAACATCACTTTTTAAAATGCAGGCATAGAAAATCTTACTGATTACACGCATACTGGGATCTGGTATTGAATTTTTTTCCCATATCCTTTGCTTCCTTAAAAGAAAAAAAAAATTCCTCTTTCCAACTTTGGATGCTAAACCTTTCCACTAAAAAGGAGAACAGAATTTAAGGTTATTAAGAATAGAATGTATACTTGGCTGGCTTTTCTGTACCGCACCCATTTGCGTCTGAACCTGCAGGATTATTCATTCTCTCCCGTTTGGAGGAGGAGGTAGAATCTAGCCCACACACCCAGCAGCAAACACTCTGCTCATCAAAGCACTTTTCTCAGTTGGTTTGTTTTCATGTCTCACAGCAGAAATAGCTGCTCTTTTTCTTTCCTTTTTTCTTCTGGCATCTTGTAATTGCAACTGGTAATGTGTCTTCTTCCTAACCTGGGAGCAGCACAGAGAGGGCACCCTTCTCCCACTCACACACAGCCTAGCTCCCAGCTGGAGCCCAGAGACAGTTGGCGCATCTCCCTTCCCATCATTCCGTCCCCCTTTGTGGATAAACCTTACTGGGGTCTACCAGTTGCCTCTATTACTTTTGCCCCCTTGTTAGTCATATTCCACCTGGTTTTTTAGGAACAGCCATAGCAGCAGCCTCAATGGCAAAAACCACATCCGTATTGAGCACTTTTAAATGCTTTTTATTTGCTGGGCACTGTGATCAAGTTCTGTGTTGTTTGTTTGTATTTACTGAGTGCTTTACCCAATATTTAATCCATGCATTTAAAATTTTTTATTTTAAATTATCGTACAGTAAGATTTCCTTTTTCCCTCCCTTTTTGTGCACAATTCTGTACGTTTTAACAAATGTATATGTGTTATCAAGATATAGGACATCGCCATCACCCCCCAAAACTCTGTCCTGTTAACGTGATAGCATTTTGGATGCATTTGCTGTTTAATCTTCATAATGTTATGGGGTTCGTACTATTACCTCTTCTTTACTTTTTAATTTAATTGTTATCTTTTTGATGAGGGAAGTAAGAGTCAGAGAAATGAAGTGAAGAAGTGGGTCAAAGTTGTGCACCTAATAAGCAGTGAAGTCAGGATTGGAGCCCAGTTCTGCTAAGTCTCGAACTCGAGCTTTTATGCACAATTCCCTATTACCACGCACAAAAAGTGGCTTGGGGTTATATTATCAGTAAAACATAAAGGTCTGCAGGTGTATTTTAAATGATGCTGCATTTTGTGAAGGATCGCAGGTATTTTTACGTGACGCACTCTCAAAAGACCCTAGTAGACTAGGGGTTTGTTTTGCTCTTGTTGTTGTTTTGAGTTCAGATAAGACCGCTCAGAGGACTGAATTGGGCATCTCTTGGTTCAGCTAGAAGCCATGAACGCTTTTTGGACTAAACTGCCCAACACCCACGTCTCATCACTGTCATGCTGTTCCCCCCTCCAGGCTGTGTCACACCGCCACACACAGAAGCCGACGCTGGGCTTTTCCATTAGCCGTGGTCAGCTCACACTGTCCTATCTCTCCTTTCAAAAATTAAGCCCTTTTCAGTAGCTGTGGGTTTCTCTGTGAGGGTGAGTCAGCTTTAGGAATAATAACCACAATCTGCATCCTAAATATCAATCCTGAATTTTGCTTTAGACTAGGAATTCTTTGGCCATCACTCAGTATAAATCCCCTGAAGTGCAGAAGAAACTGTGAGCAATAAAGGAAGCGCTAAAGTTCTATTTGAAGAAAGAAAAGGGGGGCAAAATGCTTTGTTCAGGGAGAGGCTGGTGCTTCATAAATGGTCAGAGAAACTCCTCTCTGAAAACTTTCACAGTGTAGAGCGCCCCCTTGAATGAGTTTGCGGAGAGTAAGTGTGATTTTATGACCGGAGCCCACATGCATGCATGCTTAACACTTGTAAATAATGTATTTGCCTCTTTCAGGCGGCCGTGATCAATGGTGATCGTGGAGAAACTATGAGGAAACCACCACACATGTTTCCTTTTCTTTTCTTTCCGTCTCCTAGATTCGCTTCTAACGTAATCATGACCGATCCAGGCTGTTAAGATGCATTGCGAATAAAAAAAAATGAGCATTCCCTTTGAGCACGTTCAGGAATATTCCTCCTGAAATTTTGTCTCAAGAGTTCTTCTCCAGCACAGCATCTGGATTGTACTTGCTCTGTGTGATAATTTTATGTGCGGCAGAAATAAGATCCACTTTGTATTGATACGAGAAGAAGGAAGGAAACCAGATAGTAACGTGAAATCGTTTTTTGGAGTCTTTGATCCCTTAATTTGATCCTGCTCAAAGCAGCGTCTTAGACCTTCCCTCTTGTTGGAAAAGACATTCCTGTCTAAAGACAGATGACAGGCTTGTTTTTAAAGTGAGGATGCAGTAAAAGCCTAAAGCCAGGAAAAGAGTTTCTTTCTTCTAATTGTAAAACTATTCACGAGGAAGAGGGTGGGAGTTATTGGCATAATTTAACAGAGGGCAGCCCCCTGAAAAGTCTTACCTTGCAGTAACTTGTCTCTAGGAATGTTACTCACAATGATCACTGCGCAGCCAATACTACAGAGCGTTTTACCTGTTCACCTAGGTGTGGGGGTTTTTAATTATTATTTTACTATTTTACTTCCCTATTTGTAGCCTAATTGAAGCTGGACCACCTGAAAAATCTGCTGTATTTGCCTTTTATAATACATTTAGAGGAGCTAATCTGAAATCACACTTTTCAACCAGGAAGGAATATTAGATGCCTTTATGGAAAGATGACTGCAAACTAACTTTTCTTTTTTTTTTTCTTTTCTGATTTAGATTGCTTGAGTTCACTTTGTTAATGTTTGAACATTGGCTCAAACAGTGCATTTCTCCCATTTTTTTAAACATTGCAGATGCAAGGCAGGGGCCTCTGCTTCTGTCTTTAGATGGATGAGAATACCATTTTAAGGGGAAATGGTGGCAGAAGTGTCAGTGCTGTGGATCACCTCTATCAAAGAGACTGATTACAATGTTGATGGCGATTTTCAAGGCCATCTCCGTCTTGCTTCTGCTCCTTAAGAATGTATAATGCAGTCCAACCTTAAGACAAATAGGTCAGACTGCAAAACTCTGCAGGAATGTAAGAATGAATTTCAAAATAATAAAGCAGTCCAACTTGGAGATTCTATATACTGTATAAATATCTCCTCCTTAGAGAAAATGCCTGTTAAATGGCTTCTCCATGATGTTGCATATTGGTATCCAGGCTTGCCACTCTCATCATTTTCGGCCGTTGTTCCTAGAATTTATTAAGAGTTTCTGATGTTTAATCTTTAATGATGGTTGAAGGGCAGGGGTGGGGGAAAGTCCGTATGCAGTGTTCGATTTTGGCTGCTAACGAACTCTGGGGGAAAAAAATTTGTTCTCCTGTGGGGCAGGCAGACGTATTTTTTGAGACTCTCCCAGCTACAGATAAAGTAGGTGGCCATTTCTGGACCTGTCAAAGATAAAAATAAATGCGGTGTTCAACTGTATTAAATACCGTACATGAGCATAAGGGAGAGTGCATCTGTCTTATTTCATTTGTCTTCCCAGCCTCTGCCCATTTGGCACTGCAATGGCAGTGAACTTCACAGGCAGGCAAGCCTACTCTTTCACATTTCCTTCCAGTTCTAAATTGAAAATATTTTTTTGAAAAGAACTATGACAAAAGCAATTTGAGTTAGCGATAGCTTGAAAGAGAACCTAATTTAAGATCACCTTTATGGTTGGTCATTGTCACCTACACAGGAGGCAGATGTCATGGTGATCTTCATAACATTAGTATTCCGAGAGAGTCTGACCCGACAGCGTTCAGGGAACATCACAGATTGGGCCATCATATTGAGATTTCAAGTGGTTGTGCCCAGATGGAAATCTACGGTCACAGGGAGGAGCCCGGTGACTGAGGAGGGAGCCATGGCTCATGCTCTGTGACATACTTTTTTTATATTTAGCAGAAGCCATGTGATATCGAGTGGCTAATTCAAGTGTGTTGGGAGTGGGCCTTGTCACTGTAAAATGCAGGGAAAGAAAGGGGAAGACGTCCGTGTGTCTTAGCTGATTTTCCAACCTGTAAATTAAAACGTTGCATCTCTCCGTTTGCTCATCAAAGACCCACCACGCTGGTGGAGTCCCATCAGATCTTTCAGAGCTGTGTCCCTGCAGATGTAACAGGATCAGTGATTCATGAACATATGGAGTGAAAGTCTTTCTTACAAGATGAAGTGATGACTCTAGAAGGAAAAGTTGTTGTTAAATAGGGCCTCCTGTCTTTGAAAGTATGATGTACTAGGGCATTCACCTCTGCCCCCCAGCCATAAAAATAGGTCTGGTGACTGGATCTCTTCCTCCCTCTCTCTCTCTGCCTTCTGCCTTTTCTCCTCATCCTCCTCACCCTAACCCTAGAACTGGAAACGGTCAACAGATGCTGTATGTAATATCTTTTGTGAGTCAGATGGCTTTTTCTAAAGAGAGGACTGCGTATTCTGGCATCTTATTTATACTCCTAAAATCCCTCCCAGACAGATAACAAGTGTTACAATTGTCTCTGTGTGTCAGAGGAGGGGCCCAGGACAAGGAGATGAATTGGAATGCCTGACACAGATGGGTGTCGCTAACAGTGCGGAGACTTGCACTCATCTCTCTACTACGTGGATTATTCATAGCAACTGTAATTCCCCAGAGAATCCCGCATTACCATCCACATCTCTGTCAGTTGGTGTGTGATCAGGGAGTCTACTCTCATTTTAAACTACGCAGAAATGAAGTGAGCAGCCAGCGTTACTTCGGAGGGACCATGCCATGCAGTCTGAAGGCAAAGGTGAGTGGCGTTTAGCTCTGCCATTTTGGCTGAGCCACATTAGTGCAGTGCTCCTTCTTCTGAGCAACCAGGAGTTAGTTATCTTTACGCCCCTATGTCCTGCTTACTGGTTCTCTATGCCCCTTCATTTTCCAAATTGACCAACCTGTAGTTTGCTTGGCTTTTCAATCCATTTTGGTACTTACAGTTTGTGTCATGTTGTCCTTGGCCCCTGGGGATGTTTCAGCTCACATAGGATGCTCGATTGAATATATATATTAGTTTCTTGATCTCAGCAGAGTAATGGATGCTGAAATATTTCCAAAAGAGGTATTCTGTAAAGATTCACGAACCGCATACTCTGCCTGTGTCAGAAGCACAACATGTATGATTTTGTTTGTGGCTTAATCAACAGGAAAAAATGCCAAGCAGCTTTGACTAGCTGGCAGTGGATCCGTTTGTGTTTGCCTTATTTTCTCTATAAGACACCTGCTGGAGATGAGAGCCGGCAGAAACACCGAGTAGGTATCCAGGGCTTCATTATAGCAGTACCTCTAATGATCAAAGAAGCCTTTTTATACAATCTTGTTCCTGATCATGCAGCTGAACATCTGTCTACCTGTCTGTCCACCTTTTAATTGCATCATCCCCATCTCTCTGATCCTCAGCGGTTCTGTCAATGCAGCTCTGCCTTCTACCTTTTCTGATCCTAGTTAATACAAAATTTTCTGCACAGCACACCAGCAAAACCGAGAGCTTTCTAATAAACTTGAACTAAACCATTTTAGGAGAAGTTAATTTTCTGTTGCATATCCAGTCAAGCCCTTGTACTAATTTATTCTTCAAAGCCAAAGACTGTATAGCAGAGAGGGGAGGGCGCTTTGGGAGTACTTGAAGCATTATGTTTATTGGGTACAAAAGGAGCTGGTTCTTAGATGCTGCAATCTACTAAATGCTGATTTGTTGGGGAAAAAAATGGCAGTAGGAAGTCAGGAATTTAATTCACTGATTTGTTCATTTGTCAAATACTTAATTAAGACAGACCCATTATGTGTAGGACCCTGTGTGTGATTCACAAGTGAGATACCGCTCCCACTCTAGAAAGAGATGAGCTATGTATAGATTAATTATAAGAGAAATATTGCGTGTTGATTTCTATAGCAAAGTACTCAGCAAGTGGCCTGATACTGAGCGGAGGAAGAACTCACTTCTAGTTGGGTTGCTCAAAAATGGCTCTATGAAAGGAGGTACCCTTAAGCTGGGCACTGACAAATGGGGGAGATTTGTGACATGTGAGATTATAATAGTTGAAGATACTCTAAAAATAGAGGGACCAGCATGAGATAAAGCATGGGTGCAGGAAACCCCAAGTCCTATTGAAAGGATGGTGTGTTGTTGGCTAGCTTGACTGAAATCTGGGGAGACAAATCATGAGAAGTAATACTGGAAATGGGGATTATAGTGAATCCTTTAGAGATTTCAGTATTGTTTTAGCAACTTTGGATTTTCTTCAGTAGAAAGCAAGAAGTCACTGAAGACATCCAAGAAGGGGAAATGGCAGAAGTATGTATGGATGGCAGAAGGGAGCGGTTGGAAGATCATGGTAGTCCGGCCAAAGGGTAGTGAGAGCTTTAACCAGGGCAGACACAGTGAAGAATAGATACGAAGGATGTAGAAGGTACAAACTCAGGGCAATGAAAGGGATCAGATGACTAGACAGGAAAGATGCCCTTAACAGTGATGGAGGGGTGATGAGGAGGGGCAGCTGGATGGATGGATGGGATAGACTTTGTTGTGGGCTTACTGAATGCTCATTGATCCAGGTAGAAATGTCCTGGACTCTGTTACTATGGACATGGGAGTGGATGAAGGGTGTTGGGGAGAGTTTTGGGAGTCTTCTATATATAATTAGTGGTTGAATTGATAGTAAATTTTTGATAAAATTTGTCTAAGGAAACTCCATTTACTAAGTTATAAGCATTGTGTCTCACTGAGCTGATTAATTCTATGCAAGTGACAGGAGCTTTATCCCAGGTACTGTCTGAAAGTTGTGCAGTTGTTTGGGATTCCTCTCTTCTCTTTGTTACTTATAAGGACCCTTAGGAATAACTACATTTACTGGGCAGGAGGAGGAGGAGGAACAGGGAGGGAGGTACAAAAACCAGACCAGTTGGCCAGGAAAATGGGGACTCCCAGAATTGAAGGGGAGAGTTTTGAAGTGGGAGTGGGTCCGTGCAGTAGTGAACACTGGGAGACAGTGAGGGCGATGATAGGCTGGAGTGTCTAGCTGGAAGTTGTTTCAAAGAGTAGCTTCCGTGGTTGGTTTGCAATGAAACTGTCAGGGCTGAAGGCAGGAGTGTTTGATGGGGAAGTGGAAGCAGTGAATAGCCACCAGTGTTGGGAAGGCTGGACTTCCCTGGGGTACGAGCCTCAGCCTCTTCTTATTAATGTGGTTCTTGAGAGGGCAGCTCTGATTCCCTGTGAGGAGTCTTCAGTGGCAGGTGGGAGGGGCGTCCTGGAGGCTTTATCTAAAGAAGCAGGCTGGTTCTGACTATGTTTCCTTGCCAGTAGCCATATGAGCACGGCCCTGGTTATTACCTGTACCACCAAGACCCATCTCTCCACCCGGTGCTTTCAACTGTATCATGGCGGCCATTGGGACGCCATATCTCAATACGTGAATCTGTCACTTGTGCTTGTGAGATGACTTCAGATGTATTGTCTTGATTTTTTTTTTTTTTTTACTTTTAAAAAATATTAAATTAAATTTATTATTGTATTATTTAATTATTTTATTTTGGTGGTGGTGGGGTAATTAGGTTTATTTACTTTTGGAGGAGGTACTGGGGATTGAACCGAGGACCTCATGCATGATAAGCATGTGCTCTACCACATGAGCTATACCCTCCCCCGTCTTGATTTTCTTATTTACTTCTCTTAATTGTAGAGTCTGCTCCAAAAGATTCTTTCTGAAGAATAACCAGCCTAATGGGTTAGAAGAAAGTTTGCTTTTTGTTCTGTTCCTATGCCTGAAATCAGGACTTAGAGAATGTTGATTCCTGGCTGAAATCTGCAAAATCCTGGGCTGTTCCTTGGCTTAAGCGGCATAATAACAGAACTAATCGTAGCCAAGAATGATAAATATTATTAAATGATTGTGAGACAAAAACCACTGTGTCTCATTCAGCAAGACTGACTGCAGAGCGGAACAATATCACATTTATTTGTTTGCTTCAAATGAATGGTTTTGGATTAAATAAGACTGCCAGGTAGAAACTTTTAAGTACAAGGTTAGCTTTTGTTGTTCATGTGTTAGAATAAGGACCAAGGACCCCTGAGATCTTTAATGGATTTTGCGGGCTCTCTGTAGGGCAGACAACATTTAATCCTTTAGCTATAAAAAAGTTATTGAAATTTTGGGTTTTCTGTTTAGTTCCCTTTTTTAGGGTGATTTCTTCACAGCAGGTTAAATGACAGCTAATTGTGCTGCAGCATTTGGTAAATGTCATGTACCCTCCTTCTCCAAAAGCAGTGAAGTAGTGTAAACATGTGGCTTCTCTTTTCAAAAGATCTATCCAATAATTATCCTGGAGGCTGTTACAATATGCAAATAGCAAGGGGCATTCTTGTCTCCTAAATTAGACCATCAATATTGATTCAACATGGGCAAAAAGAAAACAATATTTCTGACCAAATGTTAATCCTGTTTCAGGACGGTGAACATAGCGTGGGGTGTCAGGATGTGAGCCGGGTTGGAGTTCTAGCGGCTCCAAGTGAGTGATTTCCTGAACCGCCACCCCGAGTTTTATTCTCCTCCCCTGCAGAATGCATGTTCGCTGTCTGGCCTGCCTGACACCAGCTCCTGGGAGGATCAAATGTGACGATGTTCCCGGTACACCATAATGTGCTAAACAAGTGTAGATTATTATCATTTCAGAAGAAACTTTGTCATCTCTGAATTATTAATTATCACTAATTTAAAATGTATTAAGCATCTGATTTGTTCTGGCTTCCTCACAGAATTTAAATCGCCCTTGGATAGGGCTGGGATGGAGTAACACTCTTTCATGGTAGGGAAACTGAGGCATGTCCCTCGTTCCTGAAACAGGCCTGCAGAAATAAAATCGACTGCTTTTATGTGTGTTCTGTTTAAATCATTTTCTCTTGTATATTATTAATGAATGTCACACACTTAGTCCAAATTAAATTCAGATTGCCTGACATTACTACATTTTTCTACAACAAAGAATTTCTCCTGAAAATTAAATGATAGAATCTTAAAATTGTCTGCTGTTTTAATGTAAACAGGACAGCCTGCATTTGGTTGAATTCCCCCAGCTGGCTGTGCATATATGTATTTGGAATTCTTGAACACGGTTGTCAGTGACGGTTCAGATATAAGTGTTTTTGCCATCACGCTAGGTCACTGACCCCTCCAGCTGCTGTCTCAGTGGGTGGTAAGAAACCAAGACACGCCCCTCATCTTTATTACTCTCAGATGTGAAATTCTCCCAGTGCATTTCCATAGGTCCTCAATATACAGATTACTTCCTAACGTCACTCAGATGCCTGTATTCTCAGAAATGCCAAAGAAAGGCACCCCTGTCATCTCTTAGAGTTCGTTTTCCCAGCTGAATTCATCAGGCCAAATTTAAAAGAGCAACATACAATGAAATGCTCATTTTTAATTTTTTTTATTCATTCCTCCAGATCACAGGTTTTACAAGATTTCTCTGACTCGGCAGTACTCTATTCCAAATTGTTTATTATTATTATTATTAATATTATGTAATCATAATGATAATTAATATTCCTTTTCAAGCCCAGGTGATGGTGAGAGAGATTTGTCTGGACCTTTTGGCACAGTTGTGCAAATTTTTAAGTCATTTCAGTGGAATATTATGGAAGGGTGTATTGGTAATATCAAAACTGCATTTAATTTGTGAAGAGGAAGGAAGGATAGCACATGAGAGACAGAAATCTGCTGTTCTCTTTGTAAGTGAAAGGTCATGCTACTGAGCACTGCAGGGTGGATTGGTGAGAAATGAGCTCCCGTTTGCTAGGAATTAGAATGAGTCTATCTGATCTTCCTTCACTTGTGACCTTTAAAGATGCAGCTTTTAGATTGATAAGCAGGTGGATGCTTTTAGTAACCCAATGCAGAATTTGTTTCATATAAAAAGACTATCTTTCAGACACCGAAGATATTGCTTCCACAAAGGGTTTTTTCCTCCAAAGCCTCTGGAGAAAGAAATTCAGTGATTATATCTTATCTGTCACACAAAGAGAAAATTCAGAATTACTGTATGTTCAATTAGAACATTTTTTTTCCCCCTCAAAGCATTAAACATTTTTCTGGAACCCACATCCTCGTGTTAAGAATCTCTAGGAAGGCTTGACAGTGGGCAGTCCTCAGGGCTCTCCCCTCCGCATCTTCCGGCTCCACTCTACATAACCTTCCTCCATGCAGATAAAAGAGCTTCCCCGGTTGCTATAGTGATCCTTTCATGTTGGGCCCTGCGCTATCTTGAAGGCAATCAGATGAGAGCAAGGAGTGGGGAGCAATATGGAGTTAATGTCAGGCGGCTGAAGGTGATCTCACTATTCTATTTGGAGATGCTTTGGTTTGCTGAAGACAAGATGGCGGTCAACGCAAACCCTCCACCCACCATGGGCCCAATTTGACGCTGGGATATTTAAACATCGAATTGTTCATGATCTGTGTAGACTCTAAACTGCCCTACTTTGTATTTTAAAAAAGGTTGAAGTAGCTTACTTCCCACGGCCAACAAGCTCAGATTTCTCTTCCTCTCTACTTGTTTTCAGTTCTTAATTACATCATCCATCTTATTTGTTCTAATTTCCTCCTTTTCTTTTCCTTATCCCCTCAGCCATCAACAGCTCGAGCCCATCACCATCTGTTTTATTTTGTCAAATGCTGGTGTTTTGTTGGGCGTCTGTGCTGTTTCTGCTTCTCATTTGATATTCCTGCCTGATAATAAATTCTTCATAAAGCACCCCGATCAGATACATCGGGTCTTCTCTTTTTTCCTGTGTACAGGTTTTAATTTCCTACTCAAAATCACAAATGAGGTTAAAAAGAAAAAAATCTTTCCTCCTGCACAAGATGCCCAACTTCTGAGATGTTTTAGGAGAAGTAGGGAGAGTGACTTTGGCCCTGCCAGTCTTGCTGCAGCAGTCGGTAGCAGGAGTGATCGGCTCTTAGAGTCAGCTTTCACATAACAGAAATTCTTCTTTCATTTAGAAAACAAACGCAGTTGTGTCTCATAGAGTCCACAGAGAGAAACAGTCCCATTGAAAGGGCCTCAGAACCTCATCGCTACCACGTACAGAAGATTCTAGCTTATCCTTAGTCGGGCCTTTGCAAATGCCGACCTCACCCCCTCATCCCTCCCTTCCACCATTCTTGGATGCGTGTGTGATTCCTCACTCGCTGAGAACCTTCCGGAATACAGTTGCAGGCTGTGAGCAGGACGAACAAGGTTCTGGTCCTCGTGAAACTTGCATTTGAATGACTTTGGACTTACCTAGAGGAGAGGAGATCACTCTAGGAGGCTCTCGAACTGTGCAGTGCGTCACAGAAGCCACTCCACCCCAGATGGCTATTTGAGTTTGTCAAGCAGAATTGAATACAGTTAAAAAATCCACTTTGTCTGGAAGGGACAGACTGGGATTTCAAAATTTGTAGATGCTGACAGGCATATGCAGAATAGACAAACAAGATTATACTGTGTAACACAGGGAAATATATACAAGATCTTGTGGTGGCTCACACTGGAAAAAAAATGTGACAATGAATATATGTATGTTCATGTATAACTGAACAATTGTGCTCTACACTGGAATTTGATACAACATTGTAAAATGATTATAACTCAATAAAAAAAAATGTTTTAAAAAAATCCACTTTGGCAGCTGCTCTCGCCACACTCCGAGTCCTCACTAGTGTCATCCATCCAGGGGCTACCCCACGGACGGTGCAGATGGGGAACATGTCCGTCATCACAGAAAGTTTTGTGGTAATAGTGCTGCTCCGGCACATCCCCCATTCTTAAAGCTTAACTGAGGAAAGAAAGAGGCAAACGGGTCACTAAATAACCATCTTCTCTTTTGTCTCCAGAAATGTTTATACTTCTTTGAATTTCTCAGTTCATCTTGAGTAGAGTCATCCTGAAAAAACCGTTTTGAAGCCAAATCAGCATGGCATCATCCTAATCTGGGGGTGGTGTGAGGTGGACAGGGAGGCAGGACGGCGGGGGGGCCGTGTGAGTCACCTCCCTCCTGGTGGAATTAGAGAGCAGGGTCAGGATGGGAGGCTGAGCTCTCTCCAACTTTTCATTCACCCCTTCCGCAAACTTTTCTTAGGCATTGAGAGGCTACTGGGGTGAAGTAAATAAAACCCTTTTATCTCTAGTGGAAGGAGACGAGTGTCAACCAGTGACAGGGCAGCGGGATGAGTCTGGGGGGACCCCCTCCCCCCGAGGGCACTGAACCTGACTCCTGGGGAGGTGGGAGGAGGGGGAGAAGAGGAGGGAGATACATGGGGGAGGGTCTCGAGTTGTGCCTGAGTGGAGTTTTTCTTTAATGCATCGTGCATCTCTTTAGCATAAACTAGTGTAAAATTCTAGGCTATGTAGAAACTGGGGCTGGCGATTGTCGATTATACAAAATAAACCATCACAAAATCCAAGCAGCAAAGCTTGGTCGTTCGTCTGAAATATTTGCTGTAAAATGTCATTTTTCTCCTGGTATTCTGGAAGGGAAGTATGCTTTTTTTGTTCTAAGTGTGAATTCCTGGAAGAAGAGCTGGTCTCTCTCAGGTCTTCTGGCCACGCTGGCTTCCGTGCTGTGTCTGGAGCGCACCGAGCCCATTCTCGCTGTAGGGTCCTTGCTTTATGGCTGCATTTACCTGGAACTAAAAAGCGCTTCAGTCTCAGATATCCATTTTTCTGTCTCCCACATGGTCTCCGGATTCTGCTCAAATGTCACTTCATCACCCAGGCCCTACCTGTCTAAATGCCTTTATGAAATAGGAGGCCCATATAAAATATTAGCCTCCCGCACATGGTACTTCCCACCTCCCCTTAATCTGCTACTTTAAGCCCTGACCATCACTTGGCATATTATATGTTATTGTCTCTTTCTGGTCTGACTCCCGTCTTTAGAACGTAAGCTCCGTGAGGACAGGGGCTCAGGCTTGCTCACGGCCATATATCCGACACCGACAAGAGCAGCTGGTATAGAGTAGGTCTCAATAAATATAGGGTGGGTGAATAAATTCTATCCTGATGTGTATTATAGGTCCCAAAATGAATAGTTAGCTTAGCCAGTCTTTGGATTGTTTCTTTATTGCTTCTGTAAAGATAAGTGATATTTAAATTTTGTTGTTCAGTAATTCTCCGTAGCCAAGTTTTAGAGTCCATTCCCATTTTCATGGCACCAAATAATCATTTGGCAGAGCTGATGCCCTGTGCTGTCCATCAGATGCCCGGGCTGAATCTCCAGTGTGGCAGCATGATTCCCTGCAACTGGACGCTCCTCCCTGGCACGAGACGGGAGGGCTGGCAGTGTCTGTGCGGCCGGATCATGGAAATGTCCAGGGACCACCCAGTTTCTCTGATTTTAAACCAAGCATCTGGGCTTGCCTTTCCCCACTCCATTCCTTCCATCCTACCCTTCAGCACTAATAACAAAACAGCCCCTATGAAGGCATGCGTTAGTCACATCCCCAGGAACCTTGTTGTCAAGGCGGTAGATTATCAGTGTCAAAACTTCAGAAGAAAAACTTTGGTGCAGGATATAATCAGGCCTTTTTCTCGCATAGCTTGTCATTCTTAATTGAGAGACCACAACGTGTTCTTGCCTCTCTTTGGATCTTTGGCCCTAAATCTAAACATGAGAGAAGAGGAAAGGCAGTGTTTCAGACAGGCAGTGGTTAGGATAAGGGGTCAGGAGAGAACTACTTCTCTTTTATTGATTTTGTGAAATTGTTTGAAGAATGATTCAGCATTTGGGGGTATAAAAATAACAGCTTCGAGTCGCTTTTCAATTAGGCGAATGTACTCTCGCTGAAAGGTTCTGTTGTTCTTGAAATGCACTTTCCTTCTTGTCCTCCCAGAGCATCTTTCCTCAGCAGTGATGAGACAGGAGGTACAGCCACCTTCCGGACACCCCCTGCCTCTTCCCTTCCATCTCTCTTTTGTGAGGCTGAGTCGCCAGGCAAACTCACTGGCAAAATTGTTCCTTAACTGGGGAGAAAGGCAGTTCTGTAAAGACAGGCCCTGTTCCGAACATAACAAATTGAACCACCAGAATGCATGTCTTCCCCTGCTTAGGTTTTGTTTCAGCGAGAAAGCCTGAGTGGCCACGGGCTGGGTTTCAGGGAGGCATTTATCTTAACATTAAAATATTCCCAAGGTTTAATTTTTTATATTATTATTTAGAGCGCAGTAATGAGAATTTTGTTTCATTACTGTGTCCATTGTCAGGTCACTGAATTTAAATTCCTTTTAAAACGCAGACAGTAATGAGTTTCTATATAAGCTGAATGCCCTGGGCTTAATAAACAAAATGGCCAATAGGTGTTCCCCTGGCCTAAGAAAAATAAAACCCCCTTGGATGGCCTTTTTTGTTTATTTGTTTGTGTGTCTATATGTGTGAAAAAGAGGCTTATAATGTGGCATTATATTACCCCTCGTTGAATATTTATCACAGCGGGTAATACATGTTTGCCCTACATACAAAATACAAACTTCAGTGGGCATAAGGCTAGTGGCAATTTTAAGTTCTCTAATTAAAAAGAAAAATTAGTTGTACACATCTAAAATGCCACTTCCTTTAGAAGAAAAACGGAAGGACTAAGAGTTGATTGTGCTCACTCTCGTCTGTGCTTTTACAGTTCACACGTGGCTTTGACTTCAGAGTGTCCGTGATGCTCTCTTAGAAATTATTTCAGTAACTGTGAGGTGATGGGTGTGTTACTTCACTTGATCGTAGCAATCACATCACGATGTATACGTATGTTATATCATCATGCTGTACAGCCTAAATGTGTACAGTATGTATTGGTCTGTCATGCCTCAATAAAGCTGGGAAAAATTATTTCATTTTCTCCTCACAGCAACCACATCTATGATAATTTGATAGACGAAAAATACTGAGTCTCAGAGGCTCACTAGGCAAAAGCAAATACTGAGTCTCAGGGTTTGAGGTTTGCTCAGTGGCAAAGTACATGCTTAGCATGCACAGGGTCCTGGGTTCAATCCCGAGTACCTCCATTAAAAGTCAATCAATCAATCAATCAGTCAATTTAATTGCCTCCCCCTAGCCCCGACAAAAAAATAAAAAGACTTAAAAAAAGGTTTGGAGTTCTGTGCTAGGCTCACGGGACTTGTGGCCACCGAGCTGCTATGTCCTGCAAGAAGGGACCTGCAGTGGGAATTCACTTAGAAGTCGTGAGTTCTGGGCTCAGCCCCAAACTCTCATGTGCTCTTGGACAGATGGCTTAATTTCTCTGCTTACTCATTTATCAAAATGAGGCTACTAATACCCACTTTGTATTTGTTTTAGGATGAAATGAAACAAGTGAAAACACTCACTAGTCATTCAGTGACTACTTTTCTTCATATTTCTAGTCCAAGACTAATGTTTCTCTTTAAAACTGCAGTTTGGATCATAGACACTACACCTATAAATGTCTATCACAGTTTCCAGGCTTCAAGACAACTAGCTGGGTGACTTTGAACAAGTAAGTAAACTCCCAGTGCCTCAGTTTCCTCTTCTGTAAGATGGGGGCCAGAACTTCACTGGGTTTTTGCTGAGATGTAGGAGTTCATGCATTGGAAGTGCTTTGAACACTTTCTATCAGAGTAAGTGCCCAGCACAGGTTGGATAGCGTGAGCTATATAATATTAGCCTTTCTCCTTTAAATGATAAATTGTGTTCACAAATGCATCTAAAATCACTGTGCATCTAAAATGAAAACGTTTTAGTCAGTTCTAAAGTGTTTGATCTAATTTTAAACCCTAGTCTTTGGACTGTATAAATCAAGGGGTTGGCAATTTGGTTTCTGATTCCTTGGCATTGACTGATCAACATTTGGTTCATTGGTGAGCATTTAAGAACCACCAGTGAGAGCGTAAGAAATTAGCAATCCTTCATACTGTCAGGAAGCATTGAGATTGAGCTGTCAGAGGCCGAGGGTGAATGCTTCATTGGACTGAGCCACTGAACCAGTTGGATTCTTTGTCTTCTGTGGCATTCTTGGATAGAGTCCATTTAACTAGGAAGTAAAGACTTGGGCCAGTTCATTTAATAGGAAAGAACTTCGAAAATTCTGTGTTAACCACTTAGACAGATTGGAAATGGGAGAATGTTGGTTATGAGTTACGAAGCTAAACGTCTTTAAAAAGAATTCAGGAAAATAGTATGGCATGAAGTAATACGGAACCGTGGACTTCAATATACAGCCCAAACCATACCTTTAAAGCATTAGAAAAAAAGTTTCCTTGTCTGTCTTTTTAATTCATCAGAATGACCCTTTATTAAATGCTGGGGTGGAGCGGCGGTGATGAGGAAGCGAGAAAGGAGAAACAGAGCCCTTGGAAACGTGGCTGGTGACAGATTCCACACTTGTGTGGATGCGCTTTATTCATTTTTGATGACCTTCTTCCCCTGTGTTTTTCCTTAAAAAAAAAAAAAAAGAAACAAAGAAAGAAAGAAACCCTGTCTGACTGACTATAACCTTTAAAAACCGGTAACTGGTAAACCGAAGCAGTGAAACTGACATTAAAATCCAGTGAAGAGAAATGGAAGGAGGGAGCATTACTCTAGCAAGGGGCTGGCCAGCCCATTGTCCCCCTGTTTGGTGCCGGGAATAAGAATGGTTTCTTCTGGCAATGGCCATCATCGGCAATGGTAGTATTAAATTATTTCCCGGGGGTAGGGTGTAGCTCAGCAGTACAGTGTGTGCCTAGCATGCGTGAGGTCCTGGGTTCAATCCTCAGTACCTCTGTTAAAAAAATACATAAATAAACCTAATTACCTACCCCCTATCCCTTCCTCCCCCCCAAAAATTCACATCTATTTCTGGTAGTAATCATACAATAATAAATCATCTCTAGGCCATGAAATGATTGACCCATTTGTAGGAGCAGTCTTCAAAGTGCAAGCACTACTCTGTCCCGTGCTGGTCTGTCTGCCTTACCTTCTCCCCTGACACACCGCGCGCACACGCACACACACACGCACACACACACACATACACACGCACACAGCCTGTGCTCGTAAACCTCCCCGCTGTTCCTCCAGGTCCCCCTGCCTGGAATGCCTCTTTCAGCCTCAATAATTCTGTCATCTTTAGGAGCTAGTCCAAGGCCCAAATTCCTTAAGAGCTTTCTCCCCACTGGATAGGATTTTTTTCTCCCTGGATTGGATTCAGTCCAGTTCCAGATGTATTTCTTGAAGGTGAGGCCCTGGACATCCCACCCAGAGCACAGTGGGCATGGCTTCTGCTCTCAAAGACCTTACAGGGCAGGAGGGGATGCTGGGGAGATCAGGCTTGTAGCAGATGGTGGAGGCTAAGACAGGGGGGACAGGGTCCTCGGGGAGCTCAGATGGGGTGCCTTACCCCCAGACCTTACCCAGGCTTCTTCACAGATCTCACTTTGCCCTAAACATCTAGAGCAGCTCTAGAAGCTTCCAGGGAAATTGAGGTTTAATTTCATGCTGCCTTGCATTCTTCTCTTTTCTGTATGTTGTCTCCCTGGCTGGATGGTAACTCCCTTGAGGGTAATGGCCTTTATTATTTTATTTTTTTATGCTGCCTTTTAAAACTCGATAGGGTCTCACACAGCATCCAGTGGATGGAAAATACTCAGTAAATACCGATTCGCTGAACACCTCTTCCCTTCCCTCCTCTTTTGGCTTCGCACGGGGATGATTTCTCACGTTCCTGCACGTGCCTTCCGTGGTTTGATGATGGCTGGTCTCCAGACCTTGTTTGCTTACGGCCAGTGAACTCCAGCTGACTAGAGTCGCTGTCTCTGGCATTTGGTTCCTAGGTGGGAGCGTGCCTTCTTTCTGCCATCCGACCTTCCTGGGGCCCATCAGTTACACTTCCGGCTCTCCAGCACGCTCTCCCACCCCCTCTCTCGCACAGCCTCTAAAATGGTGTCCTCTTTGGGGGACTGTTTTCCTAATGAGGGCCGAGTATAATTTAGGGGCTTAATTTCAGAAAACTCTCTGAGGCAGCAGACCCATAAAATGTTATGATTCATGACCACTTGTTTTGTTCTCATAATGCAACCTAAACTAAAGAGCCATTCATCACAGCCATAAAAGCTGCTCATGGCTGTCTTTGGTATGTCGTGTGGAGGATAATTCAGCCCACGGAGAGGCAAGAGATGGATTCGTGGGGCCATTTGCCTTGGTGTGCGTTAAGAGCCAGTCATTTCTGAGCCCTGTGGAAGACTCTATTTTACTATAAAACCCTGAGTTCTTTCTTAACCTCACTTAGTTTTCCTTCTCGTTGTAATATCGATGTATCCTCACTTACAGACCCTCTCTTTCCCCTATAAATCATTGCCAAGACCTGACTGTGCCTTCATCCGTAGCCCTTGTAGGCTGCTGCCTTCACCTGTTAAGGTTGGTGTATGAAGACACATTGGCCAGAAACCCAACATGCAGTCTCCACGGAGGTACCTCGGTCATCTGTCAGCTCTAACAATGCCTGGGAGAACCCTTGGTCCTGCCCTCACACTTCCCCAGAGGGCAAATAACCAACGTTTTCCTAGAAATGAGTGAGAAGACAAAGCGTGTGGGCATTCCAGGCTATGTTTTCCTAGTGTTATGGTGGAAATTCAGTGTTGCTTGTTCACGCAGATTGCTAACTGTGGTGTCCTCAGTAAAACTTAAGAGACCTTCTTGTATTGTGATTCATATGTGAACACTGGGATGGATGCCATGTATGACCTTTTATGTTTCTTCATAATCATGTTTATCTAGATCGTCACACTTTAGAAAGGACATATGAGATAATATTCCGGAAGTTAAGGACTTAGGCCGTAGAGTGGATGAACCTGGGTTTGAATCCTGACTTAGGCACTTATTCAGCTGTGCTTCTTAGATGGGTTACTTAACCTCTCTGTTTCCTCATGTGCAAAATGAGGTTAACTCTCCCTGT
Organism: Camelus ferus; assembly: GCF_009834535.1. Lineage (NCBI taxonomy): Eukaryota > Metazoa > Chordata > Mammalia > Artiodactyla > Camelidae > Camelus > Camelus ferus. The sequence goes on from NC_045728.1 coordinate 14,212,667, forward strand.
CCCATAAGGTTACTCTGAGGATAGAATGAGATAATCCGTTTCAAAGTCACCAGGGTACTTGGCACACAGTAATCCGCGATACTTATCAGCTCATTTTTATTAAGAGCCTACCAAAAAAATAGTAGAAGGGGAGGAACTAGAAGGAACTTACCGAATTCAGAAAAACTCAACAGTTGCAGCAAAATTCCAAGATGGATGACTTACATGTCTTTGATACACGCTGTGCTTCATGAAGCCAGCTCAGAATGTGCTGTAAAGAGAAGTGCACCTGAAAAATGAGCCCGTTACTTAACTCCCTGATTAAGTGTCAGTGACATGGTGTTTTGTCTCCTTCTTCCGTTAGCTATTAAATACAGTATTTTAACTTACCTTTGCACATCAGTTGTTTAGCTGAAAAGTACATCCTTTTTCGTCTTAGGAACTAAGCTTTTTTTCATTGAAAACCACCGTACTTACAGACAGCTCGTGTATTTCCACTTAAGGTGCACCTTGTGCTGCATATTTGCCCTGGATCCAAAGATCCATCTTTTTTAGCAGACTCATTTTAAACGCTCCTAGAACTAAATGATTTCCTTGAAGAACAGGTCTCATTATTTGGCAGATGAAACTGGCAGTGGCCATTCAGAATCTTCAGCTGGAGAGCAATGATTTTCGAAAGCTCAGCAATTTTGAAATAAGTTTATGCATAATTAATAATAGGAAATTGGTAAAAAAAAAAAAGGTATTGCAGAATTGTTTGGAACATATCTTTGTCCCCCTTTTTAAAAATCCATTTCCCCCTCCAAGAGGTAGAAATAGCATTTATCTTTGCTGTCTCTTTAAGCTCGAGTCTTCAGGGGGGAAAAATTCCCTGGAGCCAAAGTCTTGATGCTGATGGAATTAATACCCCTACTATTTATTATTTCTTTTCATTGAGAGTTCTGGGGTCTTCCCTGCACTTCAAAAGAAGCCTGCCTCCTATGCTCTGGAGAAGTTTGGTCGCTCAGAAAGGCTTGGCAGAACTGTGGGCAAGAGTCTTCTATGATCCATGGCTTTAGGAAGACTTCAGCAAAAAGACACAGCCTGCCTCCTTTTTTAGCTCTTTTCCCCAGTGAGTGAAATGGAGTCTGCCTTGTACTTGGGTGGGTTTCCCCATCTCCTGGGAGTCCAATCCATTAATAGCTAACATTAGGTCATGGCCAGAGGGGCCACAGTCCTCGCCGCTGTCATTAGTGAACTCTCATTTCTATTCCAGTGAGAAGCTGAAATTGACAAACTGTCTGCGGAGCTGTGTGGCTCTTTGCCGCCTGTTTTTGAGCAGGACACATTAAGTATAAGTTATTTGTCATGGTACAATTCCTCATCATTAATCACCGAGAGACCACATTCTTAGGTAAATCAGTAAACTTGTTGATAAAGCCACATCTTGATAAAAAAGGTACCTTCCTGACATCTTCTCGTCTGCCCGCCCGGTCTGCAGTGTTGCCGCACACCCAGAGCAAGCTGCTTTATTCCGTTCTGATGATGGCGATGCGCCGTGGATCTGTGAGATCTGAGCCATTGCTGCAGCATGAGGCCTGCTTTGATTTGTATACAATATGAATAACTGTCTGTGTATTAGGCATGCTCTAATTTTTTTCATCTTCTGTGCCTACAGGGACTACATTACCTTATCAGGGTAAAGTTCATTCGGTAGGACTGATAATTAATCCCCTGTTTCCTTTTCTTTTCCTGCTTTCTTATCTAGTGGCTACATTCTATATAAATTCCAGCATTTTTCATCACTATGCCAAATAAAGCAATTTGGGGATGCAAGCAATAAAAAGCTTATTTTTATAACCCCTCTAGAAAGGAAACTGCACAGATTCCATTTCAGTGGGGGAAAAAAATCCATTATGTGGCCACATTTACATCTACTACTCAAACCAATTGTTGGAGCAACCGGTTGTCACTGATGAGTTTCTGGTCTTCCGCGAATGTCCCAGAAAAGATGGTATGTTTGTCTGAGATATTTCGACTCTTGATGCCTTCCCTGCTCACACCACACCGTGTGCTCCTTCCCTTGCTGTGTCATTTTTAAAATAGAAATGAGACTCTGGTAGAGGTTATTAACTCAAGATTCACATCCTTAACTGGATAGCAAATGTCTTACTAATTGAGGCTTGTATTTAACTGGATTAAATCAAAGTGGCTTGATGTTAGCATGCCGTGCCACCAAGTCTATTGTCCTTTGATGAGAAGGGGCACAACTTTGTATCGCCCTGCAGTGCGCAAGTCTCACACTCGTCCTAGGTCACGGGCTTGCCGTAATTTCATCTGGGGACAAGGGAACATGGCAGCTCACTGAGCTAAATATTTCAGATGTAGGAAGGAATATAGTTCTAATTAAACTGAATCTGGTGCCCGTGGCAAAATAATGTGCTTAATGTGTCGGGGTATGTGTGAAAAATTACATGTATTTCCATCAGTTGGTTTTTTTCCCCCTCTCTCATCCTTCCTCTTTATGACTGCTGCCTCTCCCACCCCAGCTCAATTTTGGATACTGTTATCGTAGAGGAATTATTTCATTACTGATACTGGACAGCACAATAAAATCTGGAGAGTCATAACAGTTACCCTGAACATTAAATGTGTCTCTTCTTTGCACTAGTAGGGAAGAGTTCAGGCTTCTCCTATAAGTTAAAAAACAAAGAAGCATAATTTTTCTGCATTATCTAATACAGAATAGCAGGTCCAAACCCCTGGGCTCCTACCTGGTTTTCATTTAGAAAAGAAGAGCAATTTTAGCACAAAGTAGATATTGAATATTCAAGAGAAGGTCAAGGCCGAGCACAGGATTTTTGTCTTCGTGGCTTGACACTTTTCTGTTAGGTGCTCTTTGTGCACAGTTATTTGACTTCAGGGGTTAAATGTTAAATTTGGCCAGTTTCATTTGATAACTCATCCCTAGGCATCAGCTACCCAAACTCCGTTTCTGCAACCTTGAAGCACCTGTATGACGATACTGTAATTAGAAATAAGTGCTAAGGCATCTAATTTCCTGATTTGTGGGTTGTCCTAGGTGACAAAGGGCCCAGAGGGACGTGGGCTTGGAAGGTTTGCCATTCTTAGAGGCTGTCTCACCCAATCCTGGATATCTGCCTCCTTTCCAATGGCCTCTGAGGGCTTGATTCAATGGTCGTCTTGATTTAGGTGACACCCAAATCTGAACACACCATCTACTCTTCCCTGCCCGTGTCCTGCGGGCTTCCCAGCTTCATTGATGAGTTCTAGCCCTCCAGACTCGCCTGGGCATTTACCTCCATTCTCTCCACGCTTCTCCCACGCCACCACTCAGAGGTCCACCAGGCTGCATAAACATCTCTTTTGCAATTCTGGGATCTGATCTTTCCTCTTTATGACTGCTGCCCCTCCCACCCCAGCTCGGGCCAGCACCCGTTTGCCTGGCAGCGCTCCAGTAACCTCTCAGCTAGTCTCTTCACGTTTGTGGTCCCCCTGGTCCCCACACTCATCACACACACCACGCTCAACCCACCTTATCTCTGTAGAACCCCCTTCATGGAGAACAGTGTGCTACATGCTTCTTCAGTCCACTCCGTCCACACTCACAGGCATAACCTCCTTCTCTCACTCTGCAGCATCCATAGGTTAAAGTCTGCACCCTTTCCGCGATGTTCAGAGCCCTCCCTAGCAATCTCCACGTAAGGTCCTGTTTCTCCCATCTTAACGCTTCCTCTTCTCTAACACATTCACTGGCTCTTTATCACATCCTGTCTTTTATCTTGCTTCCATGACGACCTGTCTCATCTATCCTGCTAAATCCTGAGTTCCCAGGAGACTAAGTTCTTCTTCCTTAACTTACTTCTGTCCACCACGTGTTGTGATAATAAACTGACCAATAATAATTCTAGCTAACATTTACTGAGCATTGACCATGTGCTGATTACTGGTCTAAGCGCTTTATATATTTTTTCTCGTTTTAGCTCACAAAAAGGTATTATTGGAGTGGGAAGGGATAAATTTGGGAGTTTGAGATTTACAAATGTTAGCCCCTCGATATAAAAATAGATTTTAAAAAAGTTTCTGCTGTATAGCACAGGAAACGGTTCAATATCTTGTAATAACCTTTAATGAAAAAAATATGAAAACATTGTACGTGTGTATATGCATGACGGGGACATTGTGCTGTGCACCAGAAATTGACACATTGTAACTGAAGGTACTTCAATTAAAAAGAAGATACTATTATTATTATTATTATTATTATTATTATTATTATTATTTCCTTTTGTAACTGTGCATATGGAATTCAAAGAGTAAAGATCACTTTTCTGCGACCTAGACAAGACCTCATGACAATCGACAGGGCACATTAGGGAGCGGATTGGGGCAGCCTTGAAACTGGACCATGAGGACCTGGTGGAGGAAGGAGTGAGACTTGCAGGGCAGGTGGTGAGAACCCTGAGCCTGTAAGAATGATGTCAGGGATGAAAGAAAGTGGTGATGGGAATGAATGCTGATCCTTGGCAAGCAGTAGGGGGAGGAGTCCCATGGAGCTTGGTGCCCCTCCCCCTCACTCAGTACTAAGCACAGCAGGCTTTGTACTCCTCTGCCCCTTTCTACTTCCGTCCTGTCTCTCCCGCTGAACGCTGAGGTCCTTGAGGAAGGGGGATGTAACTTACTCGTTTTTGTCGTTTCAACATTCAGTCTGTAGTAAATGCACAATCGGTGTCATTTGATGATGACCATGGAGCAAAAGACTAAACTAACAGGCAGCCTTCCCTCTGTTAGTAGAAGCCTCCTTCTGTGAAGCACGAGGATGGTGTGGAAAACCTATCTGGAGGAGGGACTTCTGCGGTAGAGAAGGGCTTCTCTATCTCCCCCTTTTTTTTTTAATACCAATTTGACCACATTAATTGTATTGCTGTAAACCTCTGGCATTAGAGGGGATGGACTGAGGTGATTACAACTAGCATTCTTTCTCATTAAGTTCTGGTTTGATCTGGAAATTCAGTGGAATGGTCGCCATGATTTCCGTGGACTGTAGTGTTGGTGTTCTTGTTAACGATGGTGTTCTGCAATTCCGTGCTCCTGAACGGAAGAAGAAGGCATACCTTACGTTTCCCTGCATTTCAGGGAGCTGGGAGTCCTGTGTCATTTTTCAGGCCAGGCCTTCAGCAAGTCTCTATGGCAGCATTAGAGCTTGGTGGCTGATCGTGAGCTTGCCAGAGTGTCAGTGCTGTATCATAAGACTAATAGGTGAAACAAAACAAAAAACTTGTCAGAGCAAAAGAGAATTAGCTGGCTGACTTTGCGGTGGGCGGAGGTGTGGCTGGTCAGTATGTTCCATTCTACTCAGGCTGGCTGGTGGCTACCAATTGTAAGATGCTCCGTGGCTGACAAGCCTCCCCCAGCCTGTACTTTGCCCTCAGGCTCGCAATTTACTGGATGCAATCTCGTTGAGAAAATGTGGTCTTTATTAGTGTTTGGCGCCGATCGACTTTTCTTTGTCCACTTCTGCAGAGCTGGTAGGATGCTTAGTGCAGAGAAGAAACTGGACGGATGACAGTATGGGGACAGGAGAACGGGAGGTTTCAGGTGCTCAGACCCAGACTGCTGGCTTAGTGTAGAGATGACTTGAGCACATGGGGTAGAAATAGCTCATTTGCACCCACAGAGCTTTTGCAGCGTTCCGGTCGACGACTAATCACCGAAGAATACACTTGTCAATAAAAGCGGAGTAAGTTAGTTTCCAGATACGTGAAAAATAAATGTATGTGTAAAAGACAGCTCTTGCCCTCCAGATGTTCATGATGTAATGAGAACACAAATCTAATGTGTATCTTGACATCCTCCAAGTGTTACCGTGGGCGTGCTGGACTTTATATGTAATGTTTGATTTTTTATTGTGTGGGTATAGGTGCATATTCTCATTTAAATTTCTCTACTGATCTCCGCCTGGCTTTGTCTGTTGATTTGATTCTGCTGTGTTGGTCTAATGCAGTCTACAGAAAGATTTGTGAGCGGCTTTCTCCAACTCCTCTCCCGTACTCTCCCATATGCTGTCTCTTTAAGAAACGCTGCCCACACATGTGACTTTTCTCCCCCTCAGTCTTGCTGGTGCCTGTTGTTTTAAACAGTTTCTCAACTGACAGGTGCTACTGAGTAGCTTCTTAAGCACAAATACAAATGCTTTGCGAGTAGAAATTAAATGCCAGAGAATCCGTAAGAAATATAAATCATAGCCATTTAAAACAGTCATCCTATAAGGAACTGCAGAAATGAGAAATTAATAAATACTGCCATAGGCATTAAATATTCACTGCCTACTACTTCGGAAATGGTATAACAGCATCATTTTTTAATGATGGGTAATGATAAAACACATCAATTTTAAATAACCTGTTTTCTCCTTCCCTCTCTCTGAAGCTATGAGTTGGCAAGCTTGAAATTAAATACAAGTAAATGCAATAACTAAGCTCCTGCTAACCTTAGTCGTGGGACAGACACTTCTCTGCCTTCTGAATGGTCCGTGGCTACCTGAAAAGACTGATAAATTGAAAATTGGTGCTAATGGGATCAGCTTGAACTTAAAGAAAAAATACATCTTTCTTAGCAGAAAACAAGAAATGCAGAATCTTAAATAGCAAATGCGCCATTATCCTCTAATGCTTTCTTATTTGTTTCCTTATTAAGGCTCACTGAGCCCTCTTAGAATAATTAAAATGAACCTGTAACGATAATACATTTCTACTCCTTTGCCTCCACCTTCCGCCAAATCCTTTAAAAACACCTTTATTTTTAGTCATGCTTCACTTGTTATTTAATAAGTTACTTGCAAAATACCAGAAGTAGGATCAAGGAAGAAACAATGATAATATCTTGGATTCATATGTTTCTTTGCTATGAAAAAAAAAAACTGTATAGAGCCTTTATCTTCAATCTTATATGCCACACAAATTTAAGACAGATTTTTCTCTCTGTCTCATAGACGGAAACACTAAAGCATCTGTTTCCTAAGGTTACGTTGTAAAGCAATGTAAGAGCTTGGAAGTCCTAAGAGGAAGAAGCCCAGGGTGCTATGGGACCGAGGCTAAGTGGGATCCTGAGCCTGTCTGGAGATGGTGGAGTCCGGTCGGATCTCATGCAGGAAATGGTATCTGAGCTGAGATCTGAAAAATGAGTTGGACTCCATCAGGCAGCAAAGGAGGGAGGAGGAAGTCAGGGAGAGATGGAGTTGCTTTGGGAAGACATAGAAATAGCCACATCTCTGCAACCATGGCAAAGCTGAGGGGGCAACACGATGCTGTAGGAGGACCTGATGCTGAGCAGTGGTGCAACACAGGGAAGGATATTTGTGGAAATTAAAGAGTTTGGTTTTCTCCAGTGGGGTTTGGTTTTGTTTTGTTTTGATAATTCTCTATCTCAAGCTGGTTAAAAGAATGGTGGGTGACCCTTGATCATGTTTGAAATGTGTCATCTTGATTGATGGGGGAAAATATCTCATTTACCTCTGCTGGAAAGGACCCTGGTGGGGATGGAGGGCGTCCTGAATCAAATTCCTGGGAAGGGGGTTTGTAGAGGAAGCAGCACACGTGGGAAGAGTCAAGAGGGGGCAAAAGGGGGAGTGCTTGTGGAGAAACAAGCCCTGATGGGGAAGAGACACAGGATCTGCGCTCCCGGAGTGGCTGCTGGGTCCCTGGGAAGCCTCCCCACCCGGAAAACCCTGGTACTTAAAGAAGTTTGAAGCATCCAGTGTGTAAGGAGAGATGGAATGAAGTTATTAACAGCGTGAGGACGATAGAAATCAGTCTCATCCGATGGCTCTACCTTCTTTTCACGCCAGTTCCTCCCAGCTTTTGGGCTGTCATTGTCACCCCCTCATTCCCCCCAACCCCCAGTTTTTAGGCACCAAGCTACAAAGGACGGGAGTGACTCCAACAGAAACACCGCCAATGGCATTATTACCCTGGACCATTGTCAGGATTTCGTATTAACAAGTTGTGTGAAACTGAAATGGGGACAAGGGAAGAAGTAGACTCTTTTAAGCCCAGCCATTTTGTTTTTCAAGGGACAAATCTCCCTGGGTGATAACTACCAGATTGATGGGGCTAGCAAAATGGCACTCAGAACGGAGAACTGTTAACACAGTGTGTTAGCGGTGCTCGCGCTTAAGCACCTGGGGCCATTCCGTGATTCAGAGCAAGAAGTAGGAAACAAGCCCCTGTTGTCTAAAGAGAACCTGGCAGGAGTAGTCGCTGGGTTTCCATTTGAACAGAACTCCATTAAGAGATTACTAACTAAGAAGCACTAAGGCTTGTCGTTGAATAAGCAATTGAAATCAAACCCCAAAGCTCGTCTAGGTGAATTCACACGTTCCTCCACCTGCAGAAGTCGGCTGGAATCACACACACACACACCCCCCTCATGGCAATATTTAAGAGCATGGGGGAGGGGGTCTGACATTCAGGGAAAGAAAATAGACCTCAAAAGCCCACTGAAATGTATAGTGATTTCTATTAAATGGGTATGAAGATCGCCACTCCAGTATGTCAGCGTATGTCTTGACTGTGACACTTCTTTGTCATGTACTTTTCAAAGATGGCATGGAATTTGTCACTAGCTCTAGCCAGCTCATTCTTTCTCCAGGCGATGTTTTGATAAATGCTGATGAGTTTATAACTGTAAAAGCAAATGACATTTATAGTGTGTATCACACTTTACCCATTGCATAATTACATCTAATGGCTTTGCACGTAGAAAGGCATTTACCGTTTACTTTTGTGTAAAATGACAATCTAAACCCCCAGGCCTACATTTTCTTTTTTTTTTTTTTCTTTTCTTTACACAAAGATAAAGACTTAATTAAAAAGCAAACACAATTTATTTTCGCATCTGGCATTGAAGGTACCTGGCTCTTTGGTTAAATTTGTGATACTCAGGACGCTTCTGATAACAAAGATCAGTGGGTTTCATCTCTTCCCCCTCTGTCTTTGAAACATCAGCGAACTCGTTTAATTATCAAGCTGATATCTGGTATGACTTCTTGTTTCTCATTTCTAGTTAAAAGAGCTATTTTGAAATTTAGCACAGAATTGAATAATGTGTTCAGTTAATGAGGAACGTTTAAGAGGCGTTTCTAAATTTAACGTGATCGCAAAATGATAAAGCACCGTGGAGGTACAGACATACTGTAGTTAGACAGTGATGATGTTTCAATGGTATTTCAAGCCTATTGGTTGTGGTCAGGAAATTTTTGTTTTTTGTTTTTGGAGGGGTGTGTGTGTGTTTTGTTTTTTGTTTTGCTTTTTGATTTGTTATTTTTCTTGTTTTGACATCTTACATACAGAGAGCCATTTAGACCTTTTAAAGTGTTGATGGTCACAAAGTAGATGACTTCATCTATAGCAACCATAGCCTTCCTGCCAGAAATACAGCTTTTAGCATCTTGCTAGGATATCTACTCTCTGTTTGAGCAGATAACCGCTTTCTAGGAAACAGGCCTGTTGTAGCAGTGATTTATTTTTCCAGCCCTGTCTTGACCTTACTGCCCTGAGATGATGGCCTTTGACCTGTAGAAGTTGAAGTTGTTCTCTCCGCCTGCCTTTCCGTCCTATAAACTTTGTGACGTTGCTTGCTTTCTTCCAGAAATAAAGCTAAATTGAAATAAGTCTCTTCTCAAGTGTTTGCCCATAGGAGTAGGCTTGTTTTGAGTCTCTAACTTCTGAAAAACAATTACTGAGTTATCTGTGAATACCATGAAGTCTGTCCCCTTTAGATTGCTCTTGTTGGATCCTGTTGAAAACTTAAGCTTCACGGAATGCTGGAGAGTGAAACGTTTTTTTTTTTTCTTTCGGAGGTTAAACGCATCACGATCTAGTTGTTGTATGAATTTTATTTAGTTCTAAGTGATTTTTAAATTAATCGGTATTTTTTTTCATGTTAAAATACGAGCGCCAGTTATTTATATATACCTGAATAAACCTGAAACCCAAGTAAACTATCTGATAATAAGCCAAAAAAATATTCTGTTTATAGTGAGTGAGCTCAAAAAAACCCGATTTCTGAGCTGGGATGCAACAGCTGAAGAAATGTTGCTGCTGAGTGTAATCCCTTGCCTAGGAGGCTTAATAGAAATGAGAAATGCACTGACTGCAATTAAAATGCAGGTGTGAGACTGGTGCTGGTGTCTCAGGTCAGGATTTTAATAACACATCTTTGAACTGCTTTCTTTTGCCTTTAACAAAATCATAGAGCAATGGTCTCTGCAAGTTCCTTAAAAAAAAAATCTATAATAGAAGAAGTGATGTTAAACCAACATTTAAGACCTTCCAGAGAGCCTTCAGAACTTATTGGAAGAAGACACAGAATAATTTTCTGTGGAAGAGTGGTTAGAAAGAACCATTTCCATGCTTTTAGTCTGAGACAGGTGGTATAGATTAATGTTGAATACATACAAAATCTATTGAGACTAATTAAAGATGCATATCCACATGGAATATCACATCTCAGTGGATCTTTGGCAGCCAATCCAAACAGCACTTACAGTGTTTATGCCAAGCATTTTTCTAATTTAGCCAAGAATGGTATTAGGGAAACTTCTGAAAACTGCCTTGAAAATCCTTAGTCTCTTGATATTGTAGAGTGTCTCTTAAGAGTCTCCATCTCCAAGAAGTGCTTCTTCGAATAGAAAAGATTATAACCTGTGGCCACCTATAATGGGTACAAAAATCCATCAATATAAAGGATGTAGTTGACTCAAGCTTGTCCAAAATCTTATACGTAGAAGAATTTCAATTTAATCGTTTGGCAATGGCTGTAATTATGTATTTTGACCCTTTGCTTCCCGGGAGGGCATCCATTTCTAACCTGACGTTTAGCCCAGTGAAGATGAAGCTGTACTAAGGACCTGTCTCTGGTGTTTAATCCAGCAGAGTGAATTAACACATCAGTCCCCAAGCCTCCATCCCTCATCTTGGATGGCTTCATACCCTTTGGTGGCTTGATCGTTTCTCACAAATGCTAATGAACAGTTCACTCTGCACTGTAGACAAACACAATCTGGTGGTTGTATTCAGAAGTTTTTCATACTTGCTAATGAATAAAGTCCCAGTGGTTCACAGGTAGCTGAGGTAAGCAGCGACTGAAGGTGTGTCCCCAAAATGATTTATTAACTGTGTCTTAAACCCAGAAAACAGGATTTTAGAGAAAGTGGGAGCATTTTTTTTTTTTAATTCAAGGGTCAAAGTAAGGAGGATTATATTTTAAATAAAAGAACTTAATAATCTTAAATCGGGGAGTGGGGAAAGTATGGCTCAGTGGTAGAGCGTGTGCTTAATTGACATGCACGAGGGCCTGGGTTCAATCCCCAGCACCTCCATTAAAAAATAATAATAATAATAATAAAGTTTAAAAAATAATAATCTTAGATTGTACTCCATACTGAAGTTTTTTATTGGGAGTAGAGGTGAAAATAGGGAATATACATACAGGCAGATAAGAGGGTTTACCAGTTAGCAAAAGATGTATCGACATTTGTCTGCAAAGCCTTCTTTTAAATAAACTTTAGATTGGAGCTTTACTGGGCCATCACCTACCCAGTCAGTAATGAACTTCAAAGAGGCTACCCTTTCCAGTCCTTTAAAGGTTTTAGCCAATAAAGCAAATCCTGTAGATGCAGCAAGAATAAGGAGGAAATGTTCTGGAAGAAAAGGGGAGGGGGTGGCCCAGAACTTATGGCGAATAGATTAATATTTATGGACATCAGCATTGGTCTCTTACCAACATTTATAACTCCAACGGTGGCAGATTGAGGGCTGAATCAACATTTTTTCCCCCTCTGTAAAATAATAAATATGGTAAAGTAGCTCTCAGAACTGCCTTTATCATAGGGATAAATCAGGACAGTTTGTGTTGCAGGAGAGACTTAAAACTTATAAATATGTTGCCCCTTAGGCTACTATTCATCAAAGTGTCTGATATGAAATCTCGACGAAAGGCTTTGGCTATTGTGTGTCTGCGCATTCTCTTTCAGAAGTATAAACTGGAAAGAGCACTGTCATTTTGGTCACGCCGGCCTGCTGTGCTGCTTAAATGCATGTCCCTTTTGGGATGGGTTTGCGAAGGAAGTGGTGGGAGCTGACTCCAGCGCACTTTTACACAAATCCTCTTTGTCACCTAAACCTTCCTCGCGGAAGGCATAATTTCCAGCAGGAAAAAATAACAGCACATAACTGCCTGACAAATGGCCTATTTCGATGCAGTCAACTTTCTTTCGAAGATACTAGAGCAGGGAAGTTGTGCTTAAAAGCCTCATAAAATCGAGAAGGACCTGACTTTCCTGCTGGGGGCTCCCTCCAAATGTGTGCCGGGGGCCGGGGCGCATCCACCGTGCGGGGGTCAGCGGGCCGGGCTGGTGACAGATGCTTGAAGTCACGTGACTGGAGAGGTAGACTTATTTGTGAAATCTCATGCGGCTTGGCAGTTCTGCATCTGAATTTCTTGGCTTCTGTGGTTTGGAGTCAGGATCGAGGCTCCAGCTCTTCCCTCTACTCCCCCCAGTGCCTTTAGACGTTGGATCGCATCTGGCAAGTGGAATCACCTGCCGTTGGGAGGCCGGCCCCCACAGAGTGTGTACTAAGCAGTTTTCCTTTCTGAATGTGCAGTACAGCGCCTGGTTTTCAAGGATAACTAATTGGGAGCATAAACCTCCCTTTGCCCTTGAATGGTTTGCAATTTAGGAGACCTGAGTAACAGGACCGGAGGGCCTATGAGGAAGGCATCGAGGCGTGAGGCAGTGCGCTGATTCTGCCCACTTGGCTGGGGTTGGGGGGGGGGGTGCTGCTGGTGTAGCGATGCCCTGGGGAGAAACGACAGGCGCTCTCCGGTCTGTGGGTTGTTTCCGATGGTGGTTTGGGGGAATTTCGAGACTTGGGGAGCTCTCAGGTCCTGGATGTCCACGTCTCACTGGAGCACAGCGTGGGCCACTGGGTGCTTGAATGCCGCACTTTGAAGGTACTTAACCCGCCCTCGGAAATCACACCATGCTCCATATGTCGCGAGTGGGGATGGTTATTCCTGGAACTCCAGTCTAGAAGCCCTGTTAAGGGAGAGAAGTACTTTGAACCAGGGAATCCAAAAATACCAGCCCGTCTGATGCCCAAGTATCGTTCACCTCCTGCTCGTCAGTGCAGCCCACCAGAACGGGGCAGGGCGGTGATGTCATGTTCCACCTGCATGAGGGACCAGGAGGAGGGCAGCTCTGCCGCCCCGCGTGTCCTGTCGAGGTGATGGCAGCTGGACTTGCCAAGTCAGATTTCTCGTCCTCTGTGCAGGTCAGGATGCCCAACCTTATCACCGGTAACTGACTCTAAAGAGGGGCTCAGGACCGCGAGAGCACAGGTTTTCTCTTTATCAGATGCCTTTAAAGCCGCTTCACAGCACATGCCTGTGATTGCTAACACCATTATGAAGATTGACAGTTTCATCAAGAAAGCAAAGAAGAAAATGTGCAGACAATAAATGGAGGCAGTGCTGGGCCCTGCTCCAGGTCCCCTCCAGAGTGTTTCTAGAGCTTGAGCCGGGGGCCAGGGTTCCTGTGCTCCTCGCAGCCCTGGGGCTCTTTTTTTAACTGAGCCCAGAGCCTAGGGTCTTTGGTGGCTCCTTTCCTGGCAGTATGGGCCCTTATAAGACTGCGCACAGAGCTGAGAGAGAGACTGGTTTTGTTGTGGTGGTGAGGGTTTTTTCTTCGCATGAAGAGTATGGTCTGAGAATAAGCCTCTAGCGTTTTCCAGCAACTTTTCCACCTCCCAAGCTGAAATCCGTATCTCTAAGCCTGCCAGTATTTTAGTACAGAGACCAAACCAAGGGTACTGGAAGCTCAAACAAAAAAATCAAGATCTTCAAAGGACACGTAGCATCTCTGAATAGTGAGCTGTCATCTACAGCCAATAACTCTAGGCACCAGCCCCTTACCCCTAGCCAGCTGCACCCACCAACCCGATGTGTGGGCTGTCACCTGCAAGGCCAGTGGTGTGAATGATTCCGGGCAAAGCCATCAACACCAGTGGCAAAACAATTCTTAGTAAAGACTTACTGAAGATGATTTTGTGAAACCATCGCAGAAGGGAGCAGCTAAGTGACACCACCACTCCTCTGAGTTTGGTATGTGTTAACACTGTCTTCTCAGAAGTAAATAATCCTTTGGCTTACAAGACCAACCTTAGTTACTGAGTTTTGTTCCCTTGAGGTTTGAATTCAGCCCAATGACCGTGTCCTGAACACAATTCTGACTTCCCAGGGGGCAGTTCCTAAATCTGACTTCTTTTGAAAGCGTTCTTCTCCAAGGTTAAACTGTCCACCCAGCTCTGTTGCCTTAGATCCATCACAGTCTTTAAAGGGATCAAAGGGGTTAATTGGTTTCTTCGGTAAGGAGACTTTTGCGGAAGAAAGCCATTTTCAGTTAGTTTGTGTAGTAGCCGGGGAAAGGTACCGAAAGGGGTGGGCTGTGTTTCTGTCAGGCAGATAACCTACATACGGCTTCAGAAATGTGTGATTGCCAGCCTGTGCTAAAATGGGAAGTGATTGTTTGATTTATCTCCTGCAATGGTATGGTATTCTCTTCTTAAGTGGCATTTCATTCGCAAGCCAGGCACTGTAAATTTGAACTGAATATGTAAGTAAATATCCCTCAAGGAGATAGCGTACTGGCTGGCCTCGGCTCAGACTGCACCGTTCAAAATGCAGCTCTTGGCTTTTGGAAAAGGCTCAGCACCTGAAATGCATTAGCTTCCGAGAGGGGGCATGGTGTACCAGCCAGCCCGACCAGCTGAAGGTTAGTCTGGGCTGTAATTATGGAGAATCACCTACAAACAAAATAATATTTGGGTTATGTCACCTGCGTTCACCCTCAAGCACTTAAACTGGTCTTCAATCCATTGGAACTCTTTCCTTTGAACTTTCCTGTTTGGGTGCATCGCCTTCGTGCAGGCAGCTTGATACCTTATAGCTTTTCCTGTAGCATCTTCGCGTGGCAGGGACAAAGACAGTGACAGTGTTTCATCAAGTCCTAACAAGATTGCCTCTGTGCATAATTGTTAAACTAAAGGGCTGTCGATCCACTGATGTGGAACAGGCAAAGAGCTTAAAGAATGGAGAAAACCCATAATCGTGGAGTAACTCGTATTCTGATTTATTATTTATCACATCGTAGTTAGAACAATTTCCTACAGTTTTGTGTATTTTTAATATTATTTTGACATTGAATTTTCAATGCCTAATGCGAAGGCAGGTTTCAGGAACTTTTTAAACATTTATGTATTCAGGTAGTTAAGGGGGAAAATCCCTTTTTTATTAAGATACAAAATGCATGTTTATCAAAATTCATCTCAGATTCCATTTAGAAATAAAGCTATCTCGGGTTTGAAAGAGCTTACCAAACTACAAAGGATGACAGATATTACTGACAGAACAAAGTTATGAATGATGAAAGAACTCAGGAAATGTTTATACTCATGTGGCTATAAATTAGCTAGTAGTAGAAGAAAGAGTGCTGTTTGGGGGTTTGCACAGAGCAGGCATTAAGTTGGTAAATATGGAAGATAATACACAGTGTAGGTCTTGGTTTGCTTCATCGGGAGGTAGCGAACCTCCTCTGTTGTCCAGCCTTGTGGGGCTGGGAGTGTGACCCCATCATCCCCACTGGGTTTCACTGACTGATGGATGCAGACGGAGCAGCCAAGTTGACGGGCTGGTTCTCTCACCTCCTAGACATGACTAACAGGAGGCCGTCACAGAGGAGAGTAGCATAGTAAGCCTTGTGCAGAGATGCTAGCTGAGAACCAGAAAAACTGGGAGTTGTACATGGAAGTGACAGTTCAGAAATGTTACATTTTGCTGCTATGAACAGCATGTGTCAGAGCCGCTCCAAAGGGTTGTTGCCTGATAGTAAGGCACAGCTGACTAATGCTGTTTATGTTAAGTACAGTAACTGATTCCCTGGGAAAACCATCGCACCCAGGCGCTCTGCACATCCCCCTGGCTGATGCTCACGGCGCACCAGAGGTTGGTGGGTGGAAGCCACGCGTCTATACCTGTGTGTCTCATCTCTCGCCATGGTGCCGCTCACACTTCAAGAGGTGTCAGAATCGCCTGGAAGTTTATTGAAACAGATTGCCGGTCCCCACCCCTAGAGCTGACTGATGGAGGAGGTCTGAATGGAGGCGTGAGAATTTGATTTCTAACAACCCTTCCTCGTGATGTGAGACTGTGGTCCAGGGAACCACAGTTTAAGGACACTGTCCTGCAAGTTGAGTTATATGCTTCCCAAGAATCAACTTCACTGCTTCTCAAACCACTTGAAAGAAGAACCTTGGGCTTTTCGCCAAGAGGCTGGTCAGTGAAAGTGTGGCTCTATGTTTTCAATTAAAAGCATGTATTTTTCTCTGCGCGTTCCTCCACCATGTCATGTGTTTGATTGATCAATGAACTGCTGGCCCCAAATACATCTGATAAGACAAGCTGTACTCTAGGCGGAGCACTTGTGCTTATGACCCGGGGAGGGAGAGTCAACGGTGGAGATGACGAAATCTCTTCCATAGTTTTCTGAGGGAGGAGTGCCGGGGCACGTAAGAACGTAAGAAATACATACAGAAGAGTGTTTTCCTTTCCTTATGGAGAGAAGCGGCTCAGTGGCTACTGTGAGGAGATGATGAAACTGTAGGAACTAAAATACGTATAATAGAGGGAATGTACCAGCCACTGTGCCCAGATTTGGTAGACAGAGAGGCCCGGGAAAGTAAGAGCCCCAGGCACTGTCCTAGGTGCTGGAGAAGGAGCCGTGAACAAAACATGCAGCTTCCTTCCCACATGGAGGTTAGAATCACTTTTTCTTTTTCTTATGAGAGGATGGGGGTATAGCTCAGTGGTAGAGCACATGCTTAGCAGACATGAGGTTCTGGGTTTAATCCCCCATGCCTCCATTTAAAAAAAATTTTTTTTAAAGATCTCTTTTTCTTATGAGAAAAGATGAAATTTCAGTATTGGCATTGAATTCCTAAAAACAGGAGGATATTAGGATTCCTCAGTTTTAAAAACCGGCAGGACATTGTTGTCCAGATAAAGAAGAGGCAGTCTAGTCTACTTCAAGTGCAAACAGTCTACTGAATGCCGTGCATTTTTCCTAATGCTGGCTGGCTTTTCACTGTGAATACAATGGTTTACAAGTATCCATTTCCTTCCTGAGCGATGGAGAGCTGCAACCATTTGCTTACTCCTCCATGGCATTCCCGTTCGGTAGCCAAGGTCACCCCACTTGTAGCTTAGCCTCGGTTTTTTTAGGCATGGAACTGAGGCTAGTAAGAGAAATCATCATTATCATACAATCTCTGGTGTTTACTGAACCTTTATCATGGCAGGCCCTGGACATAGTCGTCCTCCCATTTAATATTCACATCGGTCTCCCGTGACGGTTCTTAATCGTTCCATTTTTGTGGATGACAAAGTGGAGACTGAGTGAAATAACTTATTCAAGGTCACAGAGCTTCAGGAGGGGAAACAGGATTTGAGCCTCGGTCCCGCTGACTTCACCATGACCACAAGTATCCTTGGACAGGAGCTTTCACTGTGTTTGCGGGACAGTTAGGTCTCCTAAACCAGCACTCTGATCAGCTTTTCTCGTGGTCTTGAGCTAGGGCACACCTGTCCTTGGTCACTGCAATAGGTGACAGGGATGGAGGTGACTATTTTAGAACCAAATGTGCCATCTATTAGCCCGTAGAACGGGAGTCATTTTTGAATGTTTGTTTTTTCTAATTGTGTGTTAAGTAAAGTGATTGGACAAACAGTCCTCTCCTGCCCCGCTAATCTGCTATAAATCAACCTTCAGATGTTAATAAAACAAGTCAAGACAGACAAAGGAAGTGCCATTTGTATTTTAAACTCCCAATTCATCAGGGTCCCCTCCTTTAGATCTTATGTGAGAGTGTCCTTGGTCTTAATGTAGCTGGAAGATAAAACACAGATAAAAGAGCCATTGTCTCAGAAGAGCATTAATAAAAAATGAATGTTGTATCCTAATTGAGTAGTATTTAAACATATGGGGGTGGAGGCTGCATTCTGCAGGCAGCATCCGAGTCTCTGAGAATTTGACTCACCATCTCATCTTCCTTCTCTCATTTCTGGGCCCTTAACCACCCAGGTGCCTTGTAAGAATGTAAACGGTCAGTCGCACCGAAATTAGAAGAGGTCTGTATAAACACAGGAATACAGCAGATTCCCCGATCTCTTGCTATCATCCTTATTTTAAAGCAGTGTGCTCTTCCTCTCTTTTATCTTTTTCTAACATCTGTTTCCAAAATGTTGTTCAACTGATGCTTTTTCTGTTCTAGCCTTCTCATGGTTTGTCAGTTTCCACTGGTTCCCAGTAACTTAGTTTTAAGTCCTCCCTAACTCTGTTAGGCTGGCTGTAATGGAAAGAGCGCCCAGTGGCCAAGGCGGAACAATTTGAACAATAATATTAATCACACTAGTATGGGGTTAAAACCAAAGAACAGAATAAGCATCCATTTGAGTCCATACTAATATAAATAAATGACTGAGTAAATAAATAAATGAATAATTAAGAGAAAAGGGAAAACTCTTCTTACGCACAAGAACTTCAATTAAAGGAGTGGGAGAAATCAAAAATTAGCACTTGAACACCAGAGCAGCGATTGCTACAGGCAGGATCCGCCAATGACTGTGAAATTAATGAGCAAAGGTTGAAGAAGAAAACAGGGAAGTTGCATAGCCTCAAAGTGTCTCCCCACCAAATATTTATTAATCGTACTGGTGATTTGAACATACACACGTGTCCACAGATTCTTTTGAATTCCTCTCCCCAGGAATGTGGGCTGGACTTTAGTGATTCCAGTCCTAACAAATAGAAAGGGAGAAGTGGCCATTTTCCAGAGGTGAAAGCTGGCATACGTCACCTTAACCAGGTAACCAAGGTTAACATCACCAGTGGAAACTATCATGCTGACTCTGATATGATATGAGGAAAAAGGCACGTGATGTCTGTAATAGTCATTCCCCAGCTGCAATATCTCAATTCCTTTATGGAAAAGCATCAGTCAAACCCAT
The DNA here is from genome assembly GCF_009834535.1 of Camelus ferus. Lineage (NCBI taxonomy): Eukaryota > Metazoa > Chordata > Mammalia > Artiodactyla > Camelidae > Camelus > Camelus ferus. Next base: position 14,231,768 of record NC_045728.1, read on the forward strand.
ATGGAGGAGGGGGAGGGTATAGCCCAGTGGTTGCATAGCATGCTCGAGGTCCTGGGTTCAATCCCCAGTACCTCCATTAATGAACAAACAAACCAACCTAATTACTTCCCCCACAACCCCCCCCCCAAAAAAAAACTTAAATGGAAGGACATTCTACAAAATAACTGACCAGTACCCTCCACACTGTTGAGGTGATGCAGTGGTAACTGCACAGTGTTAATTTCTTAGTTTTGGTAATTGTGCCACGTTTAAGTTAAGATGTTCAGATTAGGGGACGCTAGATGAGGAGTTTATGAGAACTCTGTACTATTTTTTGCAACTGTTCTTTTAAGTCTTAAAGCATTTCTAAGTAAAATGTTAAAAAAAAAATAGACACTTGAAGGGCACAGAAACTTAAAATATAGGAACGATCAAATGAATCATCTTTTATTCTCTCGTTTATTCATTCATTCACTCGACAAATTTCTGCTACCGGACACTGTATGGAGTCCCGAGGATGTGATGCTGTAAAAGATACGCACATGCTCTTCCTCTGCAGAGCTTAGTATGGTGCCTTGTTCAAAGGAAACACGTGGTCATCACTTGATTCTGTTAGTGTCACTGCTTAGTGGGGCCTGTGGAGGTTTAAACACGTGCTGAAATCGGACACGTGGGGCACTTATGGGAGCCCATAGAAGTGGCACTTAACTCAGTTGTGAAAGACCATAAGGGCTCCCTGAACCCTCTTTGAATATGAGTAAACCCATTGTTTAGTCTTTCATTTAAAGTGGGATCGGTATCTGCTCTAGGAGTGACATACGTATGACCTAAATTGTGAAGCTGATTTCATCTTCTTAGAGTCTGAATGCCTTAAAAGTAAGAATAGTACTGTAAGGTTTTTTTGTGTGCCTCAGATCGTGAGGGTTGCTTACAGACTTTTTGTGTGGGGTCGAAGGGTCCTCAGATCCTTTTGGGTTGGAATCGGTATTATTTTGAGTTATATTTAGCAACAAAAAAATATGTAACATAGAGTATGTAGGTGCTTCTGTGAATTTTTAAAAAATTGAATAGTAAAAATATATTGGAGTGCATGAAACTTTTGATGTTAAAAAGATACTATTGATATATGCTGAAATCAGGACAAATATATATGCAAAAGCATTTTCATTGCAGCATTTGTTAGAATCATAAAACTTAGACACCCTCCAAATATATAACAAGAGCAGGATGTCTAAATGACTTTTCTGGTATACTTATATGATGTACCATAATACGATAATTAAGAATTTTATACACACACACACACACACACACACACACCTATTTTGGAAACGAAAAGAATACACTAAAATATTAGTAATAATTATCTCAGAGTTGTGGGATTTTTTTTGTTTATACTTTTTTTATTTTCCTTTGTCTCCCATAAGTATATAAAATTTTTATAATTAGAATAAAAGTTAAATTTTTGAGAAGGGTATTAATTCTTAAAAGTAGTCATGTAGAGGTCCCAACACACAAAATGTTTCCAGAGCGTCTATAACTACCATTCGGTTTTCTTAATATGTTGAGCTACCAGCATCTAAAAAATTTAAACATTGGGCTTTTTATCTTCATTTTCACCCAGACAAAGACTCTTTCTATTGAAAGATGGATAGAGAAAAGAAAGTTTGTGAACCTACCATATGTCTTTAGATATATCTAGCCCTTGCCTCCAAAGAACCCAAATATCCTACTGATCTTGGTAGTGTGTTAAAATTTTTGCCCTCAGCTCCCAGGGTCTGTGACAAGGGTCACCAGGGATGGCGCTGGACCCAGGGACTGCTTCTGAGTTAAACGGCTCAAGTCTTTAACAGACAGTGGAGATCCAAAGCCAGGTTCTGGATTAGGTAGGGGAACAAAACTGGTGACATGGTGCATGCGGGAGTTCTCTCTTTGACCTGTTCACGGGCCTTTCATTGAGCCTTGTTTACCATGCTTTTCTTGTGGTTTGTGACAGATAAGAACTGTATTGATTCCTAGCATCTGCTGGCAGTAACCTTTGAAAGGGCAAGCGATGCATCACCACAGAATTTTATCTATCAATATCGGAATCATAGAAAGACAGGGATGACATCTAATCACAACACTGCTGGCAGATCATAAATCTGAGCTGATATGCTACCAGTAATGGGCAGTAGAAAAGGGACACGGATTAACACTCAGATCAAGTCAAGGGGGACATTTAGATGGAAAGGACAAGATTTGGCCATGGGAAAAGTCCTAATGGGAATGGTCACCCTCAAAGTTAAGTTTCTTGCCTAAATGTATAGAGCAATTAATTGGTAGAGCCGCTCTCTGAGCCTCAGTTTTCTCATCTATGAAATGGGCACAGTGAACGATTCAATAAGATTATGTGTGCCAGTTCTCAAAGTGTGTCCCCTGGATATCAACATCACCTGGGAATTTACTCAGAATGCAGATCCTTGGGCCCCACCCCAGACGTGCCAAATTAAAACCCCAAAGTTAGGGCCCAGCACACAAGCCCTCCAGGTGATTCTGGTGCATGCCAAAAAAAGTTGAGACCCACAGGTGTGGCAGAACAACCAACACAGTGGCTGGCACAGAGCTAGGCTTCAAAGAAGCAGCATTTAATTGGTGGTTTATTATTATTAATATTGTTTAGTTCTACCTTGTATATTAATAACGTATTTTGCTTACAAATTCCATAGTCCTCAGACTTTTTTTTTTTGACTCATAGAGGAATTAGTAGGAAAAAGAAACATTTTTTGACAGATAAAACATTTTTGATATATAAGCAATGTCATAGGACTGGATATATAATTCCTATTCTCCCTCTGAATCGCAAGACAGTTCTAAAGGTCACCGTCCTAATGTGTGCTTTTGGACATATTAGTGCTTTTGACAAGTCGAGAAGCTTCCAGCTTGGACAGTGAATAGTGCTACAATTTAATAACATAAATGGAGTCTGTCTGATTCTGCAAAGAAACGGCCTTCCTTAGGGCCCAGAATATATAGCCCCTTCTGCCGTAACACTCACAGTATTTTTAATCATTTCATGTTTTTATTATATCCCAAGTACAAGGTGCTGCAAAGAGTCCCTGGTGCTGGCAGCCACTCGAAAATGGACAACTCTGAAAACTGAATAGAGCAGCAAGTAGCCCATTAGAGGTTTTCTTTTTTCTTTTTCTTTATTAAAAAAAAAACTTTTTTAAAAAGGAAAAACTCCCTTATAATGTTGGGAGGGTTGCTTTTGGCATCTTATCCACGAAAAGTAGTAGTAATAAAGTTCCCCAATTGTTGGTCTTTTCTCTGCCAAAATGATGGCTGTGCACAACTGTGGGGGTTTAACTGAGTTTCCATGAAGTACGTAATTCACACTCTAAATGTGACAAGCCTGACTGCCCGTAAACCTAACGACTTTTTTAAGAGACCAAAATTCAGAACATTATTCTCTCTGAAACTGCACTTTGGTAAGCCAGCAGAAAACCATTCAGAGATCTGCTTCCATGGCAGGAAAGTCAGCTGGGTTTGCCAGGGATAAAGATGCTGAAAGCTTTCGTGTAAGAACACATTTGTTAGAGGAATGAAGGGCAAACCAGTTACCGTACGTTAAGGAACAGACACTAGGTCAGCACAATGACTATTGAGCCGGTCCACCCTCTCTTCCCCCCCAAACCCCTCCAAAATTATAAATGTTTATTGGGACACTCACGCAATGGTTGAAATTCTAGGTATATAAAGTTTCCAAGTGACAGGAAAGAACCTCAGCTTGGGTGAAACCTTTGCTTCTTTGCTTTCAAGGTCAGTGGCATTTCCTCGTGTGAGCAGCTGCTCAGGATGCTGTTAGCCTGCATCCAGAAGGCAAGGAATAATCACTCCGGCAGCCGAAAACAAGGCCCACGGTCCAGGCTGGTCCATGGATGTTCATTAAGAGGCCGTGTAAAAGTGAAACTCCTGTTTACATTTTCTTCCCCTGAGCATCCTACGAGGGTCCTTCTGAGCCTGCTTCTTTCTGCCTTCAGCTTAACACTCTTATTATTTCCCTGAAATTTCTCTTTATCTCATTACCTGTGTTTTTTGCAGCAAATTTCATGTACTGGACACAGAGTGAAAAAGCTCGCTGTAACGGAGAGTGTAGCTTTTGTCCCCCTCCCTTCAGATCAGATAGTTGAAGTTCATCATTTTCATAACAAATCTCACCAGCCTCCGTTTGGTTTCCATCTTGGACCACGTGCTTTATTTCCCTATTTCTTGTTTTGTCTTCACCAGCTCAGAGCACACAAGCATAAAACATACAGTAACGATAAAACCGAAGAAATAAAAATTAACCAGGGTGCAGCGTGCGGACCAACAAACCCACTAAGTGTGGGAGTGATGGCTGAAGGCAGAATAATCTATGTGTTTTGGTTGCAGCCAGTGGCTGCTTTGGGAGAGGATTTTTCATTTATGTCATGGTGGTTCTGTGAAACTTGAGGAAAATCTGAGATTCTAGTTCCTATTGACTTCGTGAATGATCCGTATCAATTTGTCATCGTGCAAACTTGAATTTTTAAAAGTCAGCTTTTACATATGGAGAAGTCATTGAAGCCCTGTTTCTCCCAGGAGACAGGCTTCACTTGGTGATGGAGGTTCATGCTCTTCTTCATCCCATGACTCACTGATTGACCAGTTTCCTTGAAAGCATTTGTGCAGGAAGACACTTCTTTCTGTGATCTTCCTTGCTGAAGCCATCGGTCTTCTGTTTATGTTCATAATCGAATGACTGTACTCAAGACCAGAGCTTCTCCAACCCTAATGCACATATGGATGATCCGAGTCTCTTGTTAAAATACGGTTTCTGACTCATTCGGTCTGGTGTGATTTGAGATTCTGCATTTTAAAATCTCCCAGGGATTTCTGAAACTACCGGTCGACTGCACTGAATAGCAAGGCTCTAGTCGGAGTGGGGGTAGGGGTGGGAGGACACCCAGGTTTTCTGATTATATTTTTGGTACAAGTGAGTGCTACGGAAGGAAACCCATCTCAGTGGCAAACAACAGCAGGGATGAGAGTGTATTGTGATCTGCCTTCCAACTCTTTTTGAAGTGAGTTCTTTGCTGGTCTTGGGCCACTAGACACTGACTGGGGTTGAGCAGAGAGGACTGAGGGGCACCCAGGGCCCCCTTTACAGAACTGAAAGCCGTTTGATGTGCTTCACCTGGAAGTGCTCCCCACTCCTCCGCACTCTCCCTCCTCCCACCCAGAGCCCTGCCGTGCAGCTCCCCACCCCGGATTCCCTTACCTGGCTCTTATCAGCAAGGAGTACTTGGTAGCTAAAGTCTCTTAACTGATCTTCTTGGCTCCAGCCCTTTCCCACCTCCAGTCTCCCCTCCCTCTCCACACAGACAGTATCTTTCAAAACACAGGTGTGATCATATCACTCCCTGGATTAAAATCACTTAGTGGCTCCCTATTAATTACAAGATAAAGTGCAAATTCCCTGGCCTGGCATACAGTGTCCTTCAATATCAGGACCTAACGACCTTTCTAGAAAGCATCCCTCCCTGGCACTCTTCCAAGCATATCACACTCTTTCCTTGGTTCTAAACACGCCATGATCCTTCTTTCAAATTCCTCCTCTTCCTCCTCTCTGGAATCCACACCCCGACCCCGACTGAGTTGTTCCTGCCTCCTCCTTGTTCTCAGAGTGCACTGGCGTACTTGTGACTGAAAAAGTGTTACCACCTTGTGTCCTTGGACTTACCTGTGTCTGTCTCCCGCACCACATCAGGAACTTCTTGAAGCAGGGCTGTTTGCTCCATGGACCACTGTAGGCACAGGACTAGGTCCTATTTCTTTTCAAGAGCCTTGTGAAAATGTTTGAGCCATGGACAGGAAAATGATAGGCTTCAGAATACAACATACAATTGGAATTAACCATTTCAAATGCAATTATGAAAATTCTTGACACTTTTAATTCACAATTATATTTTATGTGGGATATGGGTACAACTTAATATGGTTTGATGTTAAGAGACTTCTTGTCTCCAAAAATGAGGGTACCTAAGTGTGACAGTCTTCAAACAGCTCTTCATTTAGTAACTCCATTGAACAAGCATTTATTGAATTCTTGCTCTATAAACTGACACTGAATTATGCTTTGGGAATACAAAGATGAAGAAGATAGTATGACTGTTCTCAAGGAGCTAAAATAATCATAATAATATTAGTAAGTAGCAGGGGCACACAACCTCTGTGTCGACGTTCATGCAGTACAGATACACTGATCGTCCCATTTGGTACTGAGAATAACTTGGTAAGAGAGGTAATTTTACATCCATTTTACATGTGTAAAACCTGAGGCTTAGCGAGCTTCAGTAACTTTTCCAAGGTTTAGCCAATAACTGGCAGTGCTAGCATTTGAACCTAGATCAAAATTTTTAAAAAAGAAGAAAAAGGAAACAACTCTGTGAACGAATGATCAGAGAACTATCTGTGATAAGTGCCGAGACTAAGCGAATTACAATGGGTCATGAGCCAGAAGTCTAGGAACATGGGGCGGCATCAGAGACAGCTAAGGACTCATAGCTGGATCCTGCAGGGTCCTCCGCGGTCAGTTTTCCTGCTTTTATACATAGCTTAGTAATGGGTGGGTTTGCTCAAATAATAATAATATTAGACATTAATGTCAAGGATAAACTAGTGTCTGTCAACTTGTTACTGATTTGCTTCCTGCATTCAAAGGTATATTTTTACTGAAGAATATCTATTAGTGTCAAAGAATAATTGTCAAACTAAGCCAAATATCATTATTAGTTAAGTTTTGTCTGCGCACTTTTCTTTCGTCCTGTGTCAAATGAAGAGGGAAATTACACCCACTTCATGCCACAGTGTTACAGAAACATGAATCCCGTTGAGAGACCAGGTGACACTCGGAGGGTTGGAGAACTCAGGTTTATTACTCCAGCAGGCCCAGAGGGGTTAACACTCCAAGCTCTGGACCCCATCTGTAGGTTTACACAGGCTTTTATAGGGTTTTAGGTTTCAATTAAGTTTGCATCATATGCAAATGAGGTGTCAGAAATGGACCAATTAGGAGTGAACTTTCAGGAACCAATGGAATTTTAGAGATAAATGCAAATGAGGTGTTAGAAATGGACCAATCAAGAGTGAGTTTTTAGGAACCAATGTAATTTTAGGGGTAAGTTTCATTTTCCTGGAAGCAAGCTGTTCTACAGAGGCACAAAAGCGGGAAGGCAATGACCCTGCCTGGGAGATCTTGCTGGTCCCTTTGTGGGGTTTGCCCCTTCAACAGGACACACCCTTCAGTGAAGGTTAGGATTCCAGAGACCTCAAACATCCTGGATTAGTAAACAGGAAAGGTCTTAGCAATAAAAGACGGCATTACCTTCCCGAAGTGACAGCCAGCATTGGAGGGAAGCAGCGAGGACACAGGTTGGGATTGTTTAGAAAAGGGCCACACAGTCTACCTACAGCACTGACTCACAGGCCCTTTCGTACGCAGCAGGATTGGACAAAGAAAGTGGGAAGTCAGCAAGCTCTGTGGAAATTGTTTTTGTTTCACTTCATTTCGTTTTAATTTGGGCCTTCAGGGAGAGAGGCCGTGATATGAAAGCTCAGTTTGGTGGAACATTGTATTTGATAGCTGGGCATCCGAGGTGCTGCCTGTCGAGGTTTCCCGGAGAGGATGCTGTGGCTTACATGGCTCACCTCACCCTGCTGACGTGATTCCTCGCAGCCTTAGAACGTGGAGATTGTTCCCTGAACCACTTATGCCAATCTAATTAAAAGGAGGGAAACCAGAAAATAAGTCATGTTTTGAATGCTGTAGATTGAACCTAATTTCAGATGTCCACGCCTCTGCCTACAGCTGCTATATTCACCTTATACTTGTCATACTTACAATGATGTTTAGTTTGCAATTTAACGAAAGTGATGAAGATGTTTTAATTTACACTGTGCTTTTTTAGTTACCCTTAGGATGAAAAGAATAATAGCTAAAGCTCTGAAATTGGGCGTGAAAAATGAGGAAAAAGAAAATTCCAGCAGACTGTGGAAGCACGGTAGAAGTTTCTGGTAATACAGACAAGCTGCATGTAAATAGTGAGGATACTAATGGGAGACTTGGAGGAGGAGATCCTAGCCCTTATTAGCATTTTTGGAGCTGAGAAAATACTGTTACATTGCATTTCCTCACTTGATTCTCAGGATAACCCCAGAAGAGAGATAACCATTTACCCTTTTTAAAATACAAAAACAGATTCAGAGTTTTGCCCGGTTTCACCACCAGTAAGCTCAGAATTGCAGCACAAATTCCTGATTTCCAAGTCTTACGGTCTCATTTCCCTTAGATGCCCTCTTAACGACTGAAAATAAGGCACAAGTAATGTCCTTACCACTCATCTCTAATTTCAATGATGATTAATCAGCAACTAACCAAGTTATTTTCATAAGGGCACCTCTTCGGATAGTTCAGTGCGTACCTGACTGATGCAGGCTTTGCACTGGGGACTCGGCCATCAGGAAAGGGGAATCTAGAATCTCCTCTGGCCACCTTCCATATGCAATTCTTTCATCAAACCCTGGCTTACGAGGAGCTTTCTGATGCATATATTTCTTCCCAGAACTTAGCTCAGACCAGCAACTCAACAGCCCAGAGGATAAAAAACCACCACTTGCTTTGTGACTGACGGGTGAGAGAGGGAATAACTCACCAACAAGAGCCTTAGTCGCAGAACCCAATTTTCCACCTAAGAAATTGTCATTTCATAAAATACTCCAAAGCTACTGGGCTTTCTGGTAGGAGATGTAAGTTGAATGTTGCCACATTATTCAGCATGATGATTATCATGGATTTACAGCTGTTTCTTGAACAAACCACATTACACACACTCGGAACACCCTAGAATAAGAATGTGAAACACCTCTCCCCTCCCGGTTCCCCATTTTCTGTTTCCGCAGTAATGTCAGTTGAAGCTGACATTCACTCTGAGTCCGTATCTGATGTGTTCCAACTGATATCCTTCCTTGCTTGTCCTGTCGGCTCTAAGCTTTAAATTTGGAAGGTTTTCAATGGCTCTTGTTGGCAGGAAAAATGAACGAGGAGATGTCGAGAGAGAGACGGCTATTACAGCCAAATTTCAGTCACATAGATTGTCAATACTAATGAATGCCCTTGAAGCAGAGACTGCATGCCTGAGGTTGGAGTTGAACTGCCTTTTGAGTCAGGATCATTCGGCAGAACAGACATCCTCTCTCTCTGTACTAAAGGCCCAGTGTTCAGACTCTGGTCATAGAGCTAATTTTACCACTGTCACATATTGGAACATGCTGATTGCTGATAGGCTTCCGATGCCTTATCTGCTGAGAGTATTATTTTAGTTTTATTCCTGAATCATATAAATGAGATACAGTAGATTCTTCCCCACCGTTCTTTCAGCATCGTAAGATAAAGCTTCACTAGTATTATATAATTATGAATAGCACCAGAGTTAGACGGAGGCTTGGATACTGTTTCCAGCCACTTATTTAACCTCTCTGAATCTCAGTTTCCCCGTCTGTATAATGGGGATGATAATAAGGTATTGAGCCACGTAGGATTGTTGGGAGGATTAAAATAAGATAATAAAAAATAAAGCATAGAGCCGGGCACATAGAAAACATTTTAAAAGTGTATTAGGTATTGTTATTATACAGGTAATTATATTAATGCCCCCTCCAGAAATAGTGGGGAGTTTTCTTGATGTTAAAAAAAAGTCAAAATAATAATGAACACTTTAAAAAAGAAGTAATTTCTTTTGCATCCAGCCATGGAAAAAAGCAATCATTTCCCCTTTCTTCTCTGTAGTAATTATTGTTACATGTTATATATAGCCTTGTGATTTTAAATATCTTACATGAATCGTTAATCTTTTAACACCCTGGAGGTAAATGTAAAGAAAAAAAATCAGCATTTAGTGAGTTGAAGCAAAAAAAATGACCCAAGTTCAATAATGGTATCTCTTATCAAAGGGGAAAATGATACTAAATTGGGTGCTTAAAAGCAGGGTATAAGCAATAGAATATTACTCAGCCATAAAAAAGAATGAAATAATATCATTTGCAGCAACATGGATGGGCCTAGAGATTATCATGTTAAGTGAAGTAAGTCAAAGACAAATATCATAGGATATCACTTCTATGTGGCATCTAAAAAATGATACAAATGAACTTATTTACAAAACAGAAATAGACTCAGACACAGAAAACAAACTTATGGTTACCAAAGGGGAAAGCAAGGGGTAGTGCGGGAGGGATAAATTAGGAGTCTGGGATTAGCAGATATGCATTATTATATATAAAATAGATAAACAACAAGGACCTACTGTATAGCACAGGGAACTATATTCAGTATCTTATAATAACCTATAATGGAAAAGAATATATATATATATATATATATAGCAAAATTTTATATATATATATAAAATAAAATATATATAAAATTTTGCTATACACCTGAAACTAACACAACATTGTAAATTAACTACATTTCAATTTTTAAAAAATCGTTAAAAAAACACTATTCTTCCTAATATCAAGCTATATGCAGGCTTTTTAAAATATATGTAAGAAATGTGATTTAGATTTTAAGAATATATATATATATATATATATATATATATTCCTAAATGTGCAATGATTTGCAGACATACAAATATGAGGTATTTTTACCAGAATGAAATAGTGACACATGATGATCAATCTGAATAACAAAATGAAAATTAATTTACATTAAAAAATGATTTTATTTTCCTTTTGCATGCTGACCAAACACCATAAATTAAATACATCAAGTTGAAAATAAAATTTATTCTTGACTAAACTGAAAAAAAAAAAAGAAGCAGGGTATAAAAAATAAGGGAGATACACATGCCTTCTCCACTGAGACTTCAGGTTGAGGTTCTAAGGAAATTCAATTTAAAGCACTTTGTAGAGGAGCAGTTAGGAACAGCAAATATTTTAAACAATCTGCATCGCTAATATGCTCAGAACTTAGGAGAATTGAGAAGTCTGAGTTAAGCAGAAGTGACCACAGCAGAGTCAGCCATCTCCATAGCTGTGAAATCCTAAATTTCTTTTCATTTGGTTAGAAAAAGGCAACATTATATTGTCTTACGGAGTGAGGGCTCACCAGAGGCCGCTGCAGTGTGTGTAATAAATGGTCTGGCTACCAAGACCTCTTCTGGGGCAAGGAAGAAACCCAAGTTCCCTTAAGTCTTTATAGTAATAACGGTACCTAATAGTTGTACTGTCTTTTGTGGTTTTCCAAGTATTTTAATACGTGTTTTGACTTTTAATCACATAAACCTTTTGTTTGAGTTATGAACAGCTTGTGGTTTGAGAACTGTAGATAGCTCTATATGTGAATTACAGTCATCCATTCCCATCCCATCATCCCAGGCTCCAGCCAACTTTGGGACCAGTGACCACCACACCGGATGGTGTGAGAGTCTGTGTTTCATCAGCTACCAGCTTCTAGCTACACCGTTCATCTGGTTTAGGATGTGATTGTCTTCCCCAGTCGTCCGTGCTCACGGACAGCAGAATCGTACTAGTTTTCACTCGGTAAAGTAGTCATTTAATTTATCCCAGGGAGCAGAGTACCATGTTATCAGTTCATTAGCAAAGTGGTAGACACAGATCAACAGTTGGCCTTCAGCGTGTTTTGCCTGAAAGAGACAATATATCTTGAAATGCTGGAACGCTACCCAGCTTTGAATTACTCCTGAAGCAGCTCGATATGAAACTGTTCTTTTATTCTTCTTCTGCAGTAAACGAGCATCCCAGAATCAAATCCATTGAGAAGAAACTACTTGCTTTGCCAACACAATTAGTTTTGTGAGATGCCTCTGTCTTCAGATTGTTCTCCTCCAAAGTCCAAGTTGGATGGCTGGGGTTATTTTTTTAATTAATTTTTTTAAGAGCCCCCGCCCCCCCAGCCCTGGTCTCCCAAGAGCCTCTAAGCAGATTTAGCCGGCTTAAAGTGACTCTTCCACAAGGTGATTTCAATGCCATCTCACAAGCAAATAAAACAGTGACTTTTCTACGTTGGAGGCTGTGTATTTTCCTGCTCTCCTTTAATTTTCATGAAACCTGTCCACTGGAGGGAGTTTTCCTTCAGGGTAAGGCTGTCTGCGCTCCAAAAACGGTGCTATCATTTTGATGAACGAAAAGGCCATGAACCCTGTCCAGCTATGAAAAGGAGCGAGAGGAGAAAAAAGTCTGGAATTTTCATGTTTTCAGTGTGAAAAGCAAGAGGACTCAGTGATTACTATTATCTTTTAAGGTTTATTTTTATATTCCTCTTTCTTTTATTGCCCTTTGATCCTTTAATAAGCGGATGGTAATGGAAAAGCTAATTCCGATCTTCATGTTTAGTATCCCTCTCCACAAACATTCTCTAGGGGGCCTGGCACCTTTACACTTCATGGGATCAGGCAGCTCAGATCATAAGCATCATAATTGCTTGGCCCCCTTAGTGCTGTGGGCTCTGATTAAAAAGTCCTATTGAGCTCAGAGTCTTTTAAAAGAAGGCAGCTAATGTGATGGTTAAAACTGAAATAGCGCAGGCACAGTTGCTCGAAGTACTTTCTTTTGTCACAGTCTTCCTTGAAAAGAGTTTTCACACATCTAATCAATATTTCCTTTCACAAAAGAGATTCTCCTCCTGTACGTAAACACCAGTTGGACTGTGCTTGACCCTAGTTTCTTCAGCCTTAATGCTGAAAACCAATAGGCCCAAAGGTAAAAACAGCGTAATGGTTATTAGTCTTGAAAGTGAAGACCCGGGTCGCCTTTGGTTTGGTAAGGTCTCAGGGCTAATTCTCTTGGAAGAGAAAAGCAGAAATAGTTCTCTTTGCAAATGAAAAGATTTCATGGGGACAAGAGAATCTTGACATCATTCTTGATGATAACTCTCGTCCTATTTTAAATCCTGACCACTCTCCAAGTTGTAAGTTGATGGTGGAATTATCAACATGCATTCACTAGGTCAATTTTGTTGACCTTCGATCCATCAAAACCTAAGTTTGGGAACTATGATGGCAAAATCTGGCCATGCTATTTCAGATCTGCCCTTCTAAAGGGGATGGATATTGCACGACGTGAGATTTGCACAGCTAGACCTTTGTATAAGTTGGTGTGGTTGGTGTTCCCTTAGACCCTGAGCTGAGTGCCTTGTGACCAGCCACCACCGCGAGCATCCGTATTCTTGGCTGTTCCTCCTTTGTGTGCATTTTGGAGTTAAAGGTGAAATTCCATCTTTAACCCCCTTGTGATGGTCTGACCAGTGATTAATGAACTAGGCATGATTCCTTGCAGACCTTTCAAAGGCTGGATGAAGGATGGAATTTCAGCCTTGTTTGTTTTTTTTTTTTTTCCTTTAAACCAGGCCTTTTGCTTAATACAGCTTTTAAAATTAATGTCCTTTTTTGAATGCCAAGAAAACAAAGGGAATTTCTCGAAAGTGTGTGCAGCTTGACACAATAGGCCTTAATTGGTGTCAAGGAGACGTGAGGATGAGTGGGAAAATGCCCATTTGGCTGATAAGACTGAAAAGTGGAGCCTTGTTATGAGCTGTCATCTCAACGTGTATTTAAACTATAGCAAAACTGAAACATATTTGCCATATAGATCATAATGACTCATTATACTCTATTATGTAATTACATAATCAAAGCATGCATAGTAATCAGCTTTTGGAATTCAATGCTAATCAAACATACCTATAGTATGTGTTTAAGCTAAAATAGAGAACGTTAATTTGCCATTAGTCAACTAAACAAGAATGTGTATACAGAATATTCATGAATAGCTTAATATTGTGTCAGATGATTTTTTTTTATTTTGTATTCAGGGGAAATCAACAATTTTAATTGGAGAAAAAAAACAGTATGGAAGGAAGATTATTATTCTTTAAGTTGCTGTTGAAAAATCTGTCTCACCTTTTACTGATTATAAAAGGAGATTAGATTAAATGCAATAGTTTTTCCTCCTAGAAGCACCAGCGACACAATAGAAATTCTATTACAGGACAGTCTTAGGAGATCCTGGCCATTTCCATGCCGCAGGAGAAAGGGTTGGGAATACTACACTTAAAACAAAGCTTTGGAAAAAATCAATCAGTCAATCTCGAGCATATATTGCTTTTGTAATCAGAAACAAATCAGTAAGTGTTATTTAGAAGTGACCTCTTGGCCAGTAGAAATACCTTGATGAGCCTTTAGAAGATGTGGCCTCTACTCTTGCCGGGCCGCACGCTTGCCCTGTGATCTTACACATCTCCTCCCTGGACCTCAGTGTCTTCCTCTGTAAGATGAGAGAGGATCTGGAGGTTCCTTTCAGCTCTGTTTACCTTTGATTCCACAAGGGTTCTATGAAAAAGAAGATGAGACAAAGGAAGAGTTTTGGTCCATGTCACATGTTTATTTCAACCCTCAGCTTATGAACTGTATGGTTCGCATTCGTAATTATTTTGACCATTTTGTCGACAGTCCTTGGAGCAGGCAGTCAACAAATCCGACTTTACTGTTTGGGATAGCAAAACATGGATGAGGATCAAAAAGGTTAAGAGTAGCTTTGTAAACAGCAGACAGATTGAATGCTTTGGATTTTAAATAAATATTCAAGTATTCACCAAGGTTGAAATATTGCCTCTCTTTGAAATGAAGAATTGTATTTATGTTGAAGAGGTCTCACCCTTCACCCCTAATCCATGACTGATGGACCCACCTCTTTCGACACTGGTTCTCACTGTCTCTCATCTGCACATTGGATGACTGAAAATGTTCCTGTAATATATAAAGGGGACTAAGTTCTTCCCCCAAAGGCTCTCGTGGCTTGAACTTCAAATAATTTATTTTCAAATTACTTTTACAGTAATTCTTATTAATTCAAATAGGCTTCTGATTTGATATAAAACTCTAAATGCAAGGAAGAGTTTAATGAATTGAAAGATAGGATTGAGTCTTTTAAAGGAAATGTACAAAATGTGCTGACAATAATTGCTTAGATAGAAATCACATCTTAATGGCCTTGTTAATGATTTGTAGTGTTTACATTGACTTGGGGGAACATATGCAGTTAGAAAGATTTTTCCCTCTGGGTTTCAAGAGAATCTTAATTTTTTTTTTTTTCTTTTCCTGAGATGTACTCAGTGCCAGTGCTAACTCTGAGAGACGTTAGCAGGCATGGCGGTGCCTCTGTTGGTGACGGTTGTAATTGGGTGGAGGTAGGGGTCTGCTTTCCTTTCAAGTTGGGCACGTATCTGACATGGTTGTAAAAATAGGATACAACAGAAATGAGAATGAGTGCAAAGCCATTTGAAGCTTTAAGACACAGCTCACACACCCATAGGATAGAAGGGTTTCAAAACCATGCAGGTGTTTTGATTCTTTGGAAAGTCTGAACTTAGATACATCTTGGAGGGAAAGAATGAATAATCAGAAACCTTTAATTAGTGTAAAATTTCAAGAGCTATGGTGGCTTTTTAAAATTAATGACTACCTTGATCACCAACAGGATGGGATGATTTTTTTTTTTAATTTTTTTGGACAGCCTGTATTTTGGGTTTGACTTTTGCCTATTTAGACAGCCTGACTATGCTGATTAAATGTTAGGTTCAGCCTTTCATACAGCAGAGGATTTTTAAAAAAGGTTTCCCTGATATGATTTTGCTATTGAAGGAGGCGGTCAGGGGACTTTTATTTGCTCTTTCTCTGGGCAAACTGTCTTCCCACTTAAGAGTCATTGATGCTCCTTGGAGTCAGTGAGCGTTTACATCGTTGCCATAGTATAAACTGAATTCTGTTCTAACTGTGACTTGCCCTTTTATTATAGACTTGACTGGAGAGACTCCCCCGGTGTAAATGAAGTGCTTTATTTATTAACAGTCAGGCAGTGGGGGCGAGAGCTCTCGGCGCTGGCAAATGCCGTCCAGGCACTGGTAATAAAGGCGCTCTCCGGGGGCAGGGTGTGCTGAGTGCTAAATGGAGGCAGCAGTAGTAAACAAGGTGTTTTACATTCAGGACAGTTTCTCTCTAATCTTGAAGTGTGTAATTGTGTTCTGGATAAATTATGGAAATTTGAAAAAAAAAATCAGGAGTTGCTCATAGGGAAATCACCCTCTTTAAAAAAGAGAAAATTTTCCAAGGAAGAGCCAGGAGATCCTTGGCAACAAATCCTGGTGTTGGCTGGTTCAAGAGTACACACTGTATGGGCTGGAGAGGCTGACAGATCTGGGTTCAAACACCAGCTCAGCCACTTCGCTGAATTACACTAGGCAGCTTATTTAAGTTTTCCTGTGTCTCAGGTTCTTAATCTTTAAAGTGGTGATACCGAAAACCCTAAGAGTTTGAGAAGGAAAAGCGTGCAAAGAAACCAGCGTCTCGTCTCCACGTAAACGTGTGTCAGGATGTCATTTCTCATTTGCGCTTCTTGCTTTTTTGTTGTGTTTTTTTTTTCATTATTAAAATATAGTCAGTTTACAATGTTGTGTCAATTTCTGGTATACAGCATAATGTTTCAGTCATCCATGTACATACATATATTCCTTTTCATATTCTTTCTCATTATAGGTTACTGCAAGATAATGAATATAGTTCCCTGAGCTTCTTGCTTTCATTTGCCCCATCACCCTCTTCAGGCAGTTAGATTGTGGGTCGAATAGATTCCAACCCATGCTGATGTCCTGCGTAATTTACATAGGGTATGTAACCAAATGAGGTTTCAGGAAAGAATCCATGAGTTCAGCCAACTGATGACTGAATAAATGGAGGATTTATGAGCCCACTGAATCCCCACCCTCCCTCCAGCCCTAACCTACTCAGCCGAAACCATCTTTACTGATCATTAAAGTAAATTAAGATAATATGCTTTTTCTTCCTTATAATAAATGTCCTGGCAACTTCGAGAGTACTGTGGGAGACTTGCTCGTGAGTGAATGGTCCTCTCCAACGCCACAGTTTTTTGTTTTTGTTGGGTTTTTTTTTTTTAATTGAAGTATAGGCACTTTACAATGTTGTGTTAATTTCTACTGTACAGCACAGTGACTCATTTATACATATATATACATATATATTCCTTTGCATATTTGTTTCCATTATAGGCTATTGCAAGATATTGAATATAGTTCCCCGTGCTCTACAGTAGGACCTTGTTGTTTATCTATTTTACGTATAGTAGTTTGTATCTGCAAATCCCAAACTCCTAATTTATCCCTCTACCCCCCACCAATGCCAGAGTTTTATTTTTAGCATATGTGGGGCAGATAAGTAAGTTATAGGGAATATGGTTGCTGGTTTAAATTAAAATCCAGTTTGATTCTGTCTCCTGAACCTCACCCACATGTACCAGTTAGCCATCAAAAGTGTCTATACATGTCAGACATTGTTCTACTCCTAAAATAAATTACTTTGCTGTTAACAGCCTTATTTAATGGCTGTGGTATATTGTATCTACTTGATTTCTTTTGCCCAGAACATGTGCTATTTCTGCCTTGACAGTACGTCTGCTAATTGAATTTTAGAAAATCGGAAAGGTATTTAAAATGGATTATTTAAGAAAGGCACCAAAGTTGCCTGTTTGTATCCTTCTGCTGCACATCAAGTGGTGTTTTGTAACAACCTAACTGTCATGATATCTGTTTCAAGGGGAAATCTATCAAGTCACAGTGCACCCTCCTGTTTGGAAGAAATATTTGAGGATGTGAGCAGAAATTATTTTTACAGAAAGGCTTCAGGCAGTTAAGAGTACTGACATACATACCATATTTTCATCACTGTCATTCACTTCCTTTGCCTCAAATAAATAGGTCATTATTATTCCACTGCATCCATCTTATGATGCTCGAAGTATGGAGCTCTGTTTAATAGAACTGCTGTCCAGCTGACCCATATAATTTATTGATGGTTTTTACACGGTGACATCCTTGGGCCACTAGCATCAGCCAAGGCACTTTGATATCTTTCAGCACTTATAATTTTTTAGCATTAGTATTATAACCATGTTAGCATAGCTAGGAATTTTCATTTTCTAAGACACTGGTGGCCTTAGCAATTTCAAAAAATAATACAGTAATAATGATGATAGCACCGTGGATTTGCAGAGCAAATCTCTGCTAGGTGCCAGAGCACAGCAGGGCGCAGATTTGCAGACGGCAAAAATTTTACCTGAAAGATCTATTCAATAATGACACCTTAAAGTGATCTGATCTTGTATTACTTAATTATAAGTAGTAAATCAGAATGTTTAGACATTTTAATAAATGAACCAACAACAACAGAAACCCGTCTGGTTCTGTCTTACCTTCCTCGCTTAAAACACAAAGTCACGGTCAAGTCCTCTGCTCCCACCTCCTTTGCAAATGTTTTATAGCCTTAATACGAATATAGACAGAATATACTAGGATTCTGAGTCAAGGCTGTAATTAGAGTGGCTAGTTATTTCCACAGAAACTACTCTGTTAGAGCGTAATTGAATTGCAGCTGGTTTTAAGTTCTGGGAGCTGTGAGATGGTAGTCAGGACCTGTAAGGCCTTGGATTAAGGCCTTTCACCAGGCAGCCTTTCCATATGTTCCTTTTATAACTGAAGATTCTTATTTGTGTCGCTAATCAGCTTCCTTCAGATAGAAGAAATCTCCACAATATAATAGGCCATGCTTGGTATTCCAGTCTCCTCAAGGCAAGTCCCGTGACTTGAGACAGCCTAGCATTTGAATCATGCAGTTTAGTTTTTCCTTAATTTTCTGACTAGATGCGGTTACCCTGAGGGAATAGGGTGATTGTCCTTTCTATGCAGACTTTGGCCAGGGCCAGCAAAAGCACCCGGAAAAGCTTTCTTGGTTGGCAGGAATTCCCTCTTCCTTCTCCTAGTCTCAGATCTGGGAATAAACTGCTCCCTCCAGCCAGGTTCTGACTTCGGTGTTTGTCACAGTAATCCACGGAAGGAAACGCAAGCATCCCTTCCTTTCCTCTGATCACTCTTTCTCTTTGTTGTCATTCTGTGACGCTGTTCGGCCCACTAAGCTCTCACTGCCGAATCAAACCAGGGGAAATCTACCCTTTCACTCACGACAAGCCCTGTGGGCCTCATTCCCACACCCGGGCCAGTTCCCTGGACCACGGGTCTCCGGGTTGGGTTTCATTTTGGTTTGCTCCTCAGACATCAAGGAGTTTTATTTATCTGTGGCTCTAATAATTCTTTTTTTTCCTTATCCCTTCAGCTTCCTCTTTTCTAATCCTCTGCCAGAGGCTGGTCTATTTCTAGGTGGATTTGGCTTAAAGCCATGTTAGACGCCCCTTCTCACACTTCCCCACTATGTCCTGCCAAAAAAGGATCCTTCAGCAGAAATATGATAGCAGGTGGAAATCCTCCATTTACTCTAATTACATCTCTATTTATGCTGTCTCTCTTTTTTTTTTTTTTTTTAGAATAGTATTTATCTTTGACCTTTGTTTCTTCATGTGACAAAGTTTTTTTTTTAGAGAGTGAGTAAGCCACCCTGAGTTGATACATAATTGCACAGAGAGCTCCTTGAGAGCAGAGACCCTGAGCCTTGGTTCTGCTACCCACCCTGCTCCCAACACGTGTGGTTGCTTAGTTTGGATTTGACGTCTAGAGAAGCGATGGGGGTGATGATTATAGCAACAGCCACTTAGTCAGCTTTATGAGAAGCTAGGCACAGTACTCAATGCTTTATATTTATTGTCTTCCTTAATCCTCCCAACAGCTCTGTGAGATAGTTTGTAATTACCATCCCCATTTTGCAAATGAGGCCCTGTTCTCAGACACTTTACCTGAGATCAGCTAAAAAGCAATCTCTCTTTTCCCCCTTCCTGATGGACCATTATACCTTTTTTTTTTCTGTACTTTCTGTTCTCTAATTGGGGATTAGGAATCAGTTATTACCAATATGACAGCTCCTTAAAGGCTAGGACAACGCTGTGTACTCCTCCGTCGCATGCTGTGCTGGGTGCAGAGCTGGACTGTCAGCAGTTGCTTCATCTTTTGCTTTTGAAATTGAAGTCTCCTCTCCTCCTACCTGTGCTGTGGATCATTTAGGACCTTGATGAGGGGCCCTGGCTGCTGTCACTTATCTTAGAGGCAACAAAATGGAGCAGATCTGGAGATAAGCCTTCTCTCAGTGGATCTGAAAGACTAGACTTTTTGACAAGTTCTGTAAGAGATTTTCTAAATGACAGGAGGGAGTAGTCTATAGAAGGGGTGTGGTTCAGGGCTGCCTGGGGCTTTGGTTGTTGGTCCTGAGAGCAGAGTGACAAACTGAACTGTAAGCCTTCCCAGGATTCTATTGAGATTCCAGGGAGTCTTGGTCAGGCAGGTCCCCACCCCTACACAATAAATAGCTGGGCATTCAAGGGCATGTGCGGTGAGGTTGAGTACAGTCATCCTTTGGTGTCTGCAGGGGAGTGGTTCCAGGACCCCTGCAGACACCAAGAATCTGAGGATGCTCAAGTCCCTAATGTAAAGTGTATCTTTAAATCATCTCTAGATTACTTACAATACTAACAATGTAAATGTAATATATATAGTTGTAAATACAACGTAAATGCTGTGTATATAGTTTCTGGCATGTGCAAATCCAAGCTTTGCTTTTGAGAACTTCCTAAATTTTTTTTTTTCCTATCTACGGTTGGCTGAATCTGGGGATGCAGAACCCATGGATAAGGAGGGCTAGACTGGGTGTGTACTTCCCCTGTTCCCTCTGTGAGAGCTGCATTTCCTCAGGACCACCCATGCTCCGACCTCCCCACACCTATCCAGCATACTGATCAGCTAGGAAAAACACTGGAGCCTGGGCCGGAACTCAGGCATCCCATCTTCTGAGAGCACACCGTCTCCAGACATAGTTGTGTTTTGCCCCTAGATCTCTGGCTCAGAGTAATAGACTCATTTTGTGGACCGCGGAGAAAGGCACACGTGTCAGCCTTTCTGAATGTTACTACTGATGTCTGTTTTCTGATTCACTTCTTGTTTCCCATTTTAATTGGTCCTACTAACCAAATTTTAATTGATGGGAATTTTTTTCTCCTTTTTTTAAGGTGATGGACAGAATTTGTTTACGAAAGACGTGACAGTGATCGAGGGAGAAGTTGCAACCATCAGCTGCCAAGTCAATAAGAGTGACGACTCCGTTATTCAACTACTGAATCCCAACAGGCAGACCATTTATTTCAGGGACTTCAGGCGTAAGTTTCCATCTCTATAGTATTTTTTTCCTACATGTTGTCTTGATAAAGAGATTACCAAGGCCTCCTTTTTTCCCCCCTAATTTAACATTAGATGCTTAAAGTTTAATCAGTTCTTCAGAGGGAAGAAGAGACATGCAGTCATCATCTTCCTACCTAATAGAAACCTTGAATGGTCCTTCTTAAAAGTAAGGCAGTCTTACTTTGCAATAGGCATTGATTGTAGTAATTCAAGGTGAATTGCAATTGAGTCCCAAATACGTAGCCGACACAAGCAACTCAAATAGGGTAAAGCAAGGCAAATACAGCGTTCTGAAAGGTAATCTGTTTGGTTTGAAGATTGAAGTCTCCAAGGTAATCTGTGCCTATAAAGATTCTCCCCAAACCAAATCTCCTGCCAACATAGCCTGCGGTAGATGGGGGTGTCCATGTGCTAAAATCCTTCTAAACGTAATATCACAAAAACCAATAATGGAAACTTAATTGTATGTCATAGAAGTGGTTCAGATGGGTGTCAAGGCTTGGCAAGAACAAGAAGCATGTCTTTCAAAAAACTACTCTTTGAGAGCATTGGTGCTTAACCGAAGCGAGTGTCGGGCCTGTCCCTTCCTGCCTGGTCTCCATTCTCCCCAGCACCTCAGAACATCCATGACCTGCGGAAAGAGTCGATAGACCTAAGGAACATTTAAGAGGATAAAAGAGGGGAAAAGGAGAGAAGCCAACTTCTTACCCTTAGAGCAAATTTTTATCATTAGTATGTACTCATCCAGCCTTTGCCAAATTAATATAAGGGCTTTAAAAGTGAATATTAGAAATCGATAAAAAGCCGACATACATTGCTTTTGTGATGACTCTGGCTTCCTACTTTAGGCTGAATCTGTTTCATACCACGAGGCTGAAGGTAGTTGGAAAACCACAGGCCAGGTCTCAGGCCTCTGTGCGCCCCAGGTCATGGACTTTTGGCATCTCCATTGCAAATCATAAGAAACACAAAGATGCATCCAAATTAAACTGGATGATTTTGTCATGAAGATTTTTTTGTTTTTTTTCCCCCAATGATTATCATTTTGCTTTTGCAATTCCTGATAATGATTTTTGTTTGTTTGTTTATTTTCTCTCATAATATTAGGACCTCTATTTCTTTTAAGACCTCAGATTTTTAGAGACAATTTAAAATCCTAAAGATTCTACTCTTCCAGTTTGCGGAGGCTCAGGGGGTCTCGTGGTCTGCCCTTTGCTCCTGTTTTCATTCTGCCTGACTCAAAACAATTCATGAATAAGTGCTCAATGCTCAAAACTGACAGCAGGGCTGTGTGTGTGTGTGTGTGTGTGTAGTACATACGCATCCACGTGTGTGAGTTTCCTTTGGGGGCAGGCATATGTGTCTACACGCAGTTTTGCAGAAGCCCTAAATAGGAATTCAGGAAATACAAAGGAGTGCCCAACAGGTGCAGAAAGACTTAAATCGATGTGTCTACTCTGTAGCTGCCTTTCTAGTCACTTGGCTCTTTCCTCCCCCTCGGGAAGGAACACAGACTGCCGGTCATCTCTCTCACCATCACTAACTTTGTGCTTTGTTTCCCAGCTTTGAAGGACAGCAGGTTCCAGCTGCTGAATTTTTCGAGCAGTGAACTCAAAGTGTCGTTGACAAATGTCTCAATTTCTGATGAAGGAAGATACTTTTGCCAGCTCTACACCGACCCCCCACAGGAAAGCTACACCACAATCACAGTCCTGGGTAAGAAATGCTTCGGGGCTTATCCTGGGAAGCGAGTGAGATGGCACCGACTGCCAGATGGCTTCCAGCAGCAAGGAAAAGGTTAATGGGAAATTTTACTGTTTTAGGAAGAATCACCGCCCATCTTGCTGAATTTTAAAAATAGCCTATTTTGCCAAACACTCTAAGGAATGGCAATCAGCTGTCTTTATAGATTCCACCTGCTCTTGGGTTTCAACCCTCAAGCTTCAGAAGCAAAGATCAAGAGAATTTAGAGCCCTCAAATGAATCACTCACCACATGAAATGTCATTGCTTCTAACTCCCAGGAGTTTTTTTTTTTTCCTTCCCGTGCAGGAGAGGGGGAGACAGGCTACCACATCTGCACCCCGAGGCAGAGCTCTGTTTGGAAATCCGCTTAATGATTTTTCCTTCTGAGTTAAATCTCGTTTAATATTGTTGATCTTCTTTTCTTCGGCTTGACTTCCTGCCTTGTTTATTGCTCGTACTCAAGATTACGCTGTAAAAATCATACCCCGTGAACACACACTTGGCCACAAATTGCAACTGTTGGACGTAAAAGAGTTAGGCACTTCTAGGGTGACAAGGCTGATATGAAGCAAGGACAGTTGACAGGCTGCTGGGTGCGCCTCTCGTGGGTGGAGTGTCTTCATTTATGATGACCAGATGGTGACTTGCAGCGAAATCCCAGTCACTGGGTTCCGGTGTGTTTATTTCGCTGTCGTCAGCAGATATTCCTGTGTTGAAGGTGGTCTGAATTAGTCACCTTTTAGATAAACACATACACCAACTGACTTGGGTTTTTGAAACTGAGTTTTCAAGGACGTGTATACTACAGAGTGAGGCAGGAGTGCTGATTTACACCTTCGGGAAGATGATGAGTCAAAGTCTATTTGAGGCAGCAGACTGCAGCTTTTCAGTGTTATGATGTGAAGATTAAGGGGATAGACAGACGTGAAGGACGTTTTTGCTTGATGCATGTGAACATGTATGTATTTATGGATATACATATTGAACTGCTGCCTCATTACGTTACTTAAACACATCTGTAATAGGGAGCTTTTTTTTTTTAATTTGTTAAACTAAAACATACCCCTAATGCTTACATAGGTGTTATTGATAAAAGGAATACTGATTTTTGAAAGTCATGTTTCATGTCCGGCCATGCTGCTGCCTTGGCTGTGGTCTGTGTTTAATGCTGTGTGCATGTTTATTTCTGATTGCGGCTTTGATCCATATTAGACCCACAGAAATAGTAAGCGTGGAAGGTTTTGGTGGGGTAACTAGTTTGGTATTTGGCAGATGAACCAGAATTTTTCTGTATAAGTTTTTGAAAATGCTGTTTGTCCGTTAGAATAAGTCATTCATTAGCTGCATACACTTCAAATTGGCCATCTTCCCATTGACCCACCGCTGTATATGGCATGTCCCCAAAAGTGATGGCAATGAGATGGACTGTACTTACGCCATTTTGAATTTTCAGAATGTTTCGCTACATGTCCCTTTAAATATGAATATCTTTATTTCAAAGAAAGAGATGATAATGACAGAGCTTAGCCATCTTGCCCAGGTTACAAAGCACACAGTGAGAATCAAGAAACTTAGACTTCAGGACAGACCTTACTGTTCTGTCTCATAACCTCTGCATCTTCTCATCTAGGTTGATTTCAATAAAATCCTGAATGCTGCTGTTTCAAGATTTCCTCCCCGAAGGTGCACATCTTTTGTTTTCAGGAATATATCTGGCCTTTGGCAAGCAGTTACTGCCTGTCCGTTTTCGGTATTTGGTACGTTTGCTCTCAGACCCACGAGATTGGGCCAGTTTGGCTGAATACACCCAGCGCTAGACTTCTGAGAGGTATTTGCCTGAAATCCTTTTGGAAGTTTGATTATTCTGCAAGTAACAGGTTCCCTGCTTGTATTACGTAGAAGCATTAACTTAAATATACTTGAAAGTAATACTAGAGATGCTTCTTTTGCAGATATTATGCATTCATTTAATATTCCTTCCATTGAATGTATTCTAGGATCCCTTGATGGAGTAAAATTGTTGTCATCAGTGCTTAAGTCTTTCATCTTCCCAAATCTGACAATTTTCACTGATACTCATATATTCAGCCCTTCCTTCTAAGGTTTAGAGTTTTTAGATATTCTAATGACTGAAGAATGATCTATGAGCATCATCTTCATTGCTTTCTCGAGTTCTCTGAAAAGGACTCCATATGTACGTACACAGCTGCCAAACTTCTTGGTAGGTTGAAGATGCTCATTTCAGTGCATGTGCCTCTATTAGCTGTGCGAAGTGTTCAGCAAAAATTTCAGCATCATTATAAGACACAGAGCTGGGTGTCTGCTAGTTACGATTATGTTTATTACCTTTTCCATGTGAAAACTGGAAACTCTCCTGTGATATTTTGCTTGCCTCTGGGTGCCTTTGGGGTATTCATTCACTCCCTCCACTTGTGATGAGTTTGTTTCTTCAGATCGGAGTGGAGGACTCTCTTTACACTGCTATTCATGAGCAGAGAGGAACAAGAGAGAATACACTGCTTTAAGATTAATATAGTTACTGATAATAGTAGCTAATATTATTACAGCCCTGTCCTTCCAAGATTAGTGTTCACTCTTAAGATTCCAAGAACAGGAGAACCTAATTATTTTAAAGGGTCTTAGAGTGAGATTTCACGTACTGATCAGCTTTAAGACTCCTCTTTTGTTGTAATTAATGTGATTCATCTTGATATTGTGGATTTTTTTTTTAATGTTGTAGGCGTAATGTTTATAATTAGCACTCTTACAGATTTGAGGTTCGCGAAGAAGAACCTTGACATTTCTTTGCTATTTTCTAGCATTTTCCTCTATGGGATTTTCATTCAGGCTTTTATCTATATGCACCTCCTTAGATACATCTTTGGTTATTTTCATTAATGGCTTCAGGCAGTTTTTAGTAAATGTGTCTGTGTAGTGGACCATGTGTAAGTGTATTCTCTGGTTAGTAGCAGTTTTAATTCATTTTTCTTATAAAAGGATTTTTATATTTTACTAACCTCTTTCGTAGTCAAGTAGATATTATGAAGTTAAAGGGAAAATGGGAGAATTAATAGACCAAAAGAAACTTTAAGATTTTCTTCTCCAATCCCCTTTTCAGAAAGACAGACTTAGATCACCTCATTTACATTTTCCAAAGCTTTCTCGCTTAAAAAAAAATCTGAGAGACGTCAACTTTATGACTGATATCAATAAACCATTATGACTCACATTATCGGATTTTATTTTATACTTGTAAACCAAACAACTCCTACTAGACATGACTGTTTCTTCTTCTAATCTTAGTAGAGATCAGAAACACTGCCCACAATCTTGAGAAAACTGTTTATGGGCTTGGAAGAGAATCATTCAACTATTTCTCAGCATGCTCTTCTCAACAATCAAAAAGTCCTTTAGTTTTCTACACTGGTCGTGTTTTCCAACACTTTTGACATTTTGCACATGTTTGCCTTAGCTGTCAAGTTAAAGGTGATGTCAGTTCTTCAGAGGAGCCAGCATGGGCACAGGGGTCACTAGGAAGGGTTAGGGACCGGTGGGGTCTACCCGCTGCAGTAGAGGAGATATTGACATGGGTAATACCAAACGGTAGGTAATCCAGATAAAGACATCTTTGCTGCCAGTCATGCTCTCAGCCCCCAAACAAAATCTAAGAGATATTGAAATTTTCCCCTGGCCTAATTTATACCTACTCCTTGCCACTGCCTGACTTTGAAGCAGCAGCCATTACCAATGACGTGGAAAGAACACAGCATCATTCTTACGACCATCCTCATCTCATGGAGAGAATGAATACTTCCTCCCCTCAGAAACTCCACAGAGGATGGCTAGCTCGTGGTGGTTGGAAGGAGCCTGTGAGGAGGAGAGAGAGCGCTCAGGTGTCTTCAGGCTCCACATGAAGGAGGAGAGGATGAAGGAGAGATACCCAGGAACACAAAACAAATAGCTGACAAAGACTGGTTTTTGAGCCTTCATGCCAGTGAGACTCGACAGTTGACATTTGCCGAAACCTTTTAACAACTCCTGGATCTGTTCCCATCAGGAACGTTCCCAGATTACGGCAGAATGACCATCAAGGTGTTTCTCCCGAAGTTATCCACGCCTGCCGGGAGCTGATCTGTTCCATTTGGTGGTGTCTTCCAGGGAAGAGAGCTTAGTATGTTACAGCACCTTCAGCAACCCGTCCTCTTTCTGTCTCATCCTAAGAGAGCCACCTTCCGGGAGTATCCCCTACTCAGTTTGAGTTTCCTTAAATTGAGTCGTGTCCCATCAATTACAGTACTCAGTTACATTTCCCACTGAAAATCACTGCCTGTGTCAACAACAGGAATTATTTTCATCACGCTGTTTTTATTTTTGCCTGGACCTTGAAAAGAATAAATGTTGTTTGACTTCCATTCCTACATTTGCTGGGGGGACGTTCCTAGCTCTTTTCCTCCACAGTCGTTTCCCTTTTTACCCAAGCCTTGTATTCTGTTCCTCACGGCTCACCAAGATCTTATTTTCTTCCAGCTTGAACAGTCTTTTCTTCTGACATTTGCGCTAATGATGGGATTTTTTCAATGTTCCTAGTACACCGCACTCAGAATTTGGTAGTCTTTGTTGGTCCCAGGCGTCTAGTCTCTGTATTCCCTGTTAACTCCCTAGGTCCGTGTAAGGGACATCTGTAACCGACCCGACTGTCATCTACCAAGGATAAACTGTGTTGAGGAAATAGCTAACTGAAGTCTCCCCATGCTCTTTTGTCCCCGCCTTTCTGTGTCTTATAGACACTGGCAGATGTGCAGCTCCAAACTGAATATTAGACTGTCTCTCTTTATGCTAACTTTTTTCTTAAAATGTAAACTGGGGTAGTTCTTGGCCACGTTTAACGACTCATCGGGGCCATATCACTTTAGTAACGTGTCCAGTTGAGCAACTGTGTTAGTTTCCTGTTACGTGAGGAGCAAAGAAAAAGCCTGCTCTCACTCTAATGGTTATACCCCCCTCCCCAGCCCCCCAACTATCTTGCTGAGAAACATACACACAAATCGTTCCCCTTTTCCATCATTCTCTATAGGAATTCTCAACTGCTTCAATTCAGTGTAAAAGTCTTCCTGTGGGCAGAATTTTCACATTGGACTGGAACAGTTGGAAATCCCAAATACATGGTTTAATCCCATAATTTATTGAAGCTGCATCAGAGATTTATTATTCAACTTGATCATCAGGATGGCATGTTTATACATATTTAATTTCTTGTTTCTCTTCTGCATTGAGAAACTTATTAATCATAAGTCTTAGAACCGTCTTTGCTTATTCACGGTGGTCAGGGCACATTTTCTTAGATTCCGTCTACCAAATTCAGTATTCTCACTGATTTTTACTTCAAGAAGCTCATTCTCAAGGTAAGGTTGCACCTTCTGTGAAGTTTCACTGCCATCTTGGCTTCAGAGCAGATAACACACTCTCTTCATCACCACCGTCATCCTACACACTCTTGATGGGATGTTCAGCATTTTAGCCCCAAAATATTATATTCTAACCATTTTATGACATCTGTGTTGTATATGTGTGTTGACATATTCAACATCTGTGTTGACATCTGTGTTGAATATGCCGAGAGAAGGGAGGTGTTAATTCTGAGGTATCCATCTACTTACAAGCACTTAATAGCCTTTCTCACCTTTGGTTTCCAAAATCTGGAGCTTTGGAGCTGAGAATATGTAGAATCATTGCAAGTTAACTGGCATTTCCTGTATTACTGCATCTTCGTGTCTAAAGGATTGTATGACTTTAAAATTGGAGGTCCTGATCGTATCCTGGGTCTCTGAATATTTTTAAGTGAGTGGAACTGGCTCCGTGGCACAGGTTTTCCATGTGTGTTTATGGTGAGTAATTCTTTCACGGGACTCCACGGTTTTGATCTTTGCTGGTTGACTCTGAAAATTGAAATCCAAGGGTTGAGTTCAAGGAGAAATATTCTTTTCAGAAGTTTCCAGATAAGGATGGTAATTTCCACAGTGTGTACTCCTCTGACTTTTATATCTGCTTCCTGGTCAATTTCCTAATGACTGATTCATAAGTTGTCTAGTATCTGTATTGTTATGACTTGGTCACTGATATCTTGGGAGTGGGAGACTGGTCGTTTTATCAGATAACTTTAGGAGAGAAATTCTAGATTAAGTGAGTTTGCATAACTCGCTTTATTTGATGATGACTTTCTATGTCTTCTTTGTTCCCTCCAGTGGCAGTTTGTTTTAAATTCCCACCAAGCATGTATATTATTTTTCTCTCTTTTTGACAGCAATGGTCCTCATTTCTAATGAATAGAAGAATTATGTCCAGAAGTATACTCTGTGTTTAAAATGCACACATGTTTAATTTGCAGTCCCACCACGTAATCTGATGATCGATATCCAGAAAGACACGGCGGTGGAAGGTGAGGAGATTGAGGTCAACTGTACCGCCATGGCCAGCAAGCCAGCCACGACCATCAGGTGGTTCAAAGGGAACAAGGAGCTAAAAGGTAAGATGCGAGTTGCCCTGCACTGTAGCCAGTCGGCACTTAATCCCCGCAAGAGTATACCTTTCCGGAATGCAAAGGTTGATGCAAGATATGCCCCCAACCAAAAATACTCATTTAGATGTAGTTCGTAATCAGTTACTAAATGCATCTGAGGCCAAAGCATAGCAGCAGTTTATTGTTCTAATTCATATCCAGCTTCTGTTGTTTGAGGGTTCATGGTGCAGTGTGTTGCTAGAGGTTTGTTCAGAGGCTTAGAAAGAACCAGACCTGTAAACTAGAACTCTCTAGACCAGTTAGACCCACCGAGGTGTCCCCTGAGCTCAGGCTGGCCACGTCCATACCTTTAGCTCTCCTTGCTTTTACCCTGTGACCCAGGGTGGGTCAGGACCCCAAATTCTCACATTATGCACTGAAAAAAATAAACAGTGAATGGTGACTACAGAGTCATCCAAACATCTGTGGGACTCTCAGCTGTTTTGACAGCGTGCTTTTCCTGCGAGAGTGGTTGCACTAAGCGGACTAAGAATTTATCTTAATTGTGAGTTTGCAGGCACCACCCTTCTTGCAAAATTTATGAGCGTGTCACCAGCCTGTTATTTTGCAAAGCTTCTGATTCCCTGGTGGCAGTGCGGGCAGCTCCTGTAACCCTGCCCCCATCCCATCGCCTCTCCCTCGGCACTGGGCCTCCAGACTTGATTCCTGGATCCTCAGACACCTGCCCCCTGAGCCTCTGCATGGCCTGAGGGATCCAGCCTACCCCCTAGTTGACCATTTCTTGTCAGTTTCTCAGGCAGGTCAGCATTCTGATTCCTTTCTTTGCAAAAGGTTGCCTTGCAAGTTGTACCCAGTACAAAGGACTCAGGGGCTGAACTCCTCTGGTCTTTGGACAGAAAATGCTAGCTGTGTGCCTCAGTTTTCTCTATAATGGGGATATTTGTATTTCCATACCTTATGTGATTCTTATAAAGGTGAAATGCAGGAATATCTATAAAGCATGGAGCTAGTGTCTGTGCCAAGGTAAGTGCTCTGCAGTTGCTTGTTAAATAAATAAAGAGTGCCAGGAAGAAAGGAAGAAGTCCTTTTAGAAAGAGGATATAAAAATCTATACTTGGAAACAGAGAAATCTATATATAACAGCTTAAGTTTCAAAAAGCTTGCTCTGTTTTCATCTCCTATTTCCTAGGTATGGTTTTGGAAGGAAGGAGTTTCTCATTTCCCCTCTGCTTTTCTGTCTAAGTGAATTGAGCCATTAAATGTGTACCGATAAGTACAAAACATTAAAAGAAAGTTAATGGTGCGTCATGTCCCGGGGAGTGCTGAGTTCAGGAAAGGGGCCTCCTCGGCCTATTCATCCCATCCGGAAGCCTCCTCCCTCCCTTTCTGGGTGTTCTTGGATGTGGCTCCCTTCTGGCCTGAAGCCTATATCTTACTCTGCTCTCTCCACTGCCACTGCACTTTCTGTGCTCTTCCCAAAGTCTCTGAGTTTGAACATTTCAATTACAATTTCAATTATGTAAATCTGTTTAGTTACTTTCCCTCTTCATTGTTGCTGATGGGGGTGGGCAAAGAGGGTTGTTTATATCTTTACTCCCGATTGAATGACTGAAGGGGTTTGGATGCTGTCCTGGAATTTTTAAACCGCGTCACAGCGTAGATGTGTTAAGTTCAGATGGTTGTAGGGGGAAAAAAGCCTTGAGTTCTCTTCCCTCCTCCTGAACGCCTTGAGCAGTCAGATGTCAAAATGGGTCAACTTCCAGCTGCCTTTTTTGTGGGCAGTTTTAAGACAGAAGAAACATTATGTAACATATGTCAATAAAAATAGTATATAATATATGCAGCTGATTTTATCTTAGATACTATCCTGCCAGGCTGAAAAGTAGGAAATTTTCATTTTATCAGTTATCTGCCCACACAGTACCCTTATCCCAGTGACTCCCATTGTGTTTGCTAAAATAGTACTACTGGGGGAAGGAGGAGGATATACAAACAGAGAGACGGAAATTCACTCAACTCTGGTTTCTTGGTACCCGCCAGGCAAATCGGAGGTGGAGGAGTGGTCAGACATGTACACTGTGACTAGTCAGCTGATGCTAAAGGTGCACAAGGAGGATGACGGGGTCCCGGTGATCTGCCAGGTGGAGCACCCTGCCGTCACTGGAAACCTGCAGACCCAGCGGTACCTGGAAGTGCAGTGTGAGTACCCGTCTTAGTCCGTTCAGGCGGCCCTGGCAAACCTCCCACAGGCTGGTGGCTTACAAACAACAGAAACTTACTGCGTGCCGTTCTGGAGGCTGGGAAGTCCAAGGTCAGGGCACCGGCATGGCCACGTCCCAGCGAGAGCCCTCCTCCTCCTGGTTCGTGGCTGGCGCCTTCTCCCTGTGCCCTCATGCGGTGGAAGCGGCCAGAGAGCTCTCTGGACCCTCTGTTGTAAGAGCATGAGTCCCATTTGTGAGGGTGAAACCCTCACAATCTAGGCATTTCCCAAAGGCCCCACCGCCTAATCCTATCACACTGGGGATTCAGATTTCAACATACGAGTTTGTGGGGGGGACACAAACACTTAAACCGTAGCATCACCGCAAGTATTTTATCCTGAGGGTACAGAGTAGCAGTTTTTGAAAAACACTTCAGAAGCCACTTATTGAATACATATGTTTTTAGATAGTTTAGATAGAATTTTTCTCTTGTTGTCTCGGTAGAAAAATAATCAAAGGATTATTTTACTGAAACACTGCCATCTTAGTGCCAGTGAGGATTCTGAAAATACTACATTTAACCCAAATGTAAAATTTTAAAATGATTCCAATCTGCTCTAGCGCATGGCTTAATTAATTAAATTTTGTGAATATTGACTGTAATCATTTCTATGCCAACTTCAAAATCTAGGGTAATTTCCACCCCCCAGCTGTATTAACCCTATCGTTAAGTGCTGAATTTTTTTTAGCGAAGGGATTTTATTCCCACTGAACATCAGTGTTTTGTTGTAAGTTGCACGTTCTCTTCCACTTTAAGCCTAAATTAAAGCGATGAGTTTAAAAGTGGGGCTCTTTGGTATCAGTGCCACGGTCTTGATGGCTCCATCAATAAAAGCTGGGTGGTAGTGAGTGTCTCCTCCCTGCGCCCTGGAGACTAAAGATGTTCCCCCCTGCTTATCTCCTCTGGGTTCTGCTACTTGTGCAAAAAATATCTGGTTTTTGCACACAGTTATTCTTGCACCAAGGTTGTGGCTGAGTAGCCAGCTTCTCACTTCTTATCAAAAGGCTTCTATAACACGGCCTCTGAAAAATTCCAGGTGATACTTGAGTGTGGTGCACAGTGAAGGTGTTACAAGAGTTCGGTTAGATGGCTATGACAGGGCATCAGATAAAGAAGAGCATGACCCTCCAAGAATTCTGTTCATTTCTTAAGGGCTGCCGTAACAGATTTCCACATACTCAGTGGCTTCAAAAACAACAGAAATGTATTCTCTCGCCATTCTGGAGGGCAGAAGTCTGAAATCAAGGTGTCAGCATGGCCAGGCTCCCTCCAAAAGCTCTAGGGAGAAGATCCTTCCTTGCCTTTTCTGGCTTCTGGTGGCTCTGGGTGTTCCTTGGCTTGCGACCACATCACTCCCATCTGTCTCCATCTTGACCTGGCCTTCTTCTGTGTGTCTCTTGTAAGGACACTTGTCATTGGACTTAGGGCCCACCCAGATAACCCACAATGGTCTCAGTTCAATATCCTTAACTTAATTGCATCTGCAAAGACCCCTTTTCCAAATAAGCCACCGTCACGGGTGTCAGAGGGTAGGAAGTAGACGTATATTTGGGGGACCACTCTCCATCCCACTACAGTTTTTATCACCTGTTTAAATTGAGCAAAACAGGAAATAAGGGAAAGTTACACAAAGTTGCTTCTGCGAGACCATCCCATTCCAGCCTCCGCTGTGAGCCTGGCTCAATTTAACATTACATAATGCAGGTTCTTCTTGTTAATTCATTTCCTCTACTTCATTATGTAGCTTCATTATGGGCATCATGCTTATAATTTTCACATCGCTAGAACTATTGTGGTGTAATGTCCCTATAATGGGAAAACAGAAACGATCAGATATTATCTAAATTGGCAGATAGGAGATTTCTTGTAACTTTGTTAATATGTAATTCATTTAAGCAAACTTAATATCCATTAACTTTCCTTGTAGGGGCCCATTAGCCTTAATAATACATCAGCTCCTTTGTGAGACCTGAGTAGATACTCAACCGGTTCCCACCCCTAAACTCTTAGTTTCCCAGTGTCTTCCCCACCCACCTACAAAATTGCACTCACTCCCAAATGCAAAATCTTTGAAGCACTACACCTCCTACCCCTTGGAAGACTTGCTAATGATCTTTAGAAAGCATTTTCTTTTGAAGATTCAAGTGAGATTTGTCCTTCTAAGAAAAGGGATAAAACTGCATATCTGAATCCATTTGACCTCGGTCTTACGCGTACTGCTAGCCCTTAACTGCAGGAAGGTGACTTTAAACGCCTTCCTCAAGTGAAGACACCTCCATGGATCATTTTTTACTTTTACATGGCACCCTTTTAATAGGAGATTCTCTGTTCTTTTACCCAACGTAAGCCACACAGACATTGTATCCTTGAAACACCATTTCTCGGAAGGTACGTGGGGAAAAATGTCTTCACATAAAGGAAGATTAAGGATTACAGAGAGTTCTGTTGATCTGAATGGAGTTTAGAGTCTGGTTTGGCATCTTAAAGAAGACTCTCTGTGCTCAAGGAAGTCAGCTGATGGCCCACTACCCTCCATTCCTCCATTTCTCCAGCCCACTGCTGAAAAATTGGCGGAGTCAGCCAGAAATTCCTCAAGTAGCTTCTTCAGACACAATTGGAATCCTCTACTTCATTACCCACCAGTTTTACTGCCCTTGAACACCAGCAGCCACAGATGACGAAAAGCCTCGTGCCTCAGACGCCCAAGGCACTCAGTCACTGGTCTCTTGAGCGTTCTCAGCCCTCGGCCAGCGGTGTTGGTGGTTCAGTTCCATTCCTCCCCTAGGACCCTTCTCTCCGTAGACAAGCAGCACCATATCTTGATGGCCGTGCGAAGAGAAGAGATACTTGAATGCATGAGATTCAGCAGCCAGTCTGCATGGATGGTGAATTATTTTGGAAACCTTGTGAGGAGTAACATTAGATCATTATTTTTTAATTGTCAGCAGTTCTCAACTTTTTGGAGATCGTTGACCCCTTTAAAAATCCTTTGACAGCTGTGGAACTGGAAAAGATGAACATTCACCACATTTTCCTTCCAGTTTAGGGAGTCTATTTACCCTACACAATTTCCCTATTCCACTTTCACAAGTTTTACCAAATCCACAGATCATCTGTGTTCTTACCTCATTTAGAATGTTTCTTTAAGTCCTCTTACTGCTTTAACCTAGCCAAGCCCTATGTAAAAACACCTGTAAAATCATGAGTTTTATTTGCTATGTATAGTATAGCTAATAAACATTAAAAAGCAATATATAACTATTATTTTTTAACGTCCTTTCCTTTGCCACCTAGAAAGATTTCTTATACTCAGTGATAAACATCAGTTTATCACCAGGAAACCCTGAGCTGGTCCGTGGACCTCAGATTAAGAATCACTCTCCTCT
Organism: Camelus ferus; assembly: GCF_009834535.1. NCBI lineage: Eukaryota > Metazoa > Chordata > Mammalia > Artiodactyla > Camelidae > Camelus > Camelus ferus. The sequence continues at coordinate 14,266,925 of NC_045728.1, forward strand.
GGGTAAAGGAGACCACCCTGGGGGCAAATCTCAACTGATAGGTAGCAGTGGTGGTAAGTGCTTCACTTAGCTCAGCCCGGCCCACTTTGCTACACAGAGGTTTATGAAAACCTCTCTCTGCCTCATTGAAGGCAGATGGATATTAATCAGACTGAGAACACGGTAAGATGACAGATAATGGATTTGAGTTCTGTATAAATTGCGTCCTTTTAAGAAATATTATTTTTTAAAAAGGAAGTGAAATTATGAAAACCTACGTTGTATGCCATTAAAACACCTCACTTTAAAAATGACAAGAAGGAGGAAGAGGGAAATGAGGGCAAGTTTTGCACTCTCTCCTCGAGACAGAGTGCTACCGTGTTGCCTAGAAGACAGGTCTTGAGCTGTAACTTGGAATCCCTTTTGTCTTGTGGATTTAAGTCCTAATTAATTGAACACAAAATTTTGCAGCATTCATTTGGTAGGACACTTATTTGTGGTGCCAGGAGAAATTGTTGTGCCCAATTATGTGAAAAATCAGCCAGATGTGTATGCTGTCATACTTTTAATAATCCTTAAGTTTTTGGTGAGTACAGATATTAATTGTGTAGTATGCATGGAAGTGATTAACATCAATGTAATTTATCATCTGGAGATTTCTGAACATAAATAAATGAGTTGTTTTGTTCAGCAAGGTGTTGACCTCTCAGAATTAGTGAATTAATGTCCCCCCCTCCCTTTTTTTTTTATTATAAATATGAAAGGCACCACAATCAGCCAAGTGTTCAGTTATTTGATTTTCTGGGGCATTAGCCGCTCTTGTTTGTGACATTTCCCTGTTGGGTGCTCGTTTGCAAGCTCATTAATAAGGTTTTCTCCTAGGACCGTTGCTGGGAACGAAGAACATACAGTAGGGCTCTTAGTTTTCTAGCTTTCATTCTGGGTCTCAGCAAGGATACGGCGGCAGCACGCAGTTAAACGTTTAAAACAGAAAATAATTATGCTCGCGAGCTGGAATTCAAAGCTCTCTTTCCTTAGATGTTAGGCAGAGAACAGTTTTGCTTTTCATGTTCTGAGCTGTGTGACCCTCAACTCTTTCTGTGTGGTTTTTACTCTTTCGAATGTATGTCGATGGAGCGTTGCTGAAATTTACAACATGGTTGATTACAGCAGAACGTGATACAATTGTAGCCCGGTTAGTGGGGCTTCAGATCTGAGCGAACACACTCTTGTCAAATAAAAGCCTGTTTAAAGGAGAGCAGTTCAGTGTCTGAGCGTTAAAAGAAAACTGTCTAAATAGCATCAAGGTGGCAACACATAGCGACATGAGCTGGGAATTCAAAGAGAAGCTGTGACCCTCAGTATGAAATTCAGATTGCCGTGCGAGGGGGAAGCCTTACTCTGGACCCAGGTGAATCCAAGGCTCTGGAATGACTGCTGTGTGTCTTTTGCTTTCCCCCATCACAGCCTCGCCCTTTAAAATGTTTTGCAAAAATCCTCCTCCAGTGAGGGTTTTGTGTGTGTGCATATCTGAAAAAAAAAAAATTAAGAGATGAGTTTTGAAAGGGAGAATGAAAACAAAGACTCTCAAAATGGGCGTTTGAATGCCTTCCCTGCTCTGCTTATCATCCGACAGTTCATCGTGTTCGTGGGTATCATTTTCAAAATGAGTTTTATTGACTCAGTGTAGCCAGGTATTTTGTAAATCCATATTCCTGTGCACCCAGGGTCTGCAGAAGGCTTGATTTTTTTTTCTTTCATTCCTTCAATTGGGGGAAATTTGGGCATTGAGGAGATGATCAAAATCTATTCTTTATCTGTGCCAAAATAAATGTTTGTCTGGTATCGATGGTGCCCTGCAGTGAAGAAGGGATAAAAACCTGGAAATTGGAAAATCTTTCCTGTTTGGAATGGAAGATAAGATAAGATAAGACACAGTTTCCAATGGCAGCACCCATATCACATTCTCTCCCCCATCAGTTCTGTTCCCAGGTTGTATTCTTCAAAGCATAATAACTGGCGTTTTCTGATTTGCCCTGTTTCTCTGTGATCTCTGGTTTTTTGTTTTTCTTTTAAAGGATGTGCTCTTCCTCCCACTCTCCCTTTCCTTTATTTTTTTAAAGTGATAAATTGAGTCTCAGGGAAGTTATTTCTGGGTTTATCATTCCTCTTGAGAAATAATCAAGGCATGGCGACCCCTTGAATCAAACTAACGTTTTAACGTATCATTTTTTGTGTTAACACAGAGTAGAGGTGGGTCTCAGTTCCTGACACTATTAACTCTACAGAGCATTGGTGAGGCATTTTGCAGTGCCAAAGGGGACAGGAGGCTGAGTACCAATACTCAAAAAACAGCGAGTTAACATTGGGCCAGATACATTGTGAGCAAGACTTGACTGACATGACTCTTGGGGAAGAAGGCCTTTGCCATCTTCCCTGCCTTCTTGATAAGAGGCGTCTTAACTAGGACTGTCTTCCCGTGTCTCACTGTCTGACCTAATGTATTTGGGAGAGATGTCTCTCTGTGGCTGTGGACGTTGAATACTATGTGGTGAAAGTAGGCTTCTCATGTGCACTCTTAATGGTTTTTAACTCAAGATCAAATGTTGATTCTGTGGAAGTTGAAGTGGTTGTGAAGCGAACACCTCAAAAATCTAAAAAAGAATGGTCCAACATCTTTTATGATTTCCTTTAAGATACCACCTTGAGATACACCCAAAAATACTAAGGAAATGTGGAATGAAATGGAAGCATGTAAATCACAACACCTGGGCTGAACCTCAGACGTGGGCAGCCGGACTGACCTTCTAAAAGAAAAAGGGAATTATGTCTTGCGATGGGGGCTTTTAAAGTGATTAAACAGGGAGGCTGTAGGACCAGTCTAATTAGGTGACTCTGATACCTTGGTAACTTACATAAACAAACTGAAACCTAATCTAGGGTCACTGGACTCCCAGGAAGTGAAGCTTAAACACAGCCAATCACAAGCAGCTAACCAGGCTTCCCAGATAAGGCAACAGCTCAAATGCTAACCAATCAAATAATTCCTTTGCTTTACGTCCACGTCTTCTCTGTAAAAGCCTTTCCCCCAGCTCTTGTTGGAGCATTTGCAGTTTGGGTTGCCCTGTTCGAATGGATGTATGCTCAAACAGACACTTGAAAATTTTAACGTGCCTGGTTTATCTTATAACTTGGCTAAGATGGATTCTGGGCTGCTTGTTGTTTTGTTTTCGTTTTTGTTTTTCTTGTAGCAGAGCCAGAAGTCCATACCCCAATATTTTCCCTGCTGTCTCATTCATTCATTCACTTGGTAAATCTGTATGGAATGCCCACTGCATGCCAAGCACTGGCACTGTTCTGGGCACCAGGGATACAAAAAAAAACAAGAAATTTTCTTCTTATAGAGCTAACGCTCTTGTGCAGGAAATCCTGCCATGAAGGCTTTCTCACCCAGCATTCACTTTCAAATTTTGAGGATTTCTCAACGATATGGAAGAGTGCTGTGTGATAGTGAGTGTGCACCCCACTTAAAAGGCACTGGAAACAACTTTCTGCCACAACATCACAGAATAAAATTTGATTCTGTTGGATAAACAGTCATTTCAATATCCACAAAACTACTTACAAGTTGCAGCAAGAGGAAATTGCATTTGACTGTGGAAAGTGGCGCGGGCTCTCTGGCCCCACGGCCGCCCCCCCAGATTTGGCTCATCCCGCTAGCAATAGCTCAGCCCTCCTCTCCAAGTGCGGCTTAAGTGCTCCGATTTATACAACAGATGCGCCAGCAGGAGGTCCTTCACCTTGCGAACAAACAAAATAAGCGGCAGTGAAAATTGTTCATGAATGAATGATGACAATGGAAAGCAAACCTTTTGCAAGATGTTCTCGTTAACTCCTCTGAGAGCTCGCTGTGACTCTGTTCTCTAACCTGCCCCAACCACCTCGTGGGACAAGACATCGCCCTCCTTCAGAGCAAAGCGGTCCTCTCTCCCCGCCATTTAGGTGGCCATGTTATAGGGGCTGATTCTTGCTTTCGGCTCCAAGAGCCCCTCCTACTCACCAGATCTCAGGGTTATCTCTGCATTGTCGTGCTCCTCCAAACTGCAGTAATCCTCCATTGATGGACAAAGATTTTCAGTCAGTGCTTCCGCAGCCGAATGCACAGGCACTGACCCAAACCATCTCCCAGCTGTTCTGATACATCTGGGGCCCCGCTGCCCTGCCTTCTCCCCAGTAGGCCTGAAACAATTAGCACTTGGTCCACAGGCATCCAGTCTCACTCTAACTGGTGTTTCAGAATATTGGGCGACATCGAAGTAAGGGCCACTGAAGCGCCTGTGTCCCACGGGCACCTGCAGGAGCAGATTTGCCCTCAGGTCCTTGGGCCGGCATGCCATCAGCACCTCAAAGAGCATTTGATGCCCACATCCCCTGATGGAGAAACTCCCAGGGAGGGAAAGTGTCAGGAGCACCTGGAATGACAGGCCTCCCCCTGCCGGAGTATCAGGGCGCCTTCCCTCTTGCTTCAGTTCTCCTCCTCTCTGGTACCTGGGAAGGGTGACACCCCAGGCAAAAGGAAACCACAAAGTCCTTTTTCAATAAGAAATGTTATTAAAGACCTGATGTGTTAGTGTGAAGAAGACTGTGACTTTTCATTTACATGGGAAAGTGACATACAGGTTCCAGCGTCTTGAGTTTCATCTTCTGAAAAGATCATAGAATGTAGTGCAAGGTCAGGCTGGCATGAAATCAATTGAAATCTGCCAGCAAGCCATTCTAACCTCTTTAAGAGTTTCCTTTTATATATATTTTTCCCTTTATAGAGCGAGCAAAGTCCATTTAAAGAGAGTCTCATCAAATCAGACTGTCTTTCTAATATTATTTTTTTAATTGGTTGCCGCTGTAGTGTGACCTAAAGCCTCCTGGTATTTAACCCTCTGTGTGACTTTGACGAATGGACAAATTTTGTCTGCTCTAGCAGTCTTGTTAAAAATCTTTCACGGGTTTTTTTTTGTTTGTTTAATTACAGTGTATTATGAAAACCTCAGATCCCTCAACCTAATTGATTGGCTGTTGGTGATGCCATCTCTATAACTAATGTTCCATGAGTGCCCAGAACGAACTATTCTTCTTATTTTTGTATAGCAGTTCCATTTTATAATGACATGAAGCCACTCTGAGTGATAAATTTCTGGGCAGTGACTGCACTTGGGTAGAAAGTGTCACCTGGCCTTGTGCCTTCCAACACCAACCAAGGCATAAAACGATCACCCAGAAAACATCCTGGGCCTTACCTCATTACTTAAAAATAAATCTTGGAGTTTGGTTCTGTTTCAGAAAAGATTCGGTGGGTTATAATATTTGATTTATGAACATAATTAAAATATAAGTGGTAAGCTCTGGGCTATTCAGTCAGCCACATGGGTTGTTCAATATTTTGACATATGCGCCTTATATTCAGGATCTTCCTGGGAAAATTGAATCCCTGGATTCTAGAGGTGCCAGTGGGGTCCCAGGGCTTCTATTGCACCTGTTGAGAATACTCGAGTTCCTCTTTCAGGGCGAAGGAGGGAGAATCGAATTTGGTTTTTAAGTTTCCTTTACCCAGAGATGGATCTTGGCACATAGACCCTCTGTTTGGCGCCTAGGCTGGGCGTGAAGATAGCTCAGCTGCCCACAGTCGAATCATATGCCTGCAAATACTGCACATGTCACCAGAGGAGGGCATTTTTCTGCATAATACAAGCAAAATTAATGTTTACCTTTCCAGCCAGCTATTAAGGTAACTGTGGCAGCTGTACCCATAAGTAGATGGTAGATGTTTCTCCAGAAACCGAAAGAGTAAATTGGGAAAATCAGTTATCAAAATTGAGGGTGTACTTCCTATGGCTCAGTATATGATTTTTTTTTAACGTAAATTCCAGGTACAGCAAGCCCTTCGCTTAGTCTTCCCAATTTATGTGAGTAATTGACAACTGGTAAATAGCCATTAGGAACGTGAAAAGCATTTAACTAAAACAAGCTCAGTGGTACTGAAAAGGCAGGGCGGATAGATTTTCAGCACTGTCTTTATTATTAATGGAAGTTGAGCATGAAAAAACCCTTAGTGAGCTGTGCTGAAAAATACACTCTCTCTGTTTGCTTGTAAATTACACAAAGAAAAAAAAGGACCAAAAAAAAACCTTCTACATAGACCAGCAAGCATTCTGCTTCCCCTTAGTTAATGGGTCAAAGTCAGCAGTGCATGGAAAATGCAGACCTTCCGTGGATCAGAGATTAACCTATAAGCAAATGTTACATTTCAGCCCAAATCTGGGGCTTTAAATTTAGCCTCGCCCAGAACGGTTCCCTGGGTAAGAGCGACAGAGGTTCCACTCACCAGGAACTCCTAAGTGCTGCTTTTTCTGGGTAGGAACTCTAAGGGAGCCGGTGTTTTGTTGTCTGTATTTTCAGTGGCATAACCTTTACCTATTATTTATGTATTTATTTATTTTGTACCTTTTGGGGTATCTTTTAAACTTTACCAACTAGCTCTGTGTGCATGTGTGTTATACCACCCAAAAAAAAAAAAAAAAAAAAACCAGACCCGCGAATGTCACCCAGTGGTTGTATTCAGCCAACGAGAGCGTCTGCAGCTCTAGGCCAGCAGCCAGCTCTCATGCAAGATCATCCTGTCTACCCTTTACGAGCGTCTCTGCCTCTTTTTAACGACCTCCTTCCCAACCCAGTTATCAGTATCTGGAGACCCCCACGCCATCTTGCTGTTAGACATTTCCTTTGTCCACAAGTCCAAGAATAGAACCGTGTTACTTGCAGGGGTCAGCTGGAGCTGTCGGGCCTGTTAACTTATGTTCTCTGGCAAGTGACTTAACTCCTTAGAAAGCATCACCAATTCAGTGTGCAGTGCACACTGATGTGCAAGAAGCCTCTCTTAAAAGGTTTTGAATGCCACGTGGTTTTCAGAGACATAAGAGGAAGCTCCAGTGCTAGGAACACGACTATAAAAATACATCCAGAAAGCAGCTGTCCCTAGAGAGGACCTTGTGCAACTTATTTGGCAGTGTACAGGTTGAGATCGCTGAGCCCTGCCGAATTGCTTTTTGCTCTGTTATTCCGTGGCGTGAATCCGTATCGCTCTTTGCTCACTTTTTCCATAGGGTGAATATATTTAATGAACTAACCATTGCTTGTGAAAGGCCAAGGGGCTATTGTTTAGGGGGTGGGATTGTCCGAGAAAGTAAAGTTATGGAAATTATTTTGACCTTTCAGCCAACTGACGTCCTGCCCTTTCACCTTTATTACCTCTTGGGTACCTTTCCAAAAAATATACATTTACAGAGCCGCAGAATTAACTGAGAAAACTGATTTAGGGACTGATAGCTTGTTAATTCAGCAGAGGAGAAAAAAAAAAATCTCCCAATTCCACTGAGGTTTTATTTGTAAATGTATTTGTGTGTGCATCTTAGTTAATTCCAGCACCCCAACCCCTGTACCTCCTAGCCTTCCTCTTTCATTCCCACACCCCCACAAACTCACAAACACAGTTTTTAAATAGTGGAAATAAGATCTCCATCACTAAGATATTCACTTACACTGAGGAATACATCACTTAGGAATACCTAAGTACTTTGCTGCATTAGGAAGCCATACTTGGTATTCTTGGTTTTAATTATGAATTGCCATTGGGAAATGTGGTTTTGAATCAGAAATCCCTCCCGACGTACATTTCATGGGGCTGTCTCTCTTTATGTTATCTCTGTGACCTTGGACGACCTACATCATTCTCTGGGTCCCAATGTTCTCATCCTTATAACTAGGCTCCTTCCACCACCAGTGATGATTGCGACGATAGTCGGCTCTCAGTAACTGTCAGTTTCCTTCCTTCCTTCTTCTATGTTTACGTTTTGACATCATGGAGTTTCATTAAAGGCATCCAGAACCTCCCAGTTCTTTATTCTTAGAGCCATTTGAGTGGAATTCAGGAGTTTTGCCTCTCCCACTGGAACACAAGAGCACAGAAGAGGCAAACAATATGCAGTGTCACAACATATTGTCACATAGTAGTATAGGATCTGTGATAAAATGTATCAATTCTGAGCACCACATATATCTGTGGCTTCACCTCAGCATGAAGGCAAATGAGTTTCCTTTAGCTTGAGTGAGTCTGGAGATAAACTTCAATGTAACAAAATGTATTTCACAGGAAATGTTTGATGTGGCACAGTTGGCTTATGAATCTCTTATCTGTTCGTGGTTCGCTCCTTAGAGTTATTAGTCAATTTAATTTGAGCAAATGCCAGGATTACTAACTAATTAGAAGGATGTTACTGAAGGCAGGAGGATGGGGGGAGAGTGAGTGCTGCCGGTGTGGGGTTTGTGACAGCGCGTGTGTCTGGTTCTGCCTGATGATATCATTTGCTAAACATTATACTTTGTGTTGTTGTCACACAGATAAGCCGCAAGTGCATATTCAGATGACTTATCCTCTACAAGGCCTAACCCGGGAAGGGGACGCGCTTGAGTTAACATGTGAAGCCATCGGGAAGCCCCAGTAAGTTCCGAAGGCCAAGGTTGGCAGAGGGTCGTGAGCAGTAAATGTCACAACGCAGAGATGTGCGTTCACAACTCATTGGCTTGTCACCTGTCTCCTGCTGTCAAGGATGGAAGCGCTTTCAGGAAATAAAAGAATATCCCGTGAAAAGGGAAACGAATAATCTCTGGTCCTTAAGGGTGAGGATCAGGAGAAAAATGAAATGCCAGCTCAGACTGAAATCTCAGCTAATTCTATTTTATTATCATCAACATGATTGTCAGCACTGTTTTCTCTCACACACACAAAATAATCCTAATAAATTTTTAGCGGGCCCATAGTCTAATGATATATCTGCTACCTTCTGTGTTAATGTCTAAGCTGCTGGAAAGATGGTTTTCAGGCTTAAATTAAGCCACTGTGTTTAGGGCCAGCTGTAGGCCAATGAATTTGCCCTGACTTTCATTTTTCCTCTTCTCTCAAGGAAAAGTGACTCCTAGAAATATTTTCATTAGTAAGGAATGGTTCTGGAATTTTTCTCAAGGAACATATACATACTACTGCATAAGAGAAAAGAACTAACTCTTATTTTATTGGAACACTCTTATTTTATTGACAAGTATGAAAAAGCTAATTCACTTGCTCCTGCTAAATGAATGAAAGCGAATTAGGGAAACCACATATGTTATCTCCATAAGACAGCGCCCAAGCCACGTGGTGGTACCACGTTAGCTATTACTCAGTTTAGTTTGGGGAGGAAGAGGGAATCCTTTCATCTTCCTAATATGAGTGAAAAGTGTTTTTACCTGTTTCTGAGGGAAAAAAACAATCCGTGGACTCATCACATGGAACCACAGGTCCATGTGGGCATTGGGAGCGCTCAGACTCCTAGTGGCCCCAACAAAAAACAGCATTGAGCTCCCTCTGCTGTCCCTGTACTGTGATTTTTTTTTCCCCTCTCAGAGTTTTGCTAACCAGCATCCTTATCACAGTTTTCATACAAGGACCCCGGAGCATCTTAACAAAGCTTCCCCAAAGTCTTTGGAAAGAATTCTCCCTATTACAGCTAAGCGATGCTCGGTGATGGGGAACACAGAGCCGCAGGGAGCCTGGCTGCCGTGGGCTCTCTTCCCACGTCAGCCCTCCCTACTTTGTGCGCACTTCTCCAGGGGCAAGAATTTGCTTCTCTCTATAATAACCGTTCAGAGCTGTAAAGATCACCTTTGGGAAGGAGGAGGTGGTCTCGGTTCTGATTTGCTTTTCCTCGGGTGTTTCCAAGTGACTTGATTTTAAGCGCTTCCAGCTTTAGCAGAGCCGTCTTCTCTTTTGAACTCTGCAAAAGACTCAGCTCTTTCTTTGTGTAACCTGTTTGAATTCCACCCCTGTTAGCCTCTTTCCTTCAAAACAATCCGGTGGCAAAAAAAAACCTGTCGCCATCCCCTTGCCACATGCAATAGCACATTCAGCCACGTTAACCACATTTACAGACTGTGGCTTGCTAACCTGTAGTTTGTTTCCGTGCTTTTTTTTTTCCCTCTGAAGAAGGTACTGTGTTCAATTGAATGTGCTGTAGGGCCAGTAAATTACATGTTTCCTTCAGGACATTTATGCCAGAGAGAGTGTTTGTTCCTCTCAAATAGGACCGGGTCCCTGGTTGTATGAGCAACACGTGGTACTCGGCCTTCTAGCATATCACCTATTTATTTTCTCAAGAAATTGCATACAATAAAAATGGTAATTTAACATGCCATTAAATGTGGTGAATATTCTCTGCACTTACCCCACTGATGGTTTCAGCTGTCAAGCGGCAGGACCAGAGGTCTGACGGCCTTTGGTCCTATTAGCCATTGCCTACAAGGTGGACATTTGCAGGACTAATTTTTAAATAATTTACTGGGTTGTGACAAACCCATGTGTAATTAAAGAAAAATTGTGACTTCACATCCCATTTGAAAACTGGAATGCTACTTGACAGGGCTCTGTTGAGTATCCGTTCTTTATTGAAGTAGGGGTCTTGGGTCACAACACGGTTCCTAAAGGAAGCTACTTTTACGCTGGCATCTCTGTGGCCCTTTCTTTCAAAAGGAAATGTTCAGGCCTAGTCCTAGGTGGCCTCGATTCCATAGTGGATTGAAGGAGCCGCCCTGAAGAGCTGAAATTAGAAATTCAGTGAGTTTGAAAAGATCCTGTGTGTGGCATGCAGTTTGGGCACTGGAGCATCTTATGAAATTCACTTTTTCCTGATGGATACAAACATGGCCTTTAAATCACTAAAACAAACTCCTTTCTGATAAGCAAGTGCCGTAGGACCCTAGAAGTCCACGTGGAGGTGCAGTCCCTCCACAGCCATTACCCTGAGAGCTGGTCCCTCGAACTGAGGGCCGGCAGGTGCACACACAGGGGAGATGGGGAATGGCCTACAGACCTTGGAGAGACAGGGAAGGAAGGCATTTTGCCAAGGAACATATAGATTAAGTGGGTTGGGGCATCAGAGGATACGGTGGCATCTTGAGCTGGAAGAGGTGGGGTTATGGGTAAGGGATAAGGGGAGAGGAAGTGATTGCATCTTTCCAGAATGAAAAGAGGTGATTTTTCAAACAGCAGAGGCCAGAGAAAGCACTATTCAGATGTAAAGTCCATTCCTTTTTTGCAAAACTTGAAATCCACTTAAATATCACAAGTGGCTTTCTAAGCAAGGATCTTGGTGTGTTAGTAACCATGAGATTAATGCATGAATCACTAGCCAAGGATTTGATTTTTTCCCCCTAATTAATGAGATGATTAACAATAGGTGAGCTCTGTCCTGTCTGAATTGGTGTGAAGCCACACAGCAGGGCATAAAAATAGGGCACATTGGTTTATTTGCTGATTTGTTGAAGATGAATTGGAAATAATGAGATTCCTGCTTGTGGTCTGTTGAAAGTTTTTCAACACCTGATAATTTTTTTTAATGATATTCCAAACAGATTTGTGGCGCCTTCACAGTTGTAATTCTGTGAACTTAAAATATCTCCAGTCGGTCCTCTTTAATTGTGTCACCCTGCATGTGATTCATTTACTGCGTGGTTGAGAAGTTTGACGCAGACGTCTTGGTGGGAAATAATAATGCTGCCGATCTCTCTCCCTCTCCTCTGCAGGCCGTTGATGGTAACTTGGGTGAGAGTCGATGATGAAATGCCTCAACACGCCGTCCTGTCGGGGCCTAACCTGTTCATCAATAACCTAAACAAAACAGATAATGGTACCTACCGCTGCGAGGCTTCCAACATAGTGGGGAAAGCTCATTCGGATTATATGCTGTATGTATACGGTACGTGAGAAGGTGAAGCCCTCTTCCATTCAGCTCATTCACAATGTAGCTGCTGCTGGTGATTCATGCCCAGAGCTTTTGGTCAAGTTGAAAACCAAAAAACCAGTTTGTTTCCTCCAGCGATGAAACGAGCCTGGCCTGAGGTGGCGTTCAGCACCTCCACCCGGAGGACAGCGCCTTTCCTTCTCACCGTCTAGTCGTGGGGATTCCCCACGAGATCCCATGCTCTGCTCACGCTGAGTAGGGCAGCTCTGTCCTCAAGCCCCGGCTATGGAGATTATGTGAGAAATAATGACTGCGAAATTCCGCCTTACCAATTAGTGGCTTTTCAGCTCAGAAAGTCTATCCCCAGTGGTATTTCCGATGATACCTGGGCCAGCCTTTCTCCTGCTTTGATGAGCAGAACTATCCTATTTTCAGCATGAAGCTATTACATTCCAGATGTTGCAAGCCAGTAAATACTTGGAAAAAATATAACATCCTTGGTAGCTACGTTAAGCACCTCTAGCTGCTGCTTTAGACAAAAGGGTTTTTTTAATTTTATTTGTCTGTTTTCCTGGTATCTTTTTACAGATTATTAAAGCACATTATCATGAATTGCACTCTCTTATCAACAGATATGTATTGTGCATCTATTTGGGCCAGCCATTTTAAACTTACTTCCCATTTGTAGCATACTGTCAATTTTGTGTCTGGTAAATATTCTCTATTTAGTGGAGGGGTGCACTGCCTCTGTAGCCTTACGATGATAAATTGAGTCTCTTCTGTCCAATTGAATCTCTTAGTTAGTTTCACGCCAGGAAAAATAGTCATGAGCTGACATGACACAGAATGAGTAACTCGAGGCATGATAGTTTCAGTATCTTGTAAATCTTATGAACGTGTGTGCATTTCTTTCCTCATGTTAGCAGTGTAAATGATCCAAGTATAATTGTATGTGACTCTGCACATATATATATACACACATAAACGTATACATGGGGTACTTATACCATAACATCTTAGAACCTGGCCACTTTCCCTGTGAAAAATACAGGAATAGCAATTTTACTGATGAAATGGAAACATGCTTTATACCATATCTATGTGGATATGAAAATATAATCCTTAGCCTATACCTGGGTTTTACTTTTCCTTAGCATAATGCAAAATTAAAGGCTCACATCTAATCACTTTGTGTGTAGACATCTGAGGTGTGTTCTTTGCACACTTCCCATGTCATCTGTGGTCTACACATAATAGCAATCATTCTCCCCAGTTGCTAAGGAGATCAGAGTGAGGGAATGGCCATCTGTGTAGGTGCGAGGAGGTGCTGCGTGCCCCGTTCTCAGCCCTTTTGCTCCTACGTCCCTCCTGCTCTCTTAACATCAGGGTTTGAGTTCCATGTGAGGCCCCTACATTGCTATTATCCAAGTTTACAGACTTCCATTCAGCGCTTTTTACAAATGGCAGATTATAAAAAGCAGTGACAAATTTCTGCCAGTCTATTATATGCTTCCTTGATTCAGAAAGCTAAGTTACCTGGAAAAACAATTTTGATTTGTTGTAACTCCTGGTCTGACATCTCAAGATGAGAAACATTTTGTGGATTTGATGGACAGATATATTTGAATAATTTTGGATCCTAGCTTCTGGCTAGCATCTACTGAGGGCTTGCTCACTTCATTCCATGCATGATCTCCTCTCATCTCCATGAGGCAAGCATTATCATCAGCCCATTTTACAGATGACAGAAGGAAGCTTAGAAAGGTCCCAAGTTCCCAAGGTTACTAAATACGTTCCAGAGCCAAGATACTTTGACTTCAGAATCTACAGAGAAAGGTGTGTCTTTCTCTTGTAGTTCCTTTTCTTTTCATTGCTTCTCCATAGAACAGTTCCCTCCAATATAAGACTGTTCTTTTGGAATTAACTCACGGGGCCACTGTGCATTATTTGAAAGCCAAGAAACATGTGCATACACATATCTCCCCAACCCAAGATGGTGCGCTGTGCCTGGTAGGGGTTTGCTGGATCCACGATATACAGCCTCGCTCCCTTGATCTGTGTTAGCAGTAATGCTTGGGATGGCAGGCTAGACTACTAACCTGAGGTTTTGCTAGTCTATTGATAAAATATTCTCACAATTTGAGAAGGTGGTGAGTAGGATTTCTTTTCAAAGCCAATTCATTAGACTTCAGCAGCAGCTTTCAAAGTTCTTTACGAACTAAGAGTTAACATGCCTTTAAAATGTTTAATTTCTCTGGAAGTAACTTCTATACTTGGGGAATCTCTGGTTAGTGCCTGAGCCCCCGTTGGTTTTGTTCTTTTAGCCTCTGTGTCAAACACAGCTTATGAGCTCTGACTCTTATTTTCTTAACTGGCGACCTCACATGACTCTTATTGCTAGAAATGATCTAAGCATTGAGGTTCTACCTGGTAACAAAATCTAATTCATTTAGTTCACTTGAGCCACATGTGAAGGACAAGATAAGCTGGTAGTGATGAAAATAATTGAAAGTCTGTGATTTTCACAAAACGAAAGGGACTAGTGACCTTTTTCCTGCAGTCTCTGCCCTGGTTAGTCTCCCCCTTATTCATCATCATAATTTCAAATCATCTTCACGTGCACTTTGATGGTATCGTGGACATCACACAGTTTGGCCCAATACTTAGAAATTGGTACAGAAATGGCATTATAGTGTATCAGGGGAAGTCTCCCAGGTCCAGACATTCCTTTTCAGTGATAAGGATTGTAAGTGAACCAGAATAGAAAAACCACACTAGTGGCCCATGTGCTGAGCAGCAGCCTCATTCCTGGGGACCACTGAGCTGGGGAGTGGAGGGAGCGGGATGTCTTCAGGGGCCAGTGCCATCGCTCACCTGTGTCCCCACCTGCAGCAAGCCTGCTTCCCCACCTGTGGCCTCCATAAAATGGTATCCAAGGAGCAAGACGGGAGCATACTGCCCATTCTTCATCAAAAAAGAGAGTTTGAACTTACTAATTTAATCACATCTACTTCTTGGAGGAGAATAAGATTTTTTTTTTAATGGATTCCGTTTTGGACTCATGGGTGAGGCTGCTTTAAATAGTAGTTTAAACTGCTTACATCCCCAGCTTAAATCAAGAGTCTCCCCAAAAAGAGACCAGTTTGCTGTTGATTTTTCCCTATCAAATGCATACAATTGTATATGGGTAAGAGAAGTTTGTGGGGAAAATTCAAAACTCAGATTACTGATCAGTGGTAGGAATCTTTTAAGCAGACCTTATCCACCAAGCTCCAGTGAATAATGTCGTAAACTTCCCGGAAGCTGTGCCAAACCCAATAAAGGTACAGTGTATAATTAAAGTTTGGATGTATTAATTAGACAATCTGAGAGCTCACTTGGAGATAAAAGGACACCAGATGTGTCAGGGAGAAAAAGTTGATGTGCTTTAGACAAAATTTAAAATCAAAAGCCTTCAAATCATCGTATGCTGCATTGTAGCAGAATGATTGCTTAGTTCAAAGTCTTGCTGACAGTTCAACACATTCAGTTTGATCATTTGGGCTTAGGATTTTTTTTTCCCTCTTTCATATTTGCCTTCCCTTTTCCCCCCAATAATTTTTGAGATGAGAGAAGAATATACAGTGTATCCTACACACCTGACAGAAGGTTCCCTATCGGATTCCTGGCTTTGAGGGTCAAGCCTGGTTTCTATTTAGTTCTCTGGTTTACAAGATGGAAAACGTTCCTTCAGTTTTATCACTGTCATCCGCCTAGGTCAGGCTTGAGCAAAGGCAACTAACTCATTAATATTTATAAGTTGTACAATTTATTGACTTTTAAAAACGAAAATCTCAGTAAAATCTCACATGCCTGGAACTTGATATTTAGCGGTGACATTCTCTCTTCTTTGTATTTATTACAAGTATAGAAGTAGTTTTACTTCCTGCTGGGATGTATTGATGGAGAATAATGAAGTTAACAGTCAGAGAGCAAGAGGCAAGAGCACTTTCTTCCTTGGCTGATAGGAGCCCTTTAGATAGAGCAGCGCCATCTCCTCTCTCCCACCGGTAAACATATAAAACAGAGTGACAACCATCATACCCTCTCGGGTGCCGAGTTGGTCTAACCTCACCTTTGAAATCGCATGGGGGTGGGGGCGTGTCCCATGTGTTGGTTTTTCCTCGCTTCTCTACATCTCCCCATCCCTAATTCACTTCGTTAATACAGACCTCCTTTCTTCTTTTCTTAGCTCTTCCAAATAAGGCTTGGGGGTAGAACTACAAGACATAAACCTTTGTTGAGTAGGGGGAGAGAAAACTTTTGGTTTTAAAGAGGGAACTCATCAAACAAACATCTCAGTGTCTTCATGCCTCTGTTTCGTCATTACTGCTCATTGTTGTGTTCAGCATTGTGGGTTTGATTTTCCTTTTTTTTTTTATCCAGATCCCCCCACAACTATCCCTCCTCCCACAACAACCACCACCACCACCACCACCACCACCACCACCACCTCCACCACCATCCTTACCATCATCACAGGTATGGTACCTTCATTGCCATTGGAAATGTCCTGAATGTGTATTGTCTTTCTGGTATGTATGAGAAGGGAGCCTAAGAAGTTCCCTTTGAGTCTTTGGACTTTCATTGTTCCTTTATTTCGGAACTTCAAAGACATTAGGTACTATGTTCTCCCGTTGAACTGAGGGGCCTCAGAAAACCTTTAACATCCAAACATTTAAGAGTAGAGCAGATATTTTGCAGAATTCTTTGGTTAGCATCCCCATTCAAAGCAAAATGTTAGAGAAAATGGCAGCCCGGCTGTTAGACACACGTGGATAGCTCATGCTTAGTCGTGGTTGACAAAATGGTAAGTATTCTGGCTTTGGAGCTTCTCCTTGTCTGAATTTCATCTTGATCCACATGAAGGAAAATACACACCCTTCCACAGGCCCGCATGGGCCGTGTTCCTAAGTGCATCCTCCTTCCAGCCCCGGAGAGTCCTTGCTGACAGCGTGTTGCCTGGGTCGTCACAGGAGATCGGACAGAATCACTGCCTTTTCCATGCCAGGCACCCACATACTCCTCGCAGCCCTCAGTTAAAGGTTGGAGGAGTGGGAGAGGCAGCCACAGTGGTTGTAACTCTGTGGGTTACCTCTTTGGACTGTCTGAAACTCTTATTATGCAAAATGAGTTTCAGCGTCTCCTATTTCTGACCATCACTGAGGGAGGAGGCGTGCCCTCCAGCCCCTCCCTGGTACCCAGCAGCTCTCCTATTGCTTGATGTTGCTTGTCCGGGAGCCTTGGAGTTTTCTCTGCCTCCCGAGGTGGGGAAGATCATGGCTGCATCATGTCAACTAGATTGCAAGGTTTCCTTAGGTAAGGCCTTGCCCATCCACTGTCTATAGGTGCCCTACCACAGAAACACAAAAAAGTAATTATTCAATGAGAAAAAAAATCTAAAAAATAACTTCCGTTTTATCTTGTTATCGCCCGCGACTGCAAGGTCCCTCTGAGCCATGTGCCATAGTGTGCAGTCCCATCACTGGACTTCTTTAAAAGCACCGCGTATTTGACTCATCATTACCCTCTTTACCACCCTCTTTACCACCCTCGACACAGCAGCCATCCTTTACGCTGATTTTCTGGGGCACGAGTGTTCACAGGAGGCAGGAAGATAGTCGCGACGTGAATTCAGAGCGTTCAGTGAAAGAGCAGGCCTCGTCAGTCCCTGAAGCAGAGCAACAGATTGTCTGATTTCAGTTCTCCTCACCTTTCTAGCCATGACAGTGGAACCAAGAGGCCTATTGAGTAAGCTGCTAGCGGGGGTTGCTCTGAATGGTGTTTGTGCAAACATCAGTGCCTGCACTTCATTTAAAACCTTCTGAAAATCCATCAGTTGGTCTGTGTGTCTCTAAACTCAGCTCCATCCAGGCTGCTTCCTGAAGTCTTGTCTGTGTGTATTTCCGGTTTAGTTTTCTGTTAGTTCCTCCCGCTTCGTAAGTAAACTCGGTTTGTTAGTGTCGACTCCTCCCACTTTCTGTATCGTTAATGAGCACAGCGAAGATGCTGCTTCCTCACGCTGATGTCCAGAGCAACCACACTCACAGCTGTCCAGGCCACGAACCAGGGATTTACCTTTCAGGATGTCTTCTGTCTTATTCAGGTGGTATAACAAATTAGGCTTGAGCTCCTGTTACCGGGTTTCCGAAAAGTTTCCTGTGAATGTTCCTTTGAAGGTCAGTGTAAATTACATCCCCCACTCACCACTGCCCTGCACATGCAAACCCTCTAAGAAAACCCTTCAGTAGTCTGTTTTGTCTTTGCAGAAGTTGCCCGGGTGTGAGCCTGACTTTATTACCTCTCCTTGTGGAAGGTTCCATCTGTGCAGCTCGCTAGCCAGGTTTCCACTTGAAGCCAGTCGAGCCCTTTATTCATTCGATATAAAATGCCACGTTTCTCTTTAATACGGAACAGCACTTTTCATTTTGGCTGGCCTCTCACTAGCTTAGGTTGTTTTTTTTTTTTTTTAAGGACCTTTCTTAACACTTCCTGACCTCATCCCCCTTCACAGTCAATCTCAGCAGCTCAGCAGAGGCGCCTCAGTTCACAGCTCTTAATCTTTCACTCCAGACTAAAGCTAATCTCGTGTCCTCCAACAGCTACGCCTCACTGTTATCAGAGTTCCGACCGCGGAGACTCGGTTTAAGAGGAAATTATAAAAACAAACAGTGCTATATTTCTGTCCACACCACAGATACATCTGTAGGGACTTGTCTGCCCCTATTTCTCTCCTCCTGGCATCTCAGCTCAAGGTAATGTGAGATGATCTCATGGATGCCCTTTGGCCTCTTGATGTGAGCTGTCGAACCCTCTCGACACCCAGAATGCATTTGCAGTGATGAACGCCCAGATTCTCACTGGCACACCCAACAGTAGTTAAACTGAAATTGCCCCCGAAACAACCTTGTCCAATCCGTTGCCTTAATGGATGTGATCTTCCAGGCTTACTGTGTCTTAACAAGCCGTCTTATATATATTTATCTTGCCCAGAAAGTACACTTGTAGAATTTAACATTTGCTCCTTTCTTCAAACAGATTAAAGGTTATGGAGCTGAATGATTCTGTGTCCCAATTTAAAGGTCCAGGCTATCCCCTGGATTTAGATTGGCTCCTAAAAACTCCTCCAGACTGCATCTTGACAAATGGAGAGCTAAATTAATTTCCGCTCTTATTCTCTCTTGTACTTGTAGTGTTTGGTACATTACAGCCACCATTAGCCTTAAAAGCTTCAACAGCTAAATCTAGTGACAGTAACGTAGAGCCCAAGCTTAAAAAAAAAGAGAGAGAGAGAAAGAGGAAGTCCACAGTCATCTATTTCTTTTCTCCCAGTCAAATACAGTAACTGAAACCCATTCCCTAGGTCAGAATTTCATTACCAGAACAATGAACAAATGCAATAGAAAAATATTTTTAAACTCGGAGAGTCATAGTTGATTTCTGATTTCTCTGGAAGGAAGTGTTCCAGTGCTATCTTTTATCTTCCATAACCAGAATAATCGAATTGTTCCCCCTGTTAGGGAGGCAGGCCTTCATTGAGTTCCAAGCCACCCGACTCCTTCCAAACATGTTAAACTTTATCCTGGGGACCCTTGAAAAAGAGGAATTGTAAGCCCTGTCGGACTCAACGCTCCCCATCCAGAATCACAGACAGTGGTGGGTGGGCAGGGCAGGGCATCTCTGTGTCCCATCCATTCTGCGTGGGGAGGTGTCCTGACTTACACGTGAAGGCTACATCTAGAGGTATCTTCATCTACAGAAGATTTTGGCAGGCTCTAGAGTACCGAGTGGAATATTTGATGTCAATTTGCCATGTCAACATTGTTCTGGCCTTATAACTATTCAGCCATTAATGTCATTAGAATCTCTTTCTAAATAAGAAACCATTTGAGGGGTGGAATCAGAATGGGAGCCACACAGAGCCCCACTGCACTCTTTCCCCTAAGATTCTGTGGTGTCTCTGTTCTCTTTCATGTACGTTGATCTTCTGACCATATATTTCTGTTTCAACTATTGGTTACTGGCAGGTCCCCACTCCTTTTTTTTTTTTTTTAATATCAAGTTGTCCGTGTGGTTTCATTCATGAAGATATATGCTGTAATATGGAAAAGCAAAGTGAATAATTTAAATTGTCTCTGGCATCCTCTGCTAAAATACAGAGGGACAGCCAGCCATCACCCAGGGGAGGAGTCCTTCATGCAGATTCCTTTCAGAAACCAGAATCAAAGAAAAATCTACTGCCCTGGGTAGCGGCGAAGGGGGCGTCGTTTGTTTGTTTCAAACTTTCTTTGAAATTAGTTGATTTTATGTATTAGGTGTACATAAAATTTCCTGTTTTTGTGTTTGGTGTTAGCTTTCACCCCTGTCTCAATCATCTTAGGAAAATATTTTGTGTTTCCCTCCCTAGTTAATGTGGCTATTGTATTATTTCTGCCTGGTTGTGCCCCTGAGTTAGGTGCTTGATGAGAAGTACCATAGGAAATTCTCAGCTCTTGGTTTTAAACACCCTGAGCAGCTTAAATATAAAATTCAGGCCAAGAGGAGTTCAACCTGTAGGTCACACTTGTAACACACGACTGTCAGAAATTAAAAAATTAAAATCACCTTAGACTAAGAAATGAATAGCTCTAGGGCCAAATTTTGAAACACATTTAAATCCTTTCATAAGAATGAAGTAGGTCATTTCTAAATGAGTTTTTCTCCTTTTTAAAGTACATATCCAATTAAATAGTTTGTGTTTCTTGGAAAAGAAAACAGCACGGTTTTTCATACTGGTATCGAGGTACTCAATGCCCAGCGCACCTTGGAGAAAGTGAGTTCTAACCCCAAGCTCACATTATTTTTTGGCTTTCATAATCTCGTATCATAAGTTTTCTCTGTATAATACGGGTCAGATCACATAAATAAAGAAGGTGAGAACAGCCCTTATCCTTCAGTGGTATTTGTAGAAGGTGCCAAACTGGGGAAGCTCAACACCATAGCACTTGTTCTCAGTTTCTTAAATGCACAAGCAAGAAGTGCACCTGTCTTAAGACTGACTCTGTAACATGACCGGCTAAATTGCGTTAGGGAACCTGGCTCCACGTAGAGCTGTCTGTTCTCCAGGGTCTTAGCTTCCTGATTCGTAGTACGTGCTGTTGATATTTGCATGATGTACAGGGTAGGGCTTTTAGGCATTCTTTCAACACGTATCAAGGAACCATAATAGGTACAGCAGTATGCTAGTGCTCACGGAGACAGAAAATTCCTATATTCCTTAAAATATAGATGAGGGAATAGGTTATACCCATTGGAACTCAGTAGCACTGGAACTGAATGCAGTTAGGGCTGCTTCAGTGGCACAGAAGACTGAGGAGGGCATCACAAGAGAAGTAGAATTTGGTCTGTGCCAGCGAAGAATGGATAAGAAAGGATGGCATTTTGGAAATTCAGCATGAAGGCCTAACTTGACTTCAAGCATCTGTCTTCAATGTGTGTGTGTGTGTTCCGTGTGTATTTATGTTCTGGGTGTATGTTAAGCCGTTGTTGCTAAGAAATACTCATCTTGCATCCTAGGATGTTTACCAAATGGCCTTTTTTTCTAGACTTGGCATCTACTCCAGTAAGACTGGTTTTCACTCACCATTTATTAAATACTTACTGAATGTCGCTGATAGATTTGCCAATATGCCTGGTGACAAGCGTGTTATTAGGGTTCCAGTGGACCCTCATGAACCACCTTTATGTACTGAGCTACTTCTCAAGTTTTTGCCCCAAGAGTGTATGGACCATTTTCTTCCATACTGTCTTAAGTGTGTACATTTTTATTTTGCTGATGACAGTAAAATTATTATATATAATAGTATATATAACTGGCATCATTGCCAACCAGCTTTGGACCTATATTGACTGATGAGGGACCAGAAGAAAATAGAATACTGTAGGGATGAACATCACCTGATTCTGCCTTTTTTTTTTAAAAAAAAAAAAGGAACGAGAAATGGGAAATAAGATTTCTTTTCTAATGCTGCTAGCATCCTTTCCCATACTTTTATGCTCCTTGTGGAAAAATAATCCAAGAGAGAAAGAACTGACATGTTTTCATACGAAAGACTTTTATGCACAATGGTGCAAAAAAATAATATCCTAAAATGCAAGTTTCTCAGGATTAGAAGTGGTGGTTGGAGCTGTCTTTGTAGGGGAATTAAGGACGTGGCAGGAAGGACCCAGCCCTTCAGCGTCTAAGACGAGGTGAATGTCAGCTGCTGTGCCTAGAGCCGCTCCCCTCTCTCCGCCACTGTCACCCTCCTGCAACACCCTCTCCTCCTGCCTCACCCACGCCTTGCCCCTCTCTGTCCCTCCCCCGCCCAGCATTCCCACACAACGTGGGATAGCAATTGTTTTCCCTGTTAAATGAAACCACTGTACAGATTCCTGTTATTTTCCGAACATCTGGTTTGCAAATGAAACGATCTCAGGGGCAGGGCAGCACCCGTGAACAACTCTGAAGACACTTTTAACAAAACTTGAAATTGCGGAACCAAAAACAGAAACAAAAAACTGCCCCCCTTTCTGCTGTCCCGTGGCGCACAGCCTCTTCACTCAAAGGGGAGATGACGTTGAGACATAAGAGAGCTTTATTCTGGGTCTCCTGTTAGGGCCTATTAGCTTCCGTTCTCTTCTAAGACTTCTCCCTTTCCAGAGAATTGGGAGTTTAATTAAAGCCTAACATAGATGGAGAGAGAATTAACCGGGAAACCAGTAGAAAACAAATGTCAAAGTTTAATTTTCCAACACATATGTTTGCTTTCAATAGATTTCAGATAGGTCAAAAGGAAAGAAAGAAAGAGAAGGAAAGGAAAAACTATATTTAATATATATTGGCCAGCGCAGCACGACGCTGAGAATAAAATTGTCAGGGGAATTCCTTGCCTGCCCCAGCGTCTAGATTTAAAGCATCTCCGTAACACAAGCTGAAGGGGAATTCAATTAAGAAAACCCATTGGCTCCTTATTGACTTGAGTTAAGAAAATAAACTGAGGGAAAGTGTATTAAAATATGTCTGGACTGCTTAGTATGCGTTCGTTTCAGCTTATGACAATCAAAATGGCAGAATTTAAACTCTTTACAATTAAGCTCTGCTTTCGAGCAGATTGGGTTCTCCGGGTTATTACCCTGGGCATTTTTTTTTAACATACACCGTACTCGCACCCCTGCCCCCATACCTCCCCCAAAAATGCAGCCTTGAAGGGAACCTGGGCGTTGGAAAAGCAGGAGCACCACAGAGCAATTGGAGAAGAGAAAGTATTTAAGGTTGTGAATTTAATTTTGTTCTCGGATTTTCATTTTCATTTATGGCACCCGTTGTGTTTGAGACCACGGACTAATTTATGGATTAGTTTTAAACCCCCAGTCTGTCACACTCAATGAACAATTCTAAGTTGGAGAGAATCCATATGAAAGGATTAGAATCTGCCACAGTGGAGCTTACACATGACTGTTTCAACTAAATATTGCCCAGCTGCCTTGCATGCAGGGTTTTTTGTTGTTGGGTTTTTTTGTTTGTTTGTTTGTTTGTTTGTTTGTTTGCTACTTGGTTAAATGCCTAGTGTCTCTAATCTCACCCATTGTCCGAGCCTTTTCCTTTTGGAGATACCTTATCCTGCCACGTGAAATATAGTTGATGTTTAATTTATTCAAGGTAGAGTCTCCATAAACTGTTTGTATGGCTGGGAGACTGAGAAGTCGATATTTAGTGAAATGCTCATCTTTCAAATAGCAGTGCTGGCCCTGCCCTTGGATACCGTGTTTAATTATACTCATAAAGCAGCCAGAGAATGACTATTAAGATGGTCCACACTTAACTGGGTTTGTGAGAACATGGGATTGTTTTCCTCTTGACCATATAAAAGAAATGCACAGTAAATTTCACCCTCATTGTGATTAAAATGAAACTACAGACAATAGCTCAATGAGGCCTTTTTAATTTCATAACCCTACACCATCATAAGTCCAGCTCAACTCTTAGGGACCTATTTTTCTCCTAGGCTTAGCGCAAAGATTATTTTTTAAAGGCAGCAACAGAATGAAGTTTAAAAAAAGCCTTTGTGAGGGCAATTAGGCACTCTCGTTTCTCAAGTTAATTACAGTGTAAGTTACCTTATATTGCAAATTTACCGTCTGCGTTTTGCCTGTACACTTAGAATGTTATCAAACAATATAGTGACCCCACAAGTTGATTCACAGGGGTGGGCTAGCACATCTCTCCAGTCTCCTGATTAAGATACCTTAATAAATCCTACTTCACAGAGCAGCACTCACTTCAGAGCCAGGGTGTCTGTGGTTTCTGCATGAAGTCGTAATGCAATTATGAAGGAGAATTAGATTCTGTCATAGCACTCTCCTGCGGGGAGCACAAAGTCACTTCTAAAGATTTTTTTTTTCATTCTTTACTTGAAATAGCCTCTGTTCAGATACCACACCAGATGCTCTTAGAGAAATGAAATCAGTGACTCCCCCGATACACCCTCAATATCCATCTAAACTTTGTAGCCAGCCTGTATTTCTGCTGCCGTCTCCCACCCCTGGCTGATCGTGGTTCTGCCATTTCCAGAGACAGCACCTGTGTTGTTTGCCTTGAACATGTGTTTGCTTTTAACTGTTTCAGAACTGTGTGTTTTCCTTCCCAACATCTCGTTCTCTTTCCCGTTGGGTGCAATTGATGGATTTCCAATCCCCAGAATGGGGAAGCAAGCTGCACTGTGAACCTGCCTGTGTTTATCGTCTTGCCCCACAGGGAAGCTGACGCCCAGAGTCACTTCTCTGACCGTGATGTGGGGAGACAGTGAACTGGGGAGTCATTGGTTACTGCTAAGATAACGATTTTTGAGGACCCTTAAGGTTTACTCCACCTCTTTCTTTCCTCTTATACTAATGATCTACCTAGTGAAAATAAAGCCTATTAGAAGTGCAGCTACAAAAATAACAAGCCAAGGTGTTTATTGCTTTTTTTTTTAATTTTGGAAAGGAGCCAGTGCCTCACCATAAAATGTATTTACATGCATATAAGTGTTTCTGTACAAATGTGCATTTGATTTTTGCCCCCCTACCATAAGACTTGACTTAGATGTTTCAAGAAGGAGACCTGTCAGCTGTATCATGAGCATCTGATGTAGAGATGTTTCAACTGCACAATTTGGGGGATTGTTTTTTAACTGCTATTTTATGCATACAGACTTGACTTGTAAGTAAGTATTGTGCTCTTATGTGGTTTATGTTTTTCTTTCCTTCATCTATTCTTCAGAAGCTCGACTATAATTTATATTAAGCTGCAGTGGCCTCTCAGACGTCTGGTTAATTCTGGCTCCTTGGGAGGGCTCTGACTTTTTGAAGGTCTAGGGTCCTGAGGAAAGCATGCCAAATGAAGGGGAACACCGGTGTGAATTCATGTGTCATGTTTATAAATCGGAAGCACCAGGCTCCTTGGACCAAAAAAAAAAAAAAAAAAAAACCCAAAAGATATGTTTGGCATTTTAGTGCATTTAAACATTGCCTGTTTCAAGTCGGAGTCTTTTGAACTCTCCAGAACTCATGGAAATAATTACCAGCTAAATAGCTGCATTAGGAAAAAAAAAAGAAGAAGAAGAAGAAGTAACTACTTGCAGGGTTAACCCAGAATCCCACTTCAGCTCCACGTGACCAGCTCCTGTGTCGCTGTCACCACTCCTTTCTGGCCAGAAGAGGCTCGTGGAGGAAGACACCTTGAGAGGGTAGAGCTAAAAATTAAAACACGGCCAGATGGGTTGACATTGGAATGAAGTTGGCTAGAGGAATGGTGTTAAAACGACTCTGGAAAAAGAATACCATCGTGCATTTTGTTAGGTATTTATCCCACTTCCTCTCTAGCCAAAAAGTAAAAGAAAATGTCTCGAACCCCTTGAGGACGTTCCTGTGAAGAGGAACCAACACAGCAGGGCTGGTTTTGAAGCCCAGTAGAAGGAGGAAACTTGAATGGCATCAGAAACAGAAGAAGAAAGAGACGGGCCACAGTTTCTTCCACAGCAAGTGCATCTGGCAATGAAAACCCATCACGCGACATGTCCTAATGCAGCCCCGAAGGCAGGACTCCTGGCAGCTCCCGACAGCGAATGTGGTTCTGGACTGTGAGCAAAGGGATGGCTGGATGCTTTAATTTTTGGAATATCACATGATTAGAAGTGACGTTTGGCAAATTGTGTGGACTTGGGTGTTTCCAGTGCAGACTTTCCACTTGTAGATTGTCACAGAGCGGGGTGGGGGCAGGTAGAATTCAGTGATAGAGCCATGCTTGGTGTGTGTGAGCTCCTGGGTTCAATCTCCAGTGCCTCTGATAAGGGGGAAAAGATAAAATAAAATAGATTGTCAAGTAGTAAGATCTGCAGAGTGAGGGATGGGTCGGTAGTGAGTGCGTGCGTGTGTGTGTGTGGAGAAGCTAATCTGAAAACCTTTAACATGTTAATTCCCGTAGCCTCCCAGTTCACTGAACTGTCCAGCTAAACTCTGCTGAATTAACACACTGGATGGAAAACTTGAACCCACATATTCATCTACAGGCATCTGCGCTTAAGCCGGAAAAGGATGCTTAAAGTGCAATTGATTCAGCGACGCCTAATTGGCAGTCATGAAGGCTGAGTGCCCGGGTGGGTTGGGTTAAAACAAAGGCAATGTTTGAATGTATGAATCTGTCATTCAGCCAGCTTTTCCGTCACAGTCCTGAGCCTTGATGCGTTCAGAGCCATCTACCAGTCACTGAGTTTGCACTGGTGTTTCTCATCACTTTGCATGTTCCCCCGACTATTGACTAGCAAGTAAATATGTCCTGGCAAGACCCCCCAGAACCAAAGAATTTACTGTTTTCCTCACTGGCTCGCAGCTTTGAGCTGAAGGCATGTCTTACAACAGTGCAACTCACTTCAAATGCTTTTGGCTTTTCATTTATTATTGCTTGTCACGCGATGTTCTTTGAAAGCTTGCTCATATATTATCTGTTCCATTTTTTTCCATTTTCCCTTTTTTTGCATGCCGTTCCTCCTGTTTCTTCCCTTCCTCCAATCCTCTGTTCCCGTCTGTAGACCCAACGGCGACGACAGAACCAGCAGTTCACGGTTGGTACCACATTACTGTTTATCTACGTACTCAGCACTGCTGAGAGGCAAGACAAGCCTGGGAAAAAGAGAAATGGAGTCTTCAAGGGAAACCGCCTTCCCAGTAGCCCGATCTCATAAAGATACTATCGTTCGCGAGGCTTGAAATGATGTTGAGTCTTGTCATTTCTGTTGTGAGTTCAGTGGCCAGTGGTTGCAATCTGAGACGAGGCCGCCTCCCCGCCGGCTGGCTGGGCTGGCGGGAGTTTCAGGTGCCCGTAGTCCTTATTTCTATAACTCCGCCAGACATTGAAATATAAGGGATTCCCCCCCCAAAAAAAATCCTAATATTTTCCTTAAAAAATCGTAGCCCTTGAATTAAAGGCCCAGTAGCTTTGCCTTCTTCATTTATAGGCTGGAGTCCCAGGTACGTTTTGGAGAGGAATCATTGGTGTCCCTTAGTAGTTGAGACTGAAGGGCAGGTCAGGGCAGAAGATTCCTGTTTAAATTCATGACCAGGGGATGAGGAAGAACGTTGTTCTTTTTAACTACGTTCCCAATCGTGTTTACGTCCACAACACGTTCACCCTTCATCTCCACGCGTGCATGAAAGTTTATGCTAACATTCAGCGGGAAATATCTCCAAACCAAGAACTGATGCCATACGTACATTTTAACAGCATTAACCGGGACTTAGAAAACTCATTTGTGTAGGGGTATCTTGGGGGCAAAATACTAACAAAATTGGTTACAATTTTAGCCAAAAGGTGAGAAAAACTGAGTGAGTAAAGCCCAGGAGAGGGCATCAGGGAATCCTTTTCCCAGTTTCTCCACTGATTTTCTTGGTTGGAAGAGGTCTGTTCACTTTCCTGTGTCTCTCCAATCAGAAAATTAGAATCGTGTTTCATCTGTATATTACTTTATTACTTAGCTCAAACCCAACCCTTGATAATACAGTGCTTGGAGAAAGATATGTTAGCTAAAAAAAATGGGCTGAATTTTAATAATCCAAGGGAATTATTTGGTAAAGGGCTTACTGATTTCACTCGGCACATTGTGCAGGGTTGAAATCTATCATTTAAATGACAAGAGGTGGTCAGCCAGCCCTGTGCTGTTCATTCAAATTTCAGAGTCATCTCTTCCTAGCACAGACTGACTTCCTTGAATAGACTTACGTCTGAGGACTTAGCAGTTCAAAATCTCTAAGCACAACCTATCTTTTGCGAGCTATCCTTGAAAGTCAGAACTTGCTACTTGGCTGGTCACCCCTAGGCCACCCCCACGTGTGGATCTTCTGATAAGAAATTCTGAGAAAGCAAAACAAATTTGGGTATGGGGCAATACCCCTCCCCACCGCACCCCCACCTCACTCTGCCCTTTCCTGTCATTAGCGCAAAGGGAAAGTTCATAAATTAAAGGGCCAGCTACACCGACAATCATGAGAAATCAATTAGGTGTAAAACTTCCACTTCGTGAGGTAATGCCCCATAGTTCTGGCTGCATCTCAGGCATTGTGCTCCATTAAGCTTAGTTATTTGTAGGTTTCATCATTAATTGAGCGCTTCCTGACTTTTATCGATTATTCTCAGAGCTTTAAGGCTATTTTAATGTGGTTCAAGAGATTTTGTTCTATTCTTTTTAAGATGCTTTAAGTTCTGAGCTTTCTATAATTAACTCCAGGGTCAAATGTGACCATAAGATTCCTGAATTCTGTGAGATCTTTGAAGAAATATTGATCATTTATCTCCTAGGACTCCAGACTTCTGTTTTCTGGGTCCCTTCAATAAAACCCACGTACTTATGTGACTCTAATGGTAGTTAGGTCTTGGCGTTGGGTGGGGTGTTCATAGTAGGAAATATGTGCCCTGACCCTGAAAAATGAGAAATGAATTTAGGGGCCAATCCTGGTTTTAGGATACTGGTGTTTCTCTCTGGAGAAGGAGAAAGTGGAGGTGATCTCTTTCTGTGAAATAATAAAGAGACCCTTAGAATAGGACTTGCTAGCATTCCTGTGGCAGGAAACAGATGCCTGTGTGCTGTGAGAAGCAACCACTGTCTTATTATTAGTTCGGGGACAGTGTTGAAATCAGTAATACCCCAGTAGGATGTTACTGATCAGCAGTGCATGAGAAGTACACCTAGAGCCAAGAAATTTGGGGAGAAAAAAAGAAAGTAAAAATAGCCATATGATTCCTTAACAGCAGGAGACGTGTTAACCTAGGTTGATGCCTGTAAAACACATCTATAAATACATGCCCCAACTTGCCTAAATTCTTCCTAACATCCTCAGAGACGGCTCTTACTACGATTTAGAACAGCATACTCTGCAGCCCACAGCAAAAAAGCTTCAACGAAAGCCAAAGTAATATCTAGAATTTTATTTGACAGAGGGGAGAACGTCTTCCAGGTCAGCTGTCAGGATAGAAAAGATAATAGAATATGGTATAGAAATTACAAAGCAGGGGACCAGATTTCCAAAGAGATGAGCCTACTAAACTGATTTTATTCAAGTAGTGTATGGGTAAAACCTAGCTGCTTTGGTACAACAACCATGGGACTCAGATTCATTTGAGAATAATCTTGAGATGTTCATTTTGAAGATCTGGCCCTAGAAAAATGTTGTGGTTTGATAACTCGACAACTTAAATGACAAGACACACGAGGACAGCTGGTTGCTACCATTTTACTGGTCTCAAAAGTTTTCATACTGCATTTATTTCCATATTTCTCTTTTCTAAAACAAAAAGATATATAATTTTATACAATGCTTTCCCTTTGAAGACTCATTAAAATATTTTGTTCAAGCTTGTGTTGCTAGAGTATGTATGAAGTAAATCAGTTGCTTATGTATGTTGACCTTTCGTTCTTACCAATATCTGATTGGAATAAGCATGTATTGGAAGGTTAGAAGTGCATGGGCATGATTCAAAAATCAAATGGATTTTCTCCAAAAAGAAACCAAACAGCAATCAGCCACAGTGTGTCTTTAAGGATCTAATTGATGGTAGAAATAAATGTGAGTGTCAGAATGGGATTCTCAGACTAGGGTGACCGAAGGGATCTTCTTTGAAGAAGGATCTGGAGCATTTGTGTTTTTGGAGCTCATCCTTAAGGCCTGGACAGGAAGACTCCTGTGTCATGTGTGCATGTTGAGCAATGCAAAAAGCACTCTGCCAAATCCTGGTACCACGTGGTCTGAAATTGATGGCAGAAATGCATGAGTGACTTAAAGCATGGGTGGTGTAGTCGTTCTCATGGTTATTGATGTATGGGTGCGTGTGATGGTTTTTATTTGTCTGTGCAAGCGTGGGCGCTTCTCAGTAAGTGTCTTGTGCCGTGTTCTTTTTCTGCCCTGTGTGTCCCCTCTCCCTTCCCCCACCCGCCTCCCCCGGTGAGGTTCTGGGTGGCAGCATGCCCATGGTCTGGAATAGTGTTTGTGCTTCTGCTGCACTGCGGTCAGCTGGCTCCCCCTGGGTTTGGGGTCCTCTCTCTCCCTCTCTCTCTCTCTCTCCTTCTCCCCCACCCCCAACCCCGCTATTCTATTATTTTCAAGTCTACCCAACCTTTTGCTTTCCACCTCTGGATACATTCGAGGCTGATGATCTCATGAATTTATAATCCCAAATGAGTTTTTAAACAGTTTTTCATTCAGTATGCAATTGTAGGGAGACTCAAACTGGGAACCCCTCTGAAATAATTCTTCACTTTCAGTTTTGGTTTCAAAATGTTTGGCCAGTACTAGTTACATGCTCTTGCCCCAGTCCGCTGCCCTTCAGTAACTCCCGCATGGGTCTCCCTTGCCCTGGCTTCTTTTTATAAGTAGGGCAAGCCGTGATGGAATTCTAAAAGCACGTGAAATTCTTATCTTACTTTCTCGTCAATTGTGGGGAAACTCCTGAAGCCCGTTTTAAAGAAAAATAGCCAGCAGTGCGCATTATTACAACCTCTATGTCCACCATCTGTGTGTGTGCCCCTCTGCACATCTCTGTATGAGTACACAACCTTGGCATTGGAAGGCTGTCATTCAGTCAAGGGACTCTGCAGACATTGTATGTTCTACTCAAGAACACGGCTTAAGAGGTTTACGAATGGCTGCAGGACCTGCAGATTGTGTTTCAGCCTTGATTATGCAGTTTGGAAACAATGTGCTACTGTTTAACGGCGTGAACGAAGGGAAAAACTCTCCACCAAAGCTGACAAAGCAGGAAGAACAGGATGACTGACTGAGCTTTTAGATTAAAACTACCCCGGGGCGTCTGAACTCTTATGGCTGGTGATGGAAGTAACAGTTTCCATAAAACGGCCAACTGATCAGATGTATGCTGCTTCGGTAAGAGACAGACCATCGCCTACTTTTTCCTAATGGGAATGGTTCTAGGACCAGTGGGATGTTTTTGTTTCCTAGAGGTTTTATTTGATGATTACTTTCTTGAAATTTTTAGGGAAAAAAAAAACCTGAAACCCTGCTGAACTGAACCCACGAACATTTAAATTTTACTTGACCTTGAATTTATTTAAATGTCTCTAGTATTTCTTACTGTTTCTAATTCTTGAGGTTTTCCTTCACCTGGTTTAAAATTTTGCCACACTGTACATACTGCTTTTCAGAAGCCAGCAGTTTCTGTCGGAAAGGAAGAGTCACAGTAACTATAGCCCCATCTGAGGGGCTTCGGGCTCATGCGAAACGTGTCGCTTCATGAAGAAGCGAAATTCACATCTGCACGAGAGACGACTCTCAGGCGTGTATTAAATGATCATGTTTGCCCTTTGGATTTTATTAATTGCTCAAAAGAAAATCCCTTATGGACCAGAAGCAAAACTTTCACTTGTTTAACAAAGTTCAAAGAAAATGTGTTGAATACATTTTAATCGAAGTGACAAGAAAGGGCTTTAACGGATGATACGAAAATTTCAAGAGAAAAGCCAAGAAGTAATTTCCCACTTACTGGTAAATTGTGGTTTCCTCTTGAAGACTATTCTCTGCCTCGTAAAATGCATCTTTGTCTTTCTCTTTGAGAAAATGAGAAGTACCTAGTTTTTATCTTGAAAGAAAACTACCTAAGCTGAAGCAATTTTAGGAGGTAAATTTTGCCTGTCCTCGCCTGTACATGCAGTGCTTCAGTAAACTCTTCTTAATTATATTTATTCAGAAATTATCCAACTCCTGGCGGAGCACTATAAATTCATAAAATACAATAGTCGTGCAAAAACAAATTTGATGCCACTAACCTAAGTGGCTTCCCACTTTCAGATATAATCTGAGCAGTAGATTCCAGATGATTTGGTATATTTTAAAGTTTATGCCATTAAAAATGACAGTTTCATCTTTAATGAGGTGTATATAAACTGTCTGTTGCTTTTTAATGGGAAACTTTGCATATCAATGATATTTCATAAACATATTTGTCTTTATTTTTTAAAATTAGCTTTCTAATGCCCTCCCCAGGGAAACAAGCCTTCAGCAGTAAAGCTGCCTACTTGAAACATCCTCGTTTAATACGGTTCAGTGGGTGCCAAGCACGTAGGTAGAATGCTTTGATGTTCATTGGGCCACGTAGAAGTGAGGAATTAGCCTTCTGAGAACTGCAAATTCATAATTAACTACAGAGAAGTACTTTATGTTGCCCATTTGTAACAATTATTCAAATAATTGTATTCATCAGTCTTTATACAATGAATAAAGCCAATTAGCAATAGGAACACTCTCGACCAATCAGATTCCAGAAGCGAGTGGAGAGTGTCCTTACTCAGTTGCCTCTATAATTTATTGCATGACTCATTGCTTTCCCATAGTTGCCTAAATCCATAGTTTGGGAGCATCCGTGGGCTTCGAGTCCTCCCATTCACAACTGGTGCATGCCCTTGGATACTGGCACCCAGGAGTCAAGATGGAAATTCTTCAAGAGCTGGTAGGACCCTTCCTTTCACAGCACCAACCTGGCCATCAATATGCATTTGGCTTCTTTATACAACAACTTACAAAATCCAAGCTTTTACTGTCCGTTTCTATGTAAATCTTTCTGTTGATTTGGGGACGATCAGTTTGGCATGGCTTGTTTCCAGAGCATTTGTTTATGCCCTTGTTGGTGTTCGCTAAGCATTACTCTCAAATCATGGATTCAGCAAATACTTACTGAGAGTATACTTTGTGCTTGGCTGTGAGAGAAGGGAAAGATGAAAAAATAAACAAGACATGCCCCTCCTTCCAGTTTAATAGATCCGCAAGGATCCTCAGAAGTGACCGATCTCATTAAGGAAGTATTAGCCAGCTGTGCAAATTAGAGGACCTGGAGCAGGTCTGCTCACATCGGACAGGACTTTGAGCAGAACAGGAAAGAACAGGTAAAGACCTCCTGGATTGTCTAGCATTTGGCGGTGTTTTTGACCTCTTTAAAGGAGCAGCCTGCAAGTACAGCGGGAGGAAGTGGAAGCCGTCTCCTTGCTGAACCCCCACATCGTTTACTTACTTCCCTCTTCACCTTTTGCATCAGAGCAGCGCTCGCTGAGCGCCATCCCGGCTGCCCAGCCTTGGCAGTGACTTGAATCTAGGCATTTCAAGCTCCGCTTGATTATCTCCTGACCTAACTGCTTTTTCAGCTTTGAGGCTTTTTTATTTTTTCAGGAATACCACTGATTTTTGAAATTCTTTTTTTGAAAAAAAAAATCATTTTGCAAATCAGATTTTTCTGGTGAAGGCATAACCTGCAATCTGCAGTTAGCAGATGCCATACCATTTTGGAAATAAGTGATCCAAGATCATCATAAATTGATAATGAACTGGATTTGTCAGTATTGGCAGAGGATTTCAATTTACGGTAAATTGTGAAATAAAACTTACATACATCGGTATGTAACATCTAAATACGTTCGTATTTAGCAAATCTGTCGGCGCATTGAGAGCGAACAATCAGGCTTGCTTTCTTTGTTTTTGCATGCTGTGATGAACGAGTGAGTTTAAACATTCACCTTCATGTATCATGTGCTTTGAAAGTGGAGACTGAGGAATCTTTCTGCCTCGATTGTGTACCAATAACAAAAGTAAATGATTGGCGAGATGTACTCATGGCTGAATACAGTCAAGCTATCCGAAACAGAGAGAGATGGCAAGAGATTTGGCTCATTTTTTTTTTTTTAAAGAAATTCATCCTCAGTTCTTAAGTGTTTTGTTTATGTCCCTTGAGGAATGAAAAGAAAAACGATTTGTTTTTACTTGTAAGGCCTTACTCAGTTGCCCAATTCCGCAGAAGAACTGGACAGTGAGGACCTCTCAGGTAAGGGCTAGTCATTAGGTAAGGCTCTGCAGTGTCCAACCTGTGGACCCTCCGTCCACTTCCAGAACATGGCCATTTGGTTTGCTGAGCAGTCCATTAGCAATTGTGGGTTTTGAGACTAAAGAAAAACCAGTTTTTATTAACCCTTACTTCCTCCCCACCCACCTCTCTTCCCTGTGGTGGCAGCACGTATATTTAACATTGGGGCTGACGCTGTAATTTAGTAGAGGTCAAATCATCCTTGAGATGGTACCAAAGCCACTCTGTTCAGTGGCTTAAAATAATTCTTATGTTCTAGATATACAATGGTTCATGAGAAATCTATTGCATTTCAAAGCTGTTTAAGGATGTTGGATTATGAGACAAGATCTTTATTTAAAAAAAAAAAAAAACACCTCTTACTGAGTATCTCCTTTGGAATAGACTAGAAAAGCCATGTCAGAGTTGATCTTCGAAGAAAGGGGTGTGGAAGGGAAAGGAGGAAGGGGGGACAATTGTTTTGTCACACACCATGATGTAAGCTAATTATCCACCTCAGACCTTTTTCACAGCACAGTGCGCTCTTGCAAAAGTAGGCTTCATGCTCGATTCCAGGATTTAGGTGTTACTAATCCAGAATAAGAAGCATATCCTAAAAAGGAGGGGAGAAGAGATTTTAAATGGTCAGAGCTGAACAATTATATGAGCTCCCATGATGTCATGGGACTCCACTGCCAGCCAGCTACAGCTGCGGAAACATTTTGATCGGTCACTTCTTACAAGTCAGTAAGGAAGGGGCCTTCCTCATCGGGAGGAACCAAGGCAGAGGACTGTGGATGTTTCCTCCAGCCTTTTGGAAACAAGGGTTCCGCGTTGCCTCTTTTTAAAGAGACTTCGCTGCAACTCCCTGGAATAGCTGGTTGTTGAGGTGCAGGAAGACCCAATGAGACAATAAGACAGACCCACTGTCTTTCAAAAGCAATAGATTTATTGCCCACTCTGTGCTTCCCGGATGCCTTTTATTTTTCTGTTATGTAGCGTGTCCCCGTCTGAGCTTAGCGGTTGGATTTCCCCCCCAAGAGCGGAAGCTCCAGGAGGCCACGTTGGTTTTGCTCACTGCTGTATGCCTGTCGTGTCCTAAGCACTCAATTGATACTTGTTGGATGAATAAATGAATTCCAAATCCTGATGAATTTAGATAGATAAATAAATAGAAGATTAGAAAGAGCCGGCCATCAAGGGAATGTTTTATTTTTGCCTCTCATCTGTGGTGTATTTAGAGAAATTGCAGAAACGTTAGCCTGATTTTCTTTTGAAATAAGAGTAGATAAGTCCTTTTCCCTGCTTAGAATGTCAGGCGGGATGTGAGTAATCTCCTCCGTTCTGATCTGGACCATAAATAAAACAGCTCTCTGACACTGTGGCCCTGGCAATTGGATCTTCCCAAGTATGAAGAAGGGACCGGGTTCTCCTCGGCTCTGATCCCTCTTGGCACGTTAGCCAGACAAGGATCACTCAGATATGCGGAAGTCGTTTTTCTCCTCTTTAGGAAAATAGGACTAAATCAGGTTTACCCCTCCCCCAACAGCATCCATTAAGGAATCTCCAGGTCTCGCTCTGCACCAAGTCCGATGCAGCCTTCCTGCAGTTCTGTGAATCGCCCCAGAGTCAGGAGCGATAAACCAGCAACTGTTTGTGTTCATAATAATTTGGTTAAATGAATAATTACGCTGTCCCCTTTCCCTCCCCGCCCCCTCCAGGAACACTGCAGTCAGATTCCGTGGGAGCCGTAAGTCAAGTAGAAAGCGGATGGTCTCAGGCTGGGGCTGGGCTGCCTTTGCATCTGGTTTGATGAACTAATCAAAAACTGATTAGCACCTTTGTTCCAAGGGGATTCTGATTAATCAATTACTATTGATTGTGAGTTTGGCCTCACTCAGCAGCAAAGAGACATCCGAAGAGGGGAAAAAAAAACAACCAATAAAAATTGAGCAGCTGTCATAGTGTTTAAATTTATTAAAACAAAATACATTACTTTTTATGAAGCTGTCTTGAAATGGGTCACTGAAGGGGAGCATATTGATTGAGAAAGGATGAACTTCTCAAATCTCTGTAGCCTAGAGACTGAATTCAATTATAATACAAGACAAACAGGTTAACACCCGTCTTAAACAGTCCATCAATAAATTAGAGTAGGTGTTGCGCATTTAATGCTAAACTGTGGTAATGAATAATATTACCATCCATTCCCTGCCCCATCTGGGTAGGAATTTCATTCTTTCCTTCTTATGGATAAATGTTGCTTCCGCATATCCTTTGAAATAATGACGGTCTGTCTTCTGCACGCCCCTTGCCCCCCACCTCCCCCATCCACCACTGCCACCTCAGCTAATGACAATTTCATAAGCAACATGTGGTGCCCCAGCCTCAGCCCAGAAACGCAAGTTGCCCAGCTGATCCTCCTCTTGAATCTGCATTAAGAAATTATGCTTGTGTGTAGTTCAGTGATTTAATTATTGGCAGACCTGGGGAGCTTATCCAGTTCTACTCTGAACCCTTTCATTTACTTTTTGGGGTGTTAACTCTGTTGATGATGGAGCCACAAGAGTTTTGAATTGTTTCATCAATTACATCTGCTGTTTCCTGGTGACAGCTGGTGGTTATTGCCACCCATGTGGAATCGAATAGCTTTAAGCCTATTTATCCTTCTATTTTATTTTCAAACTTTTAAAAGATGTCTCCAACTGCCTCCCTCCCTGCAGCCATGGAAGGGCCTTCAGGGACTGTTTAGCGGAGGTTGGTAAATATCCAATGTGCCAGAGAATGGCCCTCCAGCACAGTCAGAGCAATCCATCAGGCTTTGGCTTTTGAAGCAAAGACACCAGCAAGAAATTCCAGGCTCTCATGCTTCCCAAAGACATGTTTTCAACTCTGGCCCTAAGGATGAGAAAGTGATTTGGAAAAATCAACATCTCCATCACGACCCATAGAAAACTGTGGATGGAAAGCTAATTCTGAGTGGCTTTGATTATCCACACTGGGTGTTAAGAAATAGTCTAGGTGAGCCAGCTATTGTCCCTTACGTGGATTACAGAGGAAACAAGGGCTCAAAACTCTGGTCTGGGTTTAGTTAATGGAAGCACTTAAAGGCCGTGAGATCCATAGGTCAGTTCTGGGATGGGATGTCATGACCGTCTGGTTATTATGAGTGTCCTTGAAGTCTGGCTGAACTTGATTTGTATGGCCCTTGATAGCTCAGAAAGCTCTTGCACACAGATTAGCTCATTTGATCTGCACGCACTTGACCATCGCTCGAGTTCCTCCTACGTGCTAGGCTCTGGCCTGGGCACCATGGATGCAATGGTGAACAGGACCACCCGGGAGCTGGAGCTACCGTGGATTTCACGTGCCAGGCCCCTGCCCGCTTAGTTACATTCTAGTCGGGGAGACAGGCTCAGAACACAAGATAGTGTCGGACAGTGACAAATGCCGCAGGAAAAATAAGCCTGGGTAAAGTGAACGCGAGTGACTAAGGCTGGGAAGAGGTGGAGGGTAGTTTCACAATCCACTGGGACAGGAAGACCAACAGAGGAGAAGGAGGCAGCCCTGGAAAGATTGTCATGAAACTCCTGTGAGATTGCTAAGGGAGGGTTGTCAGTCTCGGTTTACAAAGGAGGAAACGGGC
This sequence comes from Camelus ferus, assembly GCF_009834535.1. NCBI lineage: Eukaryota > Metazoa > Chordata > Mammalia > Artiodactyla > Camelidae > Camelus > Camelus ferus. The sequence continues at coordinate 14,304,804 of NC_045728.1, forward strand.
TCCAGAGGTGCAATGATTTACCCAAAAGACAGAATCAGAATTTAAGCACATGGTCTTCCCGCCTCTATAGGAAACAAGACTTTAGTTTAAAGGGGTTATCCTGCCGCTGTGAAACCCACACTTCCTTTGTTCTGGGGTCTTCTTGAGAATCTTCTCCCTCTTGGACACTTTGCAGTTCAGCCTGTGCCTCCCGGGAACGAGGAGGGGAGAGCTGGGCTCTCCGAAGCCCATCAGGTCCAGAGCCACGTGCTGACGATCAGGAAAGAGCTCTCAGCCTTGACTCATGCTCTCTTCCATTCAGAGAAGACCTTAAACTCCACTCAGGTGTTTTCAGTGTCATTGTCCCATGGACTCTCCTAAATTATGGGACCAGTTTCCTACTGAGAGGGTCCTAAATGCCATGGAAAAGTGTCGGGTTGCAGAAGGTTAAAACATGTAGATTTACTTAAAGTTCCATTCAGTACAGAAGCAGTAGACTGACACATGGTGTTGGGTCTGCCCCACCTTGTCGATGGCTTTGCCACCATATGAGTTTGAACTTCACAGTGTTGCTGATCTTTCCATAATCCAACATGCTACTGTTTCCCTGGTGCGGAGGAAGAGGACCATCAAATAGGAACTTCCCCTCCAAATTAAAGAGCTGGCAGGCTGTAACACAAAATGTGACTTCCAGTTCTACAGGTTGGACACTGCTTTGGGGTGACTTCACCATGATCATTAATCCATCCTCACACCCGCAAATGCCTGAGGTCCCCTGACGCATCTTTCTACAGAGAGAGATTCCAGTGGGAAATGTCTATTTGGAAACACTTTACAACCTTGTCCTCTTTTATCAGATGTCTGCTCCCTTAAGAAAAACTCCAGTATCATCCTCAGTGCCTTCCTGTTGCTTAAAACGGAAAAGGCAGTCACACCTCTAAGTCCTTATCACTAGGAGATGAACAGAGAGGACTCGGGAGGTCTCTCTGGTGATGCTTAATGTCTTGGGAGGATTGTGTCTGTTGCATTAAGTAATGTCCACTGTTGTTTAAATTAACAAAGTCAAGTTCCTTGAGAAGGGAGAAAAATCAACATTAAAAAAAAAAAAAAAAACCTTCTCGTGTCTAGCCAACAACCAGAGCTGGATATCCTGAGACTTAAATGGCACACCCGAATGATAACTCAGACTCGGTGGCCTTCAGCCTTCTGGCCCACCACCTCGACCTCCACCCAGGACAGTCACACTGTCTGCCTTTCTGCATAAATGAACAGAAGGGGCTTGGTGACTTCAACTCAGCTAGTGTTTGTTTCCGGGGCACCTTCCCATCTGAGAACCATGCTGAGTGTGTCGTAAAACCCTCACCCCAAAAGGCTGATAAGTATTTGCCTTGAATCAAAGACTAGAACTGGAATAAAGCCCTGCTTGGGGTTTGCTCCCGCGACTTTCAATTTGGCGAACACTTACTGAGTGTCCGTGATACGCCAGACCCCGGCCCAGAGAGGCTCTTTCATATTCAGCAACACACTGGCCTCTGAAAACAGTCCTGTGAGTTGTATTTATTGTGCCCAGTGGCTCAGAGTGGCTGGTCGACCTGCACGAATTCACAGAGAAAAGCAGCGAAGCCCAGATCAGTGGGCGAGTGCAGCGCGCTTTCCCATGGGTGGTGTGGGAGGTGAGACCCTGTCCCTTCCTGCATCTCCCGTTCGGGCTTGTTTCTAGAGGATGCTGTAGGCAGTAACTGTATAAGAGCCCTGGGTCCCCATCACCGAGGGGTGACGGAGTGCGGAGCTCTGGGTGGCAGGACGATGAGGCCGATCGATGATGACTGCATTTTTCCTTTAACTAGCTTCACCTAGTTAGTCCCTTTGAAACCTTAGTGTCGCTGTAGTGACATCTCTAGCGTGAAATGCAGCCGAGGGGCAGTACCAGATGCTCGGGAGGCTGCAGGGGAATCACCACGATTTTCTTGCCTTACATTTGTTCCTTCCCTTCCACTTCCCAAGAAGACAGAAAAGAAAGGTTATGCTGCTTGGCGGCCAGCGTGCTCCGATATATATTAACATCTTAATGGGAAAGCTGTGCATGTACTGTATACATTTACTACTCTCTGACAAGAGGGAATTAAATGTCAGAAGGATTTGTAGCATCTATAATTGAATTGGTGCTGAGAAAAGCAAATCTTAAAGAAGAATAACATATTAGGATTAGCAAATAATGTGGCATTTTGTCAGCGCATGCCATTCAGTTTGTTCCCCTCCAGTAATAAAGTTGTGCTTTTTAAAATGCACACTTATTTTTGTGGCCGGGACGGGAGCTCCAATAGGTGATGTGAATGAGAAGCTGCATTTTTCAGATGGTTCCAGGCTTGGAGGTTGGTTTGGTTTTGTCTTTGAGGTCAGATTCTGGTTTTGTCTCCCATGTGGAAAAAGCCACCATCAGGCTTTTTCTTTCTTTCTAGCAAGACGTAGCAAATGACATCAGAGTCATTAAGCTTCCTGTGAGTGGGACTAATCACAACAGCCCTAGGGAGCAGGGGGCAGCGTTCCTGCTTTGAACACTGCTTCTCAGAGTTTCTAAGAAACTGACTTGTCCAGCCCGACCTCGGCCCAGGAGAAAGACTAGAACTGAAGCGAGTGATGGAACTGTCGTGGAAAGTCCACAGCTCTCACTTTTCTCCAGCCAACCGTAGTCAGAGAAATGGCGGGAGGTTGAACTTACCAAGTGTCCTTTAAATAGAGGGAGGAAGACCAGTCTTCTTAGAACCACCCCCATGTCTGACGTATTAAATTTCTGGGGGTTGTTTTTTTAATTTTAGGGGGGAGGTAATTACATTTATTTATTTGTTTGTTTGTTTATTTTAATGGAGGTGCTGGAGATTGAACCCAGGACTTTGTTCATGCTAAGTAAGCATGCATTCTGCCCCAAAAGTATTAATTTTTTTTTTCACTCATCCACTTTTTATTGCTCATCTACTAAATGCCACCACTGACCTAGGGGTTGCGGTTACTGTGGTCCAACCCATTGCAAGCCCAGATGCTGCTTCTCTGCATTTATCTGAGAAAGCTTGGTTCCACTTGCTTAACCTCGTCCAAAATGAACTTGAGCCCCGAAGTATTAATTTTTAAGATGAGACCTCTGGTAGCTTATCATCTTTGGAAAGAATAAGTATGTGCATTTCAAGGGAGGATCTAGCTCACCTGAGATTTTTAATTGCTCCGTCTAGCCTAGGTTGAAATGTGAAGGAAAGCCAAGATGGGGTGGCCGTCCTGCCCTCCGCCGGTGCCGTAACTGTATGTTACCATATCACACCTCTGCTCCCCAACGGTGGACATCTTAGTGTCCTCAGTCTGTGCGACCTGGGCTGAAGGTGGGCCAGCTGCAGCTGCAGTGGGCTGTCTGCTCAGCGACCCCTCTGCCAGCATCCCTGTCTGCCGAGACGAACGTCCTGGCCTTTCCCTGGCTATCTGTGGATCTCTGCCTCTGGCAGCAGAGCCGTCTAGGCTTTTCACAGATCCATGGTTAAAGCATTCGCACTGCGCTTTATGTCATGCCTCCCATGCCAGGTGGTAAGGTAGCCATAGAAACCAGGATCTGTTCCAGAGCCCTGTTGTAACACAGGCAGCGTGACTGCCGGAGCACTGCGTTAGGAGATGCTGGCAAGTCATTTGAGGAGGGAAAGCCAGCAGAGAAAGAGAAGTCCCCTGGAGGGAGGGGAAGGAGGCTCAAGTTCCATAGCAATCGCTTTCCTTGTCCCACACTAGGGACCAAGTGCCTTTAGAACTGCCCCCTTCGTGTGGCCCACAGGACTGGGCCAAGCCGGGTCGCCTGGCCCAACGTAAAGAAACCTGAGCAGTTCGGGCCGCCCCTCTCGGGAGAGCCTTTGACATTTTTTGTCCTCACAGTTTCTAAGATGCTGATGGGAACCCCGGCTGGCTGAAGCTCTGACCCAAGCAGTGGTTGCCAACTTAGCATTCTCCAGGCAGCTCATAAACTCTCACCTGGAGCCACGTTGTTCCGGCTTTTGGCCAAAAGAAGAGCTCACTCATGAATACTAAATAGTTCATGTTTGATCTGTCCTTAGAGAGTCTTATGTCACACTTAGAGCCACAGCCATGGCACAGCATAGGCCAGTGGGGACAGGAAGGACTGGGCCACAACTCTGCGTTGTCATGAACGCTCCCAGCATCTACAAAGGGCACCTGAAAATCAGGCTCACAGAAGGACAAGGCCTGAGTTACTTGAAGTCACGTGTGAAGTGACCCAGATGGCCTTCTGCACTGTGTCACCTCGACATCCTTGGTTCTTCAAGGCTGGACTAACTTTTATGCCATAAGTGTACCCCCAAGTGAAAACGTGGCTCTCCTCTTTGTGGTGGTGGGGAAAAACTTCATCCCACAGGTATGAATGCTGTTACATCTGTTACTAAGTGAGGGGGACAATCTCGTCTCTTAGAGAACACAAAACACTCCCTCTGAACCGGAGAGCTGTCCATGTGGCTAAGGATCAGGCCCGTTGCAAGTGCCTTAATGCCCACATTTATTTTCCAATGTAGAAGCTGAGGGCAGCCCTAGAGTCTGGCTCTTTGGTCTCCTTCTCTCCCTGATTCAGAAAAGCTGCCCGGAATCTGGAGAGCAGGTCCCCAGGAAAGTTTCTAAGACCTGGGTTAAAGAGTCTGCATCCCAGAGGAAGAGGACCTTTGGGTGACAGTGAAAGTCATAGACTTTCCCAAGGTTTTCACTTAGAGGTAATTTCTCAAGGAACTGGCCAGAGCTTTTGCTTTGTCAGCAGAATAGGAAAAGCCACATGGCCAATGGACTTTGTTGGAGCCATACCCCTGTTGGTGGTGGGTGTCGCCGTCAGGTTCCGGTGTTCATCCTACTCCATTAATCGGGTGCCTCTTTGTTTAGCATCTTGCGTCACTGCTTCATGCTGTAAGCCAGGCACCAGCCCACAGGTACAGGCAGTTCAGAACTAAGGGTAGGTAACCAGCCTTCGCCTGTGCCCCCCACCATCTCGGGCCAATCAGTGGCACTAAAAATTCCCCACTCAAATGTAAATTGGTGCAGCCACTATAGAAAACAGTATGGAGATTCCTTTAAAAACTAAAAATGGAGTCATATGCTCCAGCAGTCCCACTCCTGGGCATACATCTGGAGGGAACTCTAAACAGAAAAGATACAGGCACCCCAGTGTTCATAGCAGCACTATTTACAATAGCCAAGACATGGAAGCAGCCTAAATGTCATCGACAGGTGATTGGATAAAGAAGACATGGTATATATGTGTGTGTGTGTGGTATACACACACATACATATATATGTATATATATAATGGAATATTACTCAGCCATAAAAAAGGATGAAATCATGCCATTTGCAGCAACATGAATGGTCTTAGAGATTATCATACTAAGTGAAGTAAGTCAGAGAAAGACAAATATAATATGTGGAAACTAAAAAAATTACACAAATGAACTTACTTATAAAACAGACTCATAGACATAGAAAACACACTTATGGTTATCAAAGGGGAAAAAGCAGGGAGGGACAAATTAAGAGTTTGGGATTAGCAGATACAAACTGGGAACCATTTAATACCTTGTAATAACATATAATGAAAAAGAATATATATATATATTTATATCTGAATCCCTATGCTATACACCAGAAACTAACACAGCATTGTAAATTAATGATAGTTTAATTAAAGTATTATAAATCAAGAAAACCCTCCCCTTCCACCCCACATGAGGACACAAAAAAAAGAATGAGATGAGACTGGAAAGGAGGCCAGGCCGAGCCAGAGGTGGCCACAACTGTATCAGTTGTGAAGCCTGGGGTGGGGAGAGGCGGGGAGGAGCTGCAACCCACAGCGTTCCTGGTAAATTCAACATCACTTCCCATATGTCCGTCTGCAGTCATTGAAGGCAGGGAAGATGTCTTGTTGATTAACTGATGGTAGTAAACTTTCTGATCAGAGTGGATATCAGAAGATAGCCGGAGAGATCACCCTTAAAAGGATCTGTAAAACATGTACGTCCTTGAGGGTGGGGAAGACAGCGAGAACCCAGGTATTTAAGGTGGGCGGAGGGCAGGGAGGGAAGAGCCACACTGAGCACCTTCAGCTCAGAGTTGATGGGGTGCAAAGGTCAAACAAACAGCTTTGGCTGGAGAAATTAACCCCATAGATACAGACCTTGTGAGGTTGGTTGGTGGTTTTTTCTTTATCACAGAGCTTCCCCCTCCTCCCTCCTCCTCTCCTTTCTTCTCTCTCTCTCTCTCTGTCTCTCTCTCTCTCCCCCCACCCCCAGGCTTCTAGAATGTTCTTGTGCCTAGGCATGGGGAAGGCAGTCCTGTAACAGTGGACACGAGGGTGTGTTCCCGAGTGGGTTAAGTGTAGTGGGACAGTTTCTCTCTGCTCGGTCTTCCCGGGGCGAGGCCTCTCTCCACTTCGCCTCTTGTACGTAACCTTCCCCGCTCCTCAGTAGCTGACATCACTTTGTTTTTCTCACCCAGTTCTAAGACCTAGGGAGTTAGTTGCAAGACCCTTTTCTCTCACTGGGTCTGAAGCCCGCGGCCATCAGAGATGAGTTAATTCTCATTCCTGCAAGATCCCCTATTTTGACAGCTCCCTCGGGAAGGCACAACTTTCTGGCTTTTCCATCACTTTGGTCCCTGCTGCCAGCAATTCTGAATTCGTGCAGTCGGGATGAGAGTCTCCCAATTGTCAGCACCGTCCCCCAGCAGGTCCAGGGGCACCCCCACGGGAGTGCACCCCGTTAACAAGCCCACGTCCTGTCGGCTCTGAAAACTTTCTGTAGCTGAGTCCTGCCTGGTTGAAATGACTTTCAGGACACGGAGGCTGCCACATGTGTGGCAGGCGGCTCTTGGGGCTGCGGCGGGAGATTCCTCTCTGCCTCGTTTCAAGTCGAGCTTATTAGACATGTGGCTGGAGGGGCCGGCACATCACGGAGCGGGCTAATTGGCTGCAGTGCACTCTGCCTCCAACCCATCTCCATTCTCCAATTAAACTCCCATCATCCGGTTGTCCTGGGTGACCCGCTGCTGCCTCTGATTTGGCACTTCTGTTTGGGTCTGGATTGGGGATTTTTTTTGGGGGGGGGGTCATCCTTTCAAAGGTAACTTAATGAAACACTTTAAATACTTCATTTTTTAATTTAAGCTCTTTTAATTAAAGCACTTTTCACGGACCCCTCAGTCACGAGTTATTTCCCCACATCCTTCAGTACTTAATCTCGGAGCAGAATTGGAAATATCGATAGAAAGTGTAATTCATGCCCTCCTGCTGAAAGCGTTGTATCAGGTTTCGGCTCAAAAGAGCACCATTACCTTTAGCTGTCACGGATCGTACACTTGATCGATAAACTTCAAATATTATTAGAGGTGGAGGCTTCAGAGATTTGCTCTGTTCTTTGGAGAGAGACAGAGATAAATCTTTCTTAAAAATTGACTCGAATTTGCACTCTCCGTCTTCCTGGTGAAATGCATTTCTCTTAGGCGTCCAGCAACTGCTATGGGGGCAGATTTATAGGCCTTGTGCTTCTTGTACTGAAAGATTTAAATGGTAAATCCTTCACATATGACTTCACAAATCATGTAAAGTTAAAAGATTTTTACCGTTTCTGTTGCTGCTGTGCTTAAATTGTAAGGTACAGCTAGTAAATCATTTTAATGGAGGTGTCGCAGTTGACTCAATAAAAAAAAAAAAAAGACAGTGGTTTAGCTTCCACTCCAAAATGTTAATGTATTAATCAACGGGAGAATAATTGTTTTTTACTACATTATAAATCTCGGTTGCCATTAGGATTTCAGCAAGGGGTGATGTAGCCACATTCCTAAATTAAAATTGTTTACACTGCCACACATCCATTCTGCATGGCCATAGCTCATCCCGGGTTCATTCTGGAGTTGTTCCCCCGCCAAATGTGTCGTTCCTCAGTCGAAAGAAGACATCCTGAGGGAGTGCTGATTATAAAGGAAAACTAATTGCATCGTGAAGTGTTAAATAAATAAAATGAAAGCCGTCAGTGGCAATGGACAATTATTCCTTGCTGTCTCTTTTGAAATAGGTTTTTAGCTTGTAGACGGAGGCTGACTCCCTCGTACATCCTAAATGTAGCGGGCATGTCACTTGTCTCCAGTCTTCTAGTCCTTGTTTTATCTCTAGGCAGCTGTGGCTTTTGAGCTCCTTGCTTCTCCCATGCAGGTGCCTGGCAGGGAATGGGTCACTGGGCGTCTCTAGAAAGATGCTCCAGTCTGCCCTCCACAGCTCCCGTGACTGCCTGAAGGGGCGTTATGCGCACCCTTACATGCTTTGGTCGGCCTCCTTGCTAGGATCTGCAGCTGGATTCAGACAGAGGGAACGCCAAGGCCAGGTCAGGACTGGACAGACTCTGTTTCTTCCCTCGGGGCTCCCTAAATTTGTCCCCTCTACGCTAGTATCTGATGCCGCTCAGAATGAAATAGCCTTGAGGGGAGAACAGATGCGTTCAGCACTGGACAGGGCGGCCTGTTCCCTCGGTGAGACTTGATCCCTCCCAATTGTCCGCTCTGATTCCTCCATTAAAAAAGACGGTGGCCTCTGAGCCTGGAGGCAGTATCGCCAGGGCTTCTGGTGTCTGGTAATGAGCTCTACATCCCTATTCCTCTTCTGATTTCAACAGATTCTCGAGCAGGTGAAGAAGGCTCGATCAGGGCGGTGGATCACGCCGTGATCGGCGGCGTCGTGGCCGTGGTGGTCTTCGCCATGCTGTGCCTGCTCATTATCCTGGGCCGCTATTTTGCCAGACATAAAGGTAAGCCAGGCGCTTGGGTGGGCAGGAGACCTCGTGTCACCACACCCTCTGCCTTCTGGGGACTTTGCAAGGTTGTCCTTGATAAGCAGTTTGGTTTCTGTGGTCACATAGCCTATTTGATTCCTGAAACTGGGAGAAGAAAAAAAAAAAAACAACAAAAAAAAAAACCCCAGAAATCTTAGCAGCTGGTGATTAAGACTCCGAGAGTTGATGAGCAACACGCCTTGATTTGGATTTTTCTCTAAATATAAAGCTTTTTAGGTTTGCTATCCTACAATCCACCATTGGGGACAGAGGGAAAATTACAAAGTAGGGGCTGGTGTGTGAGGTGTGGCGTGAACCCCCAAACAAGAAACAGGGGGGGACCACACCCGTAATCTACTGCTTTGTGGGAAGCAGGTGGACTGGCTCTGCTCCCTGGTCCCCAACTCTGGGTAAGCTGGTTACAGTGGCTGGAATACTTCCTTGGTTTGATGTGCCTTAAAAGCCACATAAATATGTATTTTTAAAATTATCGGTGCAATTGATTTAAATTACCATTAATCATCACACTTATCAACCGTGCAGTCTGGATGGGCAATCATCTTTGCCCACACTCCTCCTCTCCACCCCCTGCTGCTCTGAGCCTCTTCTACCCTCTTGGTAATTTATTCTTCCTTTTCTTTGGAGGCCCTTGTCTGTCTCGGTTATTTTTCCCAAGCGCTGTGCAGGGAGCTCCCGGGCCTTTGCTGTAGTGTGAACTCTGGGCGCTGGCAGACTGCCTGATTATAGAGCTTGGGTTTGGGGAGGGTCCAGTGAGCACAGCAGTGGAGGCCCAAGGGATTTGACCATCGCCTTGAGAAGCCAAAGTGCCCATCTCGAGTGTGAACGGATTTGGGGCCCTCAGCCCTGTGGGTCCCCTCTGCCCCGCCCAGGAGGCAGCCTGTCTGGCCGAGATCTCCCAGCCTCCTGATGGAGCCAGGAAGGTCAGACCAGAGAGCAGGGCCGGCGTCCGCACAGCAGCTGTGGGAAACCAGGGGAAGAGGGACGTGGTCAGGGGGACATTTGACTGCCTGCCTTCTCAGATTTGTCACTTTGAAAACTTGAAAACGCAGCAAATCCACCGGCCTTTTTTTACTTAAGCATCTTTGAGAACACAGTACATAAGAGGAAGAGGGTTAGTGGATTATGACGGGCAATGTACGCTCCACCTATATTTCATACCGAGGCGCAATCCTTATCTTTCTCCATGTGACCCGTTGGGACTTGCTGATAAGAGTGTCACCAACTCTGTAACGTTCTGTCTACTGTCATTATAAAGTGGCTGTGCCAATTAGCAAATCCATGAATCTGGGTCCGGGCTCGAGTTCCCTTAGGAACGAGAATCACTTGTTCCTGAAGGCAGATCCCACGCCTCAATTACAGCTGTTATGAGATCCAATTATTTCTCGATCTGGAACCCCCAGCCCAAGGTGGAAGGCAGAAGAAAAATCAAACCTACCTGGGCAAGTTCAAGCACATCCTCCCTCACGGATCGGCAACAGTTGCTTCCTGAAGCCAGGAGACGAGGATTCCAATAAATGATCTGAGATGACCCCAGAACGGCAGCAGGGCCCTAATTCATGTCTTGGCTAATTGCTCTTCCTTGCTTTGGTCTGTAACCATGTATGTGCACATATGTGGCCATTGGTCCTGGGCGGTTACCGCTAATATGCTAGTCAGCAGCTCTCCAGCTTTCTGCATTTTTAGCTCCCACTCACGTCTTCTGCTGCTGACATCCTCTGGTCATAATCACTGCTCTAATGTCTCATTTGCTGAATTATATCGCAGCGGTTCAGTTGGAGTGGTGCCTTTGGAACCCCCGGATCCCCATGTGTCTCACCCACCTCGCTCTCTTCTTCCAATTGTTTTTTCCCCTCTGCTGCCTGCACACCACTTCGGCTGATGATGGCCATAAAGCACGTTGCCATCTCTGTACCACTTTGCACAGAGGCCATCAGACAGTCACGGTGCTTTACCCCTTCATCTTTCAGGTACATACTTCACTCATGAAGCCAAAGGAGCCGATGACGCAGCAGACGCAGACACAGCTATAATCAATGCAGAAGGAGGACAGAACAACTCGGAAGAAAAGAAAGAGTACTTCATCTAAGCAGCCTTTTTGTTTCCATGAGGTGTCCAACTGGCCCTATTTAGATGATAAAGAGACAGTGATATTGGAACTTGCGAGAAATTCGTGTGATCTTTTATGAATGGGTGGAAAGGTGCGAGACTGAGAAGGCTTGGGATTTGCTGTGTAAAAAAAAAAAAAAAGAAAAGAAATGTTCTTTGAAAAGTACATTCTGCTGTTTGACACCTCTTTTTTTGTTTGTTTGTTTGGTTTTTTTTTTAAGTTTTATTTCTTCCTACCAAGTCAAACTTGGATGCTTGGATTTAGTTTGGATAGACTGCAGAAAATTCTGTGCCTTGTTTTTTTGTTGGTTGGTTGAGTTCCCTTTTTTTTTTTTTTCCTTCCTTCCTTTGTGCGGATTTATTTTTCCCCCCCAAAATTTTGGATATGGTCCAAAATCTCCCATTTTGGAATTTGCCTGCTGGGATTCCTTAGATCCTTTCCCCTCCCCTGATTTTGTTACTGTTGTTCCTTTCATTTTGTTGATTTTTTTTTTTTGAAGTAACTGCTTTCTGTTCAAAATTCAGTTTCATAAAAGGAGAACCAGCACAGGTTAGATTTCATAGTTCAGAACTTAGTGTATCCATGATGCATTCTTCTCTGTTGTCGTAAAGATTTGGGTGAACAAACAATGAGAACTCTTTGCTGCTGCCCGTTTTTCAAATACTTAGAGCAGCGAAGACTAGAAACTTAGACTGTGATTCGAAACTGTTCTGTTCGCTGTGGAACTACATTACAGGGTTATCTGCAAGTAAGGTGTGTCACAATGAGATTGAATCTGTCTTTAATTCTGTGTCTGTAGACGGCTCAGTAGAGATATCCCACGCTGTCCAGAAAGGTTCGGGGCGGAAAGGGCTCCTCCTTTTTCAGTGCCCTAAACAGACCTGACAGGTGAGGTCTGTTCCTTTTATATAAGTGGACAAATTTGAGTTGCCCCAGGAGGGGAAGTAGGGAGGGGGAAAGATCGGTCTGCTCTGGTTATTTCTGTTCCAAACGATTCCATCCACCTTTCCCAATCGGCCTTACTTCTCACTAATTTGTAGGAAAAAGCAAGTCCGTATGGTGTGCGAATGACTGGATGGGACAGGGGTTTTTTGGGTTTTTTTTGGTTTTTGGGTTTTTTTTCTTTTTTCCTTTGTGCTTGGTTAGCAAGGCAGTAGGATGTGGCCTGCATGTACTGTATATTACAGGTATTTGTCATGCTGGGATTTCCAACTCAAATCCGTGTGAAACTTTCATTCCTTCCGATTTGGCCGGACAAAGGCAGGAGGTACAAAAGAAGGGCCCGTATTGTTCTCACACTGGTCTGCTGTCGATCTCAGTTCTCGAAAGGTCAGAGCCGAGGTGGAAAAACAGCATGTAGGGATTTTTTCAGTTACTTAATCAAAACTCAAATGTGAGTGTTTTTATCTTTTTACCTTTCATACACTAGCCTTGGCCTCTTTCCTCAGCCTTAAGAACCACCTGCCAAAAAATTCCTGGCCCTCGCATGATGACAGCCATAGTGCACCGCTACTGAAATAAGTCACCTTGAACCTGTCTTAGATGGGGAGCCTTGGGAAAAAGAGGAGTCAAGTTAGCATTTACAGGTTGTTGTTTTTTTTTTTTTAAAGAAATGTGGGGATTTTCACTGAAACGTCTAGGAAATTTAGAAGTAGTCCTGAAGGACAAAAACGAAACTCTTACCATATGTTTTGGTAAGGCTTCAGACTCCAGAACCCAGTCGCTATGGAAAGACGGCATCAAAAAAAAAGATAGATCTATATATATATATAAATATATATTATATAACATTTTCAGTGAGTAATTTTGGATTTTGCAAGGTGCATTTTTACTCTTGTTACATTATGTGGAAAAAACTGACGCTGATTTATTTAAAGAGGAAAAAAAGTGTCAACTCTTTGTTATTTGAAAGCGTGTTTATTTTTCTTGTCTTTATTTTAACCTTTGATAGAACCATTGCAATACGGGGGCCTTTTGGGAACGGACTGGTATATAAAAGAAAATCCATATCGAGCAGCATTTTGTTTTCCCCTCTCCCATCCCCAGGCACTTAACCAAGACAAAAAGCCACAACGAACATCCCTTTTTCAATGAATTTTATAACATGCAGCTCTATTCCGAGCCCTTAGCGCCCATTCTGACCATAGTATAATCATATCAAAGGGTGAGAACCATTTAGCATGTTGTTGAAAGGGTTTTTTTCAGTTGTTCTTTTTAGGAAAAAAAAACAAAAAACAAAAAACACACACAAAAAAAAAAAAAAAGGAAAAAAACCTACCATGACTCACAGAATTGGCATCTCATTCGGGGACCTCCCATCTTTCCGTTTGAAAAGTGTACAGTAGTGCAGTGCTTCTGGCGTGACTCTATGGCTTACAATGTCGACATGTCTCAGGTTCATGTGTTTTGATTGGTGTTTTCCGTCTCAGGTAGATTGCAAAGTGTAGGCCCCACACATTGGAAAAAATAATAATAATAAAAACAAAGCAAAAACAGGAAATTATGGATTTTAGTTGTATATTGGTTTATGTATTTTTTCTTAAGTATACAGTGCACTGTTTGAAATGTATTGTTGAGTATTACTTTGTACAGGTTGAACACTTTTTTTAGAGTGAAGAAAGAACAAACTTGTTTTTTTTTTTGTGTTTTTTAAAGGAATATAAAATGATGAAGGATGTATAATTGATGCCAAATAAGCTTGTTCTTTAGTCACACCGACGTCTGACTTTTCCCTTTAGGCCAGTTCTGTTTTTAAGGTGTACATGAACGATGTTACGGTGTAAGAGACTCCATATCCATGTGTTCCCATTCCCATTTTGTATTGGTTCATGTATACCATTTTTACAAAAAAAAAAGAAAAAAAAAGAAGTACTATAAAATATCTGTCTTCTTAATAAAAAAAAATTAATGTTACCAAGTGATCCTTTAATCTCATTCTGGACTTCTTACGGACACCCCGGCCTGGGAGAAGATGGGTCCCCGGGCCGGCTTTCTCCTTAGGACCTCGCGCGGGGCCGGGCACGCGGGCAGTAGGTGCTAGGAGGTGCTGCTGGCTGGGCTGCTTGGAACCGCCTCTCCTCCTCCACTTATCGCCCCTGTCCTTGCTCTCTCCTCCCCTCTCAGCAGACAGGCGGGCCAGGTGCGTCAGCATCGTGGACTCAGCGATCTGTGCAGGTGCGCAGGCGGCAGTGGCGGGCCAGCCGGGACCAGCCCCTCCGATGCATCGGTCTCCTGCCCTCCCTCCCCTACTTCCACCCGCCACCCCCACCCGCTCCCCCGTGTTGGCTGCTCCACCTGTCTCTTCCTTTGGGATTTCGTGTCTTAACAATTCATCCTTCCTTCTTCCTTTCAAGTTCTCTCTCCTTTAACAAAAAGACGTCGTGATCTGCGAAGGACCGGCCCGGCCGCCTGCAGAAGATTGTTCTCACTTACCCTTCAGGCTGCTGGGGCTTCCCGGCCTGGGTGTCTGCCAGGATCCGGTCTGTTGTCGTCCGCCTTGCCTTGCAGGCTGAGGGAGCAATAAACACTCTTGCTGGTGACTGACCTTTCACATGCGCAGATCATCCGGGAGCTGCCCCTAACGGTCCTTTCCCACCGTTCACCCAGCTGTGGCTGAGTTCCCCTTCTCTCTCTTGGGCAGGTCATGGGGAAAGCGTAGCAGTGGAAGAAAAGGTAAGCTGGAGAAAAGCCAAAGGCTGTGGACCTCATTTCCGCCTCTTCCATCGTGGCCTGGTCTCTTGCCAGTCTCTGTAAAGATCAGCTAATCAGACCCACAGTTACTGAGCACCAGCCGAATGTTCACATTGGGAGAAACACGGGGACGCGTCAGGTCGTCTCCGGAGACTAACCAGGGCATCAGTTACACTCACCTAAAAACAGGAAATGGTTCTCAGCTGTAGCCAAGGAGCCAGAGAGTGCCGAGGGGATTTCCTGGAGGGAAATCTGTGAAGGCTAGGGAGTCAAGACAGCTTCCTGGAGGAGCTGACGCCCACTGGACCCTAAAGGATGGTTTAGAGGAGAGCGAGTGCGAGTTGGAGGTATAAAGGGCTGACCTGGACGGGAAGAATAAAGCAAAATCAGGCGGTGCGTGGAGGGTGGGAGCAGTCGTGTGGTGGTTCTCGAAGTCCAGACGGCAGTCAAAATTTGAGGGGCCCCCTCCAGCCTCTGCCCCAGGACAGGGCGTACTGGTTCATCATAACTCTGTAAAAAGATCACTATGTGTGGCAGAGCCTAGAGGCCAAGAGCACATGCTAAGAGACTGCCGGGGTTCGAACCCCGCTCTACCACCTTGTTAGCTGTGAAACCTCAGGCAAGTTCCCCAACCAACTGGCCTTGGTCTCCTGCTCCGTAAGGTAAGGGTCCCCATCTTAGGAGAGAGAAATGAGATTAGCAAATAAGGTGCCAGGCCCAGGAAGCACTCCTGATGTGTTAGTCATCACACAGGACAGAGGCAAATGGTGATGAAAGAGATGGAAGTTCACCCAAGAAGAGGCGACCCCTCTCGTGGAGAGAGCTCTCCGGGCTCCTGTGCATGTGGACACTTCGTGCCCTTGTGAAGCCTGCGTTAGAATGTTTAAGGAGCCCTTTCTCCTGACCGCTCATTAGTACAGTCAGTCCAGGCCTCCTGACAGGCAGCATGTCAGTGTCCCCCACCCTCTCCCCTTCTCTGTAGCATGAAGCTCCAGTTTCAGATGCAACCGGCAAAGGGACCCAAGAGGGTCACCGAACTGAGGCAGACATGAGGTGGCGACTCTACACATTTGCCGCTGAGTCCCATGGGGTATGCAAAT
The DNA here is from genome assembly GCF_009834535.1 of Camelus ferus. Taxonomy (NCBI): domain Eukaryota; kingdom Metazoa; phylum Chordata; class Mammalia; order Artiodactyla; family Camelidae; genus Camelus; species Camelus ferus. The sequence goes on from NC_045728.1 coordinate 14,320,541, forward strand.
ACGATACGAAGGCGCCAGAAGCAAGAGTTTGATAAGTTGCCCAGCCCTTCATCCAGGATGGGGGCCAAATGGTCCTCGTTTCCTCCAGAGAGTTTCCACAAATGTTCTGGCCTGCTCGCATTCTCCAAATGCATCAGCTGGAACCCCGAGGTGCTATGCGGGTGTTAATTGGTGCAATCTTTCACTGTCTTCTGTCTACTGGAAATGTAATTCTTGTACTGCGGTGGATGCACTCCATGGAGAAATGTCCCTTTGATTCTGTCATCCGGAGCCTTAAAGCAACGGTGCAGTCACCGTGCTGCAGGTGGAAGGACCCTGCTTAAGGGAAGGCATTTTGTTTCATTATAAAATGATGCTTAAGACCCTTTTTGCCAGGATGCCGAGTCCTTGGCCCTTTGTCGTGAAGAACTGGCAGCCAGATTCTTTCAGAGTGAAAGTTCCATCCACAGCCGCATGAGTATAGTTTGGAAATATTTCCAAAATGAAGCACTTGGATGTCCTGATGCACTGTACAGAAGGAAAGGGGGACTCTTGGCCGTCATTCAAAAGACTTTGGGGACCAATATATTGAAGTCAGTGGTGAGCACGCAGCAGGCACTTTGCAAGTAGTTGATCATTACAGGGAGACTAACTGAGCATCTGGTTGCCCGAATGTCACTTTATAGTCGGAACAGTTCCCCAATTCTGTGTTTCAACCTTGACATTTATAAGTCCAACCTCAATACAGGTAGCTTCCAAGTTGGCCTTAAAGAAATGAGCCAGCCAGCCCTGACTTTAGTGCTGTCGGTCCCATCACACTCAAGGACCTGCCGGGACAGTGTATCTGTTCTTGCCTATGAGGGATGACAGTTTTGGTAACGGCAAAGCAAAGCCTCACCATTGCCCGCATCTATTGTGAGAGGCCTTCAGAATGATGTATGGCATGTTAGAAACATTCAAACCAAATTCCATGCCTTATTTGTGTTCATCTCAAAATTGTTAAATTGTTCTCTAATAAGAGCCACAGTATTCAATGCCCCCGTGTCACCCCCACCCCACACCATTACACATACCAGCAAAAGGGTGCTAAGCACAAGGATAATGTGAGCACCCCAAAACGGAGACTTGAAAGCAAGTCTTCCGATCCTCAGCTTCTAGGCTCTTCTGTACACAGGTGATTTCGTTTTGTTTTGTGTGTTTTTAATTGCTCATTTCCAAGGGAACATAAACTATCTACTGCCCCTGGTGGTCAGTGTAGGAAATGCAATTCAGACCTTGCATATTTAAGTATGGAATCAATTCCAACAAGGAACCAGACTTAAAGTCGACTGCTTTTTCTCTTCACACACACGCACACCCACCCTCGAGTCCCATTTTACTCTCTCCTAATCCTTGGGGGTGTTAAGCTGTGGGTGGTGATTCCTGAGAAAGTGAAAACTTCCACTGAGGGTCAGATCAACGCAGGACTTCCCCAGCTGCCCTCCAAAGGCGCACTGCTCACAATCATATTTCAGACATGATCGCCTTAAATCTTCCTTAAGTGCTATCTTCTCAGGTTAATTAATCACCAGGCTTAAACTTGCTGTTACCAGCAGGAAGTCCATCCTGAAGTCAGCAATGTTACGATTGCATCTTTTAATACTGTTTATCCTGCATTAGTGTTTACTTAGGGGGAAAATTGATCCGTAATTGATATTTCAGTCTTCCAGAGCTGGTGTTGGAAGAGCCTAATGCAAGCCTTTAATAGCAAGCAAATATTTAAATCCCTTAATGGTGGCTGAATATTGAAATGTGCAACTTTATTACTCCTTTTGGTTTGCTTTCTCTGTAGTTGTGTATTTCATCGTTTAAACTTGCAACCGATGCTGGCAGGCTGGAGTCTAGCTAATCCGCAAAAGCTGTTTGCCCAGACACAGCAGCCCTGATTAAAAAGTATTGCTATGGAAAGAAGTCTTCTGCACTAATCAGTCTCTGTTAGCTAGTGATGAAATTACTATCCATCTCTCTCTCTCTCTTTCTTTCTCTCCCTCTCTCTAGGCCTGTTTTCTCTAACCTCCTCTCCCAGAATAAAGTGATGAGGGCAGCTCTAGTGTTGCAATTAGGAGCATGAATCTTTTATCGTTTGGACAAGGAAGGGAAAATGCCATTACTGTCAACTGAAATGTCCTACTTGGGTTTTTTGCTCCTCCTTCCCTGCCAAAGCCCATTGCTGCTGCTGAAAGTGTATAATGTTCACAGCTGTTCTTGGTGGCTTGATTCTTAACACAGCCAGAAATGTAGCCCGGGAGATGCTTAAGACACTGTATGGAAAATAATAGATTTCCTTGCAGAGACACCAATGCATCAAGGAGGGTCTTGAGTCACGTTAGACCCAGCCAAGATCACCAATTTTCTCCCTCTCTGGCTTCAGTTACAGAGGCTATTGCTTAAAAAAAAAAAAAAAAATCAGGCCCTCTTGAATCCTCTGTTTTCCCGGTTGGTTTCTATCAGCACCCCCACGTCTCTGGCTGCGGCGGCCTCTGTCTCACCACTCACCCCCAGCAGCTGTGACATCTGAGCAGAAGCAGTGCCTGCAGGAAGTGGAAAAGAAAGGATGCTACAGATCGGAGAAGAAGAACTTGCAGGGGAGCCAGCCACGCAAGAGCTAAGACTGGTTTCACCAGCCGGGGCTCCAGAGACAGATGTGGCCGTGTTGAAGGTCACTGCGACCATCCTAGCACAAAGGTGGGGTCCTCCCCTGTGGGGCATCTCCGTGCAGCCATCACGAATGCCAAGACGTGGTGTAGGTAGCTCGCTAGTTTCAGCCATCCAGCCCCATCGCCACGCCGCCTCCCAGACCCAGCCCTTAGTTAGGAAGCTCTGGGAAGGAGACGCCCTTTGGCAGGTCAAGAGGGAGTAGCTGCTCGGTCACAAACGTTTGGAAGGCTGCAAGGAGGAAACAGCCAACAGTGCATCACAAGGTTGCAGCTTCCAGACTGTTTCTGCAAATGCATGTCAAAAGCCATGTGTTTCTTCGTCCCAGAGTGCCTCCCCAGCCGTGCCGGAAGGAAAGGTAAAGGCCACTGGCCAGAGCTCCCTCGCTCTTCCGCTCTAGGGGCCGCCACAAACACCCCCAGCCGAGTTGCCACCACTCCCCCACTGTTTTCATTCTCAGCTTCTCCTAAATGGAAACCATTAATCACACTAAATTGTGCAATGATTCCGTGATAGGGAGAATGCTGATGGCGAAAATCATTCTCCTTTGTTGTGCCAGGCAGGCAAAAGGCAGAAGTATTAGCTTGTTGCCCTGCCTGGCTCCTTGCAAATGCTGACTGTGTGTTTGCCCACGCAGCTGCCTCGATGCTCAGAGCTTAATTTAGCGCTGGTCTAAGGCATACAAATGTTGACGGAATACGAGGCCCCCAGCCACCTCTTCCGTATTCCAAGGACCGCCAGGAAACTTGTACCTGTGGGCTCTCCTCGAAGTTCTTTCCCATCTCAAGGGCCCCAGATCTGGGGGAGGGATGCTGTGGGACTCGTGGAAGACCCAAGGTGGTCTCAGACGGGGTGAGCTGGCAGGGTAAGCTGCACCACCCGCCCCCCCACACACACACACACATCACTCCTGCCAGCTGGATTTCAGAAGAAGCCAGGTGTGGGTACCAAGGAGGCTTTTTGCCTTTCAGAGTTTGATGTCTGCTTTGCTTTCGACAAGCCTCTTTGTAAGCCACCCCTTCTGAATTAGAATCATTTTCCAAAAGCTCTTAAGCTATGATTAATGCCAGGGCTGTTTTTAACAATCATCCTGCCAGTCTTAAGCTGTAGTCATTTTCAATAATTTGGAGTGCTCAAAGGCAAGCCAGGAGTTTGTTGACAACAAAACCCGTAAGAGCACAGCCAGGCAGCCACAAAAGATGGAAAAGCCAAGGGACCATTTGGGCTTAGCGGCCTTTCTGCTCCCAGAGTTTCGCCACTAAAAGTTTGATTGAACGCTCGCAATGCGTTAAGGATCCAACTGTGAACATGGCTCTGTGAGAGGGCTGCCAGCCTGGCTTTTGTGTGAACAAATGAGCGGCGTGTTTGGAGGGCTCCTGGTTTATTTATGGACATGTGTGGTTCATTCACGCCGTCCCCAAACCAGAGAACACTCGTTTGTCTTCCCTGTGCCAGTATCCAAAACTGGGAAAGAAATGCATTTGCTTTGCTCGGGGCTGTTTACTTCCGTGAATCCCGAGCAAGTCCTGGGCCAGGATTTGAGACTCCAGCTCCACGGATGGCCCTGGCCATTTCCTCAGCCCTGTGCATTAGACCCGTGTTCTCTCTCTAATCTTGGCAATTTCATGCTAGGATATCCATCTGTTTGAAAGCCCAAACCGAAGCTATGGCTGGAAACGTCTGTGATCACAGGTTTACTTAGACTCAGCTTCGAATGGCACTTATTTCTAGCTCATTACCTCCTCCAGTGGGAAAGGGTCAGCTCCGGGTGATGGAATTTAACCCAAGGATGGATAGACATCTGTGTCTCGATCCAACACTAGCTATTACGTAGGTTACGTTGCAAGCCAGGGAGAACTCGGACTTCTGGGTAAAGCCTGGAGCTTGCATTAGCCGACTTCCAATAAACTCCCTTCAACCGTGGTTCATCACAGCAGGAGCCCCATTCCAGGCTTCAATATGGCCTTAAGAGGTATCTGTCATGTTCCCTCTTGGTCCCTGCTGACTGCAAACCCCTTTCTTCTGAGGCTGAATGGACAGATCTCTTGTGTTTGGTCTCTGGGTCATGTTTCTGGCTTGGCCAGGAGTCCCCAGAGAGAAACTCATAATCTACCAGTGACTCTCCACATCTCTCCCTGCTCTTAAAGAGTTCCGCTGGGTTTTCCTGGCAGTTTTTCAAGGGAGGAAATGAGGAAATGAAAAGTTGCTTCCTAATCTGCTCCTTCCCTTTATAACCCCTTTCTCAGCTAACAGCATCGTGAGTCACTCCAACCAGAAGCCTGACATCAAGAATATCAGTTTCTCCCTCATCTCCCACTTCCAGCTGCTTCCTGACTCCTGCCCACTGCCCCTGACATACTTCTCCAACTTGACCCAACCTCGCCGTTTCCATGTTGCTTGCCTGGAGCTGCAGGAGCACAACGGCCTCTTCTCTGGGTCCCCTGTGCCTCAACCCCAGGCTCCAACATTAGCCCTAAATGGAGGAAACGGGGTCCCTCACCTGCTCGGAAAGCATTCTTGCCCAACTTTTGACTGCAGAATAAACCCCAATCCTCACAATCTGCCATCAGTTAAGATTGGCCTTTCAGTCCCCCTACCCGTGACCCTCCACCTCTAGTCACACCCCCTCTGCCCAGCCCCCATCTCACTTCCTCAAGTTCCGTTCCATTACTGGTCCACACCTCTGTGCCTTTGAACATCCCCGAGAGCACCGCCCTCCCTTAGGTTACCTCTCCGTGCTTCCCCAGCCTCTCATGCTTACTTCAGTTGATGTCCTTATCACATATCTGAGCTGTCTGTTTACCTTTCTGTCTCCCTCAATAAAACAGTAAATTCCTTGAGAGTAGAGACTGAATCTGATCCAGCTCTGTATCTCCAAAGCCAAGTGCAGTATCTGGCCCTGTGCTCAATAAATTATTGAATAATCAGAGAGAGGTTTTTTTTTTTTTCCCCATCTGTGGTTGGATTGGTCTTTTCATCTGTTCATCTTTTTCCTGGAAATACCCTGGTAAGGCCTGCATTCTTTCTTCTTTCTAACTCGCAATTCCATAGTTTTCCAGAACACCCTCTGCTTTGTAAATTTTTGTCTTGGTTTGGTTTTGAGTCTGTTTCCCGCTGTCCTGGGGCAGCATTGTTTTTTTCTTCCCGCATCTCTTCCTTCTTCTATCCCTCTGGGCTCTTTTATCCATTAAGGTCGATGTGTCAAGTGCCTGTGTCTTACAGACATTTAAGGGCCTGGAAAGGAAAAACACACACATATGAGCTCCAAAAGACTGAGAAGGAAAAGTGTAAAATCAAAAATTATTAAATGTTTAATTAGATCTGTACAAAACCAGTACATTGTCAACCAGCAAACTGCAACCAAACTGAACTGGTAAATAATTGTGAATTGTATTCTGTGTGGGATTTTAAATGTATTTGATCCCGTGGGGGACGGAGGCTCCATACAAAGCGGTCTTAGAGCCTGCAGAGGTTTTAAACCAGTCCCACCTCTCTCTCCACTCTTTGCTTTTTTTCTTCTTTTCTCTTTTTCACCCTCTCTCTCCTCTCTGTCTCTGAATCTCTCACCCCAACCCTGGGCACATCGACCAGGTTCTGGAGGGAACCAGTGAGAGAAAGGCCTAGCCCTGCCACGTGGGCAGAGCACAGCTGTTGTGAGAGCCATCAAGTCCTCCTGCGAAGGTGACACTTTGAAGAATCTGATGGATATACTCAGGGGCTCAGGCTGGAATGCCGGGCCGCCCCAAATAAGCATTAGACCCCTGATACGTTTCCACTAGTGACAACTTTTCCTGGTTTCAGCCACGGCAGTCTGTAAAGACCTCCGACCTGCACACCCAGCTTCTATTTTGTACAGCAAATGGTCAGCGTGGACACCTTGGCTTTGGAGGGCAGGTGACTTCTCCGACCTACTTCTGTCTCCTGACTTTTGGAGCTTGTTTTGGTGTGTGTGGGGGCGGGGAGGGCGTAGGCTTGTGGCCACTGACTCCGCTGACTCCCCTGACTCCCCGGGAGCCGTCTTCATGAATGCTGTTTCCAGCTGTGCCTCTGATTCAGCCCGTGACTTTGGGCTAATCGCTTCCTCTGTGCGCTTTGCTCTCCGTGTATAGTCTCCATCCCAAACAGTTTCCAGTTATTTTTTTGTGATGTACTCTGACATCTCAGATCCCAGACACGGTAAAATACGGCTGTTGTTACAATGCATTTAAAATCCTCGACTGAACTGTGTTGTCATCTCTTGAGTTGAAAATCAGAAAGCTGTAATCATTGGCAACTAATTCCAATTGTTGCTTTATGGTATCCTTGCCACGCTGAGATCATCCAGTTTTTTTTGCTACTTTTTCTTTAAAGTAAATAAATAAATAAAAGCCTCCTTTGTGAAGAATGGATTTCATTTAGTAAATAACTTTGACTTGTGTGATTACTTCTGTGACTTTTCAACAACTTGGCTTAGCCAGAAAAATAAAAGCCTTACCCTCCCTCCTCCCCTCAGCCCCCGGCCCCCGCCCTCCCTGGCCCCCGACTTCCGCCCTGGCATTCCTGAAAGTAATTGTGCAATTAGGAAGAAGTGGCTGGAGCATCACGTTTCTCTATATTTTAAGTTGGGAGTCTGACTTTGACTCTGCGCTTGCTGGAGTGGGTGAGCCAGCCGGTTATTAAAAAAACAATTATGCTGTTAAAAAATCAGGAGCTCCACAAGTGAAGAGCATCGATTGGCGAGAGCTGGTCAGTTATCACCAGAAGGTCCTGACAACACACTAATAGGTTTTTCTGAAGATCCAATCAAATTTTCTAGGCAGAGGCTTGAGGTGTTCCACATGGGATAATGCTTGTCCTGGCCAGTATTGATTTCAGGGTGGCTCTCCCCACTCTCTTTCTCTTTCGCTGGCTCCCACTCTTCAGTGCCTGCTACATTTTTCCTTTTATTCTTTTCTTTTTTTCTTTTTTGTAATAAAGACTTGAGCTATGTTAACAGTTTCATGGGGGAGAGGCGTCTGAAAAGCCCCCTCTGCCCTTGACAGTGCCTCCCTGCACTATCTCCTTTGTTACTCCATCCTTAAACTCAGGTACAGCATCGCCACCTCCTGCTCTGCGTCTCCCTGACCTTGTGGATTTCATTCTCCTAGCAGCTCCCAGCCCAGCCAGCAGCCTCTCTTAGAAGAGATTCAGTTGGAAAGCCTGCTGGGAAGGAGGGGTGAATTGGCTTAAAGTCACAAAAATTCCAGTCCCCGCCCCACTGGGGAAGTAAATTCCCTGGACAAGGAGAGTGTTGGTCCACGTGTAACTGTGCTTGTGCATGGGCATGTGTGTGTGTGGTGAGGCAAGGCGCCCAGATACAGTTGTACAGGTTGTGCACTTACCAAGAGTGTCAGATCAAGGCGGTGCATGGGACAGGGATCCCACCCAGCTTCTGCCAGTGAGGCTTGGGGACTTGATCCCCACACAACCCCCCCCCCAACGTGGGGATCACGTGGGTAAATGCCATGCTGCCACACAAATGGTGGCTACAGGTTATCATCAAACTTCGGGGCTCTGGGGGTCGTTCCTCCTCCCCCAGGCTTCCCAAACCCTGCCTGGAGCCACAGAACGAGACTCATGCCAATTAGCACTTGGTTACACGCTGACACACTCCCCCCCCCCCCCGCCCCGTGGTCTCCAATGTGTGTTTTGTCTCCACACCAGGCCGCTGGTGCCTGGAGCAGTGGGGTGGCATCTCACACCTGTGCTCCACTCCCCAGACCCCTACAGTACGCGGAGTGCACACTGCCTCCACGGTAACTCCTTGACTTCCCTGGGCATTTATTGTTACACAATTTTCCGTCTGGAGCTCTGCCCACCTAGGAAGAGACTTAAATGGAATCTGTAGCTCTGGTTGAGTTCATCCAATCACAGACTACAGGATGTCAGATCTGCAGAACACCTCGGAGCTCGCCGTCCAGCCCTCTCATTTTATACACTTGGATGGCAGGCAGCCCCGCAGACAAGGATAGAATACCAGCCACCGAGGTGTCTTGCTGATTCCTGCTCCCCTCCCCCAGCCAGGACTCCTGAGCCAGGTTAATGAGGGAAGGGTACCTGGCCACTCACCACCAGGGCAGCACCCCAACAGCCATGGGGGGTGTCTCAAGCTGTGGGCACCGGACCCACAACAGGGTGTCACCTGAAGCTGATTCAAAATGCAGATTCTCAGGCCCCACCCATATCTACTGAATTGAAAACTGGAAATGGAACCTAGCTATCTGCAGACGAGGGAATCCGCTGGGCAGATCTGATGCCTGCTGTAGCGTGAGACCCACTGGCTGCGGTCGGGGAAGCAGCGCTGGGCTTACAGCCGGCAAACGTGCGTCTGAATCCAGGTCCTATGTACTACAGCATCAGTGTCTTTGTTGCTAAAGCAGGAAGCAGTGCTCCCCGGGCCAGGATTCCACACACACGAGCTGGGAGGATGCGCCTGGCACACAGTAGGCACTTAGGAACCGTTCCCTGAGTTTGAATTGCCACTTGTCTCGGGTGAGTGGCTGAATGGCTGATTGCAAGGCTGATTGGAGGACATGCAACTGTCATCAGGAAAAACAAATCTATTAAGTGCCTAAATGCATGATATTCTGTTCCCTACATACTGAGACAAAAAGCCTTCCATAAACCTGGGGAGACACGGTAGTGCACACAGGCCAAATGTTTTGAAGCTGGGAGGCTCGTGGTCTAAAGCCAGCTCCAGCGCCGTGTGCTCACTGGGAGATCCTGATCGACATGCACTGACGCGCTCATTCATTCAGATACCTGGGCGGCAGGTGGCGGGGCCAGGGGGTCCTATGAGGTGCCAAGCAACATGTTAGGCATGGAAAACACACAAGAGAACAAGGTGGATGAGGTCCCTGTGGCAGATCAAATATTCCACTTGCTCCCTTACCCGTCCCAGCCCCCAGCAGCTAGACAGACCATGTGAAATGGAGCAGAAGGGACGCCCATCTTCTGGGGCCGAGGCCACAAGGTCCCTGCTCACACAGGATTCTCCAGTCTCTCTCTTCCCTGCTGCAGCCACCAAGAAGCCTCGGTGTTCCAAATGATGTGGCCACAAGGCGCTAAAACCTCCACTGTCTGGATCCTTGGGTGACCAGGTGAAGCAGACGCCTTTGCTGACCTTCGTGAGGCATGGAGCAGGAGAGAGAAACGTGAGGTTTGGGAATATGTTTCCACTGCTTAGCTCAGCCTCTCCTGACTAAAACAGACTCTGCCCGATGCATCTTGTACTCGAATAAGACAGAAAACCACACACGGTTGAGTGTTCAGTTACAGTTTTAAAAGATGCCATGAGGGAGACATAGGACTTGCTCTCAAAGCACACGTCAGCGGGCTCTTATCAAGTCTGGGGGACCCCTTGAAGGCTTCTCTGGGGGAGTGCAAGTTGAGACTGGAGGGATGAAGAGGAATTACTTTGGCAAAAAGGGAAGGGGAGGTCAAGCCCAAGCAGAAGAACAGCATGTGCAAAGGCCCTGAAGCGGGAGGGTGCATAATGTGGACAGAGCGCAGGTGGGCAAGGTGGGAGTACCAGACGTCAGCAGGGGATGAATGAGGAGGTGGGAGAGAACCACATTTTGGAAGATTTTATAGGTCATTCAGGGCTTTGTGATTTTGTTCTAAAACCAGTGGTAAACTGAAAGTTTACAAGGCAGCAGTGGGAAATCTTTTATAATTTCTTTGAGCCTTACCTTTCTCATCTGTACAATGGGCATAATATTATACATGCTTTAAAGAACGGACTGAAATAAGCTCTGTCAAACATGGCGCCAGGGGCATTGTTGACACCTAAAATGACTCAGCCCTTTCTCTGGTTCCCTCCGGCCTGGAGTTTACATGGAGCACAGGCACTCTGCCAAGTTCTCTGTGGGGGATGCTGAGATCCAGGGAAGAGACTCAAAATACCTTTGCAATAAAATAATAGCTAATGTTTATTGAGCCCTTACCACCACCCTCTGGGATAGATATTATTATTATTATTATTATTATTATTATTATTATTATTATTATTATTCCCATTTCACAGATGGGGAGACCCAGACACAAGGTGGTTAAACTACTTGCTCAGCAGGAACACACCTGGTCAATAGCAGGGCATAATTTAAATCCAGACACTGATGCCAGGATCCTCACTATTAATCACTACATTTCACTGCCTCTTTGAAAGGCATGGGATTTTAGGAACACCAAGTGATCAGAGGGGGCAGCTCTGAGCAGACCCAACCAATGGGGTGAGAGGAAGAGATGGATCCACCCTTGATGCTGATCAGACTGCCTGTGAGAACCACGGGTGCATCACTTCCTGTTACTGACCCTCTGCCCCACCAGGCAGAGGCAGAACCTCACAGCTGGACCCCACACCTCCCTGGACCGTTTTCCAAGCCAGCTCCATCAGCCTCACACATCCCTGGTAGAGATGCTCCCTCTCGGCGCAGCCCCATAGCACACAGGTCCCTGCTGGGTGAGACCCTGGGAGCCACAGGAGGCATTAGTGGGGGCATCTCCCCTGCGAGGAGGAGGTCTGAGGTCCTGGCGGAGGTCAGGAAGAAAGCATCTAAGGGCATACAGTGTGGGCAGAGCCCCCGAGGAAAGCCAGCCTAGCTGGACTTCGAGGCCGGCAGGCAGGATGGCCACCACGCTCCTGCCACTCTCCGCAGTCAACCAGAAAGTCAGAAAATGGGCGACCAGCGAAGCAGATGGCTGAGAACATCATGTGTATACAATATTTATGACATGTGAGCTGAGCGGAGCTGTGGCTGAGACTCCCGTCCCAGGCAGAGTAATTCAGCCCTGTGCGATGAACAAGATTGTAATTGGGGTAGTTCCAATTTACTAACCATTTGCAAAAGATTACATACCTCTCACATATCATCCTCTCCTAATCTTACTTTAATGAACACTACTCTATCTGGATGTATAATTTCAGGGCGGGGGGGAAAAACAATTTCTAGCCTAGAAGGCAAAGCTGTAGCTAATACATTAACATCCAAATTAGAGAGAGGGAGAGTAATTGTGAGCTCTATAGCCGAAGTAATTTAAAGCCTCCCTCCCCTTCCTCGCAGTGACAGACAGATGTGCAGTGGAGGCGGCTCCTGCCACAGCCGAGGACTTGGATATGGGGGTGGAAGTCTTGCCCTCCAGGATGGCAGCCCCAACCAAGAAGGGCTCCCATAGGAATGCGCTTCTCAGCTGGTCTTCACTGCTGGAAATGGACCATCTTTATATGAGGAGGGAAGCAAGTCAGACTAGCAGAAGAACTTCCATGAGTAATGATTGTTGCTAAGTGCACCCTCCTAAAAGCCCAAGGCTGGGAGGAAGACTTGGGAGCTAATTAACCCAACTCTAACTCATGTTCATCATCTGCAAAATGGGAGTGGGGTGGAATGGTAATGCCACTTAATTCATTCCTCATTCAACAACTTTTCTTGAAACTGACTTTGTACCCAGCACTCCCAGGAGCTGGGGAAACAGAAGTTAAAAAAAAAGGTAGTTCCTGCTCTCATGAATCTTACACTTCCCTGAGGGAAGAAAAACAAACAAATATCCAGGATGCTGGATAAGAGAACAGACCCTCGAGATGGGCTTGCCCTCCTTCAAGACCGAAGGAGACACACCTGCCTTCCCAGCCTTTGGACCTGGGAAAGTCCTTTGAGCCACCATCCTGCCATTGAGGGTGGCCCGGCACTGAGTCATCCCCACTCTCCCGCTGGTTCCCTTTGGGAGGAGCGGTTTGCATTTGAACTTTGAGTGACAGTCCAGACTGGGGGCACGAAAGAGGGGGCAGAGAGCTGCCACCCAGCTGCCACCCCCAGAATGAGGGCTGCAGGGAGCAGAGAGGGCTGCACGCAGAGAGCTGGGCTCTCTCCTGCCCAGAGCTCTGGCCCTGGTTGAAGGAGGTAAGAAGGCCCCTTCTGCTAGCTCAGCCATTCACTGTGGCAGCTTGTGCAAGGTACCAGGGTCTAAGAGGAGGTCAGAGACCACAGTCAGCAAAAGACAACACTTGCAATCCTGGAGACACCCCTCAGGAACACCTTCTCTGGTTGTCAATGGTAAGACAGAGCAGGACTGCAGGGGAGAAGCACTCAGCTGTGCTTGCCCTGTCCCTTAGGATTCATCAAGTCCCCAAGAGGGGCCTGAAGCACAGCCCAGGCCCCTTTCCCAGGCGCCGGAACCTCTGCACTCTCTGCTGTGTACCAGTGCTTCGCTGGCTGCAAGTCTCCATCCTTGGTCAGAACTGCCCCGGGACAGACTCCGAGGCGTGAGTCCCAGATGTGATGCCCTGCGGCCCCTCCCTCTCCTGATCCCTGATGCCAGGAGTGGCAGGGAAGGGTGACAGGTGATGGTGGAAGCCCTGGGACCCATCTGTTTGGAGCCATGTCCTGTCACCTCCTCCCACATCTCCTTCCCCCGTTCTCACTGTCGCTCTCACTTAACTGCCTCTCAGAGCGGTCTGCCGGGGCTCTGTTGGAAGATCTTGTCAATCAGACATGCCCACTCCCATGGACACACACTCCTGCCCACACTCCAACCCTTTCCTGGCTCTCTGGCCACCCCCTCTGTCTTCAGCACACACACACTCACACAAACACACACACACACACACACACACACACACACACACACCTGGACAGCAAGGAGCAGTCCAGCCCACACGCCGGGAAAGGGTCTGAAATTAACAGCTGTTCCCGCCCCAGTTGGGAGGAAGGGGATGTGGGCTGTGAGCGGGCGCTCCAGTTCCCCTCCCCTCTCCACTCCCAGCCACCTCAGGGAGCCAGGACCTCTGTCACCAGTGTCTCCAGGGCCACCCACAGGGTGTTGGGGCTTGGGGGAAAAAAATGTTGCCTCCCTCCTCCCCAGCAAGAACCTTTTGTATTAGCAAGCAACAAGGTTGAGCCAGGCCCCCTTCCAGACACTAGTCCCTGCCTGGCCATGTCACAGGCTTCCCCCTGACCCTGGTGTGTGGCTGTGCCTGCAGTGTGAGCATATTAAAGGGCAGGAGGGGAGAGGGGAATCTAGGCTAAAAAAATAAATAAAATACAGGAAAGAAGGGAGGAAGGAAGGAAGAGGGGAAGTGGTGGAGGGAGGGAAGAAGGGAAGAAAGGAAAGAGGGAGCAGGAAGGAAGGTGGCGGGCTCCCAGTGGAGTGCTCACTAGGTGTGTACCGTGTGATTGAGTGTGTCTTCTCGGAGGTGATCGCCAGTGTCGTAGGACCAACCATCCCAATTTGCCCAGGAAGAAGGAGGCTCCTGGGACAGGGGACTTCTTCAGCGCTAAGTCCTGGACCAGCTGGTGGCCCTGGTCCACCCTGTTCTATCTCCCCGCAGCCCGTGTTTTAGAACAAGTCCCTTGTCTAAGCAGGGCTGGGTTCTGACATCCCACGTGGAGTCCGAGGACAGGCTCGGGTTCTTAGGTGGCGGAAAATGGATCACATTCTTTGTTCCTCCTGCTCCTGCGCTCCTACTGTCACCTCTGCCATCTTTTCACAGCAGTAGCTTCTGGGGTGGTTGTTTTGGGGGTGACAACAGCAGCAATCCGAGTTCACACTTCCAAAGCGCTGACTGGGTGGTGGGCACAGTTCCACTTTCAGTGGACTGACTCAGTTCACCTTCCCGCTTCTCTCTGATGTAGGCACTATCATTGATGCTGTTTGCAGGGGAAGAAACAGGATAAAAGAGGTCAAGGCGCAAGGACAGAGCCCGGGGCTGGTGGGAGGGGATTTACCCCACCACAGGGATTTACCCTGACGCAGCCTGTCTGTAGCCGTGCCTTGGGGCCCTCGGCCTGGGGTCCCCATTCAGTCCCCAGGGGCATTTTAGCCTGTGTTCTGATGGGAACTAGTGGGTTAGGGGGAGCAGGGAAGTTGGGCTTTTTCCTCTGGAAGTCTGAGTGGCAGGGCCTGGGTGTGGGTCCTTGCAGCCACTGAGGCACTCAGAGCCCCCAGGGTAGGACTCCGGGGCTGCCCACGGGCCCAGCCACCCTTCCTACCCTTCCCACCCTTCCAGGGCTGATGGTCCCTCTTCTCTCTCCCAGGACTTAATGACCTGCTCCTCCATGCTGTCAGTAAGCACGTGGTCTCGTGGAAGCAATTCTCCAAGCCTGAAAAAAGGAGCAAAAGGAATATTTGATCACAGGTAGCTGCTGTCAGCCTGCAGTCTCTGAAGTCCTGGGCTGGGTGCTTCCTGCCTGCTGGGAGTCCTGCCAGGCCCCTCCTTTACGTCCACAGACCCAGCCCAGGACTCCACGCTGCATCCGGAAAGGGAGTACACAGGATGTGCCTCTCAGATGTCCCCCCTCCTTTGCCATGAAATGTGGTTCCTTCAACCAAGCAGCAAGCAGTCTGTTCCCAGCCAAGGCTGCACAGAATTGCCCTCAGAGCCCTCACCACCCACCTTCCCAGTCCCTCTTACTGGCGAGAGAGGATGTGAGCCTTGGGGAGAGAGAGACTTTTGAAACCAATCAGACTGGGGCTCAGATCCAACTCCCATGTATGGCTAGCGGTGACCTTGGCAAAGCCACCAAACTTCAGTGCTTGTTTCAGGCATAAAGCATCCACCTGCTAGCTCTGAATGGAGGCATAATGAAACAGTGGTCTCCAAGTGTCTGGATGTGCGCCTGGCTCGCAGAGGAACTGCTTAAGTTATAGGTATAATTACCTTGGGTCTGGAAGCTCAGAGGGCAGTGAGCCCACCCCCGCTCCCCACTTTAGAAGAGGCACATACAGTCTGTCCCGCGCTGTGATTCTAAAAATTTCTAGAAAAAAGGAAGTCTTGAAACGTCCTATTGTATCCAATTTCATGTTTTATCAACTCCCTTCTGTCGACAATTTTTTTTTTCAGTTCTAACCTGAGTTCCTCAAGTTAATTTTCTTTTGTCTCCTTTTCAGAAGAGGTTGAGAATCATCTCGTCTCTTCCTGATCTTTCTGCAGGAGCATAAGGACTTCCACCCTCCAGCTGTGAAGCACAGAACAGTAGTGCTCATGGGGTCCAGGTGCACCTGTGGCCAGTGCGGGGACCAGGACCCAGGTCCTCTGACTCCCTGACTCTGGCTCCCATAATCCCTCCTCCTGTAATCCCACATGCTCTGCCTTCTCCGAGTTCTCTGCATTACAGAACGTTCTTTGCTCATTTTCCTGGATTAAAAGAAGGGTGGGGATAAATTGAAGGGGGGAAAAAAAAAAGAACTGTCCGAGAAACCGAAACGTGTTTCCCATTCAGACAAGAGACATAAGACCCTCCACTGCAGTGCAGGGTGGGGCAGGAGCGCCAAAATTCTGGACTGGGCCACCCAGCATCTGGGGCCCCGCGCGCATCCCCGCGCATCCCCGCCCGCCCCGCGCATCTCCCGCCCCGCGCATCCCCGGCCCACGCTGACGCCTCATCTGTAGGCGCCGGCTGCGCTTTCCAGCCCCTTGCTGTCCCATAATCAGCAGCATTATCTCTGGATAATTTTCCCTTCTCTAGGCAATGCGGCCTATGAAAGAGCCCGAGGAAGGACCGGTGTTTCTGAAACTAGGAGAAGAGGGGACGTGGCCTTGATTGCAAATGAAAAATTAAGCTCGTGTGTCTCGCCTTCGTGACGGCGTGATTGCGCGTCGCCCCCCCACCCCGCCCCACCACCCACCCCCGCCCACCCCGGCTGCCTGAAGGGTGGCAGTGATCTGTCTACCTTTTCTTTGGCTCGCCTCGCGCTTAGCAAATCTATAATGCATTCAATCTCCGAAAACCGCAGCGCTTGGCTCTAAATGCCTAATTTGCCGTCGAGAGCTCCTGCAATTCTCCCTCCGCAGTGGCCATCGTCGAACCCTGGGCTTCTGTTTGCCCAATTGACCCTCGGGGAGCATCAGATTGTGCCTTTGATCCCCCCTTCAGAGGGCGCGAGGGAAAACAACCCCGAGGGGCGACCCGTGGGCTGGTTCCCCCAGCGCACCCTAAATGTAGGCTGCCCCGGGAGGCTGCAGCATCCTTTCACCCACGCGAAACGCGGCCTGCGCTGCCAGGATGACAAGGAGTCGGTTCCTTCCACAAGGCACTCGCAGGCTGTTGCGGGGAGACAGACCCATACACGAATAATTACCGCACAAGGGAATCAATGTCTTAATAGAGGTGTGTGCCAAATGCGGGGAGAGAGCAAAGAAGGAAGTGACTCACGTTCCCGCGGGAAGCTGATGAAAGCTTCTGCAGCCTTGCAGGGTGAGCTGAAGTTCACCGGGTGGGCAGGCCGAGGCCAGGCCCTCCCGGCTAGGGACAGCTGTGCCAAGAGGGTGACCCGTTTGGGAGATGGCCAGGAGGGGGTGAGGATGATGCTGTGCAGGGGAAGGGCTGGAGTGGCCGGAACTGAGAAGGAAGGAGGGCCCCCAATTCTGCGAGGTAAATCTTGTTCTGTGATGATGGAGAAGCCATGGAGTTTTCGTGCAAAAATATGCACACATATACAGAAATAGTATATGGATATACAGGTATCATATCCATACACATGTATACACATTTAAAAGTATGTATTTATTTTTATATTTGTATAGCTACTTATATGATTTAATTTATGTATTAGTTTGCTAATAGTTGCTCTAACAAGTATCACAGACGAGGATGGAGGAGTTCAAACAACATAAATTTATTTTCTCACAGTTCTGGTGGCAGGAAGTCCAAGATCAGGGTCCATTTCTTCTGTGGCCTCTCTCCCCGGCTGGCAGGTGGCTGCCTTCTCCCTGTGTCTTTGCCTGGTCTTCCCTCTGTGTGTGTCTGTGTCCTAAACCCCTCTTCTCCTAAGGACATCATATTGGACTAGGGCCCACCCATATGACCTCATTTTACCATAATAACCTCTTAAGGGCACTCTTCTCAAATATAGTTGCGTTCTGAGGCACTGGGGGCTAGGACTTCAATATATGAATGGGGGGGGCAATGATTTTTTATTGATTTATGAATTTATCAAAGTTTCCTTCCAGAAGTGTTCATGTCCTTGGCCTTTCTGAGCAGTGGCTGGCTGGGAGAGGAGAGCCCTACTGCAGATGTCCTGTCCCCCTAGCCCCCAGGCAGCAATGATGTGTCCTACCATCTGCTTCTCAGGACCAACACTTGGGCTTCTGGGCCGTCCAGCCTGGTTGTGCCAGTGGCCCCAGAAGTGGTCCCTATTGTCAAGGAAAGCCCGGGGACCCCTCAGTTCAGAGGTACAGGGATCCGCAGAAATGCCAGGCAGATTTCCGTCTTTCCTAGAATAGAGATTCCACTTTGGAAGTGGCTTACCTCCCACCAGGGTGGGGGCTGAAGCCAGATAATTGGGCTTCTTGCCTCCTGTAACTCTCCTTTTTCTCATTCAATTAGGACCCTTCTGGGTGTCAGTGACAGGCTCCAAGACTCCAATAAGCTTAAAATCATGAAAGGATTTTATTGGCATCTGTAACAGCAAATTCCAGAGGGTAGGTCTAGATTTTTCAGGAATGGCTGGCTGCAGGGGCGTACAGTGACGTTTCAATCCGCTAGCTCTGGCCTCTTTTTTATGTCAGCTTCTTTCCCAGGCAGGACTCAAGAGGTGGCAGGGTGACTGGCCTCAGCCCTAAGTCCACATCCTGCCAGGGCCAAGTCCAATGTCACACATGCACAGAAGAGTTCTCAACAAGTTCATTAAAAAAAAAAAATTTTTTTTTTAATGTCCCATCTCATTGGGTCTGTCCAGGTCGCAGGAACATCTCTAAAACCATCAGTGTAGCCAGGGAAATGACTGACCACTCCAAGGGTACCTGCTGCGCCCACCCCCTCTCCCGCTCCAGGGAGCCCAACTATATCCAAGGTAGAGTTAGGAGTGATTCCCTAGAGAGAAACCAGAGTTCTTTTCCCCAAAAGAAGTCCTTCTGAATGGTTGCTGGTTGGTAAAAGCAAAATGCATCCACTGTAGAATCTGCGAGAATTTGTGGAACCAAAGCATAGCGAACTGTCATGTATGAGACCATTCTGGTTGAATGGTAGCATTGAATTGAATTATGTTACAAGTTACTTGCTTCTTACCCCAACTACTTTCATTTCTTTCAAGTGGACTATTGTTTCTAAAAGAAAAAAAAATCATAACAAATACTTTTCTTAAGCAGTTTTCAAAAAAAGTATAGCATGGTGGTTAAGCAAGACCCAGAGCTCTCAAGCCACCCTCTGCCACTTGACAGCGATTTGATGTTACGTCAGGGACTTACCCTCTCGGAACCTGTTTCCTACCTGCTAACTGGGGTTAATAAAAGCTGCTTCTTAGTATGAGCATTAAATGCAAGAATGTGCACAACGCATTTAGCATACAGAGCCGGCAATTTGTTGTTTTTAAGAGATTTTAAGACATCACAGACTCACTGTGTCGGCCCTGAAAGGCTGTTTCATCTACTTACCAGATTTTCCAGTCGAGAAAGCTGAGCAGAAAGGGATTAAGCAGCTCCTGCAAAGTCACACAGCTCACTAGGCACAGAGGTGGTTTAGAGCGCAGGACCCCTCATTCCCAGTGGAACCAGCTGTACCATTTTAGCCAAACTCCTATAGCAGTCCAGGATCATGACCCCATGCCTGGGACATGCAGTCCACAACCCAAGTAGCTCTGAACATCTGCCTGGATGGGGAGCTGCATCTTTGCCTCTGCAGAGTCTCTGTATGGTGAGGGGAGAGCTTTCGTGCCTGAGATCCACAGACCTGGTCTGTGTGTGTGTGTGTGTTTGTGTGTGTTTGCATATGCGTGCTCTGGCCCCATCACTAGGCCCTGGTTCCCCAAGGAAGCAGCCATAATCATGGAGCAGGGGACAGACACCTACCTGACCCTTGCCTCCTCTCCACTCCCCCAAGAGGCATCACTCTGGCAGAATCACCCCATGGTTTCCAACACCAAAGAGACAAGTGCAGAGTCTTGTTAAGGATTACAAATGCTGACAAGGGTCCACTGTCCTCTGGACAAGTCAAGAGCTCAGTGCTCCTGTGATTCTTGTCTTCTTGAAAGAGGACATGGGATCTTACTCTGATTATTTAGGGGTTAGCTGCCAACCCCCCAACTCTGAAAACCCCAGGGACCTCGGGCTGCAGAGCACTGGTGCCCTGAGCCCAGCTCACTGAATGCCTACAAACGTCTTTGGAGGAGACATGACATTCGATGTCAGTCCCCCTTCTGCCACATCCTTACCAGTCATGTGCCTGAGTCAGGTCCCTTGTCCTTTCTGAACCCGCCTCCTGACCCGTGAAATGGAGATATACAGGCTGCCTCAGAGCTGCTGCCTTAGTCTGTGTAGGCAGACGTGACAAAATACCATGAGCATGAGCTGGGTGGCCTACAAACAATAGAAATTTATTTTTCATGGTTCTTGAGGCTAGAAGTCTCCAGATCAAGGTGTGATGAGAGCCCCCTTCCTGGTTCATAGATGGAGTCTTTTCACTCTGACCTCACATGGCAGGAGGGGCATGGGAGCTCCGTGGGGCCTCTCTTACAAAGGGCACTAATCCCGTTGATCAGGGCTCCACCCTCATGACCTAATCACTTCCCAAAGCCCCACTTCTCATACCATCACATTTGGGGTGGAGACTTCAAGTTAATTTTTTAATAGGGTTGAGATTTCAAAATAATGAATTTTGGGGGAACACATTCAGTCTGCAGCAGATGTCATAAAAAGGAAATGAAATGATGTGTGTGAAACCTACCTTATAAGCCAGAAAGTGCTTGCTATATGATGCTGCGATTGGGATTAGAAGTTAAAAATTGATACCAGGGAGGTGACTGGGTAAGTTCCAGAGGGAGATAGTCACCAAATCTTGGGCAGGTGACCAAGCTGGGGCCAAAAAGTGGCAAGGAAATTTGTCAGGGGGGGCCAGGGTGCCCCACAGCAGTGGGTGACAAGCTGGTGTCAGCGTCCTGCTCCATCCCTTGTGGTTGATCTCCTTCCCCTGCTACACACACACACACACACATGCACACACATACACACACGCACACACACGCTCTCCCCCAGCAATGGCAGCTTCAGCTAGAAACCATAGTGGAGAGGATCTAAAGGCTAATTAAAGTGTCCTAGTATCTCCAGTCTAACCAAGTGGTATCCCAGAGATGGTGGCACTAAGGCAGCTCCCCTCAGGGGAAGCTCGGAGGGAGAGAAGGCCTCCAAACCCTGTCCTTTGGGCCACCGGTTCTCAAACCTGCCTGCCCATCACGATCATCTGGGGAATTTAGGGGGGGAAAAAAAAAGAACACAGAGATCCACAGGTCCCACCCAGGCTCCTCTAAATAGAGATCTGAGGGTGGGTCCTAGGGATCTGTATTTTTATAAAGCATCCCAAATGATTCTGATGTGCAACAGATTGGAAATCCCTAAGGGAGAGATCGCTGACTCAAGCCAGCCGTCAGAAGCAGCCTCGATTTCTCCTGAGGGTCCCAGCCCTTAGCTCCAAATAGTCCCTCCTAGGCTCCTGTGTCAATTACTTCTGAAAACAGAAATGAGCCTTTTTCAAAGATTTATGTGGCTCCTGGCAGACCCGGCTGCCAAGTCCCTGGAAAGGCTGGCGTGGGGGGTGGCAGCTCCCACCCCCGCCGGACAGCTGGATGGGCAGGGTTTCTGGAGCGAGCGAGCCTGCCGAGGCTGGGGCTGGGGCTCCTGCCTGCAGATGCCCATGTTCACCCAGGGCGAGCTGGAGGGACCTGGACGCTGATCCTGGTTCTCAAGAATTTGGACAGCTGTCCCTGGACAGCCACCAAGTCTCTGCCTTCCAGACCGAGATGGAGAGCCGAGTGCGTGGCAGCGGTGCAGATGCGACAGGTAAGTAGCTCGTCTTCCCGGTGTTTTCTGCCAGACTGGCATCTGTCACCTTACGTTATTGTCGTCTTCCATTTAGGTCCCCATGTTGTGATTCTTTTTTAAATAAAAAATTTTAAAAAGGTGAGGGAAGCAATCTGTGGCAGGGCTCCAAGCTTCTCTTAATTGCAAATTCCCTTAAGTACCACTTCCCTGGAGCTGCAGGCCCTGTCTGCTAGTCAGGACTGCTTCAGCCAGGCTGATTTTTAATAGGCGCACGGTAATCTTCAGCCTCTTCTAACTTTCCCTTTTGTTCATCTGCAGATCCTGGTGTGTCCTTATACTGTGCAAGGGATCTCAAATTATTGGAGGGAACCTGCCCCTTTCTTTCAACTTTATATTAAAAGGAAAGAAAGAGAAAGAGTGGATGAGGGAAGGGGAAAGGGTGGGGTGGGTGGGAAAAAGAAAAAAAGAGAGAAAGGGAGGAGGGGGAGAGAGGGGAGAGAAAGAGTGACTGAATGTTGGAGTATTAGCGTTCCCAGGTAGGGCTCTTACTGCAACAGTGGGACCACGGGAGTTGATCAGATACTGAAATACTGTATGCTGCCCCGAGGTCCTCACCCTCTCCTCTTGCTCTGGCCCCTCCCTTGAAACCCCATGGATCTTGAAATGATGCTCGCTAAAGTTTTTTTTCTTCCTTTTTTATTTTTTGTATTGAGACACAGCTGACATACCATGGGATATATGTCTCAGGCGCGCACACTAAGGGGTTAGCTTGGCACAACAGGGGCCTTTGAAGACCATGCTGGGCCCTAGCACGTCTGTTCTGCCTGGTTGGTACCCTTGCCTTCAAGGATGTTTAGTCTTTTGAATATCACCTTGGGCCAAAGCATGGAGAAAAGTGGGGGTAGTTTTGCCTTTTCTCTTAAGGGAGATGGAAAGAAGAATGGGGATAAAAAACAAAACTGGATGTCTAAATCAGTAGATAGCAGTGTGGCAGATCTGGTACCATTTGTGTGACTCAGTTTCTGCCTTTGTAAGATAGGCCGATTGTATCTGCTGTAAAAAGGCTTGGAAGCAGTGCAAGTGTGTTATCAAAGGCCCCAGCCAGCCTTTAGAGCCACGAGGCTTTGCTCCAAGGGAGTCTGGCTTGGAGTGGGTCTGTCTCCCAGAGGAGCAGCGCCGGCCCCGGGTGGCGCCTGTTGCTTGCTCCTGCAGCCAAGAGAGGTGATGTCCGTGCAGGAGAGGCAGCCCTGGGGAAGCCCAGGGAGAGTTAATATCAGAAATTGCTGGACTGATGCAAAATGCACTTGCTAAATTGCCCTGGTGCCCAAGGAAACAGTTGCACAGTATTATGGAGGGAGTGAAGGCCCGGAGATGGGAATTATTCTAGACACTTCATTCCTCCCTGACTCAATAGGCCTTCTCTCCTGGGATTGCCAGGCCAGCAACCTGGCCTGTTGGAGCCCTGCAGGGCCACCAGGGACCTAACAACAGGCTATAAGCTCTCAGAAGGCTGCAGGCAGCTGTCCACCTGAGGAAAAGGCATGGCTAGTGCAGCGGGGGGAGCCGAGGAGCCAAAAAACTTTGGGCTTATAGTTCTGCCACCTGGGACTACTCAGAAAAGAGGAGTTAGGGCCCCAGAAGCTGGCTGGACTGTTGGCATTGCTTGAAAAAGAGGATGAGGAGGGGTGATCCTCTCCCTTTTGCCCTTCACGGGCAAACCCATTTATGGCTCAGTTTCTAGGGCTCATACCACGTTAGAAGGTCCGCCTAAAATTCAGTGACACAGAACTCAGTGACTCATCTCCCTACTCCCTTAATGCTGTCTGCAAATCATCCCTATTGGAAAGGGAATGGAATCTGGATCCAGACACAGCTGGGACTTCTGCTTTGAAATGGCATACTCTTGACCTCACTGAGTCCCACTTGCTTAATATGTAAAAATGGGGTTAGTAGTCCCCACAGCCAGATTGTGGGAATCAGTGAACTGGACAGAGAATCTGCACAGGGCCTAGGACAGAGTGAGAGCTCAGGCAGTGAGCTGCCCCCTTCTCTCAGCACCCCGCCTCCTGGTCATCAATTCACAGCCTCAGCCTCCTTTCAGTAAAGTGTGGGGGCCAATGCCCATCTCCCAGAGCTGTCAGGAGGAGTATGTGGACATGGGTAAAGGGCCTAGCATTGTAGGTACCAGGCAGATTGAGGTGTCCTCTCTTCTTTTATTTTTCTATCTCCCTACTTGTTCCCTTCCAGCTCAAGCAACCTTTGATTCTAGAGACAGAATTCTGGTGCTTTGGGATTTCTGGATGTGTGATCAATCTGCACCTGTTTCTGACCAGAAACCACATTCTGCCCCAGGCTCAAGGAGCACTGGCTCCATCTGCTGACATCTGGCTGCTCTTCCGGCTCCCTGTTCTGTCTGGGCGAAGCCTGACCTTGCTCTTCCCCAGTACCTCTCTCCTCTGGGGCCTGAGAGCCCCATCCCTGCCAGTAATCCTGGCTGTTGGCTGCCCCATGCCCAAGGCAGATGGTGTTGAGTAATGGGGCTTCTCCCTCGGTTGGATGGGCCAGCGTCGGCAGAGCTGACTTCAGCATCCTGCTGGCCCGAGGCTTTTGGAGTTTAGTGTTGTCTCTCCTTCATGATCTGGGTGGGGAAGGGGGAGGGAATACAGGGATGACTGTTTTGGGATCTTTCCTGCAGCTGGAGTATTTGTGGGCAGATTGCATTCTAAGCCTCCAACTTCCCTGCCATTGAACTTCCCTGAAGACATCTCTCTTTGTTTGCCTGTATTTCACTCTGTCGGTGTCTAAAAGGCTTCTTCCATGTGCTTTTATATATTCATTTGAAATGACTCCTCCAATATTTAATCTTTATCAGAACCTGGAAGCCTGGTATTTATTTTGCAGGTCAGTCGCTCATCCATTTTCCTTGAGGCCTCTGGCAGGAGGCTGGAGAGCCTGCCGCCCCCGGGGGTTGCTGCCATCAACATTAGTCCTGGTGACAGGAGGACAAATCAAAGCGCTGCAGGCTACCAGGGAGAAGATAAATCTGGCAAAAGGCTAATGAGTAAACTTGGCTGCGGCAAGAGAGGGCCTTCAAGAGTTTCCAGGCCTCCTTCCAGTTTTGGGGAGTGGGTCATCTTCCGGGGGCTGGGGTGAACAGGCACATGGCTGGCATGAGTTGGATTTTTCCAGCGTGAGGCGCTGGGCACCAGAGTTTAAACTTCTGGGCAGTGACAAAGAGCAGGGAGCAAGGACATCACTTCTCAAAGCATATGACTTTTATCTCCCATGGGAGAAAATCTCTGGAGTATACTTACACTGCAGCATGAAGGATGGCGGTTAGACAGTGAAAGAACTTTTAGAGGACAAGCCTTGACCAGGTACCTACAGATAGTTGTGGAATAGCCTTCTTTTGTAGGCTCGGAGTGGTTTAGAATGCACTCATATGTCTAGGTGGGGGAGTGGTCATCTATCTCAACTCCAAATATTTATGGAACACTCACTTTATATGGGGTACAGTATCAGGTAATGCCTGATTGCAAGGAACTTACTGGGGTGGGGGGTGGTGTTCCAGAGAACCAGGATGGCAAACAGGTTTTTTTCTTTATCTCCTACTTAATTCCGTTTTATTAGAAGTGGCTGCTTGGAGCCTCTTGTTAAGAAAAATAGAAAGCCTCCTCTAGGTTTAGGAAGAAAGGGTGTAGAAATTGATTAGCAATGTCTGCGCTGGTGTTGGACGGGTAGTGGTGTCTGCTGGCAGACCCCACCAAGGGAAAGGAGCCTATCTAACTCAGCAAAGATGTTTCAACAAGCTACCACGTGCCCAGTGCTGTCCTAGGAACCTGGGGAGGGGTGAATGTAGGTCTTTGCGCAGAATCCAATCTAGCTGGGGAAATACAGGAAGCAGTGGTGACACACTGCCATCAGCACTGCCTAAAGTCCTCAAAGAGGGGAGCTGGAGGAGCTCATGGAAAGGAGAGGAACGTGGACTGTAATTTTCTTCAGGAAGGTTTCTTGGAGCAGCAAGGGAGAAGAGGAACCCAGCACGGGACCAGCTAAGCCCACCTGGAACATCAGTCTTCCACCATCAAAAGCTGTTCATGAAGAACAGGTGAGAAAGGAGGGACCGAGGAGGACAGGAAAGCCCAAGTGAGCCGGTTTGTTCTTCCTTCCTTTTAACTTTCTCTGCCTCCTTCGCTCAGAAGCCTCTCCCGGCTGCTCTGGGTCTGCCCGGGCTGGTGCATTTCAAAGAGCTGCCTGGGTGGAGGGAGCTGTTCCCGGGGAAGTGGTGCTGACCCTGCTCTTGCAGGCATGTGATGAATATTTTACAGCCCAGATGTAATCCTGGCCACAATTTTCTCTCCTTCCCTTCGCCAGCACCCCTCTCCTCACGGTCCTCCACCTCCACCCCAGCCCCAGTCCCCAACCGTTCCCAAGTCAGGAAAATCAGTCAAAACATTTATCAGGAATCGGTATGAACCAGCCAAGCGCTGTGAAGAGCTAATCTGTGCAGAGCTAATAAGAATGAACAAAGTCACCACAGACTTCGCCATGGGCATCGCTGATAAGGATTTGTCAGAAGAATTGCAGGTAAGATCAGAATGGCCCCGGGAAGTGGAATGCAAATGCCTCCCATCCCAGGGCTCTGCTGGCGCCCTCTCTGCTCAGACTGGAGGCCCCAGCACAGTCAGAAACTCACCCAGGAATAGGGCAGATCGGGAAGACAGATGACCCAGACGTGCGTCCAGCAGAAATGTGGAACAAAATCAGCTGAGCCCGTGGGAGAATGCACCTGGACAGCGGTGGGGAGCAGAAGGTGGGAAAGGGGAAGGAGGCAGGCTAGAAAGAGTTCCCTTTCTCCACTTGGCAGAGGGGCCACGGTCTGCAGGCTAATGATGGGGGATGCGCTGACGTTAGGTACAGAAAATAAGATCTCAAACTGGAAGTACTGAAGACTGGAGGAGGGATTCAGAACTGCCCACCCGGAGACCAGACTCTCTAGGGTGGCAGCTGCGGAGTCACACGGACAGGGTGTAAATCCCAGTTCTAATGGTTTCTAGCTGTTGAGACCAGAGAAAGTTGCTTCATATCCCTGAGCCTCAGTTTTCTCATCTATCCCTACCTACTCTATAGGACGGCCTTTGAGAATTAAATAGGATAATATTTATATGGGCAGCACCATGCCTGGCATAGAATAAGGTTTAAAAAGTGCCAGCGGCTGTTCTGTTATTAGTTTTTTGAGCAGTTTTTCCTAAAGACAACTTATAACCTAACGGTGTCATTGAGGCATTGGTAAATGTTTTCTGTAAAGGCCAAATAACATATGTTTTAGACTTCCAGTTCACAATTACTGAACTTTCTTATTACAGCACGAAAGTAGCCATCAGTGGAACCAGTGTAGCTGTGATCCAATAAAGCTTTATTTATAAGAATAGGAAACCAGCTAGATTTGGTCTGGGGGGCTACAGTTTGCAACCCCTAGTGTAATTGGTCTGCAAACTGTTTCAGCCCGTATATCTTACAGAGACTTCAAAGGGAGACCGAGGACCAGGCTGCCTTTGAGCCAACAGTTTCCCTGTGGAGGCTGGAGGTAGCTGGAGGGGTGAGACCCCACAGTTTTCAGAGGCTGTGTATAGGGCATGGGTAAGGGGCAAATTCTAATAGATCTCTGAAGAGATTTCCCTATGAATGAGACATTACTGCATTCCTGACTGCATTAGATGTTTCCCCTCTATGCATCCTCACTGCAAAGTTTATCGTGGGGCTGATGCATTTTTACTGCGCCTCCTAAAAGTAGACACATTTTCATCTTTTTCTTGAAATACATATCGTTAAATCTCTCCACCAATTCCTTCTGGCTTATTGGACTTGGGAGCAAGCTGTGAAGAATGATTTGTTTTCAGGCCACAAAGCCACCCCCAAGACAAGCCTCTGTCACACCCCGTAACCACAGGGGAGAGCAGAGGTAGGGAGATGGGAGGCTTTAGTGTGGGGTGTAAATGAGGTTTTGGAATAACATTGGTTTCCTATTCCCTCACATGTTTTAAAATCTGATAGTTTTTGCAAGTGCTGAACTTGCCACTCTCCCAGTGCAATAATATTGTCTTGCATTTGTGAGGGGCTTTACAGCTTAGAAAATGCTTTCAATATATATATTACCTCTCAGTCCTCACCACCTCTCCATGAAGAAGTCAGCAGATCCATAAAAATCGTTCCTGTACCACAGAGGGATAAGCAAGACTCAGAGAGGCTGATCTAAGCCCCTTGGACACTCGTTCAAGATCAGGAGAGGTCGTGAGTGGTGGTGCATTAGGCAAAGAATGCCATGTCCAAGTAGGACCAGTGACCAATGTGATGTCCAGGCTCTGTGAGACTGGAGGTGGAGGTGAGACTGACGTTAAATGTGATCTCAAGAAGGAGGTGGAGACAATAAAGAGAAGAGTGAAAATAAATTAAAACAGAATTGATTTCTTGTGTCTAATAGAATTTTTCTTTCTCTGTGTCTTTTTTTTTTTTTTCCCTGAAACAGCTTTTGGCATTTTTGTCACTGAAGCCACTCCAAGGAGCTGGAAACTAACTGAAAAAATGGGTTGGGGTCCCAACTTCATTTGAATTTCTCCCAGCCTTCCAGTGACCCAGGGAGGGGCTTGGTCTCAACCATCCTAGGACTACCCTGAGGTCTAACCCTCTTGGCAGCCCAGTTAGGAGAGCCCTACCCTCTGGCCCATCTCTGGGAAAGTGGGCGTGACTTTAGGTTGAACCCAAAATGTAAATATCCTAATTGGCATCTTATTAGTACAAGCGGAAAAGCCCATTGTTATGGAAGAGAAATCTCCTAGTCCCCCACCAATTAATCTTTGGCTACAGGAGGCTCGTGCTCACCATACCAATGTGGTCGCAGGGCTCTGGAGTGAGCTGGGGAGGAGGGAACAGTGACAGCGGCAGATGTGGCTGCAGAATTTCTCAGCTGGAGACCCCTGTCCTCCTGGGGTCCAGGCTCTGGCCACCCTCTCTGGGGAGTGCCCCACTGTGAGTTCAGGGAAGACCATCTCCCCCACCCTCCCTGGGTAGCGCAGAGGGAGACTGCTCTGGAGGAGAGGATGGTGGTGGGGGACTGTGGGGGACATCTGCTTTCTTTTTCTTTTGTGGGGAGCTCAGTGGCATCTGAGCCCATTGTTGGTAGTATGGGAGGGGGTCCCAATGATTGAGTCTTGGTGGGAGCCAGATCACGCTCTCCTCTAAAGAAACAGACAAGTCCAGCTGCATGCCTTCCAAGCAGGGCCGCCACATGTCCCCAGCTGGGCCAGTCTGGCCCTCCACCCTAAGCTGACCCAGCCAGCAGCAAAGGAGCAGGACAAGGGAGATCTGGGCGGTGGAGGCTGGTGGCGATGCTGGCGCCGTCCGAGGAGGGCCAGGAGTGCCCCTGGCTTCTGGATCTGTGGCCTGATTTTGCTGGTGCTCTTGGTCCCATAGTCTGTCTTCCCTTCACCCACTTCCAAGCCTGGCTTTTTCAATGACCTTCCTGATAACTGGGAGCTACTGGACATCTTTTAAATAAATTCATTATCTGCTAAATCTGCAGAGTCGGTTCTATTGCTTGGAACTAACACATCTGACTCCAACTATACATTTCACCAGAGAGGACAGGAGGCAAGGAGGGAAAATTTAGATTTCTGGAGAGCCTGGCACAGGCTAGGCTCGAGAATTGTTCCATTTCATCCTCACAGAACCCTTTGAACTACCTAATGAGTAATGTCCCTCACTTCCCACTTGAGAAAGCTGAGGGGTCGGCAGTGAGTGGTTGAGCTGGATTGACAGCTGGGTTCCGCATCCGGGTTCTTACATCGAGCCACGCTCTTCCAGGTGCCTCCAGGTGCCCCCCCCCCCCTTGCTGGGGCACCGCAAAGGAAAGTAGGTGTCACGCCTTTGGAACATCTCCTCTGTTGGAACCATCCCTGCTCATCTTAAGGATTGACATTAAGACTTTTTCTGGAAAGTTCCCCAAGATCCCATGCCCCAGGCCAGATTTCACACCCTCTCTGCTCCCACAGTATCTGAGGCACCCACCCTGCTCCTCTGTAACGCTGCCCGCTCATCTTTTGCAGAGACTTTAAGTTCCTTCAGCCCAAGAAAAAGACCTTTGTCTCACTGGTTCTTCTGATGTTCGCATGTAGCACAATACCTCATCCTTCTGTGGGGGCTCAATGAATGCTTATCAAATTAAATTAATAATGAGCCCAGTCTGGGCAATACAGATAAAAGTGAATATGTAAATTTTTCCCTACAAAAGGCATCATCTAACCTGACCCAACAGAGGGAAATCTTTGTGTTTTCACAAAACAGCCCAGAGGCAGGAGTGGTCCAGTTATGTAGAGATCTTTGTCCTCATGAAGATAATTCAAGGATGAATTCAAGGCTTGGGTCTTATCTATACACTCCTCCTTTGGCCCTGGGGCTGGTCATTAGTGAAGACTTGTTGTGGGGCTGAGGTAGTGATGGTGGCTGTGCCCGCCCGATCTCCACCCTGCCCAGTCATTAGCTTTGCAGTGGGCTAATAGGCTTCCTCTGCGTGATGATGGATGCCTGTAGTCCATTCCACACCTCCAGCTTCCCATGATACCACTTGAGAATGGCCCAGCTCCATGAACTTTTCTGGAAAAGTAATTTTAAGATACTAGGGCAAAGGAAATCAGCCTGAGAGATGACAAAGGAGGTTGGGGTGGTTCTCACTCACCCTGACTCCCAACTCCCCTGCTGGGTGTTACTGAAACATCAGTTACAAGAGATACCCTGCCTGTAGGTGGTGCTGTGGGCTCCGAGAGACCACATCTGCTTTCCGAACAACTTTGGTCAGGTGAGCACTCAATAAACATGACTCCAAAGACCATCCCAGGCCACCTGTTCTGCATCAAGAGGTGGCTTTGGGAGGCAGCTCTTGTCTGAGAGAACTTCCCTCCGTTTCATTATAAAACTCCACTTTCTGTGGCCCAAGGTCCCCACCTGCCTGGAGCTCAGCTGAATGGGTCGGGGAGAAGACTGTCCTTGGCTTGTTCTCATCACTAAATAATTTCCAGGCAGCTACATGGGAGCCTCGGAACCATGCGAAGTGTTGTCTGGAGAAATCTTGCCCAGATACAACATTGAGACAACATTTAAAACCTCATTTAAGTGAACACAAAGAGAGGGCTCCTGGGTAAAAGAGACTTAATTAATCTCGTTCCTGTGTAGATACTTTTAATTAAATGTAACTCCACATTCCTTCCGAGTAGATTGGAAGGGCCGGGCAGTCCTGCTACTTGGTGGGGCTGAGTTGAGGGAGGCCAGCAGGTGGGCTCAGGTAATCAGCAGCACCAGGAAGTGTGCTGCCAGCCCAGGGCTAGAAGCCTGGGAGGTGGCCCTGCCTCCTCCCGCTCTCCATCTACAAAGCCAGATGTGCCTCCAAGCCTTGGCTCTGCCTGCCCAGCCATCCTTTAAATGCCTCCCTCTCTCTTCAGCCGCAGCCTCAGCTCTAGTGCAGACCCTTGACCGTCTTCTCCTAGGTGATGACAGTTCTCTCCTCGTTTCTCTCCCTTTCAGTCCATTCTGAGTCATTCAGCTTAATGAGTCTTCTTAAAACCCTACGTTCATTGTAATGGTACACCCCTGGTCAATAATTCAAAATAGCTTCCACTTTTCTGGTTAAATGCAAGCTCTTCCTCGTGGTATGGCCAGTGTATGGTATCTTGGGAGACTGTTCCAGTTTAGGAGTGGCTGTAGGGTCTAGAGAAGGAAATGAGATGAGGTAGATCCAAGAAGAAGTCTCCTGGGGAGGAACTAACCAGAGTCAGCCAGGCTGTCCAGCAAATCCATTTGGAGAGTCCAGGCATGGCGGGGCTTTGGGTCTGAGGCAGCAGAAACAGAGGAATCTAGAAGAGAGGCAGATATCCAACTGCAGGTGACACCTAGAGAAATTTTACAAGCCGATGAGAAGTTAGCCACAGGGAGTTTTTATAGGGTAATCTCTGCCTTGGACAGAAAGGAGAGACCAATCCTGTATGGGCATAAAATTACATTATGTCCATGGTAGAGATTGGTTGCTCACCAATACCAGGCTTTCTCTTGTTAGTCCTGGCATGGTTAAACCACATTTTCTACCCTCCCTTGACTCGCCTATGGATAAATGGGGCCAGTGACATGTGGGTGCAGCCAATACAATCTCCTGAGAGGTCTTCTACACTATGTTTTTTGCTCAACATCTGGCTGGATGAAGTGGATCCAGGGGGAGGACTCTAAGGCTCTAGAGAATGATAACGACATTAGGTAGATGAACCCTGAGTCTCTGAATGACTTTGTGGAGCAGAACTTCTCCTTCCAACCTTCCCAGCCATATTGGATGGTGATATGATTGAGAAATAAACATGCACTGTGTCAAGCCACTGAGATGTGGGGATTGTCTGAGATAGCAGTTGACCTGTCCTGACTGATACGTTAGGCATCCTGCCATCAGAGATACCTAGGAGAAAAAGCAGCAGGTGGACCTGGACCACATTCAGCCTCTACAGTGAGAGCTTGTGTAGGCTGCCTTATTGGTGCCTCTCTCCACTTCTTCCCTGTTCCTCTGTAACCCTGAGGTGGCCCCCAATGGCCAGGAGAAAAAGAATCCTGGAGCAGGCTCTTCCTTGAGAGGGGGAGCTGGAGTAACCGTATTAGTCAGATTTCAGATGTGCTCCTGCTGCAAAACTACCAATTTACAACAATCTGCATTTCCAGTTCTTGCTCACAAGTTTGTTTGTCGACTAGGGCAGCAGCTCTGCTTTAGGCTGAGGACTGTGTGCAAATCTGTTCCACGTGTCTCTAATTCTGGGATCACAGCCTCCTGGCAGATTGTGGGGGCACAAACCACCGAGCCAAACCACGCAAGCGCACTTCAGCTCCCGCGTGTGACACATCCACTCACATCCCATTCATCAAAGTGAGTCGCGAGCCCAGAGTTGATGGGATGGAGATGTTTACTCTGCAGACTGTGAGGCACGACAGAGGATGAAGGGAGGAAGGATTGCGAACAAATCGTATAACGTACCACAAAGACCATCTTTAATAAGGCACCAATCTGCCTAAAACCCAGAGTCCCTGGGCCCGTGGGACTGTGTCTGAGTGTGATAGAAGAGGCTTCAGAGAGCTGCAGGGATTGGCCAGGCTGTTTTGGGTAATGGGAAGGGAAATTGGAGTCAAAAGCCTTAGTTTCTGGTTTTCTTTAATTGATATATTATTGATACACAATGTGTTAGTTTCTGATATGGAGCATAGTGATTCAGCTATACATATTCTTTTTCATTATGGGTTATTATAAGATATTGAATATGGTTCCCTGTTCTAAACAGTCGGAATGTTGTTTATCTATTTTGTATGTAGTAGTTTTTATCTGTAAAAGCCTTAGTTCCTTTTCCTGCTGCTAAATGACCACGGACCCTTGGCAAGTCACTTCTCTCTGGGTCTCTATGTAACTATCTGGGATGTGAGAGAGGTGGGCAGGGTGGCTTCTAATGTTCTTTCAAGCTGGTGTTGCTGAAGACTCTACAAAAGCTGAGTCCTTGATCCTAAGTCCTGGTCTCTGAGATCATACTGCCTTCAAGCCAGAGGTTTGTGCTCTGCCCCAGTAGAGAGTCTGGGAGAAGGTGGTCTCTGCAGAGCCCTCCCCAGAGGGACAGTGGGGAGGAGTAGGGAGCTGGAGTGAGGACTCAAGTATATTTCTCTATGCACTTCTAAAAGCCCTTAGATCAGGCTGCTCAGGGCCTGATAATTTTTCCATTAAGAGGAAATAATTTTCTGGGTCTGTTTTGGTTGTATTTATCTCCAGTTGACAGCATCAGCTGCCGCAGCCGTGACACACCGCCCGTCCCCCAGACCAGCCATGCACTTGCTGGGGAAAGAAGAGGGCAGAGGTCTCTGCATATCCCAGCCCGAATGAAGGGACCAGACAGCTACAACTTGACCCTGGTATCCATCTCATATGACCCAGTTGCTGACCTCAGGTACCTCCCACTCCATTTTCTTTCCTGAAAAAGAAATGTAAACAATAGCCCAACCGAGAAATCCACCCCCAGCTCTGTGCTGTCTCCACCCCAGCCGCCGCCTCCTGCCTATCGCTTCTTCTAAGCCGGCTTGACAATAACCATTCATCACGAAAAAGAAAACAAAGTACGGAGAAACAAAAACCAATCTAAGGCCGCAAATTGACGTCAAACTTTGAAAAATGGACTGTGAGATGGTTGTGCGGTGAGCTCTCTCTGCTCTCCAGAGCAGATGGGACCCGGCAGCTCCTGTCACAAACCGACATGGCCCCA
Source organism: Camelus ferus (assembly GCF_009834535.1). Lineage (NCBI taxonomy): Eukaryota > Metazoa > Chordata > Mammalia > Artiodactyla > Camelidae > Camelus > Camelus ferus. The sequence continues at coordinate 14,354,297 of NC_045728.1, forward strand.
AGTTCAACTTGGAGGTGACTACAGTCCAGGGAGTAGATCGGACTTTCAGAGGTGACATTGGGCAGAGGAGAGGAGGAAGAGTCCTCAGGAAATCACGACAAAGGAGAGCCACTTCTGGTGCTGGAAGGATGTCCACTCTGGCCGAGGGTCTTGAGTGGACCTGGCCCAGAAGAGGGGGATGCTGGCTCCATGCCATCCTTCTGGATACTGTTCCCTGGGGAGCTGGAGTATGAATGAAATCCTGGCAGATCTGGCTTCAGGAGAGGCTGGGGGAGGAAGAAATTACACATTTTGTTTGATACTGTCAACTTTGTACATGTAAAGGGCTTTCCCAAGTTCAGAGCATCTTCAGAGGCACGATCCCACTCCGGCGGCACCTGGGGAGTAAGCTGGGAGCTTGTCCTGTTACACAGAGGAGGAGAGTGAGATGTGAAGACATTCTGCGACTCATCCAGAGTCACACAACTTGGAGGTGACAGGGTTGGACTTGAACCTAGGTCTTTCTGGCTTCAGAGCCAATGAGCTTTTTTTCTCTCCAGGGCAATTTGAACTTCTGGGAGTCTGAAGCATCATCACAATATCTCTAGACGCCTACATTTTTCAGGAGGGGAATCTCTAAACCAAAGAGGAGAGCTGACTTAGCCTAGGCTCCACAGTTCCCCGGGGCCCTGAGTGAGGGTCTCCTGAGCCCACAGACTAGATGAAAGTGCCAAGCCTGTAAAACCCCAGTGAAGACCAGGAATCCTACACTGGGGTTCCCCAGGGGAGCAACTGGGATGGTGACTGGTGGGGGCCAGATGGGATGTTTTGCTCCTTGGCTTTGTCTGGGGATGTGGTACCCATTTGTCCCTTAGACCAGACCCGGGGCAGCCACAGAACGACAGAAAGCTGGGAGGGATGGCCACTGGATTATTCTGGGTTATTCAAGGGTTATTCTGTCTGGAGAACCTGCTTTCCCCTGTCCCTTCTCCTCTTCTCAGAATCACATACATACCCTCTAGGCTGGTCAGCCAGTGCCCTTAGCTTGTCCTCAGATGCTCAGGACTCCCTAAGGTCATGGCCTGGGTTTTATCTCCTCCAGGAGCACCAGGTACTGTGGGCGTCCCCTACCCCCTCTCTGCCCACGGGGAGACTTGCCTCTCTTTTGCTCCATTTCCCTGGGGCCCACACTCTGTAAGAGGATCCAGCTAATCTGACAGGCTTACTGAAGGCGGACTGCCGGGGTTCAAATCCAGGATCCACCACATATAAGCCTGGGCAAGGTAATTAACCTCTCTTAGCTTCAGTTTCTTTATCTCAGAAATGAGGATAATCATACTTACTTCATAGGGTTATTGGGAGTTTAAATGAATTTATGGAAAGAACTTAGCACCACGCCTGAAGCACTGGTAAACATTCAATGAATATTGGTTATTTTTAGTTTTTAAACCCATTCATGCTCCTATCTGGGTAGAGGCTAATGACTCACTTCTAAGTTAAAATAGATGTGTTTTTCCAGAGATCTAATTGAGGAAAGGCCTTATCAGAAAGGGATGGAGATTTTAGTCCCAAGTCACTCCTCTGGGACCAACCCTGCTTTGAGTGGTGAGGTCTTCCAGTTAACCTCAGGGCACATCATAGGCTGCAGACCTGGATTGCCAGTTGGAAATTTGGATCAGTCTGCCCAGGTCCTCATTTGAACTAGAACTCGTACCTCCCACCTGAAGCACGGGTGCAAGAGGTTTTAGAACCACAGTGAGATGACAAAAGAGACGCGAGTCGGGGAGTGACACGAGAAAGGGCAACAGGATCCCATGGGCTGGGTACCATCTCAGCAGGGCGGGCAGGACACCTATGGGATTTGCACTATGAAGACCGGGATTCCAGGATTCCCCGCCCCCCATCCCATCTATTGATGGTGTGTTCTTGGAGAAAGTATTTAATTTCTTTGAATTTCTGTTTCTTCATTGGGGACAAGGTTGAAATGAGTAATGTAGATAAAAAAACAATTTGTGTATGACATAATAAGATATTATTTTTCCCTTTGCATAGCTTTCGCTTGAAGTCAAATAATTTTAGGTTTGACAAATACTCAAATACTCATGAACTCTCTGGCCTTGTTATTCTTGCCAGAACTGTTGGTTATACAGAGCAGGGACCCCTAAAATGACACTCAAGGGTATGCAGGGGAGGGGAAATTTTATTGAGGAAACAGGCATCTGATGGATGACTGAAGGCAGCCACTGCAGTGCTGCAAGGCTGCATGGGGAATGGAGGTGAAGGTGAGTCTGGGTTCACTGTGGCCCTTGGAAGCTGCTTCTCTGCCTCCCTTGGCAGCCCAGTTTTGCCTTCTCAGCATTTTGGCCTTTCTCTGTGCATCTGCTCTGTTCATTCTCCATGCAGCCAGCTTAACTCACTTGTTCATCATTTCTAATCACTTATAATTTCAATGCCCTGTCTTTGCACAAACTTTCTTCTGTACCACCCACTGTTGTCCAAGTGGCAGTTTTCCTCTGAAAGTCTTTGCTCCCATGTCAGGAAGAACCTGATCTTCCTTACTCCCCTAGACCATAGATTACTAGCCACTTGAAGGAGCAGTTTCCCTTGGGTCCCGTGCCCACCCCTTATGCAGTCATCTTAGGCTGAAAGAGTGGGGTCATGTGTTGCTTAGGTGACGGGGGGTAGGGGTGGGTCAATTTTCCTTAGGATGGGCTCTAGGAAGCCCATCAGCAATCTGAGGACATGTAGGCAACACACAGTGTCTCAATAACAAATCCTCCAGGTCCTCATCTGCAGATGATGTGGATTATTACGTAGATTAAATGAGTCAGTTAGTGAGAGTGTCCACTACAGATCTGGTCCCTCCTCCCCATCCCCATGGCCACTTACTTCATTCAGGCCTTTACCATCTCTCAGTTGGACTAATCCAGTAGTCCTCCAACTGGACCCTTGGCCTTCAACTTTGCCCACCCCCCTCCATTGGATGGAATCTATTTTCCACAGAATTGCCATAGCGAGCTTTCTGAAACATTCATTTGAAGAGCTACAAGGTCAAGTGCTGGTGAGGCTCTGATGAAACAGGCATCCTTTATTTTACTGATGGGACTGTATATTGCTACAATTTTAGGAAAAGTCAGCTAGCAATATCTATTAAAATTAAAAGTGCCATAACCTTTGATTCTGAATTCCCACTTTGGACCATCTATCCTGTGGGAATAGAAGCACCCTACTTATTGCAGCATCATTGTAGTTGCCAACATAATTGTATGACCTGAATGTCCAACAGTAAATGGCTGAATATATTTTACAACATCCCTGCACTGGAGAATTAAACAAATATTTCAAAGAAATGATTTCTATATCTATTGACTAAAAAGTGTGTCACCATAGGAAATAAGCAGGTTTCTTAGTAAAGGGTTTGATGTATGTTTGAAAAAAATTAGTGCAAAAAATGGCATTATATGTATACATGTTCATATTTGCTTGATGAACACGGAGACAGGTACAGAAAATTGCTGGGCGTGGGGCAGTGGTTCTCAATCTTTGGGAGCATCAGAATCACCTGAAAGGCTAGCAGCCTTTGCCTTTCTTCTGGGTTTTTTTTTTTCCAATTTTTTGGAGTATGATTGACATAAAACATTATATGAGTTCCAGGTGTACAACATAATGATTAGATTTTTGTGTTGTATGTATTGTGAAATGATCACCACGTTAGGTCTAGTTAATACTCATTAAACTTTAATGTCTGACCCGTTAGTTAAATTTCTTTTTTTCCCTGTGGTGAGAACTTTTAAGATCTACTCTTAGCAACTTTCAAGTGTGCAAGACAGTATTATTAACTATAGTCAGATTGCATTTCTAACAGGCTCCTGGATGATGTAATGCTTCCAGGGAATGCATGTTGAGAATCACTGGTACACAGGGGTAATAGAAATGGGGTGAGAGAAATTATTGAAGTTTTCTTCACATAACACTTCATTCTTCCACCGGTTTTAGTACACTTAGGTAACTGTTATCAATTCTGAAGAGGAATATGATAAAAAGATAGAAAACAAACTGGGGTTACCAGGGGGAAAGGGGAGAAGAGATAGATTAGGAGTTTGGGGTTAATAGATACACATTACTATATATAAAATAAACAAGGACTTACTGTAGAGCACAGGGAACTATATTCAATATCTTGTAATGAGCTGTAATGGAAAAAAATCTGAAAAATGTATATGTATAACTGAATCACTCTGCTGTACACATGAAGCTAATGTTGTAAATCAACTATGCTTCAATAAAAAATAAAAATTAAAAAAAAAAAAGAAAGGGAATCTGCTTAGCCCCGCCACTTCCTCTCCTAACATCCTTTAGTGGCTCTATCACACGGCAGACAGAGTTCAAATTCATCAGCACCAAGGCCCCTCGCGTTTGGCCTTTGATCCCTTCATCCCCATTTCACCCCCGGCAGTGCTTGGCCAATCTATTCTGTCCAATCAGAGTTGCCGACCACTCTGGAACGTGCTCACTGTTTCACACAGCCTGGCCCTGCTTCTGGAGCTGGAGCTCCTCAAAGGCAGGGAGTGGTTTGCTCGTCTCTGGATTCACAGCACCAAGTGCAGGTCTGTGCGGATATAACAGGTGCTCAATAAATTTCCTTGAATGGGAGGATGAATGAACACACAGTAGACATCCAAAGAGAGCTACTGAGTCCATGCCTCCCTTCCAGAGTTAGCCCTGCTCTGCCAAGCATCCCCGCCGAGGGGGCGGGCTGTGCCTGTGGCTCCCGGGTGCTATTGTGTCAAGGAAATACAGAGACACCAAAACACCGGGCCGAGCAGGCAGGTGTGGGATGAGCCGTCTGTGCTCCAGATCCACCTGCTTCTCCTCGAAGCTCTCCAGCCCCTCCTCAGTCTTCCTGAACCCACTCAGTCTGAGTGGGTAATGGCACAGGGAAGATGGAGAGCACAGGGAGGTCCCAGCGTGTTGTTTCACAGCGGGCTGCATCATAATGCTAATTTCCTGTTGGAGTAAGAGTGTGTGCATTTGAATCAATGAGTGCCCATGTGTGAGGGTGTGTGGGCACGTGTGGGCTCATCAATAATTAATGAAGAAGCATTTGTGTGGTACTTTACAGTTTATATAACATTTCACATCCATTATCCCATTAAGTCCCCAGGAAACCCTGTGTGACTTATGCAGAGTGAGTATTATCACTTCCATTTTTCTGATGAAAGACAGTGAGGCTTGAAACCTTTAAGTGACTTGTTCAGAATCACACTTTGAGGATGCCCACCAAGCTGCGGAGCGATGGTATCCCCTGGCACTGTCTACGGAGCTTAGGACAGGCAGCTTCCAGGGATCCTGCCCTTCCTCCTGGCATCCTCAGCGGTAACTGGGATGAGGAGGTGGCTGAGCAAGACTCCCAGCATCTCCCAGCATCTCCCCATTTGGTAGGTCCTCCTTCCTGGGACCCAGTCTCCACTCCTGCCGATGGCGCTGCTCTAGCGCCCTCATGCCCTGTCAGCTCGTCTCTCATCAGACATTTATTGAACACTGTGACTTCATTAGAAATATATATTTAGGCTTTGACCCTGGTTCCTGACACAGAGCTCCTAAATCCTTCAAGTTTCCTGGGTGTAAGATGGTCTTTTGTGTGCTAATGAATGCCTGGTGACTGGGGACCCCTAGATGGCTTCAGGATGGGGACTGGTTGCCAGGAAGACCAAGGCATAATGAGAGGGTTGGATCTTTCAGCCCCACCCCCTGACCATGGGGGAGAGGGACAGAGTTGGAGACTGAGTTAATAATTGACCATGCCTATGTGATGAAGCCTTCAAAAACATTTCTAAAGCATGGGGTTTGGAGAGCTTCTGGTTTGGTGAATATACTCATGTGCTGGGAAGGTGAAGTACCCCAACTCCATCGGGACAGAAGCTCCTGGGTTCAGAACTCTTCCAGATCTCACCCTATGTACCTGTTCATCTGGCTGATCGTCTGTATTCTTTATTCTAGCCTTTATAATAAAGGTAATTGTAAGTGTTTCCCCAAGTTTTCTGAGTCATTACAGCAAATTTTTGAACTTACAAGAGAGTCACGGGAACCCTGATTTATAGCCGGTTGGTCAGGTGACAATTTGAACTTGGAAATGGTATCCAAAGTGGAGGGCAGAATTTGAGGCTGAAGCCTTAACCTGTGGGGTCTGGACTAATTCAGGTAGTGCCATGATGGCATTGAGTTGTAGGACATCCATTTAGCATCTAAAGAGTTGGAGGACTGATTGGTGTGGGAAAAGCCTCCACACGCTGGAGTCAGTAGTATCCTGCGGGTAGAGAAAACAGTGTGTTTCTTTTAAAAATATTATGTGCCCAGTCATTGGGTGGGGGCAGGGGGTGAGACAGAGCTGCTTGTAGGAGGAAGCGTGTTATAACGGACAAGAGTGCGCCGTCTGGAGTCCGGCCAGCCTGGGTTCAGATGGTGTCTCTGACCCTCTTACTAGCGTGGGCTTTGGGGTGGATCATTTAACCTCTCAACGCCTCCATCACCATATCTCTAAGATGGGATCAATAATACCTACCTTACGGAGTTGCTGTGAGTATTAGAGGAGGAAACATATGTGAGATGCTCTGTGGAATCTCAGCCTGGTACAGAGTAAGCCCTCAACAACAGCAGCGTAACAACAATGATTATTCTGGATGATGCAGTCAGGGAGGGCCTCACAGAAGAGGGGGCTTCCTTAACTGGGTCTCAGTGAACATCAGAGGTCCCAGGAGATGTTTGGAGATGGGCATCAGGGTGTCTGCAGTTGACCAATCCAACTTATTTTTCCTTGGGGATTAGTCCCAGGTACATGGACCTGACCTCCCTACGACCGTGAGGGCTTGGAAAAATGGGAGGAGCCTCTGAAGAGGGCCGGACTCCTATGGGCACTGGGACAGCTAGTGGGAGGAGGTCCGGGGATGAGCTTCGACAGGATCAAGTGCAGGGTGACACTGACAGGCAGGCAGTGCAGGACTTAACCCTTGCCTGCTGTTAAAGGAGAGGGTGGGTGGGCTTGAATGGCCCTCATCAAGGCTGGAGGGTGAGATGCATCATGAAGGTACCACACCCACATCAATGCCTACAACCTTTCATACGTTTGACACTTTCATTTAGCATCTGTGTTACTATCTGCTATGATCTGGATGTCTGTGCCCCCCTCAGAGTTCACTTGTTGAATTCTAAACCCCGAGGGATGGTATTAGGAGGTGGGTCTTTGGGAGGTGATTAGGTCCGTATAGTGAATGGGATTAGTGTCCCTATTATAGGAGCTCAGGAAATCTCCCTCGCCCCTTCCACCATCTGAGGATACAGCAAAGAGACACTATGAACCAGGAAAAGGGTCCTCCCTGAAATAGAATCTCCCAGTGCCTTGATCTTGGACTTCCCTGCCTCCGGAACAGTGAGACATTAATTTCTTTTGCTTATGTGCTTCCCAGTATATGTTTTATATATGTTTTATCATAGCTGCCCAAATGGACTAGGACACTATCTTTTCTCTTCTTCTCTTTCAGTCTCCGAAAGCGAAGAAGGGGCAGTGGAGAAGCAAGGGTTTTGGAGCCAGGTAATCTGGCTGGACCCTGCCTTCCCTACTTACTAGCTGTGTGATCTTAGGTTAGTCCCTTAACTTCTCTGGGCCTCATTTTCCTCTTCAGTGAAAGGAGGATGATGATAATAGTCTTCAACACCCAAGCTGATTGTGAGGATTAAGTGGAATAAGTTCTGAGCCTGGCACACGGAGACCGCGCGATGAGCTTGAGTCTCCTTCCCAATTGATCCTGGCTCTCCTCTCTCCCCTTCACCAGACAGCAGAATGGCCAGCCCCTAGGAAGAAGTTGAAGTGAATATGCATTTTTATTTCCTTTCTAAAATGTGTAGGGGACTAACTATTGAAAGATCAGAATTCTCCCCAGGGAAAGAGCCCTGGCTGTGGTGGCAGGATGACGCTGCACTGGGGATGTGGGAAGAACCGTCGGTGGAAGTCAGGACAGCAGAAGGGGGAACCCCCACAGAAGCCACATCAGCTCCATTTTGTCTACCCTCAACGTCCAGCCAAGAGATCCTTCTAGAACCTTCCTTTGATGCTTTCCTCCCCCTTCACCCAGATCCAAATGGGTTATTCTTTCTACAAATATTTCTTGAGTGCTTACTGTTGGCTCAACATGCGTTTACATCCTTGACTTTTACTTCAAACACATCCCTCCTGTGATTTTGCCTGAAGGCGAACCTTCGTTTGTCGAATGGCTGCCATGAGCCAGGACCACTGTGTCAGGCTGCTGATAATATTCTCTCAGTTAATTCCTCACCACAACCATGAAGGAGGTACTATCTACATCTCCATTTTGCAGACAGGAGTCCTAGGGGGTCAATGAGGCTACGAGACCTGCCCAACATCACAACGTGATTGAGTGTTAGAGCCAGAATTTGAGTGTTGGTTGAGCTGAATTAAAGTCAAATTTTCAGAGTTAGTCCCTACACACTCCCATCTGGGTCTGCTCTCTGGGTGCTGTTCTGTGTGAGATTGGTGCTCATCTAAGCCCCATCCTAGCCTACCCTGGGTCTCATTCCTTCCCGAGCTGTTGACTGAGAGTCAAGAGTGGTGCCCAAAGTCTTGGCAAGACGCCGCCTTAGTCTATGATTGTGAAGTGGGACAAAAGGGGACAGGGGGCAACCACTGAAGGAAGGACACAGCAACCAAGGACAGACAAACTGGTTAGAACCAAGATGGCAGAAGATGCGACTTCCAGTGGACCTTGAGCCCCGTGGCACCCGCAGGCGCATGACAGTGCCTAGGCTGACCACAAAAGGTCAAAAGGGGGGGGCTTTCCTGGAAATCCTCACCCCTCCCCCAAAGTGGTTGGAATAATCCTCCTACTTATCAGCAAATGAAATTACCGAGCCCATAGAACCTAACAACCCCTGCACCTCGTGGTCGCTCTCTCTCGCCTTCTGAGACGGCCCGCGCTCTGTCTATGGAGCCTGTGTCTGCTTTTACTTTAAACTAAACCCCACACCTCTCGGCTTCCCTCCCTTCTCACCTTTCTGAGATGGCCCGCATCGTACGTGTGGACTGTGTGTCTCCTGAAGCCGTTTTCCCTTCTGAGTGAGACAGCCCCACTCTCTGTGGAGTGTGTGTCCCTAAATAGACTTGCTTTCACTGTACCGTGCCTCGCTCTTGAGTTCTTTCCTGCGCGAGGCAAGAACTTGTTCTCCCACAGCAACTGTAGCGGGGCTCTGGTCTGTCGGGGTCGCTCTGGCCCTACTGCACCTCCTACCCTGCAGCAACTCATCACCACTAAAAGAAACTGGCTCCCAGGGACTCCTGTAGGGTGGGGTGGGGTGGGGTGGGGTGGGATGGATGGAGGAAGAAGCACCTTCCCACGGGTCGCGGGATAGGGGGTGTAAGTCACAGGGGACAAGATCATTTGCAGGAGGGCTTTGTGCCTCTGGGACGGCGGCGTGTGGGCCTTCTCTGGGACTCCTCTGGTCCTCCTGGGCTGCATGAGGATGAGGGGGGTCATGTTCACCAAGCCCTTCTTCTGGACTTTCTAAACAACCATCCCCTCCAACCTCCAAAGGGGGGGGTGTCCCACTATCACCCTCGCCTCCTCCAAGAGGAAACTGAGCTCAGAGGGGAGTGTCTGGACATCAGAGAGCAAAGGGTTGAGGGAGGGTTAGAAGCCCTCTCTGAGGGGAGACCTAGGGCATCAAACCCCTTGGGTATCAGAAATGACTTAATATGTCGACAACTGCTAGGATCCCTGCGTTTTGCCCACACCCAGTGCAGGAAGCCTCCCCTCCTCAGTTCCCCCAGCCTCTTGGAGCTGCATGGTACAGACACGCTCTTCCCAGCTGGCTGCCTCTGGAGGGGTTTTGCCTCCCCATCCAGTTTCTCCTTCTGCTCTCCCTCCCCTCGCCCGCCCCCACCTCCTTCCCAGTGGTCAGTGACTCTGCTGACCAGACTTTAGTCAGGCTCCTCTGAACCCTCTCCTCCTCCAGGCCTCCCTGGGGGTTTCTGAGTCCATCCTTTCAGATTCTTTTCAGCAAGGATCCTACTAAGCCAGTTTCCAGAGTATTCCCCGACTCTCGATGTCCAGTCTTCAGTGGTCTGTCTTCAGCAAGAACCTCCCTACCTTTGATGCCTCCTCTTGATTGCTTTATATCCGCCGACCCCTCGCTCTGCTCTTTGGCTATAAATCCCCATTGTCCTTGCTGTACGCAGCTGAGCCTCACCTCTCTCCCCTATTACAATAGTCCTGAATAAAATCTTCCTCGCCTGTTTTAATGAAACTCACTCAGAAAAATTTTTTCTTTAACGCTGCCCCCACATCCTGGCATGGGCAAAGGCAGAGACAAGCAAAAGTAAGCGAGTCACTCTGACACCTCCCACCCTCATCTGTCTTTGGGCCTGCCTGGCACAGTGTGTGGGGGCCGCTACAAGAATTGGGGTGGGACCAGGAGCCCCGGGACCCCGGGCAAGAGCCGGGCAGGCAAGAATGAGCTGCCCACTGAAGAGTAGGCTGCGTGGGGGAGGTGTCTCTCTGGTAACTGGAGCTGCCAGCCTGTGCAGTGAGTCTGGATTTTACCACGCACTCCAGTGTACAAGGACTGTCACATGGCTGCTCTGTTGATTTTTTAAATGAAACTGGAAACTGACTCTGTGTCCCTCCCCACCAGTTTGGCAGAGTGTCTTCCCTTGGGCCAGGACTGTGGATGGAGGAAGCTGTGAAAAGAGTCTTCTGCCCTTGGTCCCCACTGGTCTTCACTGATGTAGCCATTCCCAGGGCTGCATGAACCTGGAGGGTGGGTTCTGTTGCTTTCACATAAGATCTGGGAACAGGAAGGGACTGGGTGCTGAGGCTCCCAGCTACACCAACAAGCCATCCCTTCTAGGACCCTCTCCCCTGCCTGGCCTTGGAAATCCCTCTAGTGCCCCTGTACGGACCTAGCCCTCTTCCTCCCACTCTGGGAGGCCCTGGCAAAATCCATCCAAGAAACCAAGGGTGGAAGTTGTTTGCCTGTGTCTTCTGCTTCAGGAAATGCCTGGCTCCCTTCTGAGGAGGGAGGGAAATTGCCTTCAGAAAAAAGCACAAATGAACAATCTCACTAAGTCACACTACCTGGGCCCTGCTTCACCAGGATGAGATGAGGTGAAGGCGTGTGTTCACTTGCCAGGCTGGGAGGTACAGCAGCGGGGAGGGGATGGAAAGAGTGGGCCTTGGAGCCAAGTGGTGAGTTTCACAAAAGGAAGACCGCCTGTAGTCTTCCCTCCTAGTCTCCTGAACCACCAACTACGAAGGCCTCCTGGAAGGGGGACTGGCTGGTCTACCTTCCCCTGAGAGCTTGGCTGAGTTTAACCAGGCAGGTGTATTTGTTTATCAGATTTGAAATGGGGAAAGTGTTCAGAGGGAAGGGTAAAGAATAGTCAAAGTACTACCGAAAATACCTACGGGGCTGAGCGGAGGCATGTCCCTCTGCTTCGATCTGGGTGTGCACTGGGGGCCTCCCTGCAGGGGAGTGAGTCCTGCAGTGACCTCTAGGTCAGGTCCATTTCTGTGTGTGTGTGTGTGTGTGCACATGTGCGTGCATGCTTGGGCTGTGCTGGGTGCTGAGGGACCACAGGGAGTGGCTGTGTGCCCCCCCACCTTGAACGCACGATGCTAATGAATGAGGCATTTACGATGCCAATCCCCGGGGTCCCAGCGCAGCTCACATCTCCATTAACACACTCTTGGTGTTCACTGTGATTGGCATCGCCACAATAAACAGTAAATGAGTGAATAATAATTGGCTATCTGTTAGAAAGTGTTACTGAGGTTGCCATGGTAATCACACCTTTTATTAAGCTTTATTAAGCTGCAGCTGCAGGTACAGAGGTGGTGGGAGTCCGGGCTCCCTGCGCCCCACTGAGGATCTGAACTGCTCAGTGACCTTTTCTGGGAGTTTCTGAGGCCCAGGGGCCAGATGGGGCACCGTTTTTTTTTTCTTTTTTAACACTTCACGTGCCCTGGGGCCTTTGGGAGGAGTCATTTAATCCCCAACTAGAAAATAAAAGGTTTCTTTCCTGCCTTCCTTACCCCACCCCCCACAAAATACGTTTTATATTTACCCTAAGCACTCCCCCCCACCCCCAAACAATGGTAAAAAAATAAAAATTAGCAAAATTTTAGAAAATAAAATTCATTTTAGGGGCAAAAATTACATTCTTTTTATTTTAGAATGATGACGAAAATCTTTCAGATCAGGTGCTATTATTCTGTCTTTATTATTCCTCTGCCTCGCCACTCTCCACCGACGAATTCTAAATCCTCTATGCAAGGGAGAGATTTTGATGGGAAACTACCCAGAATATCAGATCATTGTAATTCTCATCCACCAGGAATGAGCACTGCAGTAGCATTTTCACGGCAAGAGTAAAGGACACATTTCTGCACCCAGGGGCAATACCACTACAGACACACGCGCACACACACGCACATGCAAAGAGAAAGAGAAGAGACTCAGGAACTTCTTTCTCTGCTTGCGGATCTACTCTTGCTGAATTTTGATCTCAGTGTCAATGGAGACGTTTCCAGGCATCCAGGATTGAAAGTGAAGGACCATGGAGAGAGGCGGGAGCGTCCCTTCACTTCTGCGGATTTTAAAGCAAGTAGCTTATTGTTACACCTGCTCAGAACTGTCTGCCTTCTGCATCGCGAGAAGAGTCAGGCTTGAAAATTGTTCACAATCCAATCAAAGAAACATTAACCTAAAACATTGTTTCCTACCAAAGGTGTATGTTACATTGCCTGTAGTTAATTTCAGAATACTCCGGTACTTTATATTAGTCTCTGAGCAGAGTTGCTAAACTTAGAAAATGAATACACAGAACTCAGAGTTAAATGTGAATTTCAGATAAATACCGAATAATATCTTAGCATAAGTATGTCCCAAATATTATATATATTTTATCTGGCAACCCTGACTGTGAGATATCCTTTTGATCTGAATTCTAGGGAGCAGTTAGTTAACATGTGAAGATTCCTAATCACGAATACATACTTCAGGGCTGGTTAGTTAACATTTGAAAGACTCCAAGCAGAAACCACACTCTCTGGGCAGCTCCTGTAAGACTTCCAGCTATTTTTATCACCTATCAACACCAGAGGCCATGCTAACTAGCATAATGGATGTTAGGAATGGTTCTCTTTGATGAAACAAGTAGGATTTGGCATGTGCATACTAGCCAGAAGTACCCTACAGGAGCTCTCTCCACCCTGCGTGGGGAAAGGTACATAAATTTACCAAGTCCATGGTAACGTGTGCTCTTTGGAATGGCATCAGTGAGATTTAAAACCAGTTCTGTTTAGAGCCACTGATCAGAGAATTTGCAAGCCTGACTCCTAACCCATCACTAAAATAGTGCCACATCTTCTTGGAGCGTATATGGCCTCAAATATCAGAAGACTGGGACCTCAATGAGCTTATTGGATAGGCTATTTGTTTGAGTCAGCCTTCTAATAAATCTGTGTATGCATAGGAGAATCGAGCCTGAAACCCGTTTTTACTGTAACATACCCCTGGTGAATGGGACCATGGCCCTTAAATAGCTATAAAAAGAACCAAATTGGTTTAGGTTGATTTGTAACAGAAGAGAATCTTGCAGTAACCAAGGCAAAGTTTCCGTTCTCAAGAAAGGTTGTGAGGCTGAAGAAAGAGTGGATTTGGAAGAAGCAGAAAGTGCCGAAAAGACTGGCTGAGAAAATAAAATGGATTCCTTGAGAGCAAAGATTACATTCAGGGCATATTTTTTTTTTTTAGTGGAAGTACTGGGGATTGAACCCAGGACCTCGTGCCTGCTAAGCACACGCTCTACCACTGAGCTATTACCCTCCCCTCCGAGGGCATTATTTTGGTTACCCTTTTAACCACTTAAAAATGTATAGTTCAGTGGCATTAAACACATTCACCATGTTGTGCCAATCATCACCGCTACCCATTTTTGGAAATTTTTCATCATCCCAGACTGAAACTCTGTACCCATTAAACAAAAACTCCCCTTTCCCTGCTCCCCCAGCACCTGGCAGCCGTCACTCAACTTTCATCTCTATGGATTTGCCTGTTCTAGAATTCTCCTGTAATTGGAATCTCGCAGTATTTGTCCTTTTCCGTCTGACTCATTTTCACTTAGCATAATGTTTTCAAGTTTCATCCATGTATTCAAATTTTAAGGCTGAAGGATATTCCATGGTACGTGTGGACCACGTTCTGTCAATCCATTCATCCGCTGAGGACATTTTATCGGAGAATCTTTTCTGAGAGTGCGTGAGCCTGGGCTCTGGGGTCAGAAGACAAATCTGAGCTCTGCCATTCCTGTGTGCCCTTGGGCAAGCCACTCAGCTACTCTGAGTTGCGTTTTCCTTATCTTTAAATGCATACACCTTTCTTTTTCTGCTTTGACTTCTGTTGCGAAAATCAAATAAGGTAACGTATGTAGAGGAGCCTCATAGCGCAAAGCACGGCGTGATGTGCTGTTTTGCTTCTTGTCCTTCTGGGCATTGGAAAGTGCCAGAAAACAAAATCTTTTTTTTATTTTACTCTAATGCCAGTGATTTCTTCTGTTCTCAAGCGTTTGCCTATTTCTCAAACACCATCGAATACAAATACCTCGGGGCTTAGTATCTTGTAGCTCAATTTATTACAAAACTTTGAAATATTTAAAGATAAATTCAATTAGTAAAAATGTAATTACTGCCTGAATAAACTATACTTTAAATTTTAATATGCCAAGGAGGATCATTTTATGAGCAGAACAAGCTCTCTGTTACACATTTTTAATGTGCCTAAACTAACAAAGTGACACACAATCTATAAAAGACACTAAAAAATGATCTTGTTCATTTTCACATTCTCCCTTCAAATCTCCACCCTGTCCTCAGCCACAGCAAACAGACCCATTTTACTCAATGGCTTCCACAGTTCCAGACAATTAGCATGTTAAGCCACTCCCATTTTTTGCTGGGTTAATTAGTCCAACTTGGTTAACTAGAAGAAAGGGGCTAGAAGGGAGTAGGCCCCAGAGTTCAAAGAAGAGAGAAAAAGATATTTACAAAGAAGCTACCCTTTGACACCAAGTTGCTAACCGACAGTGGCACAATTGAACTGGCCTCTGCTGACAGGTGGGGACTAGCTGGGTCTGTCTCAGCATCGGTCCTGGATTGGGATTCTGTTGAGCAGTTGCCTCCATCAGAGTGCAGGGGCTCAGTTCTGTGGGATGGAGCAGGTGGAGTGGGATGAAGCAGGTAAGGTGGGGTTGACTGTGGTCTTCAAAGATGTCAGGAGACCCCACCATCGCTAATTATCAGAGAAATGCAAATCAAAACTACAGTGAGGTATCACCTCCCACTAGTCAGAATGGCCATCATTCAAAAGTCTACAAATAATAAATGCTGGAGAGGGTGTGGAGAAAAAGGAACCCTCCTACACTGTTGATGGGAATGTAAATTGGTGCAGCTACTATGGAGGACAGTGTGGAGGTTCCTTAAAAAGCTAATAATAGACTTACTCTATGATCTAGCAATCCCAGTCCTAGGGGTATATCTGGAGAAAACTGTAATTCAAAAAGACACATGCACCCCAATGTTCATAGCAGCACTATTTACAATAGCCAAGACATGGAAACAACCTAAATGTCCTTCGACATATGAATGAATAAAGAAGATGTGGTGTATATATATATATACACACACATGTATACATACACACACACACACACACACACACACACACAATGGAATATTATTCAGCCATAAAAAAGAATAAAATAATGCCATTTGCAGCAACATGGATGGACCTGGAGATGGTCATTCTAAGTGAAGTAAACCAGAAAGAGAAAGAAAAATACCATATGATGTCACTTATATGTGGAATCTTAAAAAAAGACAAATGAACCTATCTACAAAACAGAAACAGACTCACAGACATAGAGAACAAACTTATGGTTCCTGGGGGTGAAAGGAGCTGAGAGGGATAAATTGGGAGTTCAAGATTTGCAGATAAACACTGCTATATATAAGATAGATAAATAACAACGTCCTACTACATAGCACAGGGAACTATATTCAATATCTTGTAGTAACAAAAAAATATGAAATAGAATATGAAAAAGAATATAATAATGAAATAGAATGAGAAGAATATGAAAAGGAATATATGTATGTATCTCTATGACTGAAACATTGCGCTGCACACCAGAAACTGACACAACACTGTAAGCTGACTATACTTCAACAAAAATAATGCAAATTAAAGCAAAAAAAAAAAAAAAAAGATGCCAGAAGACTCTGCAGAAGCCTCTATTTCCTGGCCAATCCCCAGACCTCAGGCACTTACCGACAGCCTTGAACCTGTGCCAGATGGAGAAGGAAAGGGAAAAAGAGGAAAGGAAAGATGAAGTGCATGTTCACAGAGCAGCCTCACCCTTGCCCACCCACACTGTCTAATTTTCAGCTGGGTTTCCAGCTCACGAGAGATGGAGAGAGGCCTCGAGTTGGCCAAGTCCTCTCACCTGCGGTTTCACACACACTTGGAGGGCCAGTAATTACCCAGTAATTACCCCGTTTATTGCCTCATTACGGGTGACCACCTCTTGGCAGGCATTTCTTTGGGAAGGTCTCCTCCCGGCACTGGCTTCTCAGCCCTGGGAAGGGAGCAGGCGGGCCTGCTGGGTTCTACAGATGCAGCCGTGCTGAATTGCAACCCCCATGTCCACCCTCACACCACCCCGACTTGCCGCCTTCCTGGCCCTGCACCAAACCCCCGCCTCTGCTTTCACGGATGATGAGCTGGGTCAGGTGGCACACACTAGGGCCACGTCCTCCACTTTAACAGCGGCCCCTCTCCTGTCTCCTGGCTCCGTCACGATGGCCACACCTCCACCAGGAGTCTCTTGAGCATCTGATTCCCCCCAGACCTTCCCTGATTCTACTGCCCACCTCCACTTCAACATGGCTTCAGGTGCTTGGTTCAAAGGGCCCGCCTGGGGTCCTTTAGATTCCAGACACCTCAATATCTCCTGGTTCTAAGACCTTCTCTCGGTCCTCCCTGGACTCTGGAGGAGCAGCTCTGAAAGCATCTCACACTCAGGTGAGCAGCCTTGGTGACGGTGCAGGTTGGGGAGTGGGCAGTGAGGGTGGCGGGAGGAACTGGATAGTCCAATGCTTGTGTCTCCCATGAAAGTTAAATTGAATTGGAGCTGAAAAAAAGAACTTTGGATGCTTTTTTTGTTTGTTTTAAATGCAGAATACAGAAGAGTAAATCTTTTGGACAAGTGGGGTGGGAATTTTCATGGATTCATGGCCAATGGCTCTCGAGGGACCTTGGGGATCATCTGGTCCCTCCTCTTACTTTACAAAGCAGAGAGCGAGGCCTGGAGCAGCGTGGTGACACATCTGCTGCTGATCATCACCAGAATCCCTGTCCCTGCACTCCCAGTCCAGGGGTCGTCCTCTGTGCCCAGGCGTCTTATTTGGCACAGTCCAGTCTGTTGACTTTCGGTGCTGTCCCCACTTCTCCTGCCATAGCAAGTCTCGGCCGCCCTCACCCTGAGATCACCTTGTCTGTTTAACTGTGGTTTGTGAGGGAACCTGGTTGCCCCTCTGACCACCAGCCTGGACCTCACAGAGTGGCCGAAATAGGTTTTTTTGGTGGGGGGAATGCCTTCATAATACCCCTACCTTCTGCTTTTTCTCCCTGTTGAGCCCTGGGTACCGAAGGCCTCCCATCCTCTCACAGTTCCCCTGGCCTGGCGGGACGTCCCAAAGGGCATCCTGTCCCTTCATCTCTCTGAGGACAAGTGTGTTTTCCTGTACTTTCGGGATCCTCCTGATACTCAGCCCGAGGTAAACGGGGGCCAGGCCTGCTCCTAACAGCAGTGTCAAGGCCTGACAGGGCCCAGGGGCACAGGGGCAGGCTCCTGTTTGCACAAACCCTGTTCTCAAGTGTAGGGTGGGGCCGGGCGGGTGCCTGATCTTATTGTCTGCGGCTTCGTCTCTATGGAAGCCCTCATTGCTAAGTTACCGCAGCCCCTTTCGTGCAGCCGTTAGAGATGAGGAAGGGGAGATGCACAGATGGCACCCGGGTCCTGTGAGAGCAGTACTCAAGGCCTCGGGCAAGAAGCCTTTTTTAGGAGAAGGATTCTATCTCATCCATCCATCCATCCTTCCATCCATCCATCCTTCCACCCATCCCTTCATCCATCCGACAAATATTTATTGAACACTGCCTACGAGCCAGGCTCCATGCCAGGTAGTGTGGATGCAGGAGTGAACCCGCCTCTCCAGGCTTACCTGGCAGCTCCCTCCACTTTCTGTTAATTGGGCTGCAGCTCTCCAGCTCCCTAAGAAAATATCAGCATGGAACGCGCCACAGGGATTGCTGTGAGCCAGGCACTGCTCTAAAAACTTCACATGTTTCTACTCATTGGGTCCTCACAACTGTCCCATGACGTGATGGTTCCACGGTTACCCCATTTTACTGTGGAAACTGAGGCACAGGGATGGTGCCAACAATTTACTAGCCAATGACTAGTAAATGGCAGAGCCACAATTAAACCCAGCGGATCTGGTTCCCCAAGTACGTCCGTTTAACCTGAAAACTCTGCTGTTGAGATTTGTCTTTATCCAGAGCAATGGGGATGCAAGAGAGGATTTTAAATGGAATGCCAACATCATCAGAAAGTTTTTCAAAAATCAGGCTGTTGCCTGGAGAGTGGATTGGATCAGGGCAAGAGTGGGTGAAGATGGACCTGTGAGGAGGCTCCTCCTTGGCAGGAATCCACCTGAGAGATGATGGGGGTTAAACCACAGTGTGGGGAGTGAGGTTGAAAAGAATTGGACCAATTTACAAAATCATGCAAATGTTTATGGACTTAGTTTAAATTTTCCCTTTTTTATTGAAGTCTAGTTGATTTACAATTTTGTGTTAGTTTCTGGTGTACAGCATAGTGATCCAGTTATATATATGTGAGTGTGTGTATTTGTATATATATATATATATATTCATTATAGGGTATTATAAGCTACTGAATATAGTTCCCTGTGCTATACAGTAGGACTTTGTTTTTTATCTATTTTATATATAAATTAATTATTTTGCAGTGTCTCTTTTCAACTATGCTGCTTTCCTTCCCCCTGACACCTTGGACAAAGTTTTTAATTTTATAGTTACCTTTGATATTTGAAAAACGCAGTCCAGGCAAATTTAAAATTCAGATCCCAGATCAGACTCAAACTTCATCAGTTCCACTTTCCTCCGTCCTAACCAGGCTTTGGATTTGGAGCAGAAATGATATATGGCCTTGTCTTGCACACTCTTCCCACTTCAGTGCCTCTTTTGGAGTGGAGGTGGGAAGCTCGGTCTGGTTAGGGGGTAGGTGCTGTCTCTTCCTGCCTCTTCTGCATCTATGCTATGAGTGCTAAGGCTGGGAGAGGAGACAGAGCCACTGTGAGATCAGAAGATTCCTTTCTGAGGATAGTCCTTTACCCCCAGGAAGCACTGGATAAAGATATGCAGAGTGAGTGAATGAAAAATGGATTTCAAAATGAATGAGTGAATTTATGATCCTGTTGGTAACATGGTAACGTCTGCTCTAAAATAAAAGCTCATAAAAGGTGAGTAATTTGTGTATGAGTGGGTGTGTCTAGATAGAGTGATAGTTAGATGGGTAGACAGACATACACATACTTTTATTTGTGTTTTGTTGCATATGGTATCCAATACAATGGTCGACTTCAGAAGTGATTTTTGGCAGTGATGTTTCTGACATTCAGTGCTCCATAGTCCAGCCCATCTCTGCATATTTAACTCCCCTGCACAGTTTTTCTGCTTCAGTAAAACTCATTGCTTCCTAGTATGTTTGGTGTCTTTTTTTGTTGTTGCCTGTATGTGGGGGCTGAAATGAGGCATCTCCCAAGAATCTGTAGATAAGGGAACTCGGATCGTCTGCTGAGAATTAAACTTTAAGATCTGTACAGAGCAGAGATATGCAAAGTCACCTTCAGGAGACAGAATGGTTCCCTGGGCGGTAGGACTTGACAGTAACCTGATTGAATGTATTAACACACCTACAGGAAGCATGTGTTAATCAGAAGTGACACTGCTCAGCCCTAATGCATAAAGAAAAGACAGTCACCAAGGCAATGACCATACAAAGGGGACAGAATTTGGACCAAGAGTCCCGTTGTGGTGATGGAAGCAGGCATCATGGCCATTCTGTTTCAAGTATATTTCACGTCCCACTGGCCAGACATCCACTTTGTGGAGATGACCCATGAGTTCATCTTAGTGTGATGCTAATTATGAATTAAATTTATCTAACTCTCTCTTGCTTAGCCGTTAAATAACGCTTCATGCATGTATTTCAGAGTAAAATCTCAACAAATATGGGCTGTTATTATAATTCTGATTATGAGCTGACTTTCTGCATACGGAGGATGCACTAGTCAAATAAACAGAACTCCTCTGTCTCAAGACAATATCATTCTAACATGCTAAGTGTTTGTATCCGATAGCCTCTGAAATATGACTCTTTTCTTGGTGAGCTAAGAAAATCAAGTGCTCCAGGCTGCAAGACTGACGAGCAAACCCTGGATGGGGGGGATTCTTGAAGAGCATGGATGCCGCCCTGGGCCACCTCACGGAGACTGCCAACGTGGAGCGAGACCAGTCAGCGTCCTACCCCTGGCCACCCCAGCTTCTTTCTTCTGTGTAAAGCCTATCCTTCTGGAAGGCTCGGCTTAATTACACTCACTGGTGAAGCCGGCAACGGGTGTTCCCTCATGTAAGCCTCCCAGTACCTGCTCTTTGCACCCCACGGAGCATACGTAGCAGAGGCTGGTGTGGGAGTCAACTCCAGGAGTTGAGCTTATGAGTTGTGGGCTTGAGAGGTGGACTAGCTGTGCAATGTGGGGTAAGCTACTTGACCTCTCTGTGCTTCGATTTTCTTCTCTGTAGAATGGGTGTAAGGACAGTGTTAACCTCATAGGGGCATTGCAAAACTTCATGCGCTAACGTGGGTGAAACCCTTGGTCTGTTACATAATAAGTGCTCAATAAACATGAGTCATTACTGCTTATCTTTCTAGGCACGTGTTCTGTCTCCGCAACTCATTTCTGAGTCCCTTACAGTAGAGACTGTGTCCATGAATTCCTCCATTTATAAATCAGGAGTAATAGTAACCAGGCTGTAGGTTTTTGGGGAGAATAAGTTAGAGAATAAACATACGGAGCCCGGCTGGTACCTGCATGTATTAGGTGCTCAATAACTCCTTTTGTGGTTATTTTTATTTAGTGTTGTTATATGTATTTGCAAGCCCCCTACTTGGCATAGGCCTTGAACATGGTTGGCTTTAGATGTAAATGTGACTGTGTAATGATGACAAGGGCCTTTTAGCACAGTGATGGAATGATACAGGGGTTTTCTTCACAGTGATGGAATGATGCAGGGGTCTTTCAAATAGCGATGGAATGATGCAGGGGTCTTTTGCACAGTGATGGAATGATGCAGGGGTCTTCTGCACAGTGATGAAATGATGCAGGGGTCTTTTCACATAGTGATGGAACGACACAGGGGTTTTCTTCACAGTGATGGAATGATGCAGGGGTCTTTCAAATAGCGATGGAATGATGCAGGGGTCTTTTGCACAGTGATGGAATGATGCAGGGGTCTTTTGCACAGTGATGGAATGATGCAGGGGTCTTTTGCACAGTGATGGAATGATGCAGGGGTCTTTCAAATAATGATGGAATGATGCAGGGGTCTTTCCCATAGCGTTGGAATGATGCGGCCATCCTTCCTGCAGTGGTTAGAGCTCAGGGACATGAGGTAATTATTTCAGTCCCATGAACTTCGACATTGGTTATGTGGGAAATGATACATGCAGTCCAGTGACGTGGGTCACAGGCTTGTACGTCGCCCTGCCTTCCCTCGAGCTGCTCCTCCCTCTGAGAGGCCCTCCCCTACTCATCCTTTAAGACCCAATCCAATGTTCATTTCTTGACTCTTTCTGCCTTTTTCTCCCCATTGCACATCCCCTCATCTCTAACTGTTCCTTCTTTTAGCTTTTCATGTGTGTATCAAATGGCATGAATCGTATTTTATCATTCACTCATTCATACTTACACATTCACATACATGCGCTCACTCTGCACGATGTATCTGCATCTCTATATCTAGCAGTGAGCAGAGACTCTGCCTTATTCATAATTTAGTCTTCAGCATCCAGCAGCTGCTCTACTGATGTTGTTATGCTTGAGGATAAAATGGCTTAAATGCTTGCTGGGCACATGCCTTAAACTCCTTTTCCAATGTTGGGGTTGCTCTAATCCAATTGTACTCTTTAAGCTTTTTTTTTTCTTCTTTATTCTTTTGGTTGGGGGGAGGTAATTAGGTCTATTTAATTTTTAAATTTATTTTTAATGCAGGTACTGGGGATTGAACCCGGGACCTCGTGCATGCTAGGCATGCACTTTACCACCGAGCTATAGCCTCCCCTCAGTCTGGTTGTATTCTTGCTCTAGGTCCCTGCTGTGACCAGGAGACTACGCGGCACAGAGCAGACACATGGTAGCTTGTATATAAGCACACATGCAGGGCGGTGAGTACCCACATAGCTGGGGACAGCAGGAACAGAAGTGATCTGGACCCAGCTGTCACTGCAGATCGCCTCTGGGAGATGAAGTTCCCTGGCCTTTTTTTCTGAAAACCCTGGAGGAGACATGAGGGGAGCTGTTTTGTTTTTCCCTTTGGTGCTGGCTGGGGGAGTGGGGGTAGGGAGGGGGAGGGGCACATGGCCTCGATCTCCTGGACCCTCTGGACTGCAGACATTGTGAGTGATCAGGGACAAGGTGAAGGTTTTCAGACTATAGGGAGAACTATGCTTTTGAGACTCTTAAGGAAAGGATCATTACTGATAAATCTACACAGGCACTTTCCTAAAGCAGAATTTGTGTTTTTCTCTCAAGGGCCCTGGGAAATCAGCAAGCAGCCCTCATAGCCAGGAAGAGTCGGGCAGCCCCTCCTGACCTCAGATTACTGCTAATGATAAGAGCTGGAAGCCCGTCTCCATGCACGTGAGGGAGGGCCGCTCGACCCCCTGAGGTTATGGGATGCGTTTCATCTTTTGGGATTTTCCACAATAGATTTATTTTTAGCAAGAAAAGATTTAAAAGCCCAGCAACTCAGTAAACCTGTTTGCTTAAAGCAAGATCCTGTTCAGGATAGAGCTGGCCAGAGGAGGTAACATCATTTTTGCAAAAGTCACCCAGGAGTCCTGATCCCAGTAGATTAAATCTCTGGGGACCCTTCTGAAAGATGCAGAATGTTCTACTCCTAGGAATTCTTCAACCACTCATTGTGTCTTTTTTTCCTTCTAGTTTTACTGACATACAATTGACATACAATTGACATACAACACTGTATGAATTTAAGGAGTGTAGCACCATGAGTTGACATACATACATTACAAAATGATCACACTAAGTTTAGTTGGCATCTGTCTCCTCGTATAGTCACAAATATTTTTCCTTGTGATGAGAAAGTTTAGGATCTATTCTCTTAGCAACTTTCAACTAGACCATAAAACAGCATCACTAGAGTCATCGTGTTGTAGGTGACATCCCCAGCATTTATCCTATAACTGGAAGTTTATACCTTTTGACCACTTTTACCCAGTTCCCCTCCTCCCTATCCCCACCTCTGGCAACCACTCATCTGATCTCTTTTCCTATGAATTTGTTTTTTTGTAGATTCCACGTACAAGTGAATTTATACAGTATTTGTCTTTCTCTGACTTTTTTCACTTAGCTTAATGCCCTTGTGATCCATCCACGTTGTTGCACTTTTTCTAAACTGAGATAATCTAGGTCCTTATTTTCCAAAGAAGGTTCCATGGGTCAACAATTCCAGAAGTTGTGGCTCTTGGAGAAAATACTTTGTAGTCAGTAGGGGGCCTGGGAAACATGCCCACTCTACTCCCCTTGGTTCATTCCAGCCTAACTGGCTCCTTTGTTCTTCCTCAAATATGCCAGGCACACACCTGTCTCAGGACCTTTGCACTTGCTGCTCTTTCTGGTTGGTATGTTCTCAACCAGACATCAGCATGGCCAACTCCTTCTTTCATCTTGAACTCTTTACTCAAAATTTCCTTCGCAGTGGGGTTTTCATGAAACATTTTTATATCCCCCTTCTCTACTTGATTATTTTTTTCTTAGCACTCAGCACGAACTTCAATGAATCAGGTCACTTTCTGTAGGGTAGGATTGCTGGGTTCCATCTGAAGGGTCCCTTGGCAGGGGAAAATAAACATGTAAATTGCTCATTGGCTTTCAAAGCTTCCACAGAAAGTAACACACATCACTTGGGCTCATATTTCATTGGACCAAAGAAGTCCATGGCTACATCTAACTTCAAAAGGAGGAGGAAAATGCATTGCTAAGCTGTGTCTAGAAGGAGAAGTGTCAGTAGTTCCAATGACTGCCATGACTGTTTAATAGGCCCCAGTGGCTTTGCATGGCTCATGAGGACTAAGTCCTTTAAGAAGAAGAACAACAACAGAAAATCTGCATGATCTGCTTCTTGGTCCTCTCTTAGATTAACATATCAGCTTAGAGGTCACTTCTTCCAGGAAGCCTTCCCTGATCTCCCTGCCTGGGTGACGGGTTCTTCATCCCATATGCTTCCATAAACCTGGAACTTCTTAGCCTATTACTACTTACTTGACTATATCTCCCACTAGAAGTTTTTCTGGTGATCCATGAGTTAAAGTCAATCCAATTTTTCATGACTAGTATTTCAAAAACTGAAACAGAACATAATAGGACCCCAAATAGTGTATATCATATGCCGTAAGGGTTAGCAAAGGTCTGTGAAACTAATTTTAGTACTTTATGTGGATTGGTCCTGTGTGCTGAGTTGACTTGTAAAATGTCCATCTTCATGTGGCTTGTGGTACAAAACGTTTGAAAGGACAGCCCTGTCAGGTCTGTAAATTCCACGGGGCCTGAGACCAGGTTGGTCTCATTTATCTTGACCCACCAGTGCCTAGCACAATGCCTCACACAAAGGGCCTCCAAAAATTATTTTGAATTTAGTTTATGAATGAATGCTCAGTGATCTAAGCTACCAGCAGCTTTGATTAGAAGCAGCGTAGGTGACTGGGCTGATGGTTTGTTGGTCACATTTCCCTTGATGTACAGATGCCAGCTTTGGTTTCCAGTGCCAAGACTACCCTCACTTCCTGAGTCAGGTCGAATGGACCCCATGATCTCAGTGGCTCTCTGGCCCTGGGCTTGGAAGCTGGAAGACCCATTTCTTTTCATCAAGGCCTTCTTGGCTTCCTTAAACCCACTGTCATCCTTATGCCTTGGGGTAGTAGGATGCTATCATGCTGCACCAAAATTACTGTCAGGGTCCAGAAAAAAAGCGAGTTGCAGTCCCATATTCTTACCTACTGGATGCATGACTGTAGGCAAGGTACCTTTCTGAACCTCAGTTTCTTCTTCTGTAAAATAGCGGTAATATGATCTTCCTTCGAGAATTGATGTAAGGATTAGAGAGAATGTTTTTATCCATGTTGGCAAGATAGACATTCAATAAACCATGGCTCTTTATTAGCATTATTGTTTTCCTGAGTTTCTGAAGGACTTGAAATCCATCTAGTAGTAACTCACTTCTTTGAGTGAAGGCATCGCTTACAACAAAAATGCTCTCGTTTCCCTGAGAGGGGTAAAGATCTGAAGTCATTATCCACCTCTTTACTATCTTTTTGTATCTTTATAGTATGACCAACTACATCTTAAGATCTGGCTTTGATAGGAGGGGAGAGGAGAAATAAAATTAGAGACAAGAAGCCGGGGGCGAAGGGGGTGCAGTCAGAGGACGTGGGGATGTGTGGAGTAAAACGGTTCATCCTTCACAATGCGCCACTTCTGCAGCAAGAGGCTATCGGGGGTGATGCCACGTCTCTGTGTCTCAGTTTCTCCATTTAATATCCATCCCTTTCACAGGGTCGGCAACATAATTTCTAGGAAAATGAAAATGTGGGGCTTCTTGTTCATGAAGGAAAATAAAAGCTTTCTCCTTCCTCTCTCTCGGCGTGTCATGGTGTTTTTTATTTGCTATTTAGTGCGTGCTCCGCTTGGGCACGCAATACTTGCGGGCAAATATAGACTTTCACAGGCACCTGGGGCCTCAGCCTGTGACTTGGCATGCAGGGCATGCTCACTGGACCCTCCCACACCTGCACCCTCAGAGGACCTCGCTGCTGAGAACCTGTCCTGGGGAGGTGGAAGGTGGGAGAGTCAGGACCACAGGCAAGATGATGCTCCAAGTCCTAGCACATGCTCCACGGGTCAGATGGACTTGAGTTATAAAACTCAAAGATAAAAATTATTAAAATTTCAAGATGACAGCTACGGAGCATGAATCCCCAGGCCTGGGCTCCCTTCGGAGCATGGGTCCCCTGGAAGCCACTGTGGAGCCAGCCCTGCTTTTAGCGCTGCTGCGTGCTGCCTCCAGATCCCACTGCTCCTGGCCCAGCCTTTATCTTCAGCTGCCCTCCTCCAGACCCTCCATCTTCATCCCAGCCGCTCCTGGGTCCTGGGCAGAATCCCTAGGGGCTGGCCTCCTGCTGCCCTTGCCTGATTCTCCCTAGCGGGCGGCTAGTGGGGTGATGTGCAGCCTCATCGTGGGTGCAGCTGGAAGCCGGGGCCAAAAGAGAGCAGACTGTTCTCCCGCCCGGTGAGTCTGCAACTCCTGTTCCCAGGTCTTGTCAAGAGATCTCCCCACGTGAGAAAGTATTCATGCCAGGGATCCATTACTCTACCTGTTCGCAGGAAAATGACAATAACCTTTCTAACCTGGCAGGAGTGGACCCCTCCCCTGCTTTGGCTGGAAGCAACCTGGAGGTTTCAAAGGCCAACCAGGGCCGGGCAGTGTCTACGAGTGGTGGGCCTGGCTGCAGGAGGTCCTTCTTGCTTCCTTTTTCCACCGGGAAAAGAAGAGCTCTTTGATAGGGAACAGAGCAGGTTGGATCACAAGAGTCAGGGCGTGGAGGCTGAGCCACTGTCGGAAGAAAGCATGGATGGAAGACAGCGGAGAAAGAGGGTCCCCAAGCTTGGGATCTGGGGTTCTCAAGGCTGGGTTCAAGTCCTGGCTCAGACGTTTTCTAACTGTGTGACACTGAGACTCTGCTTTCTTATCTGCAGACTGTGTACCAAACTCAGCCCTGCTTCACACCGCGGATGCGAGGAGCAAGCGAGCTCACGTGCAGAGAAAACGCTTCCCAGAAGCTGTGACGGTATTTGCCGGCCTCACGGGAGGTAATACAGAAAAAGTGTAATTCATGACTGCACTCGTGGTTTGGGGTATTCTGGCATTATTTTTAAGGACAAAAGTACCGGTATTTTTGTTGGTGCAAAATACTGTTATTTTTATAATAGTAAAATCATAGGATTTAACTATTATATTGTATATAATGCGATACTATTACATACTAGTATACTGTTTATGTAATATAAATAAAATTTAAAGGAGATTATTATTATGTTCTAATAAATACTGAATACTGTTATTTCAAAAGTTGTTAAAATATGGAGTCAGAATTTTTCATATCCTGAGACGTCCTATGAGGGATTTGGTGCATTAAAATTTCTGATCAAAGAAGTATTATTTAGAAAGTATTTTGACCACAGCCTTCCTCCCTTTAAAACCTTCCAAAGCATCTTGCTTTCATTTTGAGCCCCATTTCCTGGTGTTACTAGTGAAGTTGGACATTATCGCTTATGGTCACTCATGATTTATTTTTCTCCAGAGCCAGTTTGGATCTCTCTCTGCTGCCAGAGGCTCCTGAAGAAAGTTTCTTAGAATCGGGGTGTGACAGACAATTTTAGGAAAAGCAAGAGCAGGAGAAGGGGAGGTAAAATACTGGGTAAGAAGAGGGGGAGAGGGTCCCCTCCTTCATTCTCCACCCTGACCGCCTCCCTGTCCTCCACACCCCTGAGTTGGTTTCCTCTGCTGCCCTTCCCTTTAATCCACTAGGTCCACGTGTATCCTCCTGGGACTAGGACAAAGGACCCTTAGCCCTGGGACCAGCCCTCTTCCAGCTGGAACAGCATCTGAGGACAAGCCTCGGAGGAATTGCAATTCAATCTCTCACTGTTATGAAATTCTAGTATTCAATATTAGGAGAATTAACGGTGCTATTTTGCTATGAGACTTCCATCACATGGATAAAACATGGAAATTTGGTGTTGGACACCTCTACCATTTCCGTGGACTTCACAAATCCCATCACCTTTCTGAGCCTCAGTTTCCTCATCTTTAAAATGGGAGTTAAATCAAATTGATTTGTTGCCAAAAGTGTGACCATCCCTGAAGCACTTTGCAGGGTACCTGGCATATGGTAAAAAATGAGTGAGGATGAGTTTCTTCCTCTTAACTATTATTAGACTTCCCTATTCCACCCTAGCCCTGAGAATCATTTAATTCGATGAATCCCACTACTCTCCCCAACTTTTACCCACAGACAATGTTTAATTGCTCGGTCTCACATCTCAATTACGCAGTGTTTGTGGGAACGACTGTGGCAGTGAATCGAATTCTCTGATTAACTGAGTGTTAACTTTTGTCTTCACCTGTGCAGACACACGTCTTTGTAAAATAGACTATGATCTATCTTCCTGCCTTAGCCAGGAGGGCTAGAAATAAAACAGGTTCTCTGTCTGATGACTCAGTGTCCCTCTTCAAACCTGGCACAGTCCCAAATAGAAAGGGTAGAAGATTCTGAGCTGAGCATATCCTGGCTCTGGAAGATGAATTCTGGAATAAAACCGACACCCACTGGTTAGCTGGCCAACCCCCTCTGTCTAGAGAAAATTGAGAATCAAAAGGTGTATGAGTGTGCAGTGGGGTGGGTGGGAGCAGCAGTGGGCAAACTGAATTCATAAACGAGTTCAGGATTTGTGGTTCACAGTGGTTGGTGTGGGTTATTGCAGAATTTCCTCTAGTGTAGGGGAAACTTTGAGAAGTCCTACAGCCAGGCTAGCCTCTTGGAAATGCAGTTTGCTGGGGAGGGACAGAGGCAGCAGGAAGGGCCATGGGCTTCTGGACGTTCCCTCTGATGCACCAACCAGAGAGTCACTTGGTGTGATGGACTAACACCCAGAGTCACGCTGATGCTTCACATGCATCATTGTCTCATTTCTTCTCCCCAATCTATTTTTTAAAAATTCTTTATAGCCATGCAATTGATTTTTTGATCATGCATTCAGTTTATTGAAGAATAGTCAGTTTACAACATTGTGTCAATTTCTGGTGTGCGGCATAATGTTTCAGTCAAACAGACACATACATATATTCCTTTTCATATTCTTTTTCATTTTAGGTTACTGCAGGATATTGAATATAGTTCCCTGTGCTCTACAGTAGAAACTTGTTGCTTATCTATTTTATATACAGTAGTTAGTATCTGCGACTCTCAAACTCCCAATTCATCTCTTCCCACCCCCTCCCCCCATCCCGTAACCATAAGTTCATCTATTTTATAGGTGAAGGATATCAGGTTCAGAGACGTCAAATGACTTGTCCAAGGCGATGCAGCTGGAGCTGGGCTGATTTGGATGGTGTAAACTCCAAGGCACTTTGGTCTTTAAGGCTGTATCACATTGACATTACAAACGTATCATGTTTAAATGAGTTTTGTGCTAACATCCAAGTTACATCAACCAGACAAACTGTGGCAGAGGTGGGGGCGGGGAGGAAGGAAGGGGATGCAGGGCAGTTTCCGGAGAGGGGCTCAGGCCAGCCTGACAGGAGAACAGCAGAAGAGAGGGGAACCCCAGCACCATCTCGTGCCAAGTTATCCCATTTGCTTCCTGCAACCTAGTATTTCAGATACTAGCATCCCCATTTTACAGATGATAAAAACTGAGGCTTAGAGAGA
Organism: Camelus ferus; assembly: GCF_009834535.1. Classification (NCBI taxonomy): domain Eukaryota; kingdom Metazoa; phylum Chordata; class Mammalia; order Artiodactyla; family Camelidae; genus Camelus; species Camelus ferus. Next base: position 14,384,277 of record NC_045728.1, read on the forward strand.
TGAAGCGATTTTCCTGAGGTCGTAGAGCTGGGAAACAGTAAGGCCAGACTAAGTTTTTGTCTCTTGAAGCTTATACTTTTCCTCTTTGCTGCATTCTAGGACACTGGACACCTGAGGAATATATAATAAGGATGGGTTAGAATCCCAAAGCGATCTAGGGAGTGAAATAGATTCAGGTCTTGTTTAGGAAAACCCACAGTTTCCACGGATGTTACTGACACATGCTGGCGTGTGGCTGAGGAAGCCTGTTGTCGGCGCTGTTGTTATGACAGACACAACAAAGCCAGCAGCAGCGAAGCCCAACAGTCACACCCAGCTTTGAACCTCGGAAGGAGCTGCCTTCCAGAAGCTCAGAGGCTGCATGAGAATTCTCTGGCATTTTCCAAACTGAGAGGCAGGGCTGGCACTTCCCAAGTGCAGATGATACCCTTGTCCTGATAGTGGCACAAAGGAACCCTGGGGTGGGCTCCGAGTCCCCTGCCGGTACCAACGGGCTCTGCACAGACAGTGGGCAGGGCAGGTCTGGGTCAGAGCGAGTGGCCTCTCGACACCCCCATCCCAGAGCCTTTCAGGGGCAGACTTTGTGAGGTGCCCACAGCATCAGATACTGACTGTCCTCAGATGACTAATTTCAGTCCCACAGATGCCTGTGGGGTGCCTTCAAGGTCCTGGACTCTGTATTACTTTCACATGTGTTATTTCACATTCACAATAACCCCAGAGGTATCATGTATGCAGAGGTCCATTTTACGGATGGGGAAACAGAGGCTTGGAGAAGGTAACTTCCCGAGGAGCACATAGCTGATGAGTACTAGGCGCAGAATTTGAATCCAGGTCTTTGAGACTCCTCAGTCCACCTTCTTACAGGAAACCTGAAGCCCCTCACCTTCTGACCTACACGATGGCATTTGTTGGTTAGGTCAGAATCACCTGGGAGCTCTCCGGTCCCTATTGCTGGGCTCACCCTGGTGTTCCAATTAAACAGTTTTGGAGTTGGGTCCCAAGCTGCATTTTTTAACAAGCTCCTCGACTTCCTTCCTTTCCTGTGGAAGAGCAGATAATCCCAAATCCCCTGGTATCTCAGATATTAGCATCCCCATTTTACAGTGTTCTTTCTGTTGTCTCCAGCTGACCCTGGGGTCCTCTAGCTGGCAGCCCACCCTCCCACCCAGACCCCTGGCCAAATCCACAAGGTAAAGGTGGATTTTTAACTTTGGGATCTGTTTCTCGCCTCTGTGCCTGGCTCTACCAATTTCTGCTCTGGGAACAGCATCCGTGATAGATTTTTGTGTCAACTTGGCTGGGCTTCAGTACTGTTATCCAACCAAACATGAATCTAAGTGTTGCTCTGAAGGTATTTTGCAGATGGAGTTAACACCTGCAGTCAGTTGGCTTTAAGTAAAAGAGATGGCCTCAGATAATGTGGGTGGGCCTTATTCAATCAGTTGATGGCATTACTAGCAAAAACAGAGGTTTCTCCAAAAAAGAAGAAATTCTGCCTTCAGACTATAGCATTAACTGTTGCCAGAGCTTCCCAGTCTGCCAACCTGCCCAACTTTGAAGTTGCTGGCCTCTTCAATTGCTTGAATAAACAACTTAAAATAAATCTCTTAATATATGTATATCTGTATGTACGGTGCTGTTGGTTTTGTTTCTCGGCTGAGTCCTGACTGATACAGCATCCTTTCTGACCTCTTGATTAACTGTCCTCCTCCTTCCCTCTTTCATTCCTTCCTTCCTTCCTTTCCTCCTCCTTCCCTGCTTTCTGATTCAACAATGCCTGTTGCATGTCAGACAATGTGCTGAGCAGAGATCACACAGTCAATGAATAAGATGTTTCTCTGTCCTCAAGGAGCTCACAGTCCACTAGTTATACATAAAATCAACAAGGAATGTACAATTTATTGATCACTTTCCTTTATAATCTCTCCTATCAATCTGGATATAAGCCCTTGAGTTAAAAAGTATAGCCATTATCCTCCTGCTGGACATGAGAAGGGACAGAGACACCTTGTGATTTATTCTGATGACAGACAGTGCAGGAGGAGACCCAGTTCTCCTGCCCTCCCCCTGCTATGTACCCACCCCCGCTTCCCCCCTTTCCTCCTGGTTGGATCTCACCTCTCCCTCCCCAGCATCCCCATTCATACTTGTATATATTTCTCTTCTGACACTTTATATCATATCTGCATTTCAGTCATTTGTTTCCATAAATGTTTCCTCTCTGCATTGTGAGCTTCTTAGGGGCAAGATACAATGCTTTATTCAACCAATATGTATTCAGCACTTGCAATGATATGGGAGTGCTTTTCCTTTGTCATGAATCAGAGTGCTGACTCTGGACCCAGTCTGCAGGTGACACGGTTTCCTCAATACGTGGCCTTGGGCAAGGAAATTAACCTTGCTGTGCCTTACCTCCCTCATCTATAAAATGGAGCGCATAACAGGACTTACCCCTGAGGGTTACTGTGGGGGAGAAATGATTTCATTTACATTAGGTTCTTAGAATGGTGGCAAGCACTCAAAAATATTAGCTATTGATAATTATAATGATTGTTCTCAGCATCTCAGCAAAGAGCAAATATTTGCTAACAGAACATCTGAATGAAAAAGTATAGGATTCACATAACCTCGGAATCATCCCATGTAATGTCCGCTAAAATATCAGAATACACTTTTAGCTGGCTTCGGTTCAAACCCCACTTCTGCTACTAACTGGACCTGTGCATTTAGGCAAGTTATTAACTTCTTTACGCTTCTGGTTGCTAATTTGCAAACAAAGTATATCGCAGTAGATGGTCTAAAAGCCTGACCTCAGTCCCCACATCTGCCTGCCTTGGGTGTCAGGGGAACACAAGGGACCCTGCCTGCAGGTGTGGTCCGGAAGCTGGCAGGACAGAGCGCCCCAACCCAGATCTGAAAGATGGATGCTCATAGCTCTGGACCTGCTGGCTTTGGTTAACAGCAGTGAGGCTCCTGATACCAGATTTATAAAGTCAGCGTTTGCTGAGTGGTCTATTGTGTTTGGCTCAAAATAGCCTCCCGCCTCTGTGCGGGTATCAGGACTTCTCCTAATACCCAGTAACTTCGTACTCAAAACATCAGCCAGCTATTGTGTAACTCTAACGACAGCAGGTTCTTGCTACAAATCCCGAAAGCTGTCTCTTGGATACCCTTAACGTATTCATAACATTGGTATTTATGTATTTATCTCTGAAAACCATAACCTTGGAAAAAGCATTTAGGGGAAAGAAGGCTGTAGTGATTAAAGAAAGCTCTGTTCATTTGAACAACATTAAATACAACTGGCATAATGACAACTGTGAGATCTGATAGAATATAGAGAAGGCTGCAAATAAAGGGCTTGTATTTTTCCCTGATGTAACATAATGGTCACATTTTTCTTTCACAATGGTTTTGCCGAGATAAAGAACAAATTATACTGATTTGATTGCTACTTAGAAATACTTAAAATTGAAAAAGACAGCAGGTGGGCCTGGTTAGAAAGGATGGTTATTTTAGCATAACAGATGCATGCATAAAACATTGCCCAGCCAATTTTTTAATCATAAGACCCCCTAAACTTTTTCTCTACTACTTTTCCTTGGGATGTGAGCAAGTGGAGAAAATAAGGAGGTGAAGCTGGAGGGCACCCTCTGGATCCAAAGAGGGTGCAGCCTTTGGGGGATGGGGAAATAAACTCTAGGCGCGGCAGGTTACAGATGGGGAGCCAGGGCTGGACCCATGGACACAGGAGCCCAGGAGTCAGGGGCTAAGGGCACAGGCTTCTAGGTCACAGGAAACTAAGCTCTACCCCTCTTTAAAATTCCATTTCCCAATTGCTGAGCAAAGGATGCATTTGGCTTCCCAGATGTTCATTCATTCCTGGGCTTCATTTTTCTTGGATCTCTCCTGGCCTGAGTGTCACCCAAGTTCCAGGATGGCCAGAGTCAGGGACTTCCGTGCATCCTCCTTGGCTTCTGGTTTTTTAGGTGACTGTGAAATAAAGATGTGCTCTGTGCAACTCCAAGTGATCACTTGTGGGCTGTGCTCCCTGCTCCTGCTCTGTACCCCCGCCATCCTCTCTGTTGGAAGATGCCGGAGCCATCGGCTTGCTCGCTATTTGTTAAAAATGAAAGAACAACTTCATTCCAGGTGAGTGAGTCCTGGAGTTGGGACTATAGAAAATGACAAGGGTTTTCAGATGGCCGGTGTACAGATGACTTTCCGAGCGTGGCTTTGCCCTTGCTTAACACAAAGCCTCTGATCTTTGCTCCAGCTTTCTTAACTACCAGGCAGACAATCTCTTTCAGATCTGGAGGACAGAGTAAGCTGTAGTGTTTCTGGCAGGAACCAGGCAAAACCCCAGGTTCGGGATGAAACTAGCTCTGCCCAAAGCACCTTGATGCTCCTGGCCTATTGCTTTGTTCTTCTCGGTTTCCCAGTGTTGGAAATCCATCCAATTTGTTTCTTTCTCTGAGCATTTGGCTCCAGTCAGTGTCTACAAAGTGCTCACACAGGTCAAATTCTCTCCTGTTTCTTCCTTACATTTCTTTTGTTAAAGTTTTATTGTAGAATAATTTTAGATTTATGGGCAAATTGGAAGACAGTTCAGAGAGTTCCCACAAACCCTATCCCAAATTCCCCTGTTGTTAATATCTTTTTTTTTTTAGTGGAGGCATTGGGGATTGAACCCAGGACCTCTTGCTTGCTAAGCATGCACTCTACCACTGAGCTATACCCTCTTCCGTATTGTTAATATTTTACATTTTGGTACTTTTGTCATAATTAACAGACCAGTTGGTGCCTTATAGTTAACTAAAGTTGGTATTTTATTCAGATTTCCTTATTTTTCACCCATGTCCTCTTTCCATCCCGGGATCCCATCCAGAACACCACATGACATTTAGTTGCCATGTCTCCTTAGGCTCCTCTTGGCTGGAACAGTTTCTCAGACTTTCCTTAATTTTGACCTTGACAGTTTTGACCTTGACTGGCCAGGTTTTTTTTTTTTTTTGTAGAATGTGCCTCATTGAGGAATTGTTTGATGGTTTCCTCTCGGTTAGACTGGGATTACGGGGCTTGAGACGAAGACCATGGAGGTAAAGTACGCTTCTCATCGTGTTACGTCAAGGTCACCAAGACTTACCACTGTTGATGGTGGCCTCAATCACCTAGCAAAGCTGTGTTTGTCACGTTTCTCCACTGTAAGGTTCCTCTTTTTCCCCGCACTCTTTGGAAAGAAGTCCCTATCTGAACATACACATAAGGAGTGAGAAGTTCTGCTTACCCCCTCACTCAGGGCAAAGTATCTACAGAATTATTTAGAATTCTTTTGCCCAGGAGATTTGTCTCTTCTTCCTCATTTATTTATTTATCCAATCATTTATTTATTTATTCAATCATTTATTTATATCAGTATGGACTCATGGATATTTATTTTATATTTGGGGTTATAATAACATGCTACATTATTTATTCTGTTTTTCATATTTTTCCAGCTTTGGCCAATGGGCGCTCACTCAGGTTGGCTCCTGTATCCCTTTGATCTGTTCATCCTTGACTTTTTTGAGGGTTTCCCTATTTTCTGGTTCTATATGATGCTCTGGGCTCATCCTGTATCTTTCCTGCCCCAGACCTACACTCAGCCATTTCTCCTAGGAGTCTTGATTTCTTTTACTGGAGAGTGGGATTCAAAATTAAGGCCTCAGTGCTTGCTAGGCACTCCTTTGACCGTTTGAAAGCTCAGCTCTTCAGGCTCCTCTTTGTCTTACATGAATCTCCTCTCTTTAACCATTTCCTAGGTAACTTCTCCTACCTTTCCCAGGGGCCTGTCATCGACTTGAAGTTGCCTCATAACGCAGGATTTTCCCAAGTCCCCGTATAAGTGAAACATATGCACCATAAGCCTGATGTGCAGCTAATGAAGGCATGAACCACACCACGCTGAGGCTGTTTTTAGGAAGGACAGCAGTCATCACAGACTGGCCTGCGGCTCCAGCTCTGTACTGACCTTCTCTGTTTCGTCTTCTCCAGCTCTGACCATGCTCAGTTACATGGTTAGAATGCAGAAACTACTAACACAGTCTTACAGTATCAGGAGAAGAAGGACCCTTGAGAATGAGCTGGCTCGATCTCACATTCTGGCCTGAGTTGCCTTTGCAATGGCCCCTTCTAGTGGTTGCCCAGCCTCGGTTTGAATTCCTCCTGGATCAAGGAGCTCATTACCAACCAGGAAATCTTTTACAACTTTGGATGACTATAACCATTAGAAAAATCATAATTGCCCCCAGATATGTTTCCAGATAACTTTCTCTTGTCAGTACTACTCTGTCTGTCCCCGAAGAGCCGCTCAGAATAAGTAACCCTGTCTCCCACTTAGAATCCCTTCATATATTTGAAAGTGGCTTTCTTTTCTTGTTTTAAAGAAAATCTAATTCTGTATTATGTACCTTTTCCCATGTCTTTAATTAGTCTTAGAAAATACAATCCTTAAAAGCTTCATAATATTCCATTATAGTTATATACTGTAATTTCTTTAATTATTGTCTTATTGTTGACATTGAGATGGTTTCCAATTTTTGGTTATTATATGTAATATGCAGTGAACATCACACAAGTCTTTGTCTGGGTTTCAATTATTTCCTTAGGGTAAATTATTAGAAGTGGTATTACTGAGCCAAAGGGTAACTTTTAGATGGTATTTTGACAGAGAGTAGAGTCATTATCATGTAAAGAGATGTGGGTATCACTCTGTGCTGTGAATCTAGGATGCTGAGATGAAATTTTCGAGTGGTTTATGGACGATGAGGATCCTTTCTGAAATACAGTACAGGGGGGCTTACTCTGTCTTTGAAGAAGTAGCTTTGGTGAGTGAAGTGTGTATTGTTCTGTGTTGACATGTAAGTAAGTAGTTGATGTTTGAGCAAAAGTTGAAAGTCACATTTTGGATGAGGGCAAATAAATCTGCAGGTGAGACCCTTGGCGAGTTAAAAGCAGCATATGCAGATGGAGTAATGCCAGAGCCCGCTTGTGTGAAGGCATCCACGTTTTGGAGACCAAAGTCAAGCTGTCTGCAGTGATACATGGAGCAGCTGTCCAATGGCCCAATGGAAATATCGAAAAGGTCAGAGATTTCGCACATTCAGTAAGAAGGATGGTTGAAGAGTTAAAATTAGATAAAGGGACAGATTCATTCTGGAATGAAATTTGAACTGGAGCAAAGTTTTGAATGCAACTTTTGCTGTGCAGTTTGAGCGATGGAGAGAAACAATAAATTCTTGGCATTTATCTCTGCTTTGGAAAAAAAAAAGAAGACAGATGAAACAGTATATTTTGAGATAAAAGGTTAACTTGGGGTGGTGTGTGGTTTGACGAACAGCATCAACATTATTAGCACCAGAGGGAGCTTGGATTAACTCCGGTTTCCTCCACAGCCAGCCAGGTAACCATGGGTAAGTTGATTTACCTCTTGAGACTTGGTTTCCTCCTCTAGAAAATGAGGATTAGGATTCTGACTTCATAGGCCTCCTGGGAGGGTTACGTAAGATTAGGTGCAAATAATAGTTTAGTACTTACCACTGAGTAGGTGCCTGGTTGGCGTTGGCTGTTGCCGCCACTTCTGCTTTGAGCTGGAAGCTAAGAGCCCACACACACCATGGAGAATTTCAGTATCTCTCAGACCATGGAACATGTGAGCCAAGACCCAAAGCAAAGACAATGTTGATTTATTTCATTGACATCAATAACATTATTCACGCAGAATTCATTCCAGAAGGTTGAATGCTTAACCAGGCTTGTAATGTAGAAATTTTGAAGTGTTTGAGAAAGTTTTTGCTTCACAAAAGTAAAATTGGACCCCTTGCACAGGCCAGTCTGTCAGGAAGAGGAAGAACTAATGTTTCTGTAGTGACATCGTTGTGGCCGATGTTGGACCAAACCATTTCCACACGCCATCTTGCTATACCCTTAGAACACTGCTGTGAGCTGGGTTTTTGTGTCTTTATTTGATAGATACAGAAAGTGGCAGAACCATCATCCATCACCTGAACTCAAAGTGCTGGGCTTGCCACTCAGCCACACAAACTCTAAGAGCAGACTTATTGTGTGATCTTGGATAAACATATTCTTTCTGAGTCTCAGGGGTTTTTACTGCTAGAAATGGCAACCATTACCTAAAAGAAAAGTGGTTATTGACCAAAGTGTGATATCATCTACCTTGGTCACCCTCTTTGTTCACTATGACTGCCTCCAAGACACTTTGGCCTCTTGGCAAGTCTCAAATCTATGTTCAAAGAATGGAGGTTGGACTCCGTGGCAGGCCCGTATGTCACCTTGAGTTCCCAGGCCACATCAGCACTGAGGAGGAGGGCACAGGTAGGCAGAAAGAATTACTGAGATTTCTTCTCAGCCCTCACAGCTTCTCAGACCCTTGCCTTCTGTTCCCTACTGTTCCCTGCTGTACTGAATCATGGTCTTCTCCTGGGGACAATGTAGGTCTTCTTTTAAAGGTTAAGGGTGGGGAGGGTATAACTCAGTGGTAGAGTGAGTACTTAGCATGCACAAGGTCTTGGGTTCAATCCCTGGTACCTCCATTAAATAAACAAGCAAACAAATTAAAAAATAATTATGGTAAAGGGACCATTCTCCCTCCTCCCCAGCCCCTCAGCATCTGCAATCTCCATCCCACTGTGGCTTTCAATTAGGTGGCCCTGCTTCATCTTATTTTGGGCTCTGGTGCCTCTCCCAGGGAGAATGTCATTTCTATTTCCTTTTCTGTTCCCTGGACAGTCCTCAACTCCAATAGCAGAGCATTACCCCTTCCTCAGCTCCCTAACCCACCCCCAGGACTGATGGGTCAATGGCACCTCTAATACCCCTTGTTCTAAAACTTTCAGAATCTGTGCCCAGCTCCTTTAAGAATGAGAGGAAGAGAGCAAGGTGGCAATGCGGTCAGAGGGCCATCCGCTGGACCATCTCTTTCCTCTGTCTCTGGTCTGAGCTCCATTCTCCCTGTGGGACCTGCCTCTCACTCTCTGGGGAACTCCTGACATCAGACCCACTTTGGGGCTCTGATCTTTTCTCTGAGCTCATCCTTGGTCTTTGCTCTGTTGAATTATCCCTCTCTAATCACAAACGTGTGCAGGCCTCTGCCTTGGTCCACCTTTCATCCAGTCCTGATCTGGATAACAGTTGTTCCAAGACACTCCTCTGCCCCACCTGCCTAAGCCCAGCTCCACCGGGTCCCCTACTTCGCTCTGATCTTCAAATCAACCAATGCTTGATTTGTGCTTTCCCAAGTGGCTCCTTCTTTCATATTTGATGGCCCTCCTTTCCTGAACTCCACACCAAGTCCCTCTGGAACTCAGCTGGGAGATAACGCAAATGTCACTGCTAAGGGCAACAACCAGTTCTCTCTCTTCTTCAATGATCTACCAGTGTCCATGGACCGAACTCCATTTGTCTACTGGGAGGAGTCAATGGAGGTCACTGCCCAAGAGATTAAGGTTCAGTCTTTTGTCTGCCTTCTGGATGGCTCCCAAGTCTCTTATTTCTGATGAGATCTATTGAAGCCTTACAGAAAGAAAACCCTAGTGGTTCAAGCCAGCATGCCTGGATCGCTCTGAAAACAGCAGAAAGCCCCTTTGGGGGATGTTTGTTATTTATTAAATTGGTTACAGTCCATTCCAGGAGAGATGTTCCCCCAGAATGCTGGAGCTGTGGTAGAACTGTCTAAATAAGAGCAAGAAAGCAGAAAATGGAACCAGCAGACTCAAATTTGGACGAGAAGAACCAGCTCCTCGTAGGCCAACCACACAAGCCGGCAAGTCACCGAAACTCCTGAGCCTTCGCTCCCTCATCTGTAAGATGAGGATGAAGGGAAGACCTTTGGACGGTGTTGATTTGAAGATTAAATAATAAAGTAATAAATGTGAAATTGTATCAAGAAATGTCAGATGCTTTTTAATGTTAGCTCTTAATAGTAAGATGTATTATTACTAGCCTATGACGTGGCAGGAGGCTGCAGCAACAAACAACAGAAAAAACAACGACTCAGACTGGCTTAACAGCAGGGAAGTACATTGTCTCCTATAACAGGAGATTCAAAGGTAGATCAGGCTTCAGGGTGGGTGGGCTCAGGGTCTCAGTGGTGTCGTCAGCACCTCATGTGTGTGTGTATTTTTGTTTGTTTGGTTTTGGTTTTGTTTGTTTGTTTGTTTATGTCTCTCTGGGTGTCAGCTTTATCTTCAGCCTGGTCTGGGATGGCTCAGCAGATGCAAGCGTCACTGAAGCCACAGCACTGCTCTGAGAAAGGAGAGAGACTGTCTCCCCCTGCGGCTCTCTCTTGGGAGACAGAGAAGTGTTTCCTGGGCCCTCCAGCACCTTCCTCCCACATTTTATTCTATGGAAATTGGTTCATAGACCCATTCCTAGAACAATGAAAGGCCAGGGACCCTCAGACCAATTGGGTCCGTAAATCTGCAGGAGGGTGGTACAGGACCACATGGGAGCTCCCGCAGGAAGAAAGATGGGGTGTTGGATGCCGAGTAGACAACGTAGCATCTGGTACCGACAGTGTTATTGTCATTATTATCATTTGACTCTACACTCTGAAGGTAGGGACAATCTCTGCGCAGCCTCATATATCCTCAGTGCCTCTCATAGTACCTGGGACACCACAGATGCTCCAAAAATAGTTACTGGATGAAATAAATGACAGGCGATGTGAGATTGGATGGGACACCCCCACTTAGGTGAATCCACTCGGAGGCGCTCAGTATGTAACAGACACCCTTGCTGAAAGCTGGGGCCGTGTTCTCACTGGTTCTCATGCTCCCAGCACCGAATACAACATCTTCTAAGTAATAAATGCTCCACAGAAATGACTTACCAAGGGCTGCTTCTATTCTGGATGTTGGGATAAGGGAACATTTTCTATGTATTAATTCCTGTAATTCTCACAACAACCCTGTGAGTCAGGTACTATAATAATTTCTGCTTTACAGCTGGGACGACGGAGGGACAGAGGCCTTAACTAGCTTGCTCTGGAATATGTAGGGGGTTCATGGTGGGGTGAGGGGGCTGGGATTTGAACCAGCCCTGGGGGCTCAGAGTACCTGCTCTTAACACAGGGCCCTCAGAGCTTCTTCAGATTGGCCTCCCGGCAGACCCCCTCGGAAGGGCCTCTCACTTGGTGGATGGAGGAGACCACGGCGGGTGAAGGCAGCATGCAGGGCAGGTCTGAAGCCTCCTTGTGACAACCCTTCTGATCACAGACTCAGGTCACTCCCACACCCACCTCCCTCGCTCCCCCGGGGAGCGTGCTTTTGCAGGAAAAGGCTGCCATCCATCACTGTTTATCAGCCAGCGCCCCAGCCAAGCGATCCCTCCTGGTTGTCAGGAAGGCGGACCATTTATGGGGCTGCCGCTCTGCAGAGCCGGGAAGGAGGGAGGCTGCGTCGCTGGCCAGGCCGGGCTGGGCTGACTTGCTCACTGATTGACAGGGCCTGGTGCCTCATGGAGACAAGCCCCTCTCGGGGGACGGGGGGACCGTCTCTTCTCCGGTGGATGGCTGAGGGGAACTGGCGCCTGTGAGTTTTTGGCTCCATGATCCTTTTTCCTCTCTCTCTCCCTCTCTTTTTTTAATTAAAGTATAGTTGATTTACAATATTATGTTAGTCCCACATCCCTTTCTTGGTCACAATGTTAAAAAGAGTGTTGATGATGATGATGATGATGATGATGATGATGGTGATGGTGATAATGATAATAATAATAATCATCATCATCATCATCATCATCATCATCATCATCATCACTTACTGAATGTCTATTGTACACCAGTCACTGTTCCACTGTTCTAAGCACTTTGCACGTATCACATCATTTGCTCCTCAAAATGAGAATCTCCTTTCCCCTTTGCTCTGCAGAGGAGGACACTGAGGCCTGGAGTAGCCGGGATACTGGTAAGTGGCCAGGCTGGACTTCGAGCGCAAGCATCTGGCCCCGGAGGCTGCACGCCAGCCACCCAAACGGCATTGTCACCTCATAGACGAGGACATGGGGGCTACCACGCACTGGGCATTACCACGTGCCAATTCTTAGGAAACCCTGCAAGTGAGAATGCGTGTCCCCACCTAACACACAAGAAAACAGAGACTGGAAAAGGCTGAGTGGACTGCCCTAGGTCGTACGAGTCGGTGCCAGAATGAGGGTTTGAGCCTGGGTTTCTTTAGCCCTGAAGCGGGTGCTTCCCGTGCCTTCGCTGAGTTCCACTGGGCCTGTCCACGCTCTCTTGCTGATTCCTCCCAGCAGTTCTCAAAGATACAAATTATTGTTAGCCCAGGAAGCCAAGGTTGAAAGGTTAGATAACGTGCCCAGGGTCACACAGCAGCAAGATGAGCTGGGATTCCAATCCCGGCAGCCTGCCTGGGTCCGTTATCAGCTTTCTCTAAGCATCTTAACCTCTTTTGCAGGAAATAAGGAAGGTCCATCAGCAGAAAGAGTCCAGTCCTGCTTGTTTCTTGTATTACCTCCCTGCCATCCTTCCAGATTCTTCCTTTGGGAAGCACTTCCTCATATCTAAGAATCCTGCGTAGGACCTGGTTCTGTGTTTCCTCTAAGCCTGTGTTTCATGGAACCTCAGGTCCCTGTGGCTAGAAAGGGCCCCCTGAGGTCCCTGCTCTGTCTTCCAGCCCCAGGCAGGACTGTAACGCTGAGTACCCTGCCGGCCCCACCCCCACCCCCCACTGGCTGCGCAACAGCCTGAGAACAGTTTGTCCGGCCTGTGAGTGATGCCCAGTAACTCAGCGCTAATTACTCTGCTGCTGCCTTTGAGTTAATTTATGGGGTGTTCTCACCACCAAGTAAATTTTAATTAAGAAGAGTAAAACAAATGATGAAGTGATTTCCAAAAAAAATTAATTTTCGAGGAAACAAGCCATTGTTTTTCTTTGTATCAATAGTAAAAGTTAAAGTGAAGCCTCTCTAGCCCACTGCCCCCAACCCCAACTTCTAAAGATGAAGCTTGAGCTTCAGCCAGGCGCTGGGAGGTGGGCAAATGAGCAGCCAGGCGGGGCCAGAGGAACTGGGCAGAGAGCCTGGGGGAGATCAGGCAACAGGCCACCAAGAAAGCCACCAACTGCTACTTCTTTGGGGTCGACTGTGTAGAATTTTCATCCAACTCTGCGTCTTTGAGACGCTCAGACGGGAAAAGGGCACTGTATGTGCTTCTGGTAGAAACACTAAATGAAGAAGAGATGGAGGCATTTTATTATTATTATTTTTAATTAATCAAATTGCATAACCAATAAGAAGAAAAGGAGAAACGGAGTTGGAAAGCCTCTGCCTGCAGGCTTACACCCGGAAACTTTACAGAGTGTCTCTCAGCTCATTCATCTCTGAGGAGGGCGATTACCGTCAGCTCCCAGATGAGGAAACTGAGGGCGTTAAGGTCACTTGACCAGTAGGTCGGACTTGACACCCGCGTTGCAGCCTTTAAGCTTTCCGCATATCAAGCTGTCTCTTCAATTACACGTGTCACAAAATGATTTCGGAAATCAATTTGCAAGGTTGTGCTGGGTCTGCTGCCCAGAGCTTGGGGTTTCTGCCCTTCTATGTCTGAATTGCTGGAGAGCTGGGGGTTGGGAGTTGGGGTGGTGATGGTGGGCATCTGGGGGTGTTGGGGTAAGATCTGGCGAAGACCACCCGAGACCCACCCCGGAGGGAGGACTCCGGAGATCACAGTAGCTCTGAGCAGAGTGTAGGCTCTAGGCAGGGACAGACTGAGCAGACATTCACACAGGTGGGCTCCTCCCATGCGGTCTGGCCCCTCCGCCCTGCCCCTCCAGCTCCTCCGTAGCCTCCTGATTCTGAATCAGTGCTGCACTGAGCAAGCTGAGCTGAGCCTCCCTGCTCAAGATAGTGAAAGCATCAAATCCAGCCTCCGGGCAGCTGGAAGGGGAGGGGTGCCAGCCTGGGGAAGACCGTCCCTGCCATGGTCACCCAAGGAAGAAGCTAACTTAAGGGTCTCTAGTTTTCAAGAATCCTGCTTGTCCTGCTGCAGTCACTGGGGGCCCCTCTGAACTTATGGATTTGTCTGGGTTTCTCTGTTTAATCCCAAATCTGTCAGGCCTTGTTAAATTTGATGGGGCCTGAAAGGTCTGGTGTTAAGCAAATACTCGGTGACCAGAGTCTTTGATGAGAATCAAACTGCAGCTTAATCCTGAGGTAATGGCTTTCCCCGTAATCCCAGGAGGCTGGGGATAAGTGGGGGGACGTGGCATCCTGGAGGCTGCCTGAGGCAGAGCGCAGCGGAGTGGGGGACCGGAGAAGGAAGGGAGGCAGGGTCGGCTGCCCCCTTCAGCTGGGAGTCCCAGGTGACTGCAGCATCCCACTCCTTGGAGGCAGAGGTTGTCCAGACGGCCAGTCACCTTGAGAACGCATCCTGCCAGAATGAGAGTGAGGCAAGGAGAGGTCGTTTTTTCAGCAGATGGCTTTGGGCAATGGAAGAAAGCCGAAGGGAGGCCAGGAAAGAAGGGATTAACAAGCCATGGCAGGATTCTCAAGAGGGCAAGCCCGAGGTTTCCTCTGCTGGGTCTGGGTTCTGAGAGGCAGAATTGTCCAAGCTGGGGGGTGCCTGGGGCTGGCTGACCCTCCACCTCCTCTCTGCAAGGGAGGCCAGGCTCTGCAGGCAGCTGATGGGGGGAAAGCAAGGGCCCCCATCACCACCAAACGGGGGAGTAGGGGGGCCAACGTGGCCACACCCCAGTCCTGCGGAGGGAGCTGGATGCCCTGGGCTTGGCACAGTGGGGTGGGGGACCCGTAGGCGTGGGCTGGGATTAGAGAGCAGAGGCAGAGAGCGCTAGGCGGTGGCCACACTCTGTCACCCTCTGTAAAAAACCGGGCTGATCATGCTGCCTCCATCTGCTCTCTGGAGAGGGCTGCTGTGTACCTCGTCAAGGTACCTGATTAAACATTCATGGGGAAAAAAATAAATAAAATAAACATTTTGCAAAGAGATGCTTAAGCAATCAGGCGCTTCAGGGGGTGGGTTCCCACAGCGCTGTAACCACAAGCCCTGGGGGTAATCGGCATTTAATGTCGCCAGCACCTCCTGGGTTCCACACCGAGGGGTTGATGCCACGGCTTCCCTCCCCAGAGGCCCCAGCCCCCTGCCAGCCCACCTCCCCGGGGACGCTGGGATCTCAGAGCCATTTACGCTCAGCTGTTGATTCTTTTCTCTCTCATTCTCACTTTGCTTTATTGCATCAAATATAACCTGCGAGGGAGGGAGAAGTCGGCTCTGCCAGGGAGGGAGGCGGGGATGGAGAGTCGTGCTGAGGGACAAGTCAGGCTCTCCTGCAAGGTGTGGGCTTCCGGAAGCCTGTCCAGAAGACTGCCCTGTCCTTCCTTTTGTCACTGAGCAAGTATTTATGGACCTACGAGAATGTCGTGTGTGTGTGTGCATCCTGCCTTCTCAGAACTGGCAGGTTCCCAGAGGGGTATTAAGAGAGCAGAAAACAAGGATGATGGTGATGGTGGGGACTTAACCACGTGCCTGATGCTGCTCTGGGTGCTTTTCTGCATCATCTTTAACTTTCATAACAACTGAATGAGGAAGGTGCTGTTAGCCCATTTAACAGATGTGAATAGTCAGGCACTGAGGAGTTAAGTCACTTGCCCAAAGTTATACATAGCAGGGATTGGACCCCAGATACTTAGACTCCAGGCTTGTGTTTCACCACTAGTCTCTGGGTAACTAACAATAGAAAAAGTGCTTTGGGTTCCTTACATAGCCTAGGCAGTCAGGGAGGCACTCCAGAGGAGGTGGCATCTTAACTGAGCCCTGAGAGGCACTGGATTTGTTCATCTCAATAGCAAAAGGGGGATCCACTCCCAGCAGAATGCACAACATTTAAGTCCCAGGCAATCTCCTGCCCTCAGGTAAGATTGTACCAAGGCTCACTTCCTCTTCCTAAGCCCACCGCCTGCAGAAATAAATGTGAAGTGACAACAGCCAGGGGTTCCTCCTTCTTTGGGTGCTGCAGGGGCTGCTTGGGTATCACAGGAGGAAGGATGTGGACACCCAGGCAGCCGCATGCATGCTGGACTAATATGTCTATTACAGAAGGGAATCAAATATCCCAAGCTTTCCTCCCCCACTGAGCTCCCCTGAAGGGGAGGGGCTCATCTTCTGGAAGTTTCCATCTCTCTGGCAGCCAAACAAGCTCTTCAGAACAGAAGAGCTTTCTTGGCAGATTCAAGTAATTCATTGTGCATCTGTAGTCAAATACACACCCACACCCTCTTGCTAATATAGACTTTGTTTTAATTGGCTTTCTCCATCGCTAATTGCCTGTCAGATGAAGGGTTACTCATTGCACGAAGGCATTTATCCATCAGGGCTTGGGCAAGGCCAGGACCACAACACTGTGGGAAAACTGTCACTCAAGTGCAGGCCCTGGGGCCAGGTGGGGTCCTGAAGTGGAGTCTGGAAGGTGGTCACTTCGGGGTGGACCAGGAGATGAAGGGTGGGGGAGAGGGGCAGGAAGTCAAAGACACTCATTCATTTCCACATCCCTCCATCCAACAAACCTTTTCCAGAACACCCTTTCTGAGCCAGTCATTTCTGCTAGGAGCTGGATTTATCACGACTCAGGATGTCTACTCTGTGACGTGTCCCAAGAGGGGACTTGGGGAGTCTGAAGGCCTCAGGATTCCCAGCTTCCAAGGAAAAGCTAGATTTTTCTAGTCAATCCAGACTGCTCCTTGGCGCTCCATACAGGGCACTGGGAGAGGAGCTGCTCTGATGGAGATCCTCGGTATAGACTCTTACAGCTCAGAGTCCAACGTCTTGATTTTGCAGAGGAGGGAAAGAAGGCCAGAGAGGGGAACTAAACTGCTTGAGGGCACACAGCAAAGCTGGGCCCTGCACCCAGGTCTCTAAATCCTAAGTGCATGGCTTCTGTTCATGCCGCCTTGCCAGTTGTGGGGCTGCGTGCATCCGCAATGAGAGACAGGAGAGGATTTTGCAGCAGCTGGCCTAGGAGGGGGTGTGTTTTCCTCTGGGCAGTGTTCTCCACGGCCCTCTTTTTTCATGGTAAGAGATGTTTTCTTTAGCAAGTGGGGATCTTGGGGCAGGGGAGGGCTTGCTGTGGACTTCACTTTCGGTATCTGTCCAGTAGAGTCCATTGAGAGAGACAGGCCTCTTGGAGGCGAGTGAAGAGTGTTGCCCTGCTGTCAGGGAGGATGAGGGCTGAGCTGCTGATGGATGGCTTCTGCGGGTGACATCCTGGTGAGGCCGCTAGTGGCTGCTGGGTCTTGAAGCCACGTGGGCTGTGTTCTCTCTCTCTCTCTGGTCCACCCAAGCACTCACGCATTGGAGGAAGGGACACTGGCAACTATCTGTGGCTTCTCTGCAAGGATGTTTTACTAAGGACTTCTCAGCCTCCCCTGGTATTTGGTACCAGCTCCTATCCTGGGAGCTCGGTCCCCAGCTGAACTCCCTCCACCTCCTGGGGCTAGTGCACTAAATGCCCTCACAAGGGCTTTCAGTGGTACATCTAAGGGTTTAGTGGAAAGTTCAAGTATGAGTTCAAATCCCAGCTTTGCCTCTTGCTAGTCGTGTGACCTGAATACCTCTGAGCCTCAGATCTCCCATCTGTATAATGGGACTGTTGTGGGTGATCGCATGACACAGACCACAGCAAGGTCTTCACTAAATGATGGTCCCCCTATTCCTAAGCTAATTCCATGTTAGCCTGTAGCCCTCCCAACAAAGAGTATATACGAGCATTTTCAAAGAAAATGAGATAATAGGTTAAAAAAAATACGTTAACTCTAAATCACCATTCACAAGTTTGTAGTAGAGTTTAGTAGTCTGAAAAAAAGGGCGATTTCCACATACAATGGATCTTTGCTAAGCACCGACCGTCATCTGTGCAACACAGCTGTCGTGCTAGATCCTGAGCAAGGGGCTCTTCCCATCTTGGGGTGAAGCATCAAAGCAACCAGAATCCTTGGCTTCTGTCCCACCCGATTGGGCATTCTGGACATTAGGGATGCCCATAGCTCAAGTCTGATGTAAAGGATGTGGGGGTTTCACTAGCTGTGAAACCACAGGAAAGTCACCCAAATTGTCCATGCTCCAAGTCCTCTCCTCTGTAAAACGGGGCCAGTAAAACCTCTGTATCACAGGTGGGAATGAACCAGGTTGCCGGACAGGAGGCATTGAGACCCACTCTGCACACAGCGGGCAGTCACAAAGTGCTAGCAGCTATTAATACTACTTGGCTTTGGTATCACAGAAAACTAAGTTCAAAGTCCCAGCTCGTTCCCTACTGAGATGTGGCAAATGGAGTTGCTGTTTAATCTCCCTGAGCCTCAGTTTCTCACCTCTGAATTGCAGATGCTCATAGCTGCCTGCGGGGGCTGGTAGGGGGATTATATCAGATCATGAGCATAAGACATGCAGTGCAGAGTCTGGAGCACGTCCAGCTCTCAGCACTCTTTGCTCTGCTATATTATGCGGGCCCTGCACTGCCCACTGCGGTTCGCTCCATGGCTCGCCTCTCCACAGCCTCCTGGTGTCCACTCCCAGATACGGTGGCATCCATCTGGGCGAATGGGATCGACGAACTCCCCGGGACCTGTGCATCTCCCGTTCTCACTTGCAAGCCTGCTCTAAGTGCCATGGCTGCCTTCCAGGCAAGGAGCCCTTCCTATTTTTCAAAGTGATTTCCTGTCTTGAACCTTGGTGGGTCCTCACAACCATTCTCGAAGATACGGTGTATATTATTAATCTTGTTTTATAGATAAGGAAACAGAGGCTCAGAGAGGTTAAATGATTTATCCAAAGTCATTCAACAAGTTAACTCCAAGCTCGGGTCCCAAATTCATGGCTCTACAACAATAATAAACATGTATTTATTGTTTTACGGTTGAGAAAGACTTTCTCATACACTATCTCACTTGATCTCACAGCAACATGGGCTATCAGACCCAGAACCAGACCCAGAAAGATTATATGACGCGCTCACGACTGCTCAGCAAATAAATGGCGAAAATGAGCTTGCTTGCTTTTTTTCTTTCTTGAAGTATAGTCAGTTACAATGTGTCAGTTTCTGGTGTACAGCATAATATTTCAGTCATATATATATATATATATATATATATATATATATATATATATATACACACACACACACATGTATTTGTTTTCATATTCTTTTTCATTACAGGTCACTACAAGATATTGGATATAGTTCCCTGTGCTATACAGAAGAAATTCATATTTTATCTATTTAATATATAGTAGTTAATATTTGCACATCTCGAACCTCCAGTTTATCCCTTCCCACCCCTTTCCCCCGGTAACCGTAAGTTTGTTTACTCTGTCTGTGAGTCTATTTCTGTTTTGTAGGTAAGTTCATTAGTGTCTTCTTTTTTCTTTTCTTAATTTTTTAAAAATAAAATTCATGTTTTCTGACTTCATCTGTAGGCTTTTCTAATCGCCATTTTTTAGTCCTCCCTTCAAAAAGCCAGCTTACCTGAAGACAAAAAAAATAAAAACGGCATAAACAAAAACAAATTAAAAAAACAAATAATACAGCAGCTAATCAGAAGCAACAGCTACCCCCAGACAGGCAGGCCACATGGCGACTTTCTGACGCAGCGTGGAGCTAGGTCCCCGACAGAAAGCGTGGACCTCTCCCAGCCAGCTCTCCATCGAAGGGTGTAATTAGGGAGCTGACAGGCTGTACACGCAACGCTGCTAATGGGTCCACCTGTGAGAGGGACCTGGTGCACACAGGTAATTTGGACAGGGTGGTGCACTCAAAGGAGATCTGGGCTTCGGGTGCCCAGCCTGACCCCCGGGGGCCAGCAGCCTCCCCAGGATGCAGGAGGAAGGGCCCAGCCTGGACCCTGCCTGTGACATGGAGCTATTTGCCGCGGTGCTCACTGCGCATGATGGTAAAAGTGTGACAGATTTTCCAGGCAGGCTGGGCGGGAACCATGGAAACAGGTTAAGGAAGAGAAGAAGCTGATTGCTGCTGTCGTGTTCATGAGAGAGGGATGAGCTGGAGGGATGCGACCTCCCCGCCACCACCATCCTCCGCCCCTGCTCCAGGCCCTGACCCCCGGCTGTCTGGAATAACATCCCTCCCAAGCACACAGCCACGCTGGGGAGGGGAGGCGCCGAGGGGCAAGGACAAATAGTGTTGCTGTTCTGTAAGCCTACTCCTCGGGGCTCTCACACCAGCCCCCGTTACAATAGTAAGTTCCAACGTGCTGGGTACCCACCAGGTGCCAGGCACGATGTGGAGGTGCTTCCCCTACATTATCTCCAACCCTCTCAGCAACCCTGCAAGTTGGTATCATTGCCCTCATCATGTGTCAGAGGAATCCAGGAGCCAAGAGACCAAGCAGCCCGCCCTACGTCACACGGCTATGAACGGACAAAAAATTTGCATCTGGAATGATCTGATTCCAAAGGCTGGGCTCCATCCATGACGCCATGCTCACCTCCAAGATAACAGCCTCCCTCTGCGAAAAGTTACAAGCCCACTTTTCAAACACACTATTTAGGAAAGGAAGAGAATCAGTGAACTCCCCTTTCAGTTCACTGGGATTTTCCGCAGCAGTGGTTCTGTCTTCAGAGAACGATGGAGACGGGGTCGTTACACCTTCTGCTGGTGGGGCTGCTCTGTGGACCCAGACCGCAGGCACCGATGCCCCATCCTGTAAGGTCTCTTTCTCTCCCGAGTCCTCACCAGCTCCCCTCTTCTCCTGTGCCTTAGTTATGGCCATCACCATGGCGCCCAGACTCTTGAGCAGAGAATTCATTTTCTCTTCTAGTCAAGAGGAGGGAAAAGGCTCTGGATGAAAAAGTTCTTGAAAAGCAGCCCTGATCAAACAGGGGGGAGGCTGTGGGACAGAGGACCTGACAGTTCAGCCTCCACGGCAGAGCTTGAGTGGGGCCCTGGCTCCTGGCTGCGGATCCAGCTCCTGGACTCATAGAGCTCCTTGTGAGACCGAAGGCAGGGGAGCCAGAACCCATCCCAGGGGGACCACGCCCAATCCTGAGATGTCAGGACATGTGCTTTCAGTGCCCAGCAGCTTCTGCCCCCTGAGAGCCTTGAGCTTTGCGTTCAGCTGAGTGAGATCAGAGACTCACACCAAGGAAGATGGATATGTCGCGTGCTGGAGCGCCCTCTTCAGGGCGGTGAGCTTACAGCACAACAGGGAGACGTGCTGAAATGGGAGAGGGTTGGATGGACTTAAATGGTTCCGTGCAGAGAATGGGGTGGAGGAGGCCACAGGGCGAGTATCCCAGGGTGCAGAGAGGGACAGAGACCTTTGTACGGGTGTTTTCTGGTTGGTGGGGCCGATGCACCCTGGGTTCCAAGAGACAGCGGATAGATGACCAGGGCTGTCTAGGGAGGGACATTTTAGACTCTTCTCCTCTGGGGGCAAAGTTTAAAAGGTTCACAAATAACTCCTTATTTGTAAATTCAGGTTCAAAAAAGTACCCCAGGACAGTTAGGGCAGGTGAGATGCCAGCGTAGGGGTTGTGGTCATCTAACTGCTGAGTGTGTATCTGCCGCTCTCTGTCGTGAAGGAGGCATGTTCTTCCACTCCGGGCAAAGCCCTTCGTCCGCGCAGACTGGTCTCGCTCCTTCAGAAGTGTTCAAGTGTTCTCACCCCGACCTGGGCCACCGGGTAACTTTTTGGCCACTGCTGCTCTTGCTGAATCTTCAGGGAAGTCTTTCCCCTCCGAAGACCCTCCCCTAAATCCTGCCTTCCCCTTTCCCTCTGGACTCTTTCCTTCCATCACACATTTTCTCGAAAAATGATCAACATTCGTTGTCCCTGTTTTTATTCCATTTGTTCTCTGGTCCATGAAGATGAGTTTCTGTTCCCATGGGTCATGTCTGCTTCAGTTGGCCAACACTGATTGAACATTTGCGATGTTGCCCCCCCCCACACACACACACCAGGTATCGGGGATACAGCCAAGTCGTCCCTGCTTTTAGGAACTACACCCACCTGGTGGGGCAGGCAGACAACCAGTACAGGTGACACAGGTACAGGCCAGATGAGCATGGGGATGAGTGTCAAGAAGGCACGAGATGTGGTGCAACTGAGCAAATATCAGGCAGACATGCCCTAGGGATAGGGCCACAGACAGTGTCCCGTGGCCGTCTGATTGCCAAAACCAATGGATGCTTCACAGTTGTGAGATGACCATGAGATCACCCTTGAGAGAGATGTCGAGGACTGCTCAGAGGGCAGAAGAGCCCTCACAGAATGGTACACCTGATAGGAGGGGCATCCTGGGTTCTTTCTGCCTAGAATGCCTTCCTCCCCTCCTGTGATTGGTCACCATTTAGTCTCTATTAGAGAAAATCAAATTGAACCTTTTTTGGGGGTAAAACCTTCCTAAATCTCTCCAACCCCATTCTACCTAACCTACGCTATACTCCAGGCTAAACAGCACTCTGTACACACGCTAACGCTCAGTGTACTGGGCTGGGGTGTAGTTCTCGTGTCTATATGCCTTCCCCTCTCAGGAATGAGGGGAGCAGGGAACTGAGTGGGATGTGGTTTGAGTTATCTTCTGATGTTCCTGCCTCCCTCTATCCCATGCACACACTCAGCCTTGCACTGCAGAAGGGAGAGGAGGAATGGATAAATGGATGGGTGGGTGGCTGACTGGCTGGTTGAATGGATACCTCTGAAGTCATGTGCAGACACACGGAGAGGCATCGAGATGTCATGGAAGGAACAGTGGGACAAGGACTCAGAAGACCTGAGTTTGGGGTCTGACTGAGTCACTAAGAGTTGTGTCATTGTTTGCACAAACTTTGTGCACAGTTTTCCAATGGGTGAAATGAAGGGAATTCAATGATTTGGTTTCTAAGGTTCTTTTGCACCCGGAATTTCTATTTATTCTCTGTCTCATCAGGAGAGATAGGACCATCTCTTGGGTAGAAGCAATGTCTTCTGTCAGATCAACAAGTCTTTACTGACTACCCAATGAGAGGCCAGCAACTGTGTGGTTGTGGACAGTTTCATAGATAGGAAGAGGGTGTACTCCTTGGCTTCAGTGAAAACATGGTGTAGTTGGAGAGAGAAGTTTGGGCAACTGTCCAGGTCAGGAATGGTGAAAAGGAGCCACTGCTTTCACTGGTCTGTTTTGCTCTCAAAAACCAAGATAAATGCCATCCTGACCCTAGACCCCGAGCTATCACATTTTCTTAGGAAGGGATTTGGCTCCTTCCACCTCAGTGCCTCCGTACAGAAGATTCCGCTCTGTTTGGGGGATGTTTCTAACCTCTGAGGACCTGCCCTGGTTACTTAGACTATAATCCAAACTGACAACAGACTTCCTGGTTTCTTCTTTTTTTTTTTTTTTTCCCCTAAGTCCTATCATTTTCACCCTCTCTGTTCAGCATCTTCTCTCTTCTCTCCCTCCCCCAGCTTCGTCATCCCCCTTCCTAAGTTGATAGTGAGTCTTGTTAAGTGGTGCTGTGTCATCAGCTGTTGAGTTGTGTCAGTTGGAAATGGAACGTGATTAAGAACATAAAGGAGCCCCAGCCTTGCCTGCCGTAACACTTACAACAGAAGCCGTGGCAAGGTGCGAGCACCTTTTCCTTCTCCCTTCCCTTCCTGGCGAGCGGTGAGACCTGACTCTCTGCTGCTGGGTGCTGCTGCTGAGTCCTTGGCTCAAGCTGGCTAAGTGTGGTGGAAGAAGAGAAGGCGGGGGGCGTCATGGACAGTGGTGGTGGTAGTGGGGCGGGTGATGCTTTGGGGTTAGAATCAAATCAGGAAGAGGCATGCCTGGTTAGCCACACCGGCATAATAAAAGCTCTCTTACAAGAGAAGTGTCTCGTGAAGCTGACTTAGTTCAGATGGACCCATGGCTGCCGTGCTTCTGTGTTTGTCATTTTTGCCCCCAAAATATGCCATCAAGCCTGGAAAAGTGGAAAGAGTTTGGATGGTGTGCTCCTGAGAGATCCCTGGGCTCAGGCGCAGCTGCGGAAGATGGGTGTGTGCTCAGCCTCCTCGGCCAGCCTTGTTTTCTCTTACCTTCTGTGTAGACACCACAAGAGCACACTGCTTTCTCCCCCGTTCCTTCTGAAAGGGCCCCGACTCTGCAAAGCTCTCAGGGCCAGTCATCTAATGCCACCTTGCCCCCGCCAGCTGTCCCTGTCTGTAGGAAGGCGATAGAGACTAGAGATACGGCCACACCCTTATCGGGGGCTCAGGCAGGACGTCTGCTGTCTGAGCATCTCATGTGTGAGGTGGGGCCCAAGAACTGGTCCTCTTTTCCAGGTGCCACTGCCCTGGAGCTGGCAGAATGAGGCAGAATTTGCTAAGATGTCAGTGCATGGTCCTGGGGAAGACACTGAAGATGGCAGTAGGTAGAGATTGTCTGGATAAACCTACAGACAGACATAGGAGAGCCCAGGATATCTCCTTGGGGCAGGGAGCTGCATACCCCATAACTCATCTGCCTACCTATTTCTGATGTGGTACCTTTTCGGCCTGATTGCCTTGAACTTATCTGGCAGAACTAGGTGCCATGTCGATGTTGTGGGGCCTCTGGGGGCCTCTGACCACATCACCTTGATTCTGTGTTTCCCTGGCCCCAGACACCCTGCTCTGCATCTGGACTTTTAAGGGGGCTTACTTGTGAGCTCATTAAAATAGCACCTTGATACAATATTCTGCCTCTGTGTCTTGCAACTGCCTCACTGTATAGATGAAACTGAGGTCCAGAGAGGGCAGTTGACACAAAGACCTGTGTGTGTCCCAACTTCTTTTTCTCTCTGATTTCTCAGCAATCTCTGCTTTGATTTGGAACTAGGGACTTTTGACCCATAGCAGAGGGTCACTAGTGCCCATGAATCTGGGAACCATGGCTGTCCTTCTCCAGGACATAGGTGGTCCTCTCTCTCTGTGACCTTGAGCAGAGGTTGTAACACCCACGAGGCCCCCAAATTCCTCCCGAGTCCCAGACCCTTATTTCCAACATGGCTGCTGGATCTCTTTGCTGCAGATTCATTCTTGAATTCCCACTTTCCTTTATTGCTCCCATTCAATCAACACCACGTGCTATAGATTCTACTGTCTAAATGCCTCTTAGATCAATCACTGTCTGATCATCTCTCCGGCCACAGCCTGTGCTCAGACCCTTGTGGGTTTTTTTTCCCTCCTACCTTCTCTCCCTGCCTTCATTCCACCCCCTTCAATCTACCGCATTGCCTCCAGAGCTCTCTTTCTCAGACACACACCTCATCATGTCACTGCCCTGCTGAAAAACTTTCATCATCTTTAGCGTGGTGTCCGAGGGCCTTCACAATTTGGCTTCGACCTACTATTCTGGGCTCATCATCCGCCCCTACCCCTTTCCCATCCTGTACTCTAGCCGTGCTGAGTGACTTGCCGTCCCCTGACACCCTGATTCCATTCACATCGTTGGGCCTTCTGTACATCCTCTGTCTTCCCCCTGGGAGGCCTTCCCTCTGTGCATCTCCCCTACCTGGCTAACAGTTACCCTACTTTTGAGACCAGGTTGAATGCGTCCTCCCTGAAGCCTCTGCCGACAGCCCTAGGGAGTCAGGACACTTTTCTCCGTGCTCCCATAGCGTCTTGTTCACTTCTCAGGCATCTGTCATGTTGATTTACAATCATTTGTACATGTATAGTTCTCCCTCACTAAATAAAGGGCTTCTTGGGTACAGGAACTAAGCTCCCAGAATGATGCTCGGCATAGACAGTAGGTGCTCAACAAACAGTATTGAATAAATGCAAGAAATTTGCAAGAAGAGAGTAGAGGGTGCATGGGGAAGGGTTCACGGGGAGCTAAGAAGAGACTGGGAGAGGGCAGCTTTTGTGTCCTTCCAATGTCCCCAGGTATCACCTGTCATTGATTTTCAGGGACTCTCCTAAGATATTTAGTCCTATTTTCTTTTTGTGGACATACATTCACAAGTCAGGTCCAATCCTGTTTCTGACGGTGTGTGTTCCCATCTCTGCGTAACATAATGTCACCCCTATAACCGACAGGTGACTTGAGCCTGTGCAGGATGGTCCCATCCCTCCTCCCCAGTGCCTTTGGCTCACAAACTTCTGATGTGCCTCCCTTCTGTTCCATTCTGGAGAGGTCTGTGCCTGTCCAGTGTGTGGGGATTTCAGGTATGAGTAAATCTAGGCTTGAAAATATGACCAGAGGGCAGAACTTGTCAGTTTCCTTATTGGCCCATCGGTTGCGGGAGGCTGCTGTGTTTCAGTTGCTGGAACAGCCGAGAGAAAAATCCATGTGTGGTTTGTGAAAGCAGGAGGTCGCCTCAGCTGCCCTTGGGAATGTGGCATTTAGCTAGCTTTTATTTGGCTTGTGATGTTTTGTCCAATTCTAATACATGGCTTTATGTGTTTAGCTTGTGTACAAAGTTTACTCTCATAAACGGCTTATATTCTGTCTAGAGGGACTGTGAGTCCTGGGCTAGAGACTGTGAGCAGAGTGTAATATAATTCTTGTGTTTTATTAACTATAATAACCAGAAGTCTCCAGCCACTAATATATCTGCATAGAGGTTTTTCTGAATTTCCAATTATTTTGGCATTCAATATAAACTGGACAGGAAATTCATTTCAGTGCAGTTGGGCTTTTGATTCCTTCTAAGCTGAAAGTAAGTCCCCTGCAATGTAAACCATAAGTCCAAGGGCATAAGGCTGTCCTCATGGACTGTTCCCTGTACCAGGGGGGCTCTTGGGAGGAATAGATTTGGAGGAGTTACTTACCCATTTACCTGCCACTTCCCTGTGAAACTAACAACTTCAGCACCCCACTTTGGCCCCACGAAAACTGCCAGAAAATATCTGAGAGATTTATTCCCCCGATCTCCTGCCCTCTAACCTACCCCCCACCTCCAATAAATATATACCTGTTAAGCCAAGGCGTTGCTGGTTCTTTAAATTTAAAAAAATATTTTTTTCTGTCTGTCCCTTTAATGGGTGATAAAATTGATTGAATCTCTGGCCGTAGATGACTTCAGAATATTAGTTGGGATGGTATTGATTTTTTTTCTCTTTATAAAGCTTTTCTATAAAGTAAGCACCTGACCACTTTAAGTTACAAACTTTGAGTTAAATTATGAACCTTTTAGCTTTGCATTAGAAGTGGAATCTGGAACCTGATTTGCTAGATCAAACCACATTAGTTGTGTTATGTTATTTTCTAAAAACACATTTCAGAGAAATAACTCCAATCTGTGTTGCATTTTATAGAGCAAAATAATTGAATGGCGGCTGTTTGTAATTTTAGCAATCTCTTAACCTTAATCATATTTAATGGCTTTTCTCTTCAGGCTAACAGGAGAGAGAGAGAGAGAAAAAAAGGTCCCAGCTCCGTTATATAATGGCGCTCCGGTAATATACCCGGGTCCTTGGCAGCACTGTAAATTCCTCCTCTCTGAATTGTTGGTTCGGGACAATCATTCAGCAGGGAATTACTTTCTCATCTATGAAATAAATGAGATGTTAAACTAGTTTTCTGCTTCCTGTGGTACAAATGTATCAGTGTGCAGCCTCGTGCAGCAAGAAAACAAATGCCCAGGGCCTCCGATGAGGGCGGGCGGAAGCCTGAGAGGGCTCAGGGCTCAGGGGTCCACCAGTGAGCCCGTGGCCTGGGGAAGGGAGACGTAATGAAATGAGATGTGGGGTGGGGGGAGAGTCCTCTGACAGTGCTGCAGGTGCAAAGCCCCGGATGCCGCCCAGCAAGAGAAGCATCTCACCAGTGCAGGTGGGAAAGGGGATGCCTCCTCCCTGGGGGTCTCGGTGCTGCCATCTGCTTCACACAGTGACGAAAAGGATTTATGGGTTGCAGGTGACACTCCTTGGGATTTCTTCTTTAGAGCATCTAACACATTTCCACTGAGGATCACACTGGCTTTTACAATCTGCACGGGACATTGGAAAAAACTGGGGACGATTCTTTCCATTTTAGAGATGGGGGCGCTGAGAACCTGGGAAGAGGGGAATGATAAAGGCCATTGAGTTAGGGGTAAAATTGGGATTAAAACTTATGTCTCCCAAGGGAGTGTAGTCTGAGCATCCAAGACCCCGGGTTGCGGCTGGTGGTGGCCACTGCTCCTGCAAAGACAGGAGTGCCCAGCGTTGCAGCCTGGGTGCAGTAAATGCTGCTGCCTCTCCTGCCCTGTGTCTTCCTTCCCACAGTGGCCACTTCAGTTCCAGGCTTGGAAGGCCTGGCGGGATTTGATTCACTTACAAGGTGTGCTTCCCAATGAAAGGCCCTCCCCTGCCCCCGTTCACTCATCCTGTCAGATACTGCCGGGTCCCTCTAGAACCAGGAACCAGCCCTCTGGACTGGGTCCCTGAGACCCTGCTCAGATGACTTGACAGCCTCCTTTCAGGAGGAAGGAGCAGCAGATTGAGTTGTTCTCCCTCTGCCTCCCATCGGCCGCAGGTTGGGAGGCCTTCTGAACCCATAACCAGTGGTATTTTTTATTGAGTGTCTATTAAGTGCCTCAAATTGTGCCGGGCACTATAAGCTCATGATCTTGGTTCATCCTTATAGGAAATCTGTGAATAGTTATTAGGTACCCATTTTATAGCTGAAGATACCGAGACTTGGAGAGTATGACTAATTTGCCAAAATTTCTACCTAAAATAACTGATAGAGTTAGAATTCATACCCACCTCATCTTGCTCAAGCATCATTTCATTTGAGAAAACTTTCTCTGTCTTGCAGATCAGCTAGGATCCTCATCATAGCCATTTTTGCTACTCCTTAGTTCCTCAATTATTTGTGTAATGATGTCTGAGTTTTCCAGTAACCAGAAGCTTCAGGAGGGCAAGAATCATGTCTTTCTGGTCCACGGCCTTGGCAAGGCTTCGATGAATGCTGAATGAACGAATTCACTACACTGCCTCCTAAGCCCCGCCAGCCTGTTAGAAAAAGGGAGGGTCCACTTCTTTGCCTGCTCCTAAGTGTTCTGGTGCCCGATAAGCTCTGTGCCCCTCACTTCATTCCAAACCAAGGCCTGAGGGTTTTTAGAAGCCTGTGTCTTGGACCAGGGAGGCATCTGGTGCCTCATTCTCAGGCTCAGTTTAGCTCAAGACCAGCTCTGCTGAGAGAACTGCTTTCAGATTGCCAAGGCTTTGCGTGTCGTTACTAATTAGAAAATTGCCTTTGGAATTGAAATATGTTTCACAGATGAATTTACTGAACTCCTTGCCGAGGTGTGATTCTCTCATGCTTGTTGTGAGACAATCCCACTCGGAGGCAGCATATGGAGATATCAACATTTCTGCAAATTACAAGATCATCAATGCTAAAAAATACTCCAACATCTTGGGTGCCCGCAGTCATGGGGCTGACCCCCCGGGGAGATCTGGGGTCTGGATCTGTCCCCGGGGAGGGGCCAGCCGCTGGCTCCTCTCGGTTAGTTCAGTGCCCTCTGCTGTGACTTCTGGCCCAGGGCTCAGAGAGAGGCCTTCTAGACATTGATCTGGAAGCATGGTCCGTGGCTCACTCACATTGAAAACGCACATCTTCACAGGCGTTTATTTAAAATTGTACCATTCTTTCTTCCCTTTAACTGAGATAGTATTTCTGGCATTCTCAGAGGATAATCCACGAATGTGCATAATGTACTTGACATTTTTTGGTACCGCTTTTTAAAAATTCCCAGTAAACGGGAAGTGTTGGTAAATGGGCCAAGAGGTCTCACTAAACTGTGACCAGAAAGGCTTGGAGAACCGTGGCCCGTGGCACAGATCCTGGAGAAGGTGTGCCCTCAGAAGATCTTCGTGGATGTTGAGTCCTCATCTGTGAAGACAGCATGGGTACAGACAGCAAAGACACCCTGCGGCATAGTGTTATTCTTGTGACAATGACTCTGCTTTATGTATCATCCAAGTGAATCTTCCCATCAACCCCCAACCTACAGGCAAGAAAGCAACCTCCAACAGGCCGAGTAAATACCCAAGACAACACAGCTTGTATGTGGTTGCTCCAGGTTTTACACTTAGATCGGACTGAGCCCAAAGCCCGCGTTCTACCATGCACGGCAGACCTGGGACACAGCCTGCAGCAAGAGAGCTTGATGAGTGGGTTTGGGGGAGAGGGAGACACTGAAGCCAGGCCATTTCAGTCTCCAGTCCTATTGATCACAGTCACTCAATTCTTTCTGGACCTTTCCATCCTCTCCTAGCACACTTCCTGGCATGCTCCTCTCAAGAAATGTTTGAGTGTATGGCTACGTGTAGGAACCAAGAGGGTTAACATAAACACCGTCTTCAGAGGTCTCCCCACAGGCAGGTAAGGGTAAGCATAGGTGTTGGGTGAGATGTGCAAAGCTCACTGCTCCCTGGAAACCCGGAGGGGCGACATTCAGTCGGGATGTAGAGGCTTGTTATGATGACTCTCGGAGCAACAGAGGAACACCATACTGAGACTGGTGAGAGAGTCTTCTCCCCTCCCTGCCCTTCCTCCAGCCACCATCGCCGGGGGTTTTGGCTCATACCTGCCATTAACCAACGACGTAGGCAGGGAGGTGATGCCAGTGCCACCCGGCTCCTTTAGAGGCACCCCACTCCCCCGCCCAAGGCATTCTCTTGGCTTCTGGGGCCACTTCTGGAAGGAAGGTGACTACTCCTCTCATTGGGTCCTGCACAAGGAAGGCTGTCTCAGAGCCGTGGGCTCACCCACACCCACAACCCAGTTCTTATTGGGCCTGGTGCCTCCTCCCTGCCCGCTCAGCCTGCTGGGCACGACAGGGTGGCAGAGGCTTCGCCAAAGAGCTATCTGCCGTTTCTCTAGCTCTCTTCATTGGCAGTGCCTCCTAAAGCATTAAAATTGCATTTGTCTCATCATCTGGGAACACTGCTGGGGTGTGTGTGTGTGTGTGTATGTGTGTATGTGTCTGTCCAGAGCTCCTGCCTGACATCAAAAGCGAAATATTAAGGAAACCCATCATCTCCTTCCTCCCCATCAAAAGTACAAATAACTTAGTTATCTTGTGAGCATGACGGCCTCCATTCCCCATCCCCCTACCTAACGAGCTCTTTCCAAGCTGCCGCACCACGATCCTAATTGTTTTTAAATGTCTGTGCTAACCGCTTCATACCGAGAGCATCAATCTGCATGCGGGTAACTGAGAACCACGCTGCCACTTCGGATGACACATTTTTGCAGTAATTAAAAACCTACTTAAGAAGATACAACCCCTCTGCTTCTAAGACGTGGCCAGCAAGGGCGAGGGATGAGCTTTTCCGGTCTCTGAGCCCTCCCCTGGGGGCAGGAGGAGTCTGTCCGCTTGTTCCCAAGCTCAGGGTCGCTGTCCATAGGGCCTTGGTTCTGAAAATGACCTGTAAGCCCCACCAGGGCAGGAACAGCCTTCTGTGCAGTTGGTATCCCTTCCCCACTCCTTGATGCCTGGTGTGAGAGCCCTGGGGTCAGCTCTCAATTCTCACGGCTTGTCTGATAGCCCTAAGTCAAGTTGTTTATTTAATCTGTCGGTCGTAAAGCAGAGAAGGCCGGTGCATTTGAAACTGGGCAGCAGGCAGAAGGAAACTCTGGGATGAATAAATACTTTGAGTGGCTCTTTTTGGCTCTCTGAGTTCCTGGAATCTCGGGGCAGGAGAAGAAGTGGCTCTCGGTGTGTCTTCTGTAAGCAGGTGTGTGTGCTGCGGCATCGTCAGGGAGCCGGCACCTGTAGGGAAAGCGAGGACTTGGGTGGGGACGGACTGGGAAGCACGAGGGAGAGGAACCAGTATCTATGGTCCAACTTGAGAATACGTTTTGCCCCTGTTTATGTTTTGATAACTGTTGGCCAGGATGGCTGGGAGAGAAATAAAGGGTCTCCTGGGAAAAACACGGGCGAGATGACAGAAGCTTTATTAAGCTCCTGAGGGCTTGTTAGGTCGATGATACCAGAACAAGATTAGGACCAGCACAAACGGGCTGGAGATAAGGCAGGGGAGAGGTTTAGGATGGAGGATGTGATTGCAGATCCTGGGACCAGCAAACATCTTCATCTGTGCACATTCCAGTCCCATTGGGCTGGGCTGGGACTGGCTGAGGGCTGGGACTGAAAACTCCAGCCAGAGGGTCTCAGGCTTCTAGCTAAAAAGAGCTGGATCAGCCCCCGGAGTGACAGTGTTTGGCTGAAGGGACAGTCAGTGCCTGGCATACCCTGTGGCTCCCACCAAGAGCAAGGCCCCTGACATGCTGTAGGGCCTGTGAGCTGACCCCAACGTCGGCTCCCACCCCAGCAAGCTGCTCCTGGATCCAGCTGTTGCAGCATCTGCTGGGGCCAGGCGAACAGAAAGCAAGATCTGCTTGGGGGAGTCCCCTCCTCTCTGGACTTCAGGCTCAGAAAATTCCTTCCAGCCACAACTGCACACCATCCCCCATTCCCTGCCAGATAAGAAGGGTTTGTGTGTGTGTGTGCATATACGTGTGTGCACACAAGAGTTCAGGAACACATAGATAAGGTCTTACAAATATATTTAGCCTGCATACCCCAACTTCCCACGGAATTCAGTTAAGCACCAGCTTCCAACAAAACTCGAACCTTGGTACCTGTTTAGACTTAAGCTGCATGAAAACAGTGCATCCCCCCCCAGGTCTCAGGCAACCAACCAACCAAGCAATAAATAAATAAACAAGAAACAGAATTCACAAAGAGCAGAGCTCTGAAGTTTATCCTTTGCTAGAAGGAATTCTACTCTGACGCCCCCTCTGTCTGCAGAGGGAGGTGAAGCCAACGCAGAGACATGCAAATCCAGCACGACCCCCCAGCCGGTTCCCTTTAACCAGCTCATTATGCATTAACCTGTAAGACAGTATGTTTTAAAGAGAACCACATTCATCACCTCAGAAAAGTCATATTAACATAATATCGGGGAAAGAACAATGGGGGAGAATTGTTAGTCATTGTTGACGGAACAGGTAAGTTTCAGTAGCATGATCTGTTGAATATTCATACGATATTGTTTTTGACATTTAAGAACTCAATTATCCGATGACTAATCAGTCTTTTACAGTATGTTATTTTTGTGACTAGAACTGAAATACTGATAAGCCCCAAGAGAGCACAGTGTTCAGATGGATTTATTAGTATTTTTCAACCCTGGCTTTCTCTGGCAGGCATGTCCAGGGGAATTTAGTACCTGTGACAGTGAGGGGCCGAGGGCCTGGCTGGAGTCAGCCCGTGTATGGGGACCAGATGCTGTGCGGATTGATTTCGCTCCGGTGATTTTCTCTGCTCGTGAGGGGCAGCCAGGACTGTGCCGTGCCCTAAGGCTCTGGGCTCAGAATCAGCCCCGGTCCTCCTGGCTGTCACATTCACTGTAGGTCAGGGGTGAGGCTACCTGTCCAGGCTTCACCCAAATCCCTACCCTTGAGCTTTGGACTCTCTGTGTAGTGAGGCAGTTTGATGCTATAACTGTTGAAGGAAGCCTATTTTTGGAAAATGTCATTGATAACTTCCTCTAGAACTAAGGTCCCTGCAGTGGATTCAGGACTGCTGCACATTCCTTTCTACTCCTCCCTTGGAGAGGTGTGGTTGAGTTCTGCTTCTCTTGAATCCGGACCGGCCTTTGTGACTTTCTCCATCAACAGAAGGCAGAGGAAATGACATTCTGGAACTTCCAAAACTAGATCAGAAGAAACCTTGTGGGACTTTGAGACATTTGTTCTTGGATCCTGGCCACCATTGTGAGGAAGTCCAAGCCACTCCAGTGGAGGGGTCCGTGTGGACTGGAATCCAGTCCCCTGGATGGATGACAGCCCAAGTTAAGCTCCCAAGTGACAGCCATCCTAGAAGTGAATCCTCTCGCCTCGATCAAGCTGTCCTTGCTGAAGCCACACAGATCAGGGGACCATTCCATCAAGCCCTGCCGAAACCACAGGCTGCTCAGCAAATTCAATCCTCATTTTTGTTTTCAGCCACTATACTTTGGGGTGGTTTGTTGCATACCAACAGGTGGCCAAGACCATCCCCAACCAGTCAATAATTGCTCATTGATTTTGGAATCAGAAGACCAGATTCCAACCCCAGCTATGCTGCTAGGTAGCTCTATGACTCTGAGCAAATTGTTGATTTCTTGAGGCAGATTGTCGCCGTGGAAAGAACTTAGGCTTCAGGGCCAAAGAAACCCAGGTTCAAATCCTTGTTCTGGCACTTACTCGGATGACTTAAGGCAGTCCATTCAGCCTTTTCCAGTCTCTGTTTTCTCATGTGTTAGGTGGGGACAGTAATTCTCACTTGCAAGGTTATTCTAAGAATTGGCACATGGTAATCCCCTGTGCGTGATTGCCCCTGTGTCCTCGTCTGTAAAGCGAAGATGCTGGAGTGTTGGGGGACAGCAGGGCATTGTGGGGAGCGCTTGGGGTCTGGAGACGGCTAACCAGGCTCCCAACAGGGGCTGCTGCTGGCCCATATGGCACCTTTGTCTGAAAGAGAGGAAGGCAGATGCAGCCTGATGGATGATGGCAAAGCAAGTAGACTGTGCCCTTGGGAAACTGGAAACACATGTCGTTTCCCTCAGGTGGGGTAGCCCCAGGCCAGCTGCTCATCTTGGTGAGCAGAGCACAGGTTGGATTTGGGCCCCTCAGCTGAGTGCCTTTGGCCACTGTTCAACCTACACAAGGGTATGAACCCAGCCTGTCCAGACCTGGCTTTCTTTGTAACTTAGTAACTAACTTCAAATGAGTATTTTCTGTTCTCAGTTTCCGTATATGTGCAGCTTGTAGATGGGCTTAAGCAAACATAAGGAGTTAGGTAAATGACTTCATTCAGAAGCTTCCAGAACATAAGCCCTCTCCTCTGCTTTAAAGTAGCCCTCAGCAGCTGCCATCATCACACCCACTTACCATTCCTAACTTGAGTAACATAAGACTTTTGGGAGATGAGCAGTAGATTCTCTGGGGGATCAAGCTGAGGTTCTTTGCTTTTAATCTAGAACATGCAAGCCATCCGGAAGTAGAATCGGTTCTTGATTATCTGCATGAACTAAGGTTCTTTTCCAGGTCTCTCTTGAGCATAAGTAACTTAAAATCATGGAAAAACCTAAAAACCATTTACATTTGGTCTTGGGATGCATTATCTGATTTTTTTTTTCCAGCAGGTTTACTTTCATAATGATGTTTGACTTAGGATGATATTAAAATTCATCAGCTTTCCCTGAGCATACATCAGCTGGGGAAGTGGGCAGAAGGAAGAGGCAGGCAGTGCCTCAGAGATGCTGGGAGGAAGTAGCAGGTGACCCTGGACTTGTAGCAGATAATCCCCGTTGCTGACTGTGCCCATGTCAGAGGTATGGGGTCATTTCTCTGCAGGGATTGGTGA
The DNA here is from genome assembly GCF_009834535.1 of Camelus ferus. Taxonomy (NCBI): domain Eukaryota; kingdom Metazoa; phylum Chordata; class Mammalia; order Artiodactyla; family Camelidae; genus Camelus; species Camelus ferus. Next base: position 14,419,664 of record NC_045728.1, read on the forward strand.
GGTCAATATTTGATCCCTCAGATTCAGATTCAGTGAGGTTTCCTGACATGTCAGACACTGTGATCAGCACTTTAACATCCCTATTTCATTTAATCTGTCCAATGGCCTCATAAAGGAGGTATTATTATCCCCAAATTACCAAAGAGGAAATTGGACCTATGCTTCAAAGTTACATAGCTTGCCCATCATGGAGCCAAGATTTGACCTGAGGTTTTCTTGTTAAAAGCCCACTGCTCCTTCCATATCTGGCTCAAATGTACGACACTATTCATCCAACCGGGGTTTCGTGAACTCCTGGAAGTGTCACCCAAGATACGGAGATGAATAAGGCTTTGCTTCAGGATGTTGGGTGAGGCACCAAAGCTTTTCTCCCTCCTAAAATTCAGATCAAAGTAAGATAAATGCCATGCATTAATCACAGAGAATTTTAAACAAGTCCCTCAGTGGCTTATATCCGGAGGTTGTACCTGCTTCGGGGAAAAGAGGTGGGGGTAGGTAGGTGGCTGACGAATTCAGGTGTGTCCTTGTGTCTTGTCACCATTGTTCAGGCAAATGCAAATCCTGTTGCTTCCTCACCCTCCAAATAATTCAAACTGGCCCTGTGTCCATTTTTTATTTATAGATCCCAGAATAGGCTATTTCTCTGCCTCCATCAAGGTAGCTGGGAAGACAGATTGGAGAGGCTGGCCGATGCTCTCTGGCCTCCTCATAATGGACAAACCGCTTTTCATTTTGTTCTGGAATCTATCCCACCAGCCCTGCCGACTTCATTACCGGCCTTCCAGCCCGCAGAGTCGCGGGGAGGGAGCCGACATCCCCTAGCCTGAGAATGGCGAATATCTCTCTCTAGGGCACCTTCTACTTTCTGAAGAGAAACAAGTGGTGGTTTGGGTCTCTCTACTGAAGCCACTCTGTCTTGGATAAAATTTCCTGGGGCTGTGGAAGTCAACAGCGACAGCAGCATTTACAGTAACTGCCAAGCTTAATAGCATCTCGTGATGAAGTTTTACTGTAAACAGCAGAGAGGGCGGAGGGCAGCACGCAGGGCCTCGCTCCTCCTGGCAGTGCTGAGTGCTTTGTCCCCACTCGGAAAGAACACTTCTCATGGGCATCCTTGCCAGCTCCTCCCATCGTGCCATGCGCCAGAGTCCGGGGATTAATACCAATGTCACCTGCGGATTTGATTGTGGTTCTCACTATCTTTTTCTCTTTTATTTTTGAGAGGAGTTGGGGAAGAGAAGGAGGGACTAGTGAAGGCTTTTTATGCTGAACTAGCCTTGGCCATGGAGAATGCATCCCAGAATATTCTTATTCTCCTTCCTGGCAGGCCCTGCCTTCCTCTGCCCTGGGCTTCCCACGGTTTCTGGTAGAAGGGGAGGGAATGTCAGTGGCCATGAGAGAAAAAGTCAGTCTGGATCTCAATCCTGAGATTGCAGGAGCAGCAGGGCCCCCCCAAAAAGGCCTTACCTTCTGGTCATTCCACTAGCTTAGAGAGTCATGTGGAAATGTCTGAGACGGTCTGCTCAGCTGGACTTGGGGCTGGCATGGTGCCTCTGGGGCTGGAATAGGCAGAAGGATTACCAGGAAAGGAGGAAAGGACTAGGTTACAAATAGCTGGCCACCCAGGACGGCTCTCAGGGCTGCCGAACTGCTGGGCAGTGTCTTTTCTCAGAGCCCTGCTGAGGTGGGGGCACGGAGGGGGCAGGCTTGTCATTCAATTTCCAGCAACGTGACTTGCATTCGGAGGGTGGCTGTGTTCCGAGAGTTCCCCCACCTGCCCCCACCTCATTCATCTCATGTCACTGGAAGGAGAGAAGCCAGGGTGCTCCCTCCCTGTTGGTGTAGGACCAAGGTCCAGCAGGGATGAGGGTGGGGAGGTGCCAGAGTAACTCACTCGGCTTTCTTGCCAGCTCTTCCACAGACTACTGTGTGTGGCTGGAAGCTGGGTGGTGCCAGAAAGCTGGGGAAGGGGGATTTCTATGTGTACAAGTGACGGTGAGAGCAGGCAGCAGGTCATCAAACTTCCATCTGACTGTCCCTGTGCATCTACTGCAGAAGCAAGACTCAGGGCATGACCGCTGTGTATCACTCATCAGAGCCAGATGATGATGGCGATGATGAAGATGACAATGACAATGATGATGATTATGATAAAGATGATAATGGCAATCATGATGATGATGGTGATGATGATGGTGATGATGACGGCGATCAAAGCAATCCTGAATTTCTGAGGCATTTGCCTCTTCCTTATCTTTGCTTCTTTTCAAGCTCTCACCATATCTGGAAGATGGGAAGCATCTATAGTCATTATTTACAATTGGAGAAACCTGGACCCAGGTCACCCTGTCTATCAGTGGCAGCAAGATGTCGATAAATGCAATGGCTATTTTTTTGAGTGCCTACTCGGTGCTATTATTTAGTTTTATTTTTACTACAACTCTATGATAATGGAACAATTACCAGTCTATTTGATAGATGAGAATGTTTGGGCATAGAAAGGAAAATGAACCTCCCATGGGCCCAGCTCATCAATTCAAAGCTCATATCCGTAACTATCTGGCAACACTGCCCTGGAATCCAGCATGCGATATTTTTGTCCCTCGCACCAGTTTGTGGTGGTTACTGGAATCAGAATGACTTATCTTCCCCTCCAGTAAGACACCAAGATGCTCAGGGACAAAGGAGGCAAGACATACATTAGACTGCTTGGGCACAGACTAGGGGCACAGACTGGGTTGGGGGAAGGGCTAAACAACAGAAATTTATTTTCTCACAGTTGTGGTGTCTGGAAGCCCAGGGTCAAGGTGTCGGCAGGGCTGGTTTCCTGGGAGGACTCTCTCCTTGGCTTGCAGATGGCTACCTCATCACAGTGTTCTCTCCTGGCCTCTCCTCTGTGCACACGCCCTCCTGGTGTCTCTTCTTGTAGGTACACCAGTTCTATTGCAGTAGGGCCCTGTCTTTACGACCTACCTTAACCTTACTCACTTCCCTGAAGGCCCTATCTCTGTAAAGTCATATTGGAGTTTAGGGTTCCATTTGAGGGTTGGGGTGGGGATGACACAATCCAGCCCAGAACAGTGGAGAGTAAGAGTTTGACTCCCGAGAGTAGTTGAAAATGCAAAGGGGAAAGAAGGGAGGACCCAAAAAACAAAGGTAGAGCCAAGCTTCCCTTTCCAGAGGGAGCCCCAGATTTTGCTGTATCACAGGGCAGGGCCTCTGCAGAGAACCTGGCTCTTCTGGGAAGCTGGTGCCAAGGGACTGGGGGAAGGTCCCGTCCAAAGAAGACAGTGTCAGCCCCACGCTTGCTTCCATTTTTCTTGCTCTGTTGGGTGTCTGGGATTTATCCCAGGGCTTGCCTGGGGTCCTTGTCCTGGCAGGACAGACACCCTGTAGAGAGCTTATAAGGGCAGTGCAGGTTCCTGAAGCCCCACTTAGGCCTGCATAGCCTTCTACTGGTGACCAGAACTCAAGGGCACAACAGTGAGGGAGCCTGTGATCTCACCGGCCCCTTTTCCCACGGAAGTCCTCCCAGGCAGGGGTGGGGGGGCGGCGTGGCTGCTGTGTCTTATTTAAGAAGAAGCCCCCAGTAGGGCTCTACCTCTTTGAACTGTTTGCTGCTAGAGCCCTTTGTTCAGGGCTCCTGGGCACCTCTGTGAAAGGCTATAGAGATGACCCCACTCCAGTCACTGTTGGGGACCCAGAGGGGACAGGAGTGTCACCAGCTTGAGTGGAACTCATCCCCCGCCCCTCACGGAGCTGCCCTGCCTGTGCCTCAGCTCCAGAGCCCAGCTGTCTGCAGAACATCCAGACCCTACATTCTCCTCCCTCCTCTCTTCAGCTCGCCACCTTGTTCTGCTTCCTCCCAGGAGCGGGAGGCATGAAGTCCAAACAAAGTTGGCTTTTCTTGGGGGTGACTGCCTGGGCCAGCAAAGAGGTCAAAGCTGCCTGCGCCTGCCCTGTGGAAGGGAGGCTTGGGGATTATCTGTGAATTTCAGATACCCATGTTCATGCCCGAGGCGAAGGCAGGCAGGTTTGTTCCTGCTTTTGCATTTACCAGAGTGACAATCCTTCCCCGGGAAGCTTACTTACCCCGCCCGCATGGCTGCAGGAAAACATGTCTGCAGAGAAAGCTATGACTGTGGACTCAGTAAAGTCCCCGTTGGTTGGTTTTAATCTATAGTAGAAAACCTCCACATTATTCTGCCATCCTGGGATGTGACAGGTATTAATAACCCTATTAGCGCCAATCCCGGCCGGCGCTATTTACACGGGCCGCGTCCACGTCGCAGCAGCCACTCTGTTGCAAGGGACTGTGGGACGTTCAAAGCTAACGAGGCTCCGGCTCCTGTTTTCCTCCTCTGAGCCCGGGGTGTTGACAAATTAGGTTTTCAGAAGGAGATTCCCCATCCCCACGTGTCTGCGCTGCATATGGCCCCACGCCAAATAGCTCTCAGCAGTTCTAAGGTGATTCTGTGATTGTGAGAATGGTGTCCTCGCCTGCCTGCTGCTTCTCCTGCCTGGAGGGTCCACCCTCCCAACCTCCATTTCTCTGCCTCTGCAGAGTCTTTCCCTCCTTCAAGATCTGGTTCAAAGTCACCTCTTCCTTGAAACCTCCCCTAAGACCTTCAGCTAAAAGTAAACTTCTCCCCTGAACACCGTCGGCCCTTCGTCTGTAGCTCATCGGTGAGGCTAACACTTTCTGCTGGGTCGTCTTGCCTCTCCTCCCAGGTGGTGAGAGTTGGTTTGCAGGCATCTTGCCTACCGGGCATCTGCCCCGTTTTGCTTGGAGAGTGTGGTGGATCCTGGCAGCTGGGGCCCAGAAGCCGGCCAGTGCAGCAGGGACTCAACCTGGGACAGCCCAGGGCCTGCTCAGCATGGTGACAGCCCTGCCAAGCTGCAGGACCACGGCTGCTGGGGACTTGTCAGCCAGACCCTTCATCCAGTTGTGCAGAGGAAGGAAGAGAAAGCGAAGTGTAAATGAAAAATATTGCAGTCGTGTCAGTAAACAAAGGACACTCTGATCATCAAGCCATCAGCCTCTACCGCCACCCTCAACAGTGAGTGGGTGGGGGAACTCAGGATACAGACTAGCAGGCTGCCTGGTCTCTGCTGCCACCCCCAGTGGTGCCCCCTGAGGGGACTCAGGATGGGAAAGAGCCAGATACTGGCCCTAGATAGCTAGATGCACATCAAAGGAATGGTTTCAATGAGCCCAGATCTTTTCACCTTCCCATATGGAGAAAAGCTCTAAATTCCTTAACTTGAGATATCTGGTTTTCTTTAATTAATAGTAATCTTTTGATGTTCTGATTACCTTGTCTTTGTGGCAAAACTCCTATATATCCTGACTCTTCCCCTGCCACTTGGGGACGGTTGCTTAGAGCGACCTGAGAGGCTGCCTCCCGGGTGCGAGTCCTCAGAAAGTCCACCGAATAAAACATAACTCTCAGCTTTTGGGGTGTGCATTTTATTTCAGTCGACAGAAGCCTGGGACTGACCAGGGCAGTGGACAGACATGAAATGTGCCCGGACCAGACTTGGTTCTGCTCGCTGGCACGCGGTAAAGCCTGTCTACTGACACCGGGATGTGGGGAAGGAAAGTGCACGTTTATTGCAGGTCACCAAGCAAGGCGTCCTGGGCAGCTGGTGCTCAGAATGCCCAGACTCCCAGGTGGGTTTCAGGAAAGCATATTTAAAGGCCAGGTGAGGGGGGTGGTGGGTCTCAGGGTTTGTGATCAGCTCGTGTGCAGTTCTCAGATTGGCTGATGGTGAGGTAGCAGGGCGGGGCACAGGGGTTAACACCATCAATCCTCAGGCTCCAGGAGGCCTGGGGGCTGTGTGCTCATGATCATCAAGTAGTTAACTCTTCCATACTGTCATCTGGGTGCTTCAGAGAGGGGCTACAGCAGAGGACCTGGGGGAGGGGTGTGTCCAGGAAGGCCCCACAGGGTCCTGCTTGGTTAGAGAGAGCTTTGGAAGGATAGGCTGTAGGATAGTCTAGAGTGTTAGCAAGAATGAGGCTGAGAAGGCCAAGACTGGATTTGGGGATAATCTGGGGAGGCCAAGGCAAGCTGGGAGGAGGCTTTTAGACTGCGAGGACTGGGAGGTGGGGAAGAGAGGTGGGGAGTGGACAGCACTGATGTTTTACAGGGACTTGCCACTGACCCACACTGTGCCTTTGTGTGAGTTAGAAAATGGGGCCATTTACTCAGGGTGACCCAGCTTCAGGGCAGGCTGGACTTCTGCCCCCTCTCATCCCCCTCACCTGGCCGTCTGTATCAGTCATTGCCACAAAATGCGCTGTCACAGACGACACCAAAACTCTGCGGTGTCAAATAGCAGCCTTACATTCTCGGGAATCTGGCAGTTAACTGGGGGTTGGCTGAGCTCAGCCGGGCAGTTCTGGGGCTTTCCCGAGGCTCACCTGCAGGGGCTGGAGTCTGGGGCAGCTCACCGCTGTTCCATACGTGGCTTATCCCCCTCCTGGGACTAACAGGCTGGTCCCTGCCTAGTCTTGCCATGTCAGTGTCCAAGTGCAGAAAGCCGACCCAAGTGCTTTTGAAGCCCTTGGCCCTTATGTTGGCTAACAGTCCAGCAGCCGCACGCTGCAGCCCTGCCTGGCACACAGGTTCTCCCTGAGCCCTCATCTCTTGTCCCAGCCTGAATCTGCATCCCATTCTGTGTCTGCTTCAAATCCGTTACCTTCACCACTGAAGACGTGATGTGTACTTCTGCCTTCCTGCTCGTGACTTCTGCCTCTTCAGACCAATATCCTGCCTTTCTCTCACGGCAAATCATCCTCTGACCGCTTTAGGAAGCCCCTCCACTTCTCAACCCCTACAAGCATTCTTCCCTCCTGGCCAGGTGATGCCAAGACACGATGTGGTCCAAAGGTATGTTCAGGAGGAGTCAGAAACTAGAAAAGGGGACATGATAAGGAATTGAGAGAAGAAATTCTTTTCTAGAATACACAGATTTGATGATCTAGTCCATTTCACGAGTCTGATGCCAGCAGATATTTGAACTGACTTACAAAGTCACTTTAGATCCATCTCCAAAATACTTCTTGGTTGTATGTCTCAGGGATTCAGACACATGTTGTCTGGAAGGTGTCCCCAGTGTCTAACCCTAAGGCCCACTGCCTTTGAAATCTATTCTGATTTCACTCAGCATTATTGCTGTTGTTTTTTTGGAGGGGTATTTTTGTTTTTGTTTTTGGCCAGGTGCTTTTTTTATATTTCAACCAGCTAATATTCCTTTTATCCTGAAGAAGACATGTGCTTGCTGAGTGTGTACACGGTACCCCCATTAAGAGAAGAAATGAAACCCCATTCTTTCTGCAGATGTTTTTATTATGAAGCAAAGTAGCCAAACATTTAATCCTTGATACCTGGACCCCACTTTAAGCAGACCCTTATTTTGTGCACTTACCGTCTCTCATTGCACACAATTCTTTCTTGATGGAAACACTTGTGTGTTTTCTCAGTGGACACTTCGGGCAATCAGGCCCTTCATGCTGCTTTTTGGGTTATTACACTGTCACATTTTACCACTTTGCAGAAAGAACATATTAAGCAAAATAGAGTCCTCAGGAGCAGGGAATGCTATTGTTAGAGAAACAATACTTGGGCAAGAATTCCCCCCGATTTTGTCTTCATCTTTTTCTCTGCTGTGCAAAGAGGGGGACGATTTATTAACAGGAAGCAAAAATGTGACTACTGCTTCTGGGCAGTGGAGGTTTATGGGGTCCACAATATATATGTAGTTTCAGTGGCTTAGAAGGCAAGAGGCTTTGGGAGCTGGAAAAAAAAAATAAATTCCCAGCGGGAGAGGGTTGCTAAGGAAAAGAGCCTCATTTAAATTTCACAAAGGTTTTAGAAATCGTGGCAGTGATGCCCTCCTGTTTGTATTGCAGATCCTTATTGTTTCAAGGGCTGGCAGCCTTGGGGGAAGGGGGTTCGGGGAAGGGGCAGCCTCATGACTCTGCCTCCATAAGCCGGAATCCCACCCCGTGCCCGCAAGCCAGGCTGATCAGTGGCGTTTCCCGCACGTAGCTTAGAATCCATTGCCTTCACTGCTGGCCTTGTTCTTGGATAGTCTGGCTCCTGGCTTTGGTTTTGCCTTATTTCCAAGTTCAAGCCTGGCCTTAGAATTGGTGCTAGATTTTGGTTTCCTGCTCTGACAGTGCCGACTGTCCCCTGATCACAAATTGCACTCGCATCTGTGGCTCACCATGCTTTTGGCTGCTCTATCTCACGCTCAGCCTCACAAACTCTGAGCTTAGGATCCCCTCTCAGCCGTGGCTCACGTGACCACGGTCAGCGTGATTTGCCCCAGCCCCATTCTGGGGGATGACAACTGCTTGGGTAGGGGAGGTGATTTCCAAGGAGCCTCGTGAGTAAGAAGTGACTTGCATCTTAGACTGTGAAAAACTGCCGGGCTGAGAGAATGAGGCCACAGGTATGAATTTTAGGAGATAGGACAGATTCTTTAAGCAGCACAGGGTTTTCTAAGATAGGCACTACCTTGAATCAGCACTGGAATCATCTCGTTAAAGCTAAGCCAGCCCCATGGAAGGCGTTTTCATGTTAACTTCGGTTGAACTGGAGATCCTGGGCTGGCAGAGTTCAGGAAAAGGTACACCCGGGGTCTGCCTGTAGTTTGAGGCTCAGTACAGCCCTGCGCGAACACAGCCGTGAGCAGGCATGTAGGCAGGGGCCTTTCTGGGCTCCATAGGAGGGGCCCGCGTGACTCTATTAATGGAGCAAAAGATATTGGAATCCAATTGTTGATGGATCATCACACGCCGGGAAAACTCTCAGCTGCATTGACGGGGCAAGCAGGGGGTATCATTTTGAACTTCTGAAGTTAATGAACTAGGGCCTGAAATTTACAACCTGGTCGTGTTATGGATTTAACTCCGGAGCACAGCTCTGGGGAGCCAGCACACTCCTCTGGCCTCTGTGCAGGCCAGAGGCCCTCCAGGATTTGGCTTTTGTGTCTTTGCTCTTCCCTGCTCCCCATTGTAGGTCGCTCAAGAGGTGTGCGGCTTCACACAGGCCCCTTTGGTGCTTGCTGGTGAGAGACATTGCTACCCAACCCTGCTGCCACTGTTGTAGACAGACAATGAAAAAGATGGATGGCAGCTGAGGTCCCACTTGTTCCCGTTGCCTTGAAGGAATTTAGAAAATCAGTTAGCACTTGCATAGGGTAGGTGAGGAATGAGGATTTCTTCAAGCCCCTACTTTATTTTTTTAATTAAAAAAATTTTTTAAAAATTATAGCCATCCTAATTGCTGTGAAGTGATATCTCATTGCAGTTTTGATTTTCATTTCCCTAATGACTAGTAATTTAAACATCTTTTTATGTATGTACTCACTGGCCACTTGTATATCTTCCTTGCAGAGACATGTATGCAAGTCCTTTGCTCGTTTTCCGGATTGGGTTGTTTTTGTTGTTGGGCTGTAAGAGTTCTTTGTATATTCTGGATACTAAATTCTTAGTTGTATGATTTGCAAATATTTTTTCCCATTCTGTAGGTTGTCTCTTATTTTATTTTATTCTCTATAAATCACTTTATTTGTATTTTTAATTGAAGTATAGTCAGTTTACAATGTTGGATAATTTCTGGTGTACAGCACAATGCTTCAGTCATATATGAACTTGACATATGTTCATTTTCATATTCTTTTTCACCATAAGTTATTACAAGATACTGAATATAGTTCCCTGTGCTGTACAGTATAAACTTGTTGTTTATCTGTTTTATATATATTAGTTAGTATCTGCAAAACTTGAACTCCTAATTTATTCCTTCCCACCCCCTTCCCCTACTGGTAACCATACGTTTGTTTCCTACGTCTGTGAGTCTGTTTCTGTTTTGTAAATTAGTTCATTTGTCTTTTTTTTTTTTTTAGATTCCACCTATAAGTTATATCATCTGGTATTTTTTCTTTCTCTTTCTGGCTTACCTCGCTTAGAATGATGATCTGCAGGTCCATCCGTGTTTGTGCAAATAAGACCCTACTTCAGGGCACAGCATTTTTTTCCCATCTGGACGTATTCATTTTTTAACGGATTCAGTCCACAAAGAGATTTTGAATCCAAAGAGGGAAAAGAAAATGAGAGTTTATAAAGGTTACCCACTGATCCTGTTGGGAAGCCAGTTTTATATACATCTACCCAAATTGCCCAAGCTAGCAAAAAAAATCTCTCATAATATAAAACCAGAAAAACAAAGGGAGAGATTTTCTGCATGTAAAAACAGTGTATAAGTAGTGATCAATAAATGTATTAAATGTATAATTAGTAAATGATAACAATGCTTCCCTTGAGAACAATGCTTAACGTGACAAGTCACAGTGAAGACTTTGGCTTCTACTCTCTGCGAAGTGAGAAGAGTTGTATTTTGACAGCTTCCCTCTTCCATTTGTTTCCATTTGCTTTCACTGCTTCCTGTCAAGAACAGTCAATCGTTGCCGCTTCCTCTTCATAATTTGCCATTTCTCCTTGGGTTCCAGTGAAAGAGATATAATAAACAGAATGAATGGTAGCTCACACTTACAGACTGCTTACTTTATGCCAGGCATTGTGCTTTAAATATGTTAACTCACTTAATCATCCCAACAATTCCATTTTAAAGACAAGGAAACGGAGGTTCAGAAAGGCTGAGTAACTTGCTGAAGTTCACACAGCTGGTGACGAGTGAAGCGATGATTCAGCCCGGGTAACTTGGCTCTAGAGAGTCTCCTTTTTTTTTTAATTGAAGTATAGTTGATTTTTGATTTACAATGTTCTGTTAGTTTCTAGTGTACAGCATAGTGTTTCAGTTATACATACATTCTTTTATTATAGTTTATTATAAGCTATTGAATATGGTTCCCTGTGCTATACAGTGGATCTTGTTTATTTATTTTATATACAGTAGTTTTTAATCTGCTAATCCCAAATTCCTAATTTCTCACCTTTGGTAACCATAAGTTTGTTTTCTATGTCTGTGAGTCTCTTTCTGTTTTATAAATAAGTTCATTTGTATCGTTTTTTTTTTAAGATTCCACGTGTAAGTGGTATCAATGATATTTGTCTTTCTCTGACTTACTTTACTTAGTATGATAATCTGTTGCTGCAAATGGCATTATTTCTTTTTTTTGGTCTGTGTAGTATTCCTGTACACACACGTACACACACACACACACACACACACACACACACCTTCTTTTTCCTTTCATCTGTCTGTGGACATTTAGGTTGCTTCCATATCTTGGCTGTTGTAAACAGTGCTGCTGCTATGAACACTGGGGTGCATGTATGTTTTCAAATGAGAGCTTTCTCCAGATATATGCCCAGGAGTGGGATTGCTGGAGCACATGTTAACTCTGTTTTTAGTTTGTTAAGGCCTCTCCATACTGTTTTCCATAGTGGCTGCACCAAACTACGTTCCCACCAACAGAGTAGGAGGGTGCCCCTTTCTTCGCACCCTCTCCAGCATTTGTCGTAGAGGTCATGCTGTTGATCAGAAAGCTCTGTCGTGTCTCCCTACAGGATGTTACATGGTGCTAAGCGCTACTCAGAGAAAACCAAGCAGGGCAAAAAGATGAGGTCTCTGTGTGTGTGTTGGGGTGGGGGAGGCTGAGATTTTAGATAGAGTGGGCAGGGAAGAACCTATGAGGTGACACTTGGGACCAAAAGGAGGCTTGAAGAATCTGGGGAAGAGGGAAAAGAAAAAAGCCTGCCGTGAGGACATGCTTACCTGTCTCTGGAACTGGCAGGAGGTGGGGGGCAAGAAGGGAGTGAGGGTCAGAGGGGACCTACAGGGCAGGGCATTTGGGCTTGTAGGTAAGTCATGGCGAAGGCTCCAGCTTCTACTATGAGTGAAATGAGAAGCTGAGTTACATTTTGTCAGTATCACCATGAGTGCTGCTTTGGAAACAGGTGGATGGGGCTGGGGACTGGGAAAGATGGAGTCTGTTAGGGAACTTTTGCAATAGTTCAAGTGTCTTTGAGTGGGAAGGCAGGAATAAAGGGGTGAGATGTGGTTGACTTCTGGGTCTGTTTTGAAGGTAGAGCCAAAGGATTTCCTGATGTGGGGTGTGGGAGAAGTGGAGTTAAAGGCAATTTAAAGTTTATGTCCTGAGTAAGTGGAAGAATGGAGTTGCCATTTACCTAAAATGAGGAAGATTATAGGAAGAAAATATTTAGGATGGTAATATAAAGAGTTCAGTTTCAGCCATCTTTGAGGTGTCTGTTAGATACAGAAGTGGAGGTATCAAATAGGTGGTTAGATATACTAGCCTGGAGTTCAGGGAAGAGTCCTGGCTTAGAAATGGAAATTATTTTCAACACACATGCACATACATGTTCTATGGACACCTAGAAAAATATTCTGGTTCTCCCTCCTCTCTCCTCATCTTCCTTAACATTTGAGTGTTTATTATAGGCCAGGCTCTTTCTCAAGTATTCCAAGCTTCAATTCATATAATCCTTACCAAAACCCTGTGATGTTGGGACTATCATATCCCCCATTTTACAGATGAGGAAATTGAGGCCCACCAACTCCAGACTACTATCAGACCTCCAGAAAGAAAGTGAAGTGGCTTACAATAATATACATGGATTAAAAAAAATTCATAAAGCTATTAATATAAGGATAAAAGGATAACATATTTTAAGGTCAAATAATAAAGGGGGGTATAATTGCACCAGAATATTTAGACTAAATATAATAAGTCTTCTAAAGAAAAAAAAACATAGCCTTGAGCTTCTCGGCAGCAGAAATAAAAAGGGAAACAGCATGAACATCGATTCATCAAGAAGGATGAATTTTTCTTAAGTGCTTGGTTATTTAGCTTTTAAAATAACTTCTCCTGGGGGAGTAAAGTATATTCTTAGGGATTCTTAGGAGGCAAAATAACTTATAGAAAAGACTGAAATTGGTGAGATTAATTTCTTTTTTTCTGTTCACCATGTTAATCAGTAATCTTTTATTAAACAATTATATATGTAAGAAACTGTGAGAAATAATAATAAATAATGATAATGTTATGAGAAATACATCAAACATGGCCTTGGCCTGCAAGTATCTTATGATCTAATTAAAGATGAATCATAGACACCAAAAGTGACCAAACAGAATAAACAGCAACATGTAGTACATGGACTAAAGCATGTTTTCATAGAAATAATTTCATTCTCATACTTCTGGGGCCTGAACTGTAAAGCCAGCCTTTCAGGTTTCCATCCAGGCGTCACTACTTGCTGGTGCAGAAAGTTCCTCCACATCTCCGCCAGCTTCTACATCCAAAATACAGGGATAATAGTAACAAAGCCTGCTCCAGAGTGCTGTCGTGGGGATCAAGTGGGTCAGCCATACCTGCCAATTGCATAGCATGGCACGTAGGAAGCACCACAACAGGATTTGCAGCATTAGGAGAGCACCTACCATTCAGAGGGATTCGGTCACTGCGAGTTGTGCAGAGAAGCTCCGTGGGGCTGTGAGATTTGAATTGGAGCCTGAGACCCCCCTATGTCTACACGCAGGAGGAGATCCCCTCCTGAAATTTTCAAATATCACCAAGATCTCCACCTCGGTCACCAAAGTGACCATCACCCAACTTTTCCAGCTCTGTCTTCTGGCAGCAGCTTCTGGGAGGTGACGGGGTTACAGAAGAGACCTTGTTAAAGGCAGCTTAGTAAGGAGGACATCGTATTACATCTGCATCTTTTTTCAAGGACTTGGGGACATCTGAAGTTAACCAGATGACAGCAGGGAGAAGAGTGCACTGCTCCTCCCAAACCAGCTCTACACCCAGCCTTTTCATGTCGAGACTACAGGCAATGAGGAGATTTCCAGTGGCAGTAATTGCAGACAGTGGCTGTCCAGGGCTCCAGAGTCCCAGGACTTCCGGGCCTGGGCCCTCTGAGACTTAACCTTAAGAGAGTCACTGTCATTCCATCATGAAGGGCTTAGCCTCTGGCCTCAGTGAGACCAAGAGCCAGGTCCACATCAGCTGCAAAGCAGAGCCACGATCAAGTCAAACTAGTTACTGTGTTCAGACTCAGACCCTTAAAAAGGCAAAGATGAGGAGAGAGGAGCTCGGTAGCATGAGGTGGGCAAAAAGCAGAGGACCGGGGAGTAGAGCCAGGTAAGGGGGGAGGGAGAGTAAGCGGGCTGTGAAGGCAAGTGGGCCTGCAATAGCGTTTTCTGGAGTCCCTGAACTTTGTCATAAAATGAACTTGAAAAACTGGATTAAGAGTGGCTGGAAATGGTGCCTTTGTCATTTTGGAGGTTGGCTGGTGTGGTCCATCAGGCATGGAGCAGGGCTCCTGCCAAGCGAGCCCAACGCTCACAGCACACGGGCTCTGTCCCTGGTGCTGGACGGTGCACTCAGGAATGCCCTGCCTGGCTTGCGTTCTCTGGAGCAGAAATCTCGTCTGCGGCTCATTGGAGACAGCTGCTCAGGCAGGTCTTGGAAATGGGAAACATACGGCCGGCAGCGACAGACGGAGGTACTTTTCTGAACAGGGGACCTTCTGGAGTCCAGAGCTGCAGCTGCAAACACAATTAGGGGCTAACATGGCCTTGCAAATAAGTGCTGGGACATATCAGACCTCTGAAGAGCCAGGTCACCCTCACCCTGTAGGAACCACAAAAGGAGCCAAGAAAAGGCAAGGGAAAATTTCCAATTCTTTTTTCCTGGAAAATTCTCCCTTCTCCTTTCTAGTCCCTCTTAGGTGGGCATTACACACTTGGGGCTGATCAGGTCTAGCCTGACTGGCTTTGCAAGGGACAGTTTGGGGGAAATGGCTCTGCCCCACTGCCCACTTACATAAAAAGCCTCAACTTAAGGTGAACAAAGCAGGCTGGGCTGGAACTGGGGGTTGGAACTCAGTGGACGAGCAGAACTGGGTATTCTGTGGTCTGGAGTAGAATGAATGGGCTGGCAGGCTGGGGAGGGGGAAAAGTGTAAACCAAAGGCCTTAAAATGAGACAAGCATCTCACAAGCATTAGTGAGAACAAATATCAACAGGGACCCCAAAGGTCAGGATAGGAATCACAACACAGGATGGAGCAGAGAGTTGGGAGCCAGATGGAGTCAGCACCTGGACAGAGCTCACCTGGGATGAGTTAGGAGGAACATTGGCGGTACCTGTGGCTGTCTTCATCCTGGAAGTCAGAAGGTGGATGTGGCTGGCTTCAAGGCATAGTGCTGGGCAGTCCACACCACCAAATCGCCAGGTCAAAATGTACACACAATGCCTTGATTGGGTAGCAACCGCCACTAAGAATCAAGGCTGTGGAAGTCCAGCAGCTCCCAGCTGCCCCCTCCCACCCTCCTTCTGCGCTGAGAGAGTCAGTACCAGTTTTAATTTTATTCATGGGGCTGTGCTTGTTCCACGCTGCATCTCCTCCATGAATACTAATGGAACTCCAGATTGTTTTAAGTGAAGATCTGAGCAAGACACCTCCTTTCATCTTGTCAAGAGCTGTCATTTCCGACAGAGGTTTTTTTTTTTTTTTTTTTTGAGTTTCCTTTCTAACAGATTCAATGCAAACCCCTCTCTACACAGAACTGCATAAGTATTGCTGGCAGTGGGCAATTGCAATGCAGTCCTCTTGGAAAAGACATCATCCTTGGCCTCCTGACCCCTCTGTGGTCACTGTCAACGGAGAACCCTCCTGCAGGAGTACAGAAGGAATGAAGAAGGAGGCTGGCAAGGAGGCAGTTCAGGGGGCATCTCTTAGAAGGTGGTGGAAGCTGGGGTTCTCCTTGCTTTGCAGGGCTGTTTTGATCATTTTAAGTGTCATTTCCATTATTTTCATAGCCACGAGGGTTTTCAGGTTTAGAAGAATGGCTTTCTCAATTCCCATCTTTTTTTGTCCCAGTACACTTTGCTTACAAATCCTATACATAGACAGTTGTTAAGCAAAAAGCTTTAAAATCTTGACTCCGCCCTGTTCAAAAATCTTCAGTGGCTCTGATGGCATCTTCACTAACCTTCTCTGACTAATCTTCTGATATTCCCTTCTCCCTTGCCCACCGTTTCAGTCCCTCCCATCCATGGCTTCTGCCTGCACTTACCTTGCTGAGCTGCAGGGGCTGAAGGCCGGCTTCTTGTGGGCTCAGTCTGGCACGTTCCTAAGCCAATGAGAGACACGCCTGCAGCTAACAGATTTGCTGTTACACCAATGAGGACAGTCTGGATTCATCCTTTACCCTTAGCCCAGAGGGCCTGCACTATCACTAAGCCTGTGCCTTTCTCCCCTAGCCCCAACCATGTGTACTTAACTTGACTGTTCTCCATCTCAAATGTTTTGGGAAGACCACAGCCTACAGTGATTATAAGCTTTTTTGATTGACATGGAGAATCTTGCTCAAAGCCTAGCTTCTAATTGTACGGGAGGTAAGCAGGGTGTCATAACCAAGAACCAGGGCTAAATGGTCCAACTCTGGCACTCAGGCTTTGTCATCTTGGGCTAGTTGTTTAACCCAAGTCTCATTTCCTCATCTGCAAAATTAGGATGATCGTAGCACCTGCTTCATAAGTTTGCGAGGATGAGCTGAGATAATAGACATGAAGAATCGGCATGGAGTGTGGCATGCAGTTGAGTATTCCACAAAGGTTAGCTGTTACAACACTCTTTCTTAATTAGTGTTGATTGAGTCCATAAATGAAATAGGCAAGGTTTAATGTATGCCGAGATGGGTAACAATTTGTCATAATTTGACAGTCCTTTTCCTTCCTCAGTTATCCCACCCCAAACAGAAATGAAGCCAAACCCACAAAACAGCACGTTTTCTTTTCTGATCTACTGCTATGCAAGATGTGTTCTTTTGGGTAAAGGCACTGCCTCTCAGGCAGCCTGCTGGCCTGCCGAATGGCCCTGATCTCTCCAATAGGAGACACTCCCTCCCTTACTCGTTGGTGATGGTGGGGAGGGAGGTGTAACATCTGCTGAAGCCCAGCTCTCCAGGGGCGAGCCAGCTGCCCCTGCAGCAGAGGCAATGTTCTGCTGTAATGGCCCACGACATTACAGCTCCCGGGGTCCCCTGGCAGGGGAGAGAGCCAGGGCTGAGTGGGCTGAGAACACTCAAGGGCAGTGCTGGGTGGCTGCTGGCCAGAGTGGCCCATCTGTGAGGCTGGCCAGAGGGCAGGAGGCAGACATCATGCAGTCTATTCCTAGGAAGATACTTTCCTTGCTTTAAAACAAAAACAAAAACTACCCACGGAGTGATGCAAACCTAAATTCTGGGTATGGGCTGGGTGGGGTGGCTCTGCTGTTGTGTTCAGCCATGATGGGATGATCTGGGGTTCCATCAAAGATACCAGTCTCTGCGGAAGCCCTGTGCCTCTATAGAAGCCAGAAGTTTTATGTTTCTGTTCGGGGTTGGAAGTCCTCTTCCAGGAGCTGGTCCCTGGAGGACCCTGGTCCTTGTTTTCCAATCTCCACTGAAACCTTTGCTTCTTTCTCTTCTTAGTCTCCCATCCCAATTTACTGTTAGATAAGGGACCGGCTCAGATTAACTGTTAATGTGATATTTTTTTCAAAATGTCATTCTTTTTCCCCATATGTGTTGTATCTTTTTGTCTAATTTCTCAAATAACAGATGAGCGCATTTTCATTGAGATCAAAAACAATATTGAAGTAAATGGAGCAAAACACGAGAGTCATCCACCCTCCTTCCCATCTTCCCTTCTCCCCACGCGCACATCTCACTCCCTTCTCTAAGAGAAGTAACCACTGCCTGTGGTTTGGCCCGCAGACCTCCTCTCAATCCATTCACATCTATATGTCTACATAGGCAGATGTGATTCGTGTGGGCTTTGCTTGTGTTTAATTTAGTTTTTATTTTTTATCAGAGTTTTATGTGCATATAGTTTAGAGAATCAGCTATTCTTCTAGGCTTATTATGAAAAACTGAAATCCTCCCCCATCCCCACCCTTCTATTTCCCTCTTTCCAGAAACCATCAGTCTCTAGTCTCTTAGACAATTCTTTGGGTATTTATCTCCATATCACCAAACACATTTCTTATATTACTACTTCTTGAGTTTTTCATTTCAGGCATAATCTCTTGACTCCCTATATGGAAAATGAGGGTTTGGTTGTCTTTCTCCCTGGTCCCCCACGACACACTCACACTGATGTTTTGTGCTGTTATTGACCGTATGGCACACCATGCCAACTTTTCCTCCTGTCAGATGCGCTGTTTCCTGGAGTTAATAATTGTCTTGCTTGTTTGTTTTTTCCTGTTATTATCAATAATTCAACGTCAAATACTTCCTCAGTTGCATAAATTTTCTCTCAGTATGTTCTACTATCTTAGTCATTGAATCAGTTTCTTCTTGAAATCTCTCTGGAGCCTTGTGGGCTGCTCCAGTCCAGCCTGGTTAAGCCTCCCGCCTGTTGCCCAGCTGTTGGACTTCCCTTTTCTCATCATCCTGGATATGCCCTTTGAGTCTCTCTTATGTATGATCCATGTGTTTTGAACCCCATTGTCTTCCTATTATTTAATTTATCCCTTGTTTGGAAATACACATGCTTCTGTTGCTTCTTAAAGGAAAACACATAGAATGAAGCCATGCATTACCTCATTCAATTTCATTGAACTCTTAATAAAAATTCTAGGAAGAAAAATATTTTTTAAGTGTTGGGCACTCTGCACTTTTTTGAGATTCATCAATGGACAATATTGCAAAATTCCTGCCTTTGAGAAACTTCCATGCTAGCAGAGAAAGTCTAATGACAAAAATAAACATAACGAATATGTTAGTTACATCGTGTTTTAGAAAGTGGTAAGTGCCAAGGAGAAAGAAAAAGTCAAGAAGGACAAGAAGATCAGCCCTGCCCCTAACGTCTGTGGAGCCTGAAACAAGAGACCAGGTGAGGACCCATTTAATTCACACCACATTTGACTTATGTTTTATCTAGACCTAGACATGTACAAATTTAAGAACAATATGGATCATTTCATATTGTAAAACATTCTTCCACTGCCACGTGCAGCTGCTGTGGGTAACATCCAGAAAATGTTACTTTCTTGTGTAAGAATCCTGTTGCATACACGCTCTCTGAAAGAAAAGATTTGACAAGTTAATCAATTTGTTTCTCACTTAAGTGTTTCTGCAGCTCAAATCCTCCTTGAACGCCAAAGCAATGTCCCTCTTTGATGTTGGCAGTGGCCCAATCCACAAACCTTCATATATTCAGATATAGTTTCCTTTTATTTTAAGAGACATAAGAGATGGAGAGATGAATTTTCCTGGGGCTTGAATGGCATTAGTCTTGAGAGTGGATGTTTATAGTCAGAGAGAGTGCTGGGCCAGCTTGGAGGGCCAGATTTAAACTGACAACTGGCCATATATTCTTTAATCGTGTATGTGTGTGTGTGTGTGTGTGTGTGTTTGTCTGTCTGTCTGTCTGTCTGTGTATTCATGTTACAATGAACCCTACAAAATCTAGACCCAGGTCAGAGGCTCTCTTGTCTGGATCTTGGAGGGGTATTGGGATCAGAGCAACAGGACAGAGGTAGAGGAAGTCAGGGTAGCCTTGGTGAGAAGCTGACACGTGAGAAGAATCCTAAAGGAGGTGTGGCAGTTAGCTGTAATGTTATTTTGGGGACGAATATTTCATACAGAATGGTACCAAGGCTTTAAGGCATGTTTATAAGTGACTTCAGTGTAAATTTACATTTAATTGACAGTTTTGGGTATAGATTTCTATAAAGAAAACTTTTTTTTAGGAGTTTCGAATCAACTACTTCATTGCGTTTACCTTCTGTTATGACTGTTGAAAGACTGAAACTGTTTTGACTTTTGCTCCTTTATCAATGGCCTCTTTTTTCTCTATGGAAGTTTGTAGGGTCTATTTTCTTTCCTTTCTCCTTATGATATTCTTGGTCTAGATCTATTTCCATCCATTATGCTGTGCACTCATTGGGCTTTCATTTATTCAATAATCCACCCCCCAAATATCTATTGAGTGCTCCCTCAGTGCCATGCACTGTTCTCTATGCTGGTGACCCAACAGAGGAGAAAAGAGAGGGAACTCCCAATCCTCAGGGAGCTTACATTCTACTAAAAGGGGGTGACCATAAGCAAAATAAGTAGAACAGCTGGTGTGTTAAATGATGACAAATGCTTGGGAGAAAAATAAAATGGGGAGGAGGGAAAAGGAATTCTGATAGATGGGGAATTGGGATGGTTGCAATTTTAAATAAGGTAATCATGAGAGCTCCACCCAGGGGACGTTTAAGAACTGAAGGAGGTAAGGGGTCAATTTATACTGTTACCTGGAAGAAGAGCGTGTCAAGCACAAGGGTGAAGGCTGTCAGGACAGAGGATGCCTGGTGTATTTAAGGGACAGAAGACCAGTATCACTGGAGCAGAGTGAGCAGAGGGGCCAGTTGAGAGGTGAGGTGTGAGAGGTGAGAGGAGTCAGATCACGTAGGGTCCTACAGGCCATTGAACATGCTTTGGTTTCCACTCAGAATGAAATGGGAAACATTTGGCCAAATTCCGGTTCTCTTTGAAGTTGGGACTACCGGGACTTTTTGGTGGTATGGACGTAGACATATGTGAGAGAGAAAAGAATCAGAATGGATCACAGTTTATTTTTCTTTGAGCAACAGGAGAGAGGAAGGTGTCATCAGAAGAGCTGTGCAGGATTTGAGGAGTCACGGATCTGGAGGGAGGAGGTGGTAAAGGATAGACATTTGGATCGAGCAACTTGAAAGTCATGTCTTAAGAAGTAAACTAGGGAGGGAGGGTGGGAAATGAGGGCTGGGTGAGACTCCGAAGTTTTGTAAACATACTGCTCCCCAACAATCTTTAACCAGAGGTTTTTAGCATCCACTGATGATCCTTGCCAGGAGCAATTATTATATTGATGACTGCAAAGATCATGATTTTTCTAGTTCTCATCATTTCTGCCTTTATGAGCTCCCATAAAGAACTTTATTCTTCATCCCCCCACCTCAACTATTCTGTTAATCTCTGTGTATCACTATGAATTTATGAATTTTTAAATTCATTGTATTATAGTCTATTACCTTCACTAGTAAATTTGATGTTCAAGTTGTCCCACATTGTTTTAATCAGAGCCCTTTCGAGCCAGCTTCTATTTCCTTTGTATATATCCCCTTCAATCTTTGAGGCTCCCTTGTTTTCTAGCACAAAAAAGTGTTCTAAGCACACTTTGTAATTTCTACACTTCCGACCTGGAATCAGCCATTTCTCTAAGGAGACTTGGTTCCTTTTAGTGAGGACTGGTATTCAGAAACCAAGGGCTGGGCACTAAGTTGTATCATACGCCACCTTTTGGGTAAGAAAGGAGAAATAAGAATGTTTTATATATGTACGTATGTATGTATGTCTTTGCTTATTTTGCAAAAAGAAATTAAATAGTAAAAAATAAATTAAATGGGAATAAATCAGAAATGAGAGGAAATGGTTACCTATGGGAAGTGAGTAGGAATGGAGTGGAGAACTAGGAATGGAAATGAAGCTTCTCTGAGGATATCATGTAGTATGCTGGATGATGCCACCCAGCTGGGTGGCATTTGCTTTAGGTCCTTTCAATGGACAGAACTAGGGAACAGACAAAATTGTGCGTTAACCTTGATATCTATAATTGAAATCCAACACCACCCACCTTTGCCCATTTCATATTTGATTCTCTCTTGTTCACAGTGAGAACCCTGTTCCCCAAAACATAGCCATATTTATTCATTTATACATTTACTATGTATAATAGTTTCAGAATTTCTCTACCAATACCACCTCTAAGAGTGAGCTTATGAAACAAGGTTCAAGATATTTTTACCTTTTAAAACAAAATCTTAGAGTATATGCCACAATGTATATACAACTAGAATGCTATGTTCAAGAGCTGCTTCAGAATTTCTCTTTCTTTGTGGGGTCATCATGTTTCTGCTCATGGACTATACTGTTAGAGGAGAAATCACATTTTATCTAATCTTTTATGAATAGGCACTTAGGTTGCTTCCAATATTTTGCTAGGTTCATTTATTTCTGTTTGCTTTCACTTTTAGGATTTGCTTTTTTGATGCAATTTTACTTTTGAATATGCAAAAGGGTTACATGACTCAATGTTGAAAACCATGCAAAAGTTGCATTTAGAGAACTCTACCATCACCAACTTTTCCATTCTTGCTCATCCACTAAGGTAACAATTTTTGTTTCTAATTCATCTTTCTTGTTTCTTTTTGCAAAAACAAGCCTTCCTTTCTTGCCAAAAAATAGATTCTAATCTCTATATCTATTTCTGCATCTATATATCGATGAATAATATATAATGTAACATATAAAGATATAAATAATGTATATCTGTGTTTCACTTTTTAAAGAAAATCTAAATTATTTTTTAAATTAAAAATTTAACAATATATCCCAGAAATCTCTCCACATCAGTTAATGGAGAGCTTCCCCCTGCTTTTTACTGTTACAGTACTATACTGTCAGAGGATAAATCATAGTTTATTTATCTAGTCTTTCATGGATAGGCATTTTGGTTGCTCCCAATATTTTGCTGCTACAAATAGTGCTTCAGTGAGTTACTGTGTGCATATGCTGTTTGTATTTGTGGAGGTGGAGATCTGTTCCCTTCTCTCTTCCTCCTCCTGGCATTCTCACCGCGCATATGTTGTATCTTTTGTAATTGTCTCCTCATAGTTCTTAGCTATCTTCTATTCTTTTTTTTTTCTTTGTAATTCTTTGTCTTTCAGTTTGGGAAGTTTCCAGTGAGATATATTCAAGCTCACTGATTCTTTCCTCAGCTGCGTCCAGTCTCCTGATGAGCCCATCAAAGGCACTCTTCATTTCTGTTACTGTGTTTGATTTCTAGCATTCCCTTTTGATTCTTTCTTAGAGTTTCCATCTCTCTGCTTACATGGTCCATCTGTTCTTGCATGTGGTTCATTTTTTCCTTTAGTACTCCTAGCATATTAATCGTAGTTATTTTAAATTCTTGATCTAATAATTCCAAGATCTGTCATATTTGAATATGGTTCTGATGCTTACTCTGTCTCTTCAGACTATATGCTTTGCCTTTTAGCATGGTTTATTATTATTATTATTATTAATTATTATTATTATTTTGGTTGAAAATGGGGCATACTCTATCAAGTAAAAGGAATTGAGACAAACAGGCCATTAATATGAGGTTTTATGTTAATCTGGCTAGGAGTTAGGCTGTGTTTACTATTTGCTGTGGCTTTAGGTGTCAGAAGCTAAAATTTCCCCGGGTGTCCTCCTATTTTTGTCTCCTCTGTTGTCTTTGGGTTTCCACAGAGACTTCTTCTTAAACAATGTCTGAGACTTGCAGTCATTCCAGCTGTATTTCCCTGATATTATAGAGGATCCTTATTGGTGGGGTAGTGAGGGAGTGGGAGGGAGAGAGGGGAAATGTTCTATAATCCTGTGATCAGGTCTCAGTCTTTTAGTGAGACTATGCCCAGGGCTGTGACTTTCACAAGTGCTTCTCAGCTTATTTCTGCTCCCCCTACCTCCCACCACACCTTTGGGTGCAAGAGAAAGGCGAGAGGAGGCTGGAGTTGGGCATATCCCCTCCCTCATGTCAGTTAGTCTCTGACAAAGTATTTTTCCTTGAGGGCAGAACTTTGTTAAGGAAAAAAGAAAACTGTGAGTGTATTTTAATTTAATTAAATTAATTTATTTACTTTATTGAAGTATAGTCAGTTACAATATGTCAATTTCTGGTGTACAGCATAATGTCCCAGTCATGCACATATATATACATATATTCATTTTCATATTCTTTTTTTATTAATGGTTATTACAAGATATTGAATATAGTTCCCTGTGCTCTACAGAATAAATTTGGCTTTTTTAATCTATTTTTATTTATACTGGTTAACATTTGCAAATCTCCAAACTCCCAAATTTATCCCTTCTCATCCCCTTTCTCCTGTGAGTGTACTTTAAAAGGTTAATTTCCCCCTCCCCCTCCTGGAAATTCAAGAGAATTATTTACATATCTTTACCCTCAAAACTAATGAGCCTCCTGGAGGTAACTCATGAACATGTAGACCCCCGATGGAGGGTCCCCAATATTTTTTTCTCAAGCTAGCACACATTAAGTCCCCAGCAATGAGTCAGTTACCTTTATTTTTCTACTGTTTTCCTACAAGTTGCTGGCTCCAGCACTGGTTTCTGCTCCCAGTAGGCTGTGGTTCTTTATATTTCCCTGTTCAATTTTCAAGGCAGTGGTTTCTCCTTTGACCTCAATTCTGTGATGGACCTAAGAAGAGTTGTTGATTTTCAGTTTGTTCAGCATTTTATCTTATTATGGGGATGAAAGTGATAATTTCCAGGCTTTTTACATGTCAGAGTGGAAACCAGAAGTTCATATAAATTCAGGAGGTGTATTTTTTCTCAGTTTTATTGAGATCTAATTGACATAAAATAACATCATATTAAAGTGTACAGCATAATGGTTTGATATATGTATATAATTTGAAATGATTAGCACAATAACTTTAGTTAACATTCATCACCTCATGCAGTGTATCTTAAAGGTAAAATCCTAGAAGTGGCATTAGAGAGTCAAAGAGTTAAGATATATGCAATTTTATTTGCTATTGCCACTTCCCCCTCCACTGGGCTACTCTGTTTTGCATTTCCACAAGCAATGTGTGAGATGGTTGGTTTCCCAACAGCTCTGCTAACAGAATGTTGTCAAGCTTTTGAATTCTTGGCAATCTGATGGTGAGAAATAGTGTCTTGATATAGTTTTATTTTGTGTGTCTGTTATTATGAGTGAAGCTGAGCATGTTTTTCATGCTTAAGGGACATTTGAACATCTTCACGTGGACTATCTGCTCATGCCTCTTGCTCCATCTCCCACTTTTTAAAAAATAGGATTTTGCTGTTTCTGCTCAAAATTAAATAATATTTTACATATTAGGAAGATTGGTCTTTTATACACGATATATTTTGCCATTGGCTTTTGCTAGCTTACAGTTGATTTATTGATTTTTCTTTTTTGTTTAGTCATGCAAAATTTTTTTATGTAGTAGTTGAATTTATCTTAATTTTATCTGGATTCTGAGTTATAGTTTAGAAACTCTCTACATTTAGGTTATAAAGGAATTCAGCCATATTTTCTTTTATATATGTATCTTATTTTATATATATATATCTCTTATCATATATATATATATCTTATCATATATATATATCTCTTATCATATATATATATATCTCTTATCATATATATATATCTTATCATATATATATATCTCTTATCATATATATATATCTCTTATCATATATATATATATCTCTTATCATATATATATATATCTCTTATCATATATATATCTCTTATCATATATATATATCTCTTATCATATATATATATATCTCTTATCATATATATATATCTCTTATCATATATATATATCTCTTATCATATATATATATCTCTTATCATATATATATATATCTCTTATCATATATATATATCTTATATATAGATATCTCTTATCATATATATATATATATCTGCTTAAATAGTTTAAATTTGGATCTTTGATCCATTTAAAGTTTATTTGGGTCTATGATTTGAGGAATGGTATATAATATATACAATTATATATATGTAAGAAAATGTACAGTTTAAGGAATGAATACTTGGTGTCCCATTATCATTTATTTAAAAATATCATTTTTATTCCAGTCATTGAGATGCGATCTTTTTCATATAGCCAGTTTCCAGATGTTCTTGGGTCTATTTCTTGATTTGCTATCTATTTCCTCTGGTCTGTATCCTACGGGATCCATTTCCATAATGTTTTTGTTACGGTGGCTTTGCAGTATATTTCAGTTTCTGGTATGTCTGGCCTCCTCTCACTTCTCTTTTTTTTTCAGTTTTTCACATATATATGAAGTGAACAAGTTGGATGCAAGTTGTCTAATTCCAGAAAAATAAAAATAAAAATTTAATATTATGTTTATTGAAATCATCTGTGTTAGTACCCTTATGACTGCTGTAATAAGTTATCACAAATGTAGTGGCTTAAAACAACACAGATTCATTATCTTAACAATTCTGTATGTCAGAAGTCCAAAGTCAGTCTCACTGGGCTAAAATCAAGATGTCAGCAGGGCGGTGTTATATCTGGAGACTTAAAGAAGGATCTGTTTCTTTGCCTTTCCATCTTCCTTGGTTTGTGGCCTTCCTCCACCCTTAAAGCCAGCAATATAGCAGCTTTGAAGCCCACCCCTCTCTGCTTTTGTGGTCAAATTGCCTTCTCTGACTCTGATCCTCTTGCCTCCCTTGTATAAGGATTCTTGTGATTACATTGGACCCACCCAGAAAGTCCAAAATAATCCCCCCATCCCCGTATCTTTCATGTAATCGTGTCTGCAAAGTCCCCTTTGCCATATAAGGTGACACAACACAGGCTCTGGGAATTAGGACTTGGACATCTTTGGGAAGCAGTTATACTCTCTGCCACACTATCTAAGGAAAAGTGAATTCTCCATGACCAAGTCTATTTTTTTGTGATTTCAGGATTCTTTTCAAGTTTTCTTTACATAGGTTTTGTTCATTTTGTGTTAAGCTTAATTTCTGAATTTTCCCTTGCTTTTGTAAATTGAGTATTCTTCATTATATATTTGAATTTATTATTTATTGGATACATGAAAGCTGTTGATTTATATGTTCATTCAGTATCTTAGTATCTTACTAAAAGTATTTTCTGTTTGTGTTGATTGTCCTTTGGCATATACTTTCAGGTAATTATCACATGAATAGATACATTTCTTTTCTAACTCATAGTGTCTAAAGGCTTTCTCTTATCTGATTGCATTGCCTTCAATACGAAGTGGAAATGGGCAACCTGGCCTTGATCCTGACCTTTAAGGGAATGCCTCTAATGCCTTACTTAGTTTCCACACTAAGTAAGAGCTTTGTTTCAGGACTGAAGATATTAATTTTTTTGTTGTTAAGAAAGCATTCATCAATCCTTACCAGGATTGTATTTGGCATTTTATCTAAGGCATTTGCAGGATCTTTAGAGAAAATCATATTCATTTTCTTTTTTCCTCTATTAATATGTTGAATTATATAGATTTCTTAATATTGATCTATCCTTGCCTTACTGGAATAAATCGTATTTAGTCATGATATAGTCTCTCACCTTATTTTTAATGTGATTTTTAATTCTGTTTGCTAATATTTTTATTTAGGCTTTTTTACATCCATATTTATAAGTGACTTTGGTTTTGTAATTTTGTGGGGCACAATCTTTACCAGGTTTTTGGTAGAAATGTTATATTTGCTTTATAAAAAGAATTTGGATGTTGTCTTAGCCCATTTAGGCTGATATAACAAGATTCTATAGACCGAAGAGCTTATAACAACAGAAATTTTTTCTCACAGTTCTGGAGCCTGGGAAGTCCAAGATGAAGGTGTTGGCAGATTTTGTGTCTGGTGAAGGTCTGCTTCCTGATTCACAGATGGCTGTCTTCTTGCTACATCCTCAGGTGGCAGAAAAGAGACAAAGGCGCTCTCTGCAGGTCTCTTTTATAAGGGCACTAATCCCATTTGTGAGGGCTCTGCCCTCCTGTCCTAATCACCTCCCAGTAGCCCCACCGCCTAACACCATCACTTATGGATTAGGATTTCAACATAGGAATTTTGGGAAGACATATTCAGTCTGAGCAGTTGCTCTATCTTCTTTTGTGCTCTGAAACAATCTAAGTGGCTCTCAGATTTTCTGATCTTTGGGGGCTTGGTAGAGTTCACCTGAAAAATCATCAGAGCCTGACATTTCTTTTGTAGTATATTCTATGATAGTTTTCTTTTTGTTTCTTTATAGAAATTGGTTTATTTTCTGTTTTCACTGAGGTCAAATTTGGTAGCTTGCATTGCCCTGTGAATGTATCCATTTCATTGAACTTTTCAGTTTATTTGCATAACAATGTTAAGTAGTCTCTCATTTCTGCTTCCTCTGTTTCAGTGGGTATTTCCACATTAATTTAATCATAATTAAATTAATTTAATCATTAATTTTTCTATTTGTACTTTATTCCTTTTTATAGATTAGATAGTAATTTGTCTATTATATTGATTTTTTTTTAATCAAGAATTATTTTTACTTATTTATTGCTTCCTCTGTTTTCTGTTTTCTGCCTCAATACTTCCTGGTTTTATTACTATCATTTCCTGTTTTCTGCATCCTTTTTGTTTAATTTGTTGTCATTCCTCTTACCACTTGAGTCAGACATTTCATTGATTTATTTTCAGTCTTAATTTTTTAAAAATTTAATTGAATTAAGACATAAAGATAAATTTTACACGACTGAATTTTAAAAGTAGACAAACCCTGGTAACCACTACCTAGATCAAGATCCAGGTTATCATTAGCAGCCCAGAAGCATCCAGCATATTTTTTTTATAGCCAGTATCTCTCCAATTCTGCTTCTATTTCTATAAATTAGTTTTGTTTACTTTTGAACTTCATATAAATGGACTGATATAGTTTGTACTCTTCTATGTCTGGGCTTTTTGCTCAAAATTAATGCCTCAGAAATAACTGTATTTAGCTGTGCATTATGACTGTAATATATTCCCCTTCCTGAATATACTACCCTTTATTTAGGTATTCTACAGTTGATAGATATTTCTATTGCTTCCAGTTTCAGTCTATTGTAAGTAAAGCCACTATAAATATGCTTGCTCATGTCAATGTGTGCACATATGCATCCATTTCTGTTGGGTACATACGTATCAGGAGCTTAATTGCCAGGTCAGATTTAGTAGACACCGCTTACACAGTTTTTCAAAGTAATTGTACCAATTTACGCACCTACCTCAGTGCACACAATTTTAATTTACTCCCCAGTCTCTCCAACATTTTGCACTATTAGTTTTTAAGTTTTAGTCATTCTGAAACATTTATATAGGTAGTTCATTGCTGTTGTGGCTCTCTTCATGTGCATATTGGATATTTGGTTATTTAATTATTTTTTGCAAAATGTCTGTTAAGATTTGCGCCCATTAAAAAAAAATAGTGTTATGTCTCTTTCTCACTGACTTAATGTTTTTCCTCTATGCGACATTTTTTCTTTTCTTCTTATTTGGTAATTATTTTTGTATTTAGGAAGTTTTTAATTTGTTCTAGAATTTACTTTTATACCAATAACTTTTAATACCTGTGGTTCCCGTTTTTCTTTCATGGGCTACGACTATTTGATGTATAAGACAAATAATATCCTCTGTCTCTTATTTACTGTCTATATGTCAATGAGTTTATTCTGTTGCCCTCATTTTCTTTTCCCTCTCTCCCGATTTTAGTTGTTTTGTTTCTTCTCTTTCAGAACCTATAACACTTCCATACTATTCTTTCAGTCTTGCCTTCGCCTTTGTTTTAGCCTTAGTTCTATACTTAGGTATATCAATATTCACCAACAGTCATTTTGCCCAAGACTCTCCAGTCATCTACCTGGTAAATGAAGGTTGTCCTTGAGTAGACTTCTCTCAAGTCTTATGAGTATAACATTCCTTGTTTCTTGTAGGCTTAAAGTAGTTTTCCTAGTGCTATAAATAGCATGAATCTCAGAGTTGATTGCTCTAGGTCAGTTTTCTCAGGTACATGTTCTTAGATAGTATTTCTTCAAATATTTCTTCTCCATTTTCTCTTCCTTTTCTTCTGATAATCCATCTACACATATTAGAATATTGACAATGCTCCAATGACCTTGAATGTCCTTTGTTTTGTTTTGTTTTTTCCCCACACTTTTTTTTTTTTTTTTTGGTCTTTATATTTCAGTGTGGATAATTTCTTTTAACTTGTCTTCTGGTTCACCAATCCTTTCCTTGTTTGTGTTCATTTTTCTGTTAAGCCCATCTGATGAATTTATTTTTTACATAATTTTTCATTTCTAGCAGTTTTATTTAATTCCATTTTACAGTTTCTATGCTTCTACTGAAACGTTCCACCTTTTCATTCATCATATCTGTCTTTTGCACTAGATTTGTTAGCATTTTTATCAGAGTTATTTTCAAGTCCGTCCCTGTCCTCTGGGTCATCTCTGTGTCTGCTTTTATGACTAATACTTGACTAATATTTGCTCTCCTGACTATAGGTGTCATTTTCAATTTTCATTTTTTATTTTTGTGAGTTTAAAAACTTTTCCCAGACATTTTGCATGAAAGTGGAGACTGGTATAAATAATGTTTGTCTTCAGGGAGGCGTATGTGCTTTTTTATGTTAGTCCACTAGATCTGTTGTTGAGCTGGCTCTGGTCTTTGTTGTGATTTTAGTGAGTTCATCACTGACTTCCAATATCTGAAGGCTGAAATTAGGACATTTCCTTAAATAGTGCCTGAGCTCTGAGAACTAATATAAGCTTTCTGAACTGTGCAAGATTTCTCCTCGGTTCACAGCCCAGCTCCCTGTCTTTTGAGTCTCTGAAGGGTTCTCTTTCCTCATGAGTCTAGCTTGCCTCTTTCTGAGCCTGGGGATATCTTTGCCAGTCCTGTTGCTCCACCCTTGGGTCTGCTTAGGGCAGCACCCCAACGCTCTGCAAAGGCCTGGAATGAATAAAGGGATTTCATTCAGAAATTCTGTCTCTTGTTCAGTCTTTGGTAGCTGAAAGCCTTACGTACTTTCGTGTCTTTTTTTTTTTTTTTTTTTTTTTCACTTTTCTTCTCTGTTCCAATCTCCTTTAGGTTAAACTCCGGAGTACTTAAGATACTGGTTATTTCAGCTCTTCTCCTTGCCTTCAGCCTGAAAACTTAGAATGTTTTTGTTGCATTTCTCTCAGCTCTCCTTTTCTATTCCTCCCCCTGATTTCAAATGGCATATGGTGGTGGTCTCACCTGTCTCATGGTGGAACTCTCTCTGGTCTCCTGTGCCCCTTCCTTTTGGCATACTATCTGCTCATGCTTGGCAAAGAGCTATAAAATTAGGAGTTGAGGTTGGGGGGGGGGGTTCTTGCTCTGTGGTTGTGGCTCTTCAAGATTCCAGTCTATCATGTTAGTCCACACATGGCCTTAGCAAGTTCCTTAGATTTTCCTTCAAAGTTCTCCTTACCCCACCATGCTGGATTTCTCTGCCTCCTGCAGTTTCGCCAAGGATGAGAGTAGCAGAAAATCTCTCTCTCTTTTTTTTTCAATCAAAGACTCCTAACTTTCTGGAGTTTATTTCATTTGGATTTCTCTGTGTTCTCCTCTGATGGACTTTTTTAAATCTGTGCTTTTGTATATTACTCGGGCTGCTATGATGGTTAGGCTGCAAGTGAGGCTTCTGTAAAATTCTATATCCAAACCAGAAGTGGAATCAAACTTTTAAAATATTTTTTGGTTTCTGGTTAAAAAAAATATATTTTCAAATATTCAAGCCAAAAACTTCTTAGGAGACATTAAAGTGTTTTAAATTTAGATAAAACATAGATTCTAGGATGCAGAGTGAACACATCTTCTTTAATTTAAATTTAAAATGATCTAAACTCAAATTTAAAATGACTTAACAGAATAAAACAATGAATAAACCCTCTCCACCGCCTGCCGCCGCCGCCGCCGCCGCCACCACCACCACCACATGCAGAAGAATAAAACAGAATTGGAGGCATTCCATTAACCAGAGAAAGAGCTCAACAAATTTCTGAAGGATGAAACTTTCCTTCCCCATCCAAAAACTAGTCGTGACTGAGAAGCAGTGAAGGGGAGAAGATGAAGCTAAGAAAATCCACTCGAGGGATTACTTCTGAGACGGGAGTACGTCGGTCACTCTGTGCCCTAGAGTCTCAGGACTGAGCCTGGACAAGCAGCAGGAATTACAGCTGGAAACAGAGTTGAGGTGTATATATGGATTAGTTTACACACCCTCTCCCATCCTTCCTTCACCTTCACCCTGCCCAAAGAGAAGATTGCAGCAGGCACTATGCCCCAGGCCAAGAAAAAATATCATAGGGTTCTTTCCTAAAGAACACTCTGGAAAGAACCAGGGCAATGGGGTAAGTGTTGGTGCTCCAGAGCAAAGCTCTCCTCCATGTTGTAGTATTGGAGGTCTCAAAGATAAAGTTCAGTCAATAGCTTTAGGTTGAAGACCACCAGTCCAAGATGCCCAGCCTGGCTGCTTCCAGTTTTCCTATTGCCACATTTTATTTTTTAATTTTTGTAATTGAAGTATAGTCAGTTATAATGTGTCAATTTCTGGTATAGAGCATAATGTCCCAGTCATGTATATGTACACATATATTCATTTTCATATTCTTTTTCATTAAAGGTTATTGTAAGATATTGAAATATAGTTCCCTGTGCTATACTGAAGACATTTGTTTTTTTTAATCTATTTTTATATATAGTGGTTAACATTTGCAAATATCAAATTCTCAGATTTATCCCTTCTGTCTCCTTTCCCCGGTAACCATAACATTGCTTACTATGTCTGTGAGTCTGTTTCTGTTTTGCAAATAAGTTCATTTGTGTCATTTTTAAAGATTCCACATATAAGTGATATCATATGGTATTTTTCTTTCTCTTTCTGGCTTACTTCACTTAGAATGATGATCTCCAGGTCCACCCATGTGGCTGCAAACAGCATTATGTTATTCCTTTATATGGCTGAGTAGTATTCCATTGTATAAAGATACCACAACTTCTTTATCCAGTCATCTGTCGATGGACATTTGGGTTGCTTTCATGTCTTGGCTATTGTAAATAGTGCTGCTATGAACACTGGGGTGTATGTGTCTTTTCGATTAGAGTTCCCTCCGGATATATGCCCAGGAATCTATTGCCACATTTTAAATATGAATGAGAAACCAAGTGGTCTGGTGATCTACAGCCACCTAATAAAGCACTCCAGAATTCAGTGGCTTAAAATAACAGTTTATTATTATCTCTTGTGGTTCTCTAGCTTGTCTGGGCTTCCCTAGGTGGTTCTCACTTGGAGTCTTTCGTGTAGTTAGAGTCAGATGGCAGCCAGGGCTGGAGTCATCGAAAGCCCCGTTGGGCTGAGTGTCCAAGACGGCTTCCTACGCACATGCCTGGCGCTTTACTTTTCCTTGGTCTTTCTCTCTCCCTCTCTCTGTCTGTGTGGCTTAGCCTTCTCACAGCATAGCAATCTTTTTACATGGAGGCTGGTTTCCAAGAGAAAGAAAGCAGAAGGTGCCGAACCAGCCAAATGTTTACTTACAGCCGCCACAGAGCACTTCAGCCTTACTCTATGGGTCGAAGCAATCACAGGGTCTTCTCAGATTTAAGGAGGTGTAGACATAGACTCCACCTCTTGATGGGGGAGTGGATTATGTCGTAGAAAAGCACCTGGAGTGTAAGATATTATGGCAGTCATCTTTAGAAAATATAATCTACCACATTAATTATTACAAGCCCTTGAGAGAAACCTGCAACTCAAGAAAGACAAAGAAAAATAAGTAGAAAATTAGAGATCTTGGAGAAAATAAAGATTCTTCCAAAGGTAGAAAAGTCTCTATGAAACAAAGCAAAGCAATCAGAGCTTCAAAACATACTAGTGTCTCTCAGAGAAAGGTGAGACAATATTATGTCCATAGAAAAAGGAATTGGATGTTATGAGAAAGGATGATCAGAAAATACACTTGATCTTAGCCAAAAGGCTGAGAAGCAGTGATGATGATCAGAAAATAGAAAAGAATTTTTGAAATCCAAAAAATGAGTACTGAGATTTAAAAAAAAAAAAAAGATTGACCCAGCCTGCATTTGCTTGCATGCATTAAGAAACAAACAAACACATCTCAACAGAGATGTGTGGAAACAGAACTTTCTTCATTTCTCCTTGATGAGTTTGTCTACTCTGGTAAGAGAGGAGAGGAACAAATATACATTTTGGCATAGGAGTTTGGTGTAAAAAACCTGGGTTAAATGACCCTGTATTTCCAGCTAATTCATTGTGTGTTTTCAGGACCTTCATTGTTGGAGTTCTGGGCAGCTGGCTGCCTGGTTGGCTGCTCCCATCCCTTCCATCCCCAGAGCCTGCTGAATTGGGAAACCCCTCAAAGGTCTCCTCACTACCATCCCCTCCCCAAATTTGTATCCATGTGACAGCAGACGAATATAAACATCAACAGCTTACAGCTCTGAGCAGGGGTAAGTCGCAGGATGACCGTGCACAGCCTTTGAGGTCTCAGTAAAGGGTGAAGGGCAGTCTAGCACCTTGACCTTGCTGGCAACAGGGAGGGCAGCTTTAGACAGAGTAAGAAATACACACTTGGCAGGGCACGTGTTAGAGGCATTAACCCATTCTCACTTTTGACATTTTCCCGGTTATTACTCAGCCACCTATGTAGAGTGTTATTAGCTTCCTGAAGGCTTTCGCACACATCTGGTGGTTTAAAACAAAAGAAATGATTCCCTCACAGTTCTGGAGGCCAGGAGACAGAAATCAAGTGTGGACAGGGCCTCGCCTCCTCTGGAGCGTTTAGGGGAGGACCAGTCCTTCCTTAGCCCTTCCGGGTTCTGGTGGCTGTGGGCATTTCTTAGCTTGCAGTGGCACCCTCCCACCTCTGCCTTCATCTTCACATCACCTTCTCCTCTGCCCGCATCTTCTCTTCTTTTCTCTGTGTCCTGTCTCCCTCTGCCTCTCTTTTGTAAGGACACTTGTCATTGGATTTAGGACCCACTTGGATACTAACCCACTTTGCAATTTACATCTGCAAAGACCCCTTTCCAAATAAGGTAACGTTCAGTCTTTTAACGTAGGCGGTGATATCCACAGGTTTCAGTGATTAGGACACGGACACATCTTTTTCGAGTCGCCTTTTGACTCATTACAGAAGAGTTCCTTGAAGCATGGGGACTGAGATAGTCACACCAATTTCTTACATAACTCCTGCTGACCGTGTCCTGCTGGGTTAATTTGATTGTAACTGCCTGGGTTTCCGGCATGCAATCTTGTGCCTACATGTCTGAGCTCCTCTTGGAATTCAGAGTACCAGGGAGGGAAAGCTAGTGAGGGACTCACATGCCCCAGTTCAGGTCAGAAGGGCAAAACTTCAACATCATAAAACGAGCAGTCCTCTCCAAAGGACTGTGTCACCTCCTCATTATGCCATTTCAAGATCACTGAAGTTTGGCTCCCAAGGCACTCCTTAGCAGGCTGAATCCGAGATGAGAATTACTCCACTTAGCAAAGAGGATTAATGTTTCATAACAAAAGGTAATTTATTCAATTGTATGCAAAAGAGGTGGTAGTAATGGCATGTAGAAAGCGTGCTTACTTTTGTCTGTTGTATCATATGTTTAATTCCTATAAAAACACCAGTCGCTCTATTGAGTACCTTTCGGAGAACCTGACCACTTCCAGAGTGAATTGGATTGTGTTAATTAAATGCACTTGACTTTGATGAAACTGAAACCTGATAGGCTTTCAAGGAAATGAGGCTTAGCAAGCTTTAGTGAATTTTAATAGATAGTGGATAGGATTAAATACAAGATCAGGCAGCTCTGGTTTTCATCAATTGGAAAGGTGAGAAGACACCAGTCTCTCCTGCCCATCCAGAGTTTACCTTTTAGGGGTTCCTATGGCTATGTTACCCTGACAGTGCTGTCTATGATCCTAGCCAAGAAAGGTTGATTCCACCATATTTAGAACTGATAACTAATATTAAAGATGAAAGAACTAGGTTTTTAATTATCTTAACACAATGGGACACAAGGTTAACAAAATGAGATGAAACTGAACAGGAAAAGATATAAAGTCTTTGATTCAAAAAGCGAATTGCATAACTGTGGGGTTGGGGATACCTGGCTCTGCAGTAAGTTATGTGAAAACTGGGGATTCAGAATAATCACAATCTCAATTTAGCCAAGAGTAATGGAGTTGCCTAAAATATTGACCTTGTCTTGGGTTATGTTAACAGAAGAATTTGCACCCAGAATGTGGTCAGGTCACTGATAAGACCAAGTTGGGGGCACATTACTTATTAGGGCTACACACCCTGAAGGATGATCACAGGCAACTAGGAAACACCCCAAGTAGTGTAACCAGCATAGGGAGGAGCCTGGAAACCACAGCATATTAGAACTAGTGGAAAGAACCAGAGTGTTTTCCCTGAAAGAGTGTACATAGTTTAGAAAGGACATAATACTTATTTTCAAATATATAAAGAAGTGACATGGGGAGTAAGGATTAGATATATTCTCTCTTACTCCAGAAATTAGAAAGAAGAAATCACAGTGTATTCCTCGTATCTTCTTTTGCAAATAAGAGAAAGCCAGTTTGAATTAGTTTAGGCAAAGGGGGGAGTTTGTTGTCTCACATAATGAAGGCATCAGGAATGCCCGAACGTA
This sequence comes from Camelus ferus, assembly GCF_009834535.1. Taxonomy (NCBI): domain Eukaryota; kingdom Metazoa; phylum Chordata; class Mammalia; order Artiodactyla; family Camelidae; genus Camelus; species Camelus ferus. The sequence goes on from NC_045728.1 coordinate 14,455,990, forward strand.
GTGACTTAACCCCCTAAAGGACAGTCTCACTCCACCCATCATTGCTAACCTCTTTCTGTGTCATCTTTTCTTTCAAATCACAAAAGGCATTTTCCTTCAGGATGTGGCCACCTACAGTTTCTAGGCTCCCATCATCTTAGGTTTACTGCCATAGAGAAAGAAAGATCTTCTCCCAGCTGCTGTGTGAAAAAAACAAAAAAACAAAAAAGAACCAAACACTCCAAGGAAGAGCTGTGATTGGCCTAGACCAGGAGTCGCTCTGCTCTGGGACCGGCACAGAGCTTAGCTATCCCCAGATTCGACTTTCTCTGTGGGCTCATGTCAGAAGATGACCACCCCCATCCAGACCCCAGGCCATAGGGGGTGGGGGGTGAAAACTGACCAGAAGGTAAAAGGGAAGGGTGCTGGGAGACCCCTCCTTTTTTGCTGGGGGTGGTGGGTAATAATTCTCCAGTTTATGGAGAAATTGGCCTGTGTAAGATATAGAAAAGAGCTATTTTAAGAAATAGAAACTTTCAGGTATTTGGCCCAGGGCAGTAGTAGCCATGGATGACACTACAGAAGAGTGCAGCAGCAGAGCACCAGGAGCCCCGAGGGAAGACGCAGCATCATCCATCTGTCCGGCCTTTTGCCTCACCATCTTGATCATCCTCTTAAATCTCACTTTTCATCCCTTCCAGTTACAACCCAGAGCCTCTCGACTGTGATTCTGCCTCCCTGTTCTGCTGACATTCACAGGTTACCTTGTTGAAGAGTCCTTTCAGGTGAGACCCAGTCACCACCAGTCACCAGCCCTTGTCCTCATTCCTCCTTGAACTCCTCACCACCTCTGCACCTCTTCCAGTTTACTGGACGGGGCCTTGGGTGGTTTCTCTACATGCGTGTTCTGGTCAGAGCTCAGCTGAAGACTGCAGCTCTCTGGGATGGGCTCTCTGTGCCACTCTCTCCTCTCTGCTGCTCTGCCCTTGAGTTCTTAACTGCCTCGTCCTCCCCAGACTCCAAGCTCTGTCTCCTCAACTCAGGAAGGCCCATGGGCTCCCCTCGGAATTCCCCCACAAGCGCCCCAACCTCCCTCTGGTGCTGTGGGCCTACATCTGTCTTCCATCCAGAAGCCAAGGCAACCCTAGGATCCACCTCATTCGTGTCCCATCTCTAAGGGATCCCTGGCCTTCCTTGTCTGATGCCTATTGCCTTGAAAGTTGTTGTTTCACATATTTGGTTGTTCCTAAAATTTGCTTCAGGTGGGAGGGTACATCTAATTCTATGACTTCATCTTAGCCAGAACAAAATTCCATGACTATAGGTTTACTAAGTTTAAAAATATTGTTGAAATGTGTTGTTTTCCCAAGGCTTTCTTCCACTCCTAGCTCTCTTGGGCTGTCTATCAAAAATTGGAAGAAATGAGGATTTGCTTTGCCTTTCAATACCAGTTGGTAGAAGCCATGGGATTATATTTCCTCCAAATGAAAGAAAGTTTCCTTTCAACCAACGCTTTTATCTTTTCCTTACTCTTGCTTCTCTCATTCCAAATTGATGCTTTAAAATTAGCAGTGTTTACATATATTCATTACCTACTTTATTCAAAACAACTCTAGCTCAAGGATGGACGATAAATTGTTTTCTTAAAAGAGCCTGGAGTTATTAAAAAATGTCAGCTTTTATCAGAATAAAAATAAAACGTGTTCCAGAGGCTCACACAATGGAGAAATGGTCATCATTTACTGAGAAAATTGTAATTGTGAGGACCCGTGTTTCTCTAATGGCAAAGAAAAAGTGACACCAGCATTGGGAGGGAGCGTGGAGGAAAGAACTGTGTTCTTTCTTGGATTCTTTCCTTCTTCCTTTATTCCATATGTACGTGAACAGGGCTTGGCTAAAACTTTCTCTTAAATATGACCAATACGTGAATATACAAGATAATTCTATTAAAAACTGGTAATACATTATTATCACCTATCTTATAATCATATAAATTTATTTTTATTTCTATTTTATTTTATTTTTTATTGACATATAGTCAGTTTATAATGTGCCAATTTCTGATGTACAGCATAATAATTCAGTCATACATATACATACATATATTCATTTTCATATTCTTTTTCATTATAGATTACTACAAGATATTGACTACAGTTCCCCATGCCATACAGTAGAAACTTGTTGTTTCTCTATTTTATATACAGTAGTTAGTATCTGCCAATTTTTTTTAACATTTTTTATTGATTTATAATCATTTTACAATGTTGTGTCAAATTTCAGTGTAGAGCACAATTTTTCAGTTATACATGAACATACATATAATTCATTGTCACATTTTTTTTCTCTGTGAGCTACCATAAGATCTTGTATATATTTCCCTGTGCTATACAGTATAATCTTGTTTATCTATTCTACGTTTTGAACTCCCAATTTATCCCTTCCCACCGCCTTCCTCAACTTTTTACTATCGCCTAATAAACTAAGATTTTCAGCAACTTTTATACTTTCAATAACTTGAACTATCCTTCTAATCAGGGTCCTGCTTTCCTCCTGTGTAGATAAGAATCATTTGTAATTAGCACATCCATTATTTGTATGTAAATGGTTATTTCTAAAGTAACAGTGAACGGTTCATTAACTTAAATAGTCCCCTCATAAATTTGTTCGAACCTCCCTGCTACTTTTTTTTTTATAGCACTTATAAAAGTAAATTTCAGCTTAGGTCACTGATGAATTATCATAAATTCTAAGTGAGTAAGGTCCAAATTAATGAGGCTTTACTATAAATTCATCCAGGACCACAGTAGGCTGACTGTCCCGAGAGAGAGCAGATGTGTGGTTGACAGGAGGGCCCCTGAGAAATTGTATTTATTGAGGGTTTACATGTGCCAGACACTTAACTAAGTGCTTTACATGCATGATCTCATTTAATGCTCCCAACAACACAGTGATTTAGGTGATGCTACCCATTTTGGATGATAACACAAAGGCTCAAAACTGGTTTGATAATCCAACCAAGAAACACTTACTTGTAAGAAGTAGCCAAGCAGGGAATTAAGCTCAGATCTGCCCTTGGGCAAAGTTCCTGCTCATCTCCACTGGGCATGGGGCAGGTCCGGGGGTACCCATGCCTGCCCTGCATGCCTCTCTGCGTACATCAGCAGTGCTTTCTGCTCTCCCTGCCTTCTCCTGCTTCTTGGCAGCCCTCCCAAACTCCCCATCCATCCTTCAGCCTTTTGGGTCTTGGGTCTCTTGGGGCTCATTCAAGCCCATTGCCAAAATGAAAGTCTAAATCAGCCGAGGTTATTGGCTGTCGAAGGCCATGGAAAGTGTTATGTCTTTTGTGAAAATGGCAGTTAAGTTTGTAAATAACAGCAATGGAGGATATTGGAGACGGTTTGAAAAGAGGTTTTGTTGGCTGATTTATAACCAACTTTTGAAATGAAATTTAATAAATCTAGGAAGATATATGAGCCTTCCAGGGCTTGTTACATGAATTGTTTGTAACCAATTTTTTTTTTTTTATCCCAGAGAGTCTCATATCAATTTCTTTTATATATTTCATGTATTCTTGGAAAATAAGCTCAAGGAATCAGAGTTCCTGCCTAACCTCCTTTGTCTCTCATTTCTGGACAAATGCTGATCATGTCATGTTAGGCAGGATTCCCTCCTGTGAAGGAGAAGGACTCGACGGCACTCAGGACACCTGGATTCTAGCCTGCCTGTTTTTCCTGCCTTGATGAGTGACTCGGGGCATAACGCATCCTTCTTTGAAACATAATCATAATCTGCCACACTCTCCCCTTTCCCACTCACCTCCTACCCTTGTCAACACACTTCAGAAGCAGAGAGGGTGAGCCTTCAGCTTCACATATGCAATCACCTCTCACAGAATCTGTCCTCAGTCATTTACTCATTCATTCTACGGATGTTTATTGAGTGACTGCTAAGTGCCCAGTGCTGCTGTAGCAGTGAACTAGACAAAAAAGGGTCCTGTCCTAATGAAGCTTTTACCACAGTGAAGAAAAACAAATTTCAATTAGTGAGAGATGCCCTGAGGAAAACAAGAGTAGTAAAGCGGGATAGGGTCATTGAGTGGTCTGACTAATTGTGTGCAGAATGGTCAGGAGGAGTCTAACTTTCTGTGGGGAGAACCCATGTGATAGAGGTGATAGCTAGTGCAAAGGTCCTGAGGTGGAAATCAAGTTGGCACCAAAAGAAGATCATTGTGGCTAGAATATAGTCAAAAGCTGTCTGTTTTATGTAGGGTCTTTTATGTTATCATTAAGATACCAAATTTTATTCTGAATGCAGGGGATATTTTAGATATTTGAAAAGAATATTTTTATATTTTAAAAGAGTAACTCTCACTGCCTGGGTGAAGAATGGAGGGTCAAAAAGACTGTGGTCATGATTTAGGTGAGAGATGACAGTGGCTGGGTTAGAGTAAACAGGAACCATGGTAGGAATGGGTCAGATTCAGGAAATGTTCTGGAGTTCTTGTTGATAGTTTTTACTGATGGATGAGGGAGAGGGGTGAGGAAAGAGAGGAATCACCTGTGATTCTCCACAAACATACCTAGGTATCTACCAGACACATCCAAAAGACCTCCGTCCCAAATGCTGCCGAAAACAAAGATACAGACCAAATCTCTACAAACTCTAAGTAATTCTGTCCTTTCCCCTCCTAACCATACTCAGGTTTTTCATTAGGCTGTCAATCCCTTCCTCAAGTGGCCTCATCTTCATCTCCAGGACTTCTGGGGGCTGTTCCCATTTTGCAGGGATTGTTTCAAGAGACCTAAGCCTGTTAGTGCGTGCATTTCCTTGGTTAGGATGATTGGTTCAAAGGTGGCCAGTCAGAGTTAAGTTTGATTTTTCCCCCCAATAGTGGTAGGCCGTGATGCTCTTTTTCTGTGTGGATGTATGGATGGATTGTGCAGTTCTGGTTGCTTCTGGCAGGCATCTCGGAAAGCCAGCTGGATGAAGAAATTGACACGTGGAGAGGGCAGAACAAGACAAGCACTGAGGCCTGGAGCTGAGATCTGCCCAAACTGTTTCTGAAATGTTTTGCTACAGTGTAAATTGGTTTTGTATTATTTGCAACCCAAAGCATCCCACGTGCTACAAGCTACTTGCGTTTTTTCATTGGGATGTAAGGACACAGCCTCCTTGAAACAGGAGCAGAAAACCACTCGCAAAGAGCAAGTTTGGGTGAGGGAATTAAATAAGGATATGTGCCAAGAAGAAAACAGGCTGAGTTAGGGGAGGATACCAAGGAAATGAGAGTTGCAATAGGAGAATTAACATCCCACTGGAAGCAATGAAGAGCCGATATGACTTTGTGTAAAATTAAAACAGCAATGCTTATTACAATTTTTGTTTTCAAATTCTTCTCTATTGCAGAGAGAGCTTAAAGAGAATAGAATAGATGTGGAAGAGAAAGAACAGAGCCCTGCAGGTGGCTTCAAGGTACAATCTACGTCAAGTGTAGCAAAAGCAATAAACAAGGCAGAACGGAAGGAAACTTTCCACCGATGGAGAACACTCTGCGTTTGCAGATCACAAGGGCTCACTTCGTTCCAGAAAATGATCATGGAAAGTGCACCCTGCTGCCACCATAAGCAGCACCACAGGAAAACAGACAAAACAAACCACCACCACTGAGGACACCAAGGAGACAGGCTGCTGACAAGGGACAAAAGTCCTGCTGACCTTTGACTTCCTCTTAGCAACAGCTAGATACGAAAACCAATAGAGAAATTTCTGTTTGGATTTCCTGTGTCGAGAATGTGGCTCACTCAAGAATTATGTACCCTGGCCTGTTGTCATTTGTGTTCTCAGATGTTCAAGGTCTTGTAAATCACACAGAGCAGAGGCAGTAATAATGTTAAGTGCCTTATATAGAATTTCTATATCTGGTAGAGTTGTTTTGAATCTTAAAAGATATAATCCATATAAAGCATTTAGAAGAGCGTCTTGCACATCTATCAGCTCTAAAAAAGTTAGCTTTTATTACTATTACTGGTAGTAGTAATAATAATAATAATACTCTTCATTGGGAAAATTACTTGAGGATGTACTTCATTTGATTAAGATGGAACAAAAGTGTGAATTCAGGAATAAAGAATTCATTATACAAAAGAACCTTATATGCATCAAAACTATTTACACATATAATTAAAGCTAGAGCCTAAAGAATATATAACAGAGAAAAGATAGTCTCTTCAGCAAGTGACGTTGGGAAAGCTGGACAGCCACATGTAAATCAGTGAAGTTAAAACGCACCCTCATACCAGACACAAAAATAAATTCAAAATGGCTTAAAGATTTAAACATAAGACAAGACACTATAAATGTCCTAGAAGAAAATATATGCAAAACTCTCTGACATAAATCTTAGCAGTGTTGTCCCAGGACAGTCTACCTTGGCAATAGAAATAAAAGCAAAAATAAATAAATGGGACCTAATTAAACTTATAAGATTTTGCACAGCAAAGGAAACTATAAACAAAACAAAAAGACAACTTATGGAATGGGAAAAAATTTGCAAATGATGCAACTGACAAGGGCTTAATTTCTATAATATACAAACAGCTCATACAACTTAATAACAAAAACAAACAACCCAATCCAAAAACAGGCAGAAGACCTAAACAAGCATTTCTTCAATGAAGACATACAAATGGCCAACAGGCACATGAAAAAATGCTCAATGTTGTTAATTATCAGAGAAATGCAAGTCAAAACTGCAATGAGGTATCACCTCACACCAGTCAGAATGACCATCATTAAACAGTCCACAAGCAATCACATGCTGGAGAGGGTGTAGAGAAAAGGGAACCCTCCTACATGGTTGGTGGTAATGTAGTTTGATGCAACCATTATGGAAAACAGTATGGAGATTCCTTAAATAACTAAAGATAGACATATCATATGGTCCAGGAATCCCACTCCTGGGTATTTATCTGAAAGAAGCTCTAATATGAAAAGATACTTGCACCCCAATGTTCACAGCAGCACTATTTGCAACAGCCAAGACATGGAAAAAACCTAGCTATCCATCAACAGATGACTGGATAAAGAATTTGTGGTAGATATATACAAGTGGAATACTACTCAACCATAGAAAGGAATAAAATAATCCCATTTGCAGCAACATGGATGGTTGTCATACTAAGATTGTCATACAAAGTGAAGTAAGCCAGAAAAACAAAGAAAAATACCATATGATATCACTTATATGTAGACTCTAAAAAAGTGACACAAATGAACTTATTTACAAAAGAGAAACAGACTCACAGACAGAGAAAAAGAACTTGTTATCACTAGGGAGAAAGGGGGTGGGAAGGGATAAATTGGGAGTTCAAGACTTGCTGATGTTAACTACTATATACAAGGTAGATAAACAACAAGTTTCTTCTGTACAGTACTGGGAACTATATTCAATATCTTGTAGTAACTTACAATGAAAGAGAATATGAAAATGAATATACGTATGTACATGTATGACTGAAAAATGCTGTACACCAAAAATTAACACAACACTGTAAACCAACCATACTTCAATAATAATAATAATAATAATAATAAAAAGCTAGAGCCTAAATAACTCAAATATGTGAGGAAAATTAAAATAATTGATTTTCATAATGATTTCAGAATAACGTATAGAAACATTTCAACTTTTCAAGAAGTCTTGACCAGCAGATTGTTTTCTCAGAAATAAAGGTTCTCAATCCATGGACCCTGACCCATAGTTACTCTCAACTTTCAAGAAACACATAATCTTTGCGTTATATGAACTGTCCCAGAACATCAAAATAGATCGATATCTCTACTTAATTCAGTTTATGAGGCTGTTGAGGGACAACTGTCATGATGTGTGTGGCAGCATCTTTCGGCTTTATGGGTAGAAATTGAATTGCTGGACCAAATTTTCATCAAGTTTTCAGCCAACTGCCAACTTTATCCCCTCAAAACAAAATAGCTATGAACGACCACATATTTGATCATGATTTTTCTTTTTCTCTTTTGTATTCCTATCTAATTTCTTTAGAATATTTGTAACTTTTCAAGTCCTCCCAGTAGAAAACTCAGATCTGGGTTTATATGAACTTGGAATAAACTGGGGTCTTCAGAGGGCACAACCAAGCTTGACACATGAAAGAATGGATCCTACACTTGAGACAGAATAACACGAGTTGTATCTGGCAGGAGGGAGTGCATGGTGTTGGAAGGACACTAAGAAGCTGCTAGAATATTCATGCTAATAATTGTTGCTAGTTTTCCCTTCCATTCTGGTCTGTTTGTTACTGAACCAAACTTGGGTCTGCTCCCTGGCGCTCAGTAAACCCCATCTACACTGGGTTGTGGTGAAGGATGGTGCAGCGTTTATTGCAGGGCTCCAAGCAAGCAGTCCCAGGGCAGCTGGTGCTCAAAATACCCAAGCTCTTGGGTGGGTTTCAGGGAAGCATTATTTAAAGGCCAGGTGAGGGGGGGTGGTCACAGGGTCTGTTATGTGATCAGCCTGTGCACAATTCTCTGATTAGTTGATGGTGCGATAACACAGGGTTAACACCATCAATCCTCAGGCTGAAGTAGTAGTTAACATCTTCATTTGGTAGGAGTTTTAGCATCTGTAAGACAACTCAGGGATGCGCATCAGATACTGTTATCTGGGTGCTTCAGAGAAGAGCTAAAGCAGAGGATATGGGGGATGCCCCTAGGTTCCTGCTTGGTTACAAGTTGGTGCCCAATTTTCATGGCATGGTGAATGCCTCTTGATCAATCAAATTTCTTAAGACTTATCCAAAGAGTTCTCACTATTACATTTTAGTGCATCATCTCAAGAGCTAGTCCTACTAGAGGAATGGATCCTGGTTGTCATAACAGCCTATCTCACAGTGGTGGAGGGAGTACAGAAGGGAATAAGAGATGCTGGTTTCTAAAAGATGACTCTGAGAACAGGGGGCTATGGTTGTGTTGCTCCAGATTTACCAGGTGACTTATTCCTAATTTCTTATTTTCTCCAGTACAATAAACTATAGTCATCAAAATAGCCTGAATATCATTTTTTGAAATCTGAAAGAGCCTAACAAATGCCAAAGATACTTTTCTGCCAGTTTAATGCCTTGCCCTGCAGAAAGGTTTCATCCATAGCAATAGAATTGGAAAAGATGTTCTTGTGGTTTCTTCAACAAAAGTATTAACATTCTAAATATCATGCCATTTTTAATGGGCTAAAGTTGGTTATTTTGTTTTTGTTTACATCATATTTCTTTAAATGTCAAAAAAATGTTAATGTTCAGAAAATAAAATTAACATCTGTGTACCCACTCTCCAGAATTTTAAAATGTTAACAACTAGTATTTTTGCTTCAAATGTTGAAATAAAATAAATAGAACAATACAGATAAAACTAAAGTTTCCTTTTTTTCTCATCTCCCTTCTATTTCTCATCCTCCTTTTCAGAGAAAACATCTATCGTGAATTTTCTGTATGTCCTTCTAGTCCAAGTTTTTGCACTTTTTCTACTTTAAAGTGTGTCTATGAAAAATGAATGTAGTATTGTTTTGGGGTTTAGCATCCATATAAATCTTTTATATTGTGTGTATCTTTTTTATGCTTTTTAGATATTTTCACATTGAAACACATAGATGTAGTTCATTCTTTTCACTATTTTACTGTATTCCTTTGTGTGTAACTATATCACTTTATTTGTTCCTCTACTGATGAACATTTTGGGTGTTTAAAAATGTTTTCACTACTACAAACACTGATGCGATGACCTCATTGATGTGTGTGTGAGACAATGTCTTTAGAGTTTATGGGCAGAAAATCAATTACTGGACAATAGAGTATGTATTGTCAACTTCACTAGATATTGTCAAATTGTTTTACAAAGGGGTTGTATCAGTACACACTGTCAGCAGCAGCGATCTCAAGAGTTCTCTCTGCCTCTGCCTCCTCTGCCTCTCTGTCCCTGATGGCTTCTGTTGACTTGGGACTTGTACTCTTTTGGGCTCTTACTATACTGCCTTCTCTCCTGCTTCATCTTAGCTTAATGCCACTGCTTCGGAAAAACCAGACTGATTGAGTTAACCTGTGCTTCTTAAAAACTCTTACCACGATTGAAATTCATAAATCATTGTATGCTTATTTAGTATTTGTCTTCCCATTAGACCTGAAGCTATATGAAAGCATGAGCCTTTCTGCCTTATTTATTTCACTACTCTCAGCACCTGCCATGGTACTCAATAAATAGTTATTAAAGAAATGAATGCATTCAAATCCCCCCAAGAAAGACTCCATCTTGTCCAGGCATCAGTCAATATGAAATGCCTCAACAGGGCAAAGTACCTTGTTAGATTAAGTGCAGGAGTTTGAGAGTCAAGGAGACTTGGGTTTGAGTCATGGCTCAACAGCTAATTAAATGTATATGACATTGGGAGAGTTATTAAAACTTTCTAAATCACAGCTTCAGTCTTTATAAAAAGGGAGCTAATAATATTACTTGCTTCACAGGGTTGTTATGAGAATTCAATGACATAGAAAATATAAAGCACTTCACGTGGTACCAAACACACTACACACCAAAAAAAGAATGTTAGCTGTAAAGATATGAATAGACAATTTATAGAGAAAAAACCCTAAAGATTAATAAGCATGTGGATAGATGCTGAAATTAATTAATGATCAAAGAAATGTAAATTATGCCTAACAGATTGCAATATTAGGATAATGCCAAGTGTTGATGGGAAGGGGTGCTGTCAGAGTCTTTGTGCCTGGCTCGAGGGTTCCTGAGTGGTGCAGCCATTCTGAAGAGCAGTCGGGGCATATGTAGGCAAATTGCAATCAAGCAAACTCTATGTCCAGCACTTGTGGAATATATCCAAGACAGATTCTTACAGATTCATAAGAATAAGACCAGCTGGGACCTGGGACTTAGGACCTTATACTGATGTGTTTGCACCTGGACAAACATCTCCCTGAGCAACAGAATACAAAGGAACTCTAAGGGACTAAAAATAACTGCATGCCTGTGTAATTGGGGCAAATTATGAACAACAAGATACAAAAAGACTAAAACCCACTGCCATTTCTAAGGTGCAGGGAGCAAAAGAAGGGTAGTATACATGATCTCTGCACACTACACCTCCAAGGGGGCAGGGCAGACCATGTAAGCCACCTCTCCACCTGACCCACTGATCCTCCTTTACCCTCCCCACCCTCCTTGGGGAGTAAGCAAGGGCACCTATTTCTTGTTCTTGCTCCCTTGTGCTGCAACACGCGTCCCATTAAAGCCTTGCCTGAATTTCTCATCTGGCCTCTTATCAATGTCTATTGATTAAAGACTCCAAGGACCCAGGTCTGTAATCCATGCAACACTATTTGTGGTGAGGGAGTTGAAGGCAATCTAGTGTCCATTTGTCCATTGCTGGGTGTCTGGGCAGATATGATGGGGTGGGTGCACATCCTGGAGCACCACTAGCACTGAAGAGCAGCAAACTAGATATATTCATGGTTAGATCCTAGTGTTAAGTGAAAAAGAAAAAGAAGTTGATATATTAATGCAATATATGATTCACATGACATAAAGGACAAAAATACTTAATAAACACAACAGTCTGGCTGCCTATGAGGCTGGGAAAGGAATAGGAGTGAGGCATTGGAATTAAAGGAGAAAAAGCTTTAGAAATATTTCATAATAGGGGAGAGCATATATCTCAGTGGTAGAGTGCGTGCTTCCCCAGTACCTCCATTAAATTCAAAAAATATATATATAAGTATATGTATATATATATATATATGTATGTATATGTGTGTGTGTGTATATATATATATATACACACACCTAATTACCCCTCCCAAAAAGAAGAGTTTAGTTTTAAATATATTCACAACAGAGGGGCCCTGCACCAACAATACTATAATGATTCACTGAGGACTGATATTAACTCAACTCTCTATACCAAGGCATAAACAAAAAAATTTAGCAAGGGAAAAGTTTAGCCAGTCAGGACCCAGGGATAAAAGCAGATGACCTATATGGACTATCAATTTCACTTCTGGCATAATACTGCAAAGAGCTCCGAGGAGCTCTCCTCTCACAAACCTAGTGAAAATGATTGGGGAAAAAAAAAAAAAAAAAGTTAAGTTCTCTGGAAATGGTCCTGAGGGCATACAACAGATGAAGAAATATTTACCCAAGAAAATCTACTAAAACTCCAAGAAAAGCCAAAGTCCTAGTATTTGCAGCAAACCCCACTCCCTCCTCCTTGCCCAGGGAGACAGAAACTCCACTCGAGACTGGTGCAGCCAAGAATACAGGGCTCCCTCCCCCAGCTCCCAGTCAGAAGACGAGCTTCTCATGAGAGACTGGTCATCAGTATTTCTCATCCTGCCCCCAGCCACCTGCTGCGGAGGTTAACTTCTACCCACTTGGTTCTTAGTTTAAAGACTAAAAGGAATAAGGAATGTTCGTGCTGCCTCTGTTATCAGGCACTATTCTAGGTGCTGGAGATTAGCAGGAGGGGAGGGGGGCAAAGTGCCTGCTTTTGTGCAGCTTACATTTTCAGTGAGGAGAGACACATGATAAAGAAGTGAATACATAGATAATATACCGCCAGGCAGTGATAAATGCTGTAAAGACAGTACAACAACATAAGGCATAGAGACTGATGGAAAGGATGGGGTGCTGTTTTGGACAGGGCGGTCTGAGAAAGCCTCTCTGACAAGGTGCATTTTGACCAAGTGCACCTAAGTGAAGTGAAGGAGGGAAATGTGACTACCTGGGCGAAGAAGGAGGCAGTGTGACTGGAGCAGAAGTCACACTGGGAGAAGTGAGAGGTGGGCAGAACGGTCACAGGTGAGATCAGAGAGGTGGCCAGGCGAACAGATTAGTTATGATTCCCTGTAGTTGTCCCAGGAAGGGATAAGCAGCTTGGACAAAGGTAGTAGCAAAGGAGGTGGGAAAGTAATTAGTTTCTGGCCTCATTCTTAAAATAGAGTTGACAGGATTTGTTGATGGATTAGATGGGGAATCCACAAAGGGAGTCAAGAATGAAAAAGACAGAGAGAGAGAGAGGATTAAAGAATGACTGCAAGGGTTTGGGGCCTGGGCAGGTAGGTGAATGGAAGCCCATTTGTCAGAATGGTCCTGCCTCAGGGAAGAATTCTCAATGTCAATGTGGACATGACCATCTAAGGCCAGCCTGGCTTCCCCTCCTTACACAAGTCTGCCCCTTTCAGGAACTTGATTTTGACTGTGTTAACTTTGAAATGCTTATTCGTCATCCAATTGGCGATATAGAATAGACAGGTGGATATGTAAGTCTGGAGTTCAGGACCGAGGTCAGACCTACAGATATCAAGTGAAATGAGAAGTGGTCAGTATACTGAGGATAACTAAAGCCACCGTTGCACTGAATGAGTTTAGAAGAGGTCTGCGGCCTGAGTCCAAGGGCACGTGATCACTTCGAGGTCAAAGAAATGGAAGAATCAGCCGAGAGACTGAGAAGGAGCAGTCTGTGAAGCAGGAAGAAATTAAAAGAGACTGGTATCCCCCAAACCAAGTGAAAACAACGTCTGAAGGTAGAAGTGTTAATCCTCTGTGCGGACCTACTGCTGAGATGCCAGGTGACAGGAGAACTGAGAACTGACTCGGATTTGGAAAGGTGAAGGTTGTGACTACCTTGTAAAGAGGATTTTCATGATATTACAGAGATGAAAGCCTGGTGGAATTATGCTCAAGAAAGAACGGGAGGAGAGGAGACTTTAAGAACAGACATCTAGTAGGCAAGGGGTTTTAGTATAAAGCAACAGAGGAAAAAGCTGGAGAATGTATTTTTGAATTTTTTTTAAATATGAGAGAAAGTGAAGCATTTTTTTATGTTATTTGGAGTGATCCTCTAAAATGGGAAATGATGATGATGCAAGAGAGAGGTGATTAACTGCAGGAACAAAACCCTTGAGTAGATGAGAGGCAGGCTTCTACACACAAGTGGAGGAACAGGGGCAGTTGGGTTCACCCACTGTCAAGAAAGAATGACAGAGGATGCACACATGGAAGCAGGTAGGTTGATAGGTTTGCTAGTGGGTGGAAGTGCATCTATTTCTCATCAAAATGAGAAGCAAGGTCATCAGTTGAGAGTAAAGAGTAAGAAGGGCGTGTTGGAGGTTAAGGAGAGAGTGTCTGTTGGTTAAGATTTTATTTTTGTATGAATCGCAGACACTCAAAATCAAAGTGGCTTAAATAAGGTAGATATTTGGAAGTAGGCTGCCCGTGTTGATGTGGGAGCCCTTCTTCATGGAGTTCCTGAGGTTCAGGGTCCTTTCTAGCTTTCCACTCCACCATTCCTGGGACATGGTCCTCATCCTCTCAGTCTGAAATGAAGATCCAGCCATCACATACAAGTTTCAAGCAGCAAAATGAAAAAGAAAGAAGAGGTAAACTGATTGGGTGTCTGCAATCTTTTAAAGAAAGTTTCCACATGAAAATTCCACTGGGCACAATTTGGCCACAGTCCTACACCTTGCTGCAAGGAAAATGGGAAATGTAGTCTTCTGGGCAACCATATACCCAACTAAAGATTTTATTTCTAAGGATGTTATAGATACCGTGGGATGACTATCTGTCAGTCTCATGATGTGAAAAGTTATCTTGGAGAGTGGCATAAAGCACTAGAGAAATCTGGTAAAAATTTTGAGTAACCATATACTACAGCTTCAGTGCAAGTGAGTAGGAAGAGCTGGGGTTTTACCAGGTGAATTTAACAGGAAGAGAGCAAGGGAGATAAGGGTATACACAAGGGAGAGGTTATAGTGATGCGATTTGGGATCCAAGCTGAATAACAAGGAGAGAACAAGAAAAAATGGGAAGAAGTTTTAGAGAGCAAAAAACCAAAGAGAAGCCAATGCATAGAAGTCATAGATGGCATTCAAGTAATTTTGGAGGAGAAGCTCTGAAGTGAATGAGTGGAAGGAGGTTGGCCAGTGATCTGAGAGTGGGAAGGGCAGAGCAGTTACTGGGAATGACAAAGTCTAGGGCCTGAGTCAAGGTGGAGGAAAACTCCTCACTTCGCTGAAAGAGAAGGGTTCAGGGATGTGAAAAGGCTGGGTGCTGTGTGAATCATCGATGTGGATGATGAAGTGGCTAAGAACAAACAGGAACCATGAAGGGAATCATTCCAGTGAGGTGACAGGATGGGGGCTAACAGATAATAGGTGCTTTAAAGGAGTTGGTGATTTAGAGGGAGGTTAGAGGAGAGATGGACTGGAAGCAGCAAGGAAGAAAAGGGGAACCCTTGGTATGTTCCAGACTGTGGGAGGTGGATTGTGGAAGTACCAGCAGCCACCATTTGGAGGAGTCCTGGGAAGCAATGTTGTAGGGCAGAGCCAGGATTCATTGAGCAAGAAGGTGATGGGAGCTTTCAGAGATAAGTTGGAGCATCATTAATGACAACGTGGGCTCTGGAGGTATGCAGAAGGGTCTTGTGGGTCCAAAGAGGTGAGGAATTGAGCAGACTTTGCATTGGAACATTTTTGTGTGGGGCTCTGAATGGAGTGGGAAGGGAGGTAAACAGGGTGGTGGGGCCTGAAGAAATTAGCCCTGAAAGTCTTTAGGGGAAGATGTAGCATCGTTTCTACATGTAGCCTCCTTTGGGGATTTGTCTGGCAGGCAGTGTCTTCACAACAGGGTGGGATGTCTTACCAGGGACCGAGGGAGTTCTAGGGGCTTCCCTTAAATCTTCAGAGGATCGCGTCGCTGCCACGGGTGGGCTGTTCAACTGTAAGCAGGACGAGCTTTGGCAGCATGGAATTCTGGAGGCACTCCTGGTAGAGTTATGGGGTGGGCTCGCAGCAGGCGGGCAGTCAAACCAGGATAATCCTCCTTGGGATCATCTCAAAAGATGCTGAATGAAAACATATTTGACAAAATGCAATACCTGTTCTTGATTTAAGTTCAGAATAGAGGGCCACTGTCTTCTCGTAAAATTAAAGCCAACATCAAGCTTTAAAGTTACAAAAGCATCTTTGTTAAAGTTGGGAATAAGGAAAAGATGCCTACTGTCCCTACAATTAGACAATATTATTGTGGAGACAATGATGTACACACTGGGAAAAGTCATACATTTTGAAAAGTAAGTTGTGAAATAACTATTTTTAAATGTGCATGTAATTCCGGTAAAACTAAGAGAAGCATTTTAAGAGCTATTAACAACTAAATAAGAATTTAGCAAAATGGGCTGGTTAAAAAATTCAGGATATGAAAATAAACAGCTGTCTTTTTAATTTTATTCTATTAACAATAACCAGTTAGAAAACATAATGAAAGAACAACTTCCTTTCCTGGTAACAAAAAAGATAAAATATTCAGGAATAAATATGGCAAGAGATGTGTAGAGTCTAGTAAAGAAAAACTTGAAGCTTTAATGAAGTTCGTTAAACACAAGGTGAAAAAGTAGGAAGATATACTGATCTTTCACAAAATGATTAAACTTTGCAATTACATCAGTCTTCCCCAGTTTAAAGTGTATATTCGTAAGGATCCTAATCAAAACACAAACAGGAATTTTAGAAGGACTTTGACAACATAATGCTAAAGACCGTCTGGAAAAGAAGCCATGAAATATAGCTGGGAAAGATACGAAGTTTATGAACAGAGAATTAGGTATTAGGATACTGTTAGAAACTGAAACATACTATGAAGTGGAAATAATCTAAATAGTTTTGGGCTACATTAGGAATAGAAATATAAAGTCCAGAAATAAACCCCAATAACTATGGGAATTTAGAATATGATGAAGGTGGCATTTCAATTAAGGAGTGGTGGATTATTTAAAAAAAATAGGGTTGAGCCACTGGCTGTAGTCCTTTGGGAGAAAAATCCTAAAGCATCTACCTGCGGTCCACCTGTGTGGACCTCAGGCTACAGACTGCTGGCCTGACCTAGTGTGGTTTAGCTGAAAAAGTGAATAGTAAAAAAGTTGGATTAATTTCTAACCATTCAACACTGGGAGATTTTATATTAACATTTGCATTTCAAACAGGCCCTCAGGAAGTGTTCCCTGAGAAGGTGATGGTTGAGCGGAGGCGCTGGGGAGAAGTGGGAGGCACAGAGAACCTGGGACATGAGCAGACCTGATGGATCCAGGAAGAGAAGGAGGTCGATGGGGCTGGAGCCCCAGAGAGTGAGTGGAAAGTGGAGGTGAGAGCTTTCGGATCTCACAGGCTGATTGGCCAGATCATGAAGGAGCCATGGGCCATGGCATAGAGGTCGGATTTTATTAAGTGCAATGAGAAGATATTGGCAGCCCCTAAGCTGCTGCTGGTGGGATGACAGGCTGTGATTTGTACTTTTGAAACGATCACTTTAAAATGGTTAAAATGGTAAATTTTGTTATGTGAAATTTATCATTTTTAAAATGCTAATTAAAAAAAAAAGACAGCTGTTCTATGAATAAGAGGTTTGAGCTGAATAGTAACTACTTCTTTAAGGGACCTGTCCTCACTGTCCAGTTCACCACCATGACCTCAACCCCACCCTGTCGTTTTATTCATCTACGCAAATTTCCGGGCCCATATAAGCAATCTCCCTGCACATCTGTGCTTGCAACTTTCTTCTTCAACAAAATCAATTCCAGAAGGACAAAAGATTCTAACAGTTACAGGCAGAAGGAAAAACATGAGTGAATGTTTTAATCTGGAAGTCAGAAAGACCTTTTTCTACGTATCTCAGTGATCTAACAACACAAAACATGGCCTGGTACTACTATACACCTTGCAAAGAGGGAACAAAGGAAAAGCTAAAATGTAAGAGAAAAGATGGGAACTCACCTGAGTTTCGATAAAATTAGAAGTACCAAATAGGAGATGTTTATTGAACGATCTATCAGGCATCGTGCTAAGCCCTTTATATCACCTTGTTTATTCTCATAATTGGACACACAGTCCATTTATTTTTTAATAGATAAAGAATCTGGAGCTCAGAGAAGTTAAGTTATTTATCCAAAGTCACACAGCTGGAAAAATGGAAGCATGGGAATTTGATCACAAGCGTTAAGCTGGATAGCTTCTGCTTGCTCACCGGGATCCTCCTCTCTCTTCACCCTGCTTTGTTGCCTGGAGAGTCAGGCTCAGGAACTTCATCACTGTGCCCCTGCCCTTGGCTCCCTACTGACTTTTGCCAGTGGGAGGCTCCCGGCTGATGACTGACTTCGGTGGGGAGAAAGGGCCGGGAGTGAGGTCAGGATATTTATATCCCACCTCCCTCCACACTGGGTTGCCTCGAGGTGGCGAGGTGGCTGCGTGCCTCTGATGGTCCCAGGGCTGGTCTGATCATTTCCTTTTTGCATCTTCTTTCTCAGGCTTCCCTTCCCTTGCTCTTCTTGGCCTAAGGGTGGTAAGTCTCTCTGCTGCCACTGGCCCTGCTCCTCACCACCTCTTGTTGGTTTCCCTAAGGCTACCTATACTTGGGTAGACAATGCCTCTATTGAATTCCCCATCAATTACCTTGTTTTCAGTCTACCCTGTTCCCCGCTGGGGCCCCATTGATCCAACTCTGATTCTAAAGCCTAGGGTGTCACATATGAGCATAGGGGCGGGAATAAGTCAGAGGCTGGTGAGTGGTCTGATGGAGGGAAGTTTGGGGAGGCAAATGGCCCAATGGAGAAAGATATTCTAGAATCGGATAAGGAGAGTGTTAATTGCAAGGTTGAGAAGTTTCAAGATTTTCCTAGTTTTCCAGTGACCGACACCAGCCATTCGTTGGCAAGTGTGGCAGATTCCCAAGGGCCACACTGGTCTGGGTGGGATGAATCAAGCGTGTGTTTTGGAGTGGGGGTTAGAGGGAGGGCATGGCCGGGGTTAGAGAGGATGCAGGTAGAAAAGGTTTCTAGCAACTCCAGTTTGATGGTACATCTTTTCTCTTCTTGTGCGTTTTCCCGGAAACGGTCTCCCCTCCCCACCTCCCCTCCCAGGCCCCAGCAACATTTTCTCACTGGTTGCAGCATTCCAGAAAATCTCAGCTCAAGATTGATGGCTTCATAACCTGCCCGGAGTCCTTGTGCTACTGAGGCCGAGTCATGAATCATCAATGCCACAGCCCCCTACTCCCCCGCCAGAGAGGACCCCAAGGACGCTCCTGAGCGTGGGCGGGCCCTGGAGCTGCTCCTGCGGCGGGACACTGGGGCTGTGGCCGTGAGGAAGGGGGAGGAGGCCCCGCAGGCGGGCAAAACTGCTTTCTGGGACACAGGACCCAGCAGCTCTGAATCAGAGAGCTACGGTAAGGTCTCACCGAAGTGCTCACGTCTGCCTGTCTTTTCGACATATTTCTTTGTATTCGTTTAATAGTTATTGCAGTCACGACACTCATTAGCAACTGAATTTATTGAATCAGGTGCTCATGCCTCATCAGGCTTTAGATACATTTTCTGGTTTGATCTTCTTGTTAAGGTCAGTCTCCTGTCCCATTTTACAGTTGAAGAAACTGAAACACAAGGAGTGGGAAACCAGAGATTCAAACGTGGCCCTGATTCCAAAGCCTGAGCTCTTTCCACTACGCCTTCATGAAACACCAGATTGCAGAGACATCTCTCTCATGTCTCTCCTGCGGTGGCTTCCGTGGGCCCCTCTGTCTCAGGAACGACTTGGTGAGGCTCTGTACGTTTTCTAGGGCGGCTGTAACCTAGTACCACAACCCACTCGGCTTAAACCGCAGAAATTCCTCCTCACCGTTCTGCAGGCTCAAAGTTCAAGATCAAGGTGTCCACAGGGCCCCGCTCCTTGGAAGGCACTGGGGGAGGATCTGTTCTGGGCCTCTCTCCTGGCTTCTGGTGGTCATTCGGCTGCGGCAGCATGACTCCAGCCTTCCTCTGCTGTTCTCTTTGTGTGCAGGTCTCTGTCAAAATTTCTTAGAAGGACTTTTTTTTTTTTTTTTTAAACAAAGACCCTAGTCATATTTGGATTAAGGCCCATCTTAATGAGCTCGTGTTAACCTGGTAATCTGCAAAGACCTTATTCCCAAATAAGGTGCGAGGGGTTAGGACTTCGGCATTCTTCTGCGAGGGCACAATTCAATCCATCAACAGATCCCCTTCCATGTGTCCGGGTCGTCCTGCCCGCCACGCGCCGTGGGCTTCCTGCCAGCTCTCCAGCCTCAAGAACGTCCAAAGGAGGATAGGGAAGTGGGCCTCCTTTTGGAGGCTGGGGGTAGGGAACGAAGGAAAGAGAGGAAAAGCAGCAAATCCATCTGCCCTTTGCTGCCCTTGGAGAGACTTAGTGCCGTGGCCTCGCTCACGTGGCAGCATCTACGTTTTATGAAGTGAGGGTTTGCGGCGGAAGCTCCCCCAAGCCCTCAGATTAGCGATGGCGCCTCACGACGGCAGTGCCCACTGTCCGGCTCACCCAACGCCAGGCAGCCCTCCCGCGGGGGGGCCTCGCAGCGAAGGAGCCCGGCTGCGCGCGCAGGACCCGCACGTCTCCCCGCCTGCGAGCCCCACCCCTCAATATCCCGCAAGACGGGGATCAATCCCCAGGCCCCAGAGAGAAAGCCGATCGGTCCAGGAAGAGAGGGACCCGCGCAGGGATGAGCAGATCAAGGGTGGGAAAAGAATTAACAGCAGCTAATTCAGCCACACTTAATTTAAAGTCTTGCCAATAAGAGGTTTAATCTAGATTGAATGAAGTAGGATCTGCGCGTTTGCCAGTAACAGGCAAACTCTTGATGAATATTTTGTGGTCGCTTCTGATCATCCCGTTTCCTTATTTCCTGCGTATCTGCAGTGCTGCTGGCGGTCATTGCTGACGTGTCAGAGTCTGTAAAAGCTTTTGCGCTTGACAACACTGGATAAGACGGGAAGCTTCGTATTTGAATACAAACGACAGATTCGAGTAGACATCCCGCGGGTTTATCCTTCACTCACTATTCATTCAACAAACACTTCATAAGCATCTATTATGTGCTGGGCCGGTGCGAGGTCACAGTTATGGAGACATTATGTTTTCTTCCCCGCCAGTGCTCTTGGTCGAGAAAACAGACAGAATTGTCAATGAAGAAACCATCACTCAGCGTGGTAAGTACTCCGGCAGACATCTGAGTCATGTGTTTTGGGATACGAAGGAGAGGGACGGTTAATTCAGGGAGGGGGACAAGATGCTGGTTGGCAAAGGAGTCACAGAGGAAGTGATATTTGAGCTACATTTTGAAGGATGAGGAGCGTTTTCCCAGAAGACACGACCTGTTCTTAACCTCTCTTTTGCAACAGAGGGGCAGCAGGGTCAAGTAACATTTCCAGAGATCCAGACAGAGAAGGGCAGAGCCAAACTTGAACCCTAGGTGCCTGACCTCAGAGGCAGCACTCCTATAATAATTCCATTCTAGCTGTTTCCAGTCCCTTTGAGTCAGAGATCTGGGGAAGCTGGAGGCAGAAGCACCCGGGGAAGGCTTCACCCCAGAGCAGCTGCAGTGCTGGATGCCTGGTGGGGGAGCCAAGAGAGACTTCGGGCTCAGGATGGTCGGGGCAGTGGGACCATCCCTGGCAGCCCCTCGCGCATGTGGCGATGATGGTCGGCCGTCCTCCCAGCGCCAGCCCGGCTGCATCTCTTCCTCCAACAACTGAACTGATGAGAAGGAATCTTCGACTTGATTAGTGATTATTGTCTCCGCACAGCCATGGCTGTAAGCCTGCTCATTTGGGGGAGGGGAGGGATGTTTTGAAAAAACACTGGCAGGCATCTTGTTTGTTGCCCTAGGGAAAGGCAGGCCCCTCTCAGCCCCTCCCCACATCTGGTCTTTCTTTGCCTTGCTTTCCAAACTGATGTCAGCCTTGCCTTGGAGAGGCTGGGTGGGCAGGACAGGGCAGAATCCTTCCCTAAACCACAGCTCCGTGCAGACAGGCCCCAGGAGCACATGCACCTGGAATCCCAGTAAACCAGATCCTGTGCCCATCTATGAATCCAGAGTCACAGAAGCCAGGCTTAACCTGAGTGAAGCCTCCAGGCATCAATATACCTGCTCAGGCTGTAGTCAGACCGACCTGGGTTCAACCACTTACTACCCATGGGACCTGGGGAAAGTTGCTTGCCTTCTCTGTGCCTCAGTTTCCTTATCTGTAAAATAAGAATAATAATAGTACCTGTCTTACAAGTTTGTTGGGAGAGACCCAAATGAGACAATGTCAGAGATGCTGTATGTTCAGCATTTTTATTCTTATTGTCATTAAATCCCAGCTTGGCTTCTGAGGATCTATGTGGCTTTGGGTAAACCCCCTCCCACCTCTGGACCTCAGTTCCGTCATTGGTAAGAGAGATGTTAGACTTACCTCATGGGATTTGGGGAAAGAGTAAACAAGACAATGAGTGTGAAATGTCCTACGCAGGCAGGATGTGGAGCAGGACGGGGACTCCATACGCATTAGATGCATCTGACATTGAGTTGCGTTGGACATAGTCATTCAACACAACGGCCCCCTGGACCGAGCTCCTAGAGTGATACGTCCTGCAGAGGTTTTAAGGGAATGGGAGATACTATCCTCAAGCTGGGGAAGTTCAACTGAAGGGCCAGAAATACAGCA
The DNA here is from genome assembly GCF_009834535.1 of Camelus ferus. NCBI lineage: Eukaryota > Metazoa > Chordata > Mammalia > Artiodactyla > Camelidae > Camelus > Camelus ferus. The sequence continues at coordinate 14,478,548 of NC_045728.1, forward strand.
CAAAGGCTCGAGGATCCCTCAAACCCTGCAAATGGGCGAGGCCGTACCTGGGGCTTAAGTGCTGACCAGATGCAGAGGGTGGGGTGTGAGCAGTGCAGGACGGGGCTGACGATGGGCTTGGGGGATGATTAAGAGATGCAGGAAAGGGCACCCTTCCAGTAGATGTGGGAGGAGGGCGTAGACATTTACTGGATGCTGTGAGACTCTCGTCTATCACCTTATCTAATCCCCCAATACGTCTTTGAAGGGGCAGCACCAGCCCAGTGTCATAAATGAAGAACCTGGAGCTCAGAGAGGTTCCTTAACTGCTCAAGTTCACACTGTCAGCAGCCTGGTGCTGGATTGCTCTGCCTCCCAGGCCCGTGTTCTTGCCACTGCATTTCCCACTGGGAGTCCTAATTGACTGAGCTTCTTTATGCCCGCCTTGGATCTGTGGGCCCGAGCTAATTCGAAGGGTCTGGGTTCACATTGGTACCTCCCCGTGTTTGCTTGGATCAGCCTTCTGTTCTAGCGCTCCGCGGTGCCTGGGGCCCGTAGGCGCTCGCTAAATACATCTTGCCTGCACAGGGACAAACATTATATGCCTCTTGCTGGGCCCCTCTGAGTAGTGGGCATTTGTGGCATTTTCAGAGCACAGAGATGCAGTCTCGCATCACCACGTATCTCCCAAGGTTGGGCTGCACCGATCTAGTGCCGCAGAGTCACTCCGCCAGCTGCGGCAGGTGCCAGCTTCCCACCGCCTGGCCCTGTTCTCTTGTCCAGCCATTCCTTTGCCTCTTGCCCTTTGATGCACCCTTTCTCTTCTTCCAACTGTTCCTGCTTCCTTTAGTCTCTACCTTTTCCCTCGCAGCCTCTCTGCTTTGGGCCTGTCCCCGGCAGGCCTGGGCCTGGCCCAGGGTCAAAGGGTGCTTGCTTTGGCTTTGAGGGCTGTAGGTGGTGCGCCCAGGTGCCCTGCAGGCCAAGAAGTACCCGATGGAGATTCCACAGTTCAGCTGTATACCAGCCTTCTGACCCCAGGCAGGTACGTCGACTCTGAGTCTTCTTTTTCACTTTTGTCCCATCTTTTCACAGAAAGATGGTGAGCATCAAACATATCCAAGGCAGACCCTGTGATGTGAGAGACAGGGCACTGCAGTCATGACACCTTGATTCAAGTTCTGACTCTGCTGTATGACTTTGGCCAAGTCACAATCCTTGAGCCTCAGTTTCCCTAACTGCAAAAATAAGTATCTTATAGGGTTGCAATGAGGATTCAGTGTGGCGATCACAGGAAAGTGCCTTCTAAATACTAAAGCTCGGGTCTCAACTGTGGTTTTGTAGACAGAGCCCAAGCTGTCCTCCATCCACAGTGAAAAGGGCTGGCCACTGTCCCAAGGCTGCCTATGATGATGCTCACCCCCCTCCCAACTCCCTCAACAGCCGCCTTCTCTGCCAGCTTGGCCCCCTCACCCTGGGAGTGGCCACCACCACCGAGCAGGCCTTGTGTCCGAAAGTCGAGAGTCTGGCCATGTTGGGTTTGTCCACAGACTCCTGGCAGTCGGGCCGCTGATTTATCTCCCGATGCACTCTTTGCCATCTGTTTTTATATTGCTTTCAGCACAAGATAAGTGGCTCCCATGCAGCGCTGAGCTTCAGAGATTGCAAAGTTCATGAGTTTGCAGAATTTATGATAAGGCAGAGAATTGTCTTAGTGCATCATTCATGTGCGCAAGGTCCAGAACGAAACGCTGCTGCTTCCAGATGTTTCTTTTTTCCCTCTCGTTTCCTCCTCGGGAGGTGGGATGGCCAGTCCGCATGCCCACCGCTCGTGCCTGGACCTTGTCGGTGCTCAGTTCCTCACTAGCTTCTGCAGTGACACAGTCGGGAGCACCGCTCCACAGGAAGGAGGAGGAGGAGGAGGAGGAAGAAAACAGGCAGGAGGGGGCCAGTCACCGAGCCCTGCATCCTCTGAGGGTGATGGGTTGACCCCTGGGGTGTTGGGCAGTCGTTACGTAGGCAGAGTGATTGTGAAAGCCATTGTCCAGTGTTTTATTTCTCTTTAAGTTTTTGTTTTGTAAAATATTTCACCACAGAGAGGGATATGTCTCGTAAATTATAAACATGCAGCGAAAAGACCACAAATGATTGTTCAAAGAGTGTGCTTCTTTACTCCACTCTGAGCTTGATTGTGTCATTCCTTCATCCCTTCGCTGGCCCTTGCATGGCATGGCTAAGTGCCCAGGCTTTGGAGTGAGATGGCTCAGGGTTGGAATCTCCGCCGCCTCACACAGTTGGTTTTACCAGGACAAGTTACTCAATGCACAGAAGCCTCAGATTCTCCAGCTGAAAAACAGAGCGAATAACAGCGTCCACCCCATAGACGACTGAGGATTCAATGAGATAATATACGTAAAGGGCACAGCATCCTCCCTGGAAACAAAGTAGGCACTCACTACATATCTGCTCTTATTAACTATTTCTGTGTCCCGGCCCTGCTGTCAGAGAGTTTTTGGTTGGGGCTCATGGCACAAAGAGTAGGGATATGGCCGAGGGGCCTGTCAGGGGCCTTAGAGTCCACAGATGGGGAGGCCTGCATTTCAGGTGGAGGACTAGGGAAGACTTTGGAGGACACGGCTGGGGGGCTGATTGGTGGGAGTTGGAGCCAGTCAGGTGAAGAGGGTGGGAGAGGACGTCCTAAGAAGAAGAGGTGGCTTGTGCAAATTCTCAGAGGCAGCAGGACATGTGGCTGGTTCTGGAACTATGTGTGGTTGAATATGGCTGGACTGAGGAGGCTCCATGGAGGCTGGGAAAGATTGGATGGAGGAGATCCAGCGTGCACGAGGCCTCATGGGCCAGGCTCAGGATTTTGCATTCCGTCCCTGGTCAGCCCCTGGAGATGTTCACTTATGTGTTTAAATTAAGGTTCTACTGAGTCAGTGCTTCCTATGTGCTGGGTATCGAATGCACTTTATATATATTATTCTCTCACTGATAACTCACAGCAACTCTCTTAAGGTAGATCTTATTGCACCCATTTCACGGAGGATAAAAATTGAGATTAAGCCACTTGATCAAGGCTGCACAATTGCGCAAGAAGTGGTAGAGCTGGGATTTCTATTTGGGTCTTTCTGGCACTAAAACCCTTCACTGATAGTCTCTGCCACCTCCCAGCTGTGTCAGTCTAATTCTTCCAAATGGTAAGCGTCCAAATGTCATTACTCAGGATTAGGTGGGCATGGCCTCTAAGTGAGAGCAAGGTTGGCGAGGCCATGGCCTAGAAGGACTGGAACAGAAATGGCACTGGTTCAGGATGGCCGTGCGTGCTGACTTAGCCAGCCACGGCTCGCTCAGGGGTTGGCGCTGATGGAGACGAGTCCAAGTTAAAGAGGCAGGTGTTTTCAGCATGGGCACAGAGGTGTTTGCAAGCCCTGGCAAACAAGCGAGGGGGCTCTGGGAGCTCCCACCCCCAAGAGCCTACAAGGGCCTCGAGTGAAAGGATGGTTCTGAAACTGACACCTCACACACGCACTTAGCATCTGGGACTTCCTGACCCGTTCATGGGTCATTCCTGTGTTTCTCTTGATGACCCCAGACTTCTGCTCATGCCGTTCCGCACGTCATTATGCCCTTCACTGGTCTTCGTGGCTCAAAGCAGTCTGCTCTTTTTCTAGGCTTTTCCTTTGACAAGGGCTTTTTCCGTTTATCCCAGAAATCCACCCCAGCGCTTGGATGACACCGGACATGCAGACCTTGGCCCCAGGGCTCTTCGATTTGTGCTTACCTCCTTACGTGGCCCCTCACACAGCTCGCTTTTGCTTTACAGATGGAACATGACCAACTTAAGTGACATCGTGTGGGACAAAATAACAAACAAGCCCTGGGCCCCAGAGAGGAAGGTTGTAGGAGGCAAACAATCAGAAGAGGCATTTGTAGACGGACCAGAGGGAGAGTCCACTTCTCAGACGGGAACCCATGTCTGGGTCTGATGGGAGCAGGCACACGGCAGGCCAGCCTGCTCTACCTGACTGCCCAGAAACAGGGACCCAGGCAGGGGTCGAGGACTAGTGCAGAGGCTGAGACCAGGCTCCAAGGGTGAGTTGGCCTCATCATGGGTCTGAACTGCCATCGAAACGACTATTATCAGCACAATGCACCTTTTTGGGACTCTCCTTGGCGCCTGCATTCTAGGTTTGTAGGCACTCAGCAAATCCTCGTGAGAGTTAGGGCCCCAATAATCGTGGCTCATCTGGGCAAAAGCCTTAAGGGTGTGTCTGTGTGATAGAGAAGGGGTCTAGGGAGAGGGTCACACACACGGGGACACAGAGATCTAGGGGAAAGGGGTTGGGCTAACAGTTACTGAGCCTCTGTGCTGGCCCCGCCAGCCTTCTCTCCCTTGATCCTAATGTTAGCACCACCCTCACTGATAAGGGAACTGTGCTCAGTGACGTTAAAAGACTCAGCCAAGGTCACAGGTGGTGTAAGAGGCAGAGTCATGATTTGAACTCAGATCTGTCCGAATCCGAGATTCACACTTATAACCACCAAATGTGGCTTCTGAGTGTCCTGCTAGTCTGAGATGCAACCTCGGCCCCAGTTTCAGCATTAGCTGATATTTTCCAGAAGTATTTACATTTTAATGATGAGCTCTTGAAAAGAAAAAATTCATTATAACTCAAATAGCAAAAGTTTGACTTGCTAATAGGATTTTTCAGAGAGGGATTTTTTTTCTTAGACTTGCTAGATCTGTGTTGTCTGATATGGTAGCTACTAGCCACGTGTAGCTCTTGAATAGCTGAAATGTGGTTAGTCCAAATTAAGATGTGCTCTAGGTATAAAACACAAGCCAGATTTTGAAGACTTACTATAAAGAAATAACATAACATATCTCACTGACAATTTTTATATTGATTACATGTTGAGATAATAAAATTTAGGGTATACTGGGGTTAAATAAAATACCTTATGAAATTAATTTTATGTTTGTTTTGCCTTTATTAGAAAAATTTAAATAACATTTGTGGCCTGCATTGTATTCCTATTGGATACACTGCCCTGCAAGACAAAATTCCTACGTTCTTTATTTTCTTCATTCAAAACATATTTATTAATGGTGACTAATTTTTATTGGGGATTTATTATGCTCCAGGAATCTATAGTTAATATACAATTCTTATATGTACATATGTAATTTATAGGTATTAGTATGCCCATTTTACAGATGGAGAAGGTGAGAGTCAGGTTAATTAAATCCAAGGTCCATCAACCAGTATTAGGTAGCCCAGTGCATGGTTACAGGTGTGGACTCTGGACCAGCTGGCTTGGGTTCCCATCTCACTTGTGCTCCTTACAATACTTAACCTCTCTGTGTCTCAGCTTTCTGTTCTGCACTGGGAGATAAAAAAACAGAACTTATCCAGACTGCTTAGGGGAATTCAGTAATTTCCTACATGGTAAGCACTCTCAACAGTGCCTGACATATATAAAAATAAATGATGATTAGCTATTATTGTCTTCAAGTGACAAGAGCTGGAATCTAAACCAGCTTTGCCCAATACTCTTTCCACTAGACGGCCTAGAGAGCATCCTTCTGTGCTAGGTATACCACTGATGCTATGGGATATGTGATATTAATAAGGAACAGGTTTTGTCCTCAGGGGGCTCAGTCTAGTAGAGAAGATAAGAAATGTATGTAAAAACAACAACACAGGGTAGAAAAATGTGAATGGTGACCCAAAAATGATGACATGAGGATGTAGTGATAGAGTACTGTAAGAGCTCAGATTAGGACACTTTGACTTGTCACTCTGACTTGGAGGCAACCAGAGGAGGCTTCTTGGAAGAGGTGGTACTCGAACAGAACCTCAAAAATGCATATGGTAATGTTAGGCAAAGATGTGGGTTAGGGCATTACAGCTAAAAAGAACAGTAGTAGCAAAAGTACAAATGTGAAGACAGTGAAGGCAGGCTTGGAGAATAGTTAAGAATTGCCTTCTGCTGGAGGATGGGTTTGTGGCAAGGGGTATGAGAGACTGGGCTGGACAGTCAGAGTGGGGCTTGCTTACAGAGGGCCAAGAGTGCCAGGCTAAGGAGTTTGTTTATCAAAGGCTGGTTTTCATGTCTGCTGCATATGGCTGGGCAGATGGTACTCTGAACAAGGGTGCCCAGCCAGGGCGCCAAGCGGAGGCCAACTCCAGCCCTCCCTTCTCTCCATCAAGGCATGCATCCTTCACCAGTAGGAGGACATCTTTTTCTAATTCACACACAGGTGCCTGAGCCCTGCCAGCTTTGTCACCAGTTTGCCCCTTTACCAGACTTGCTGACCACCCCATGGAGTCACCTTCCCCATACTTAGCAGCTGCAGTAGTTAAAAGGCTTCCTCCTGCCCCATCTAGGTACAGACCCATCCCAGGAATAGGCCCTCTCCCGCCCTCTGTAACCAGAAATGACAGCTCTGTCCCCGGCTGCTCAGGATCACTGCCATCCACGTTGGCATTGCTGATGGGACCCAGGATGTCTCTATGTCGTGGCAGGAGGAGCTGCCAGGTCCCCTCGCAGAGGCCCTGCCTCGTGTTTGCTCAGAGTACCCAAAGCTGGTGTCTGCTGTGACCATGACACCAGTCTGGCCCCATGGGGCCAAACAGAAAAATGGAACCTCTGCTGTCATCTCCCGGGGAGCTCAGCTCTCTCAAATTGAGTTACTCACTGCTACTAACTTTGCAGTCATCATTTCCTTCTGCAGCCTATTAAAACTCTATCCCTGACTAATGTAGCTGAACACACTCTCCCACTCTGTTCTTCTGCCAGCAGCATCTGTACAAAAAAAAATAAGCTTTGTCAGGCAGGCTTCTCTTTCCCTCTCACTCCCTCTCCTCTCCTCTCCAAGAGTCGACCCAGTAACTGTCCTCCCCAAATTTTCCAGAAATCTCCCCTTGCCCTTGAGCTGTCCTCAGCCTGTATTCCCGGACTCTGGAGCAGCCTTCTCATCTCTTGTCCTGGCAGGCGGCAAGGTCCTCCCTCAGCTGCCACCTCCACCAGCCCATCTGGGCTCACAATATGCTTTCTATAGAGGCCCTTGTAGCTCTATCTAGCACGGTGCACCCAATTTCCAGCCTTGCCCAACAGTGTTTCTGTGGGAGACAGGAACAAATCAGACAGTTTGTTGACATGTTCAGCACATGTGTTTTGGCACTGGTTCAAGTTGAATATGTTTGGATGTGTGTTAAGTGTGTTTTCAATTTGCAGTGTTGGTTTCATGCCTGTAGGCATCACACACACACACACACACACACTCACACACATGCTGATATTATAAGACCATCTAAACACAGAGCCACAACATTTTAAAGTCAGCAGGCTTCTTTGTATATGCTGTCTCTTCCAACTATTGCCTATTTTCTTTGATTTGCATGGAATTCTGTGTTAGCGAATTCTCGGGGTGTTGGCCACAGACCCAGAGGGAAAAGATAAGATGCATGTCAGGCTTGACCCCGGTTGGATGGGATGGAGGTATTTTGCGAATGTCAGAGAGTAGAGGGCATGAAAATATTGCTTCCATCTGAAGAGTATTTTTCTGTCTTAAAAAAAAAAAAGATAGGTCTCATCTAAAGATAGAGGCTGACTAATATCCACAGCAGGACATAAGAATAAGCAAATTTGTCAACTAGAATCCTGTTTGTGCTTCTGTTGCCCAGGTCAATCATTTCACTAATTAGTTAATTCATTCATTCATTGATTTACTCACTTACTCATTCATTTGACATCCATTTATTTTTTTTAAATAACATTTTTTTCTGATTATAATGGCAATGCATATTCATTGCAGAAATTTGGAAAACCCATTAAAGCACAGAAAGGAAATGAAAATCACCTTTTTTTTCCTCTTAACCCAAAGCTAATGACTGTTTCATATTTTGGTACATTTTCTTTCATAAAGATCTCCAAGACACGCTGGGCCCTCAGGCACCGTTATTTCTTGCTTTTCATCAAGTCAGCACTTGGACAACTCCCTTTAAAGTAAACCCATCTTCACAAAGTAAAGGGAAAATGGAGATTTTGCCAAAGTTTTCAGCGGAAGGTAGAGGAGAAGGATGCAATGCATACTGTGTAGCAATATGTAATTTAGAGAAATCACTAATAGACATTTGAGTTCTCTGCCGTCAGCTGACAGCTCCCTCAGTTTCTTGGCTGTCCTGCCTTGCCACAGAGAGCCTCCCTTGTCCCAGCCCAACCTCAACTCTTCCCATATCTTCACATGTATCTCTTCTCTCCTTACCACAAAGGATCCTCCATCTTTATAAGCCAGAGGGGCTTGCAAGAAACATGTGGGTTTTTTTTTCCTTGCAACAGATTATTTTTTTCTATCTCATTTGGATACATACACGTGTGCATGTATGTGTGTGTGTAAATATATGTGCATACATTTGCATTTGCATTTTATTAAAATGAGATTTTATTGTACCTACTAGTTTTTTTAACTGCTTTTTCTCCCTCACAGTATATTTCATTTTCCCTTACAGTCAAATATTCTTTGAAAATATAGTTTTTTCAGTCATATATTTCATTGTATGATGTACTATAATGTATTTGACTTGTACTCTGTTGTTGGAGATTTTAGTTGTTAATAATTTTTGCTATTACATATAGGACTGGGATAAACATCTTATATATCTACAATTAGCTTCTTGGTGAACATCTCCAATTATTTTCTTAGGGTCAATTTTTTAAAATTGGAATTTCAAGGTCAAATTGATGAACAATTTGACATTTGTGATATACCATGCTAGTATGAAACATTTATTGAGAATTTACTTTTTCCGTAGCTAGTTGATGGAGATTCAAAAATATTTAAGACATGTTCTCTGTTATTAAGAAGCCTGTAGTTGAATATTTGCTTTAACTAAATGGTAGACCCTTGCTTCCCCTGTAAAAATATCTGTTTGAATTTGCACTTAATTATGTGATTAAGAAGTTGCTGGATCTGACCATAAATTTATTTTTTTAATGCCTATGACATACAAAGAAAACATTCTAATTCTTAAAGCCAACCAAAGTCTTCTGTATACAATATTTGCCAGTTTATAAAATATGTAGGCATACAAAATGTTTCTAATTTTGCCCCCAAATCATGTAATTTGAAGAAAAAGATAAATATTTCTTATTTATGGCTTGAAATTTATTTTGATTTGGTCTTAAAGAGGAAGCTGTTGTTTTGTTTGTATAGAAATTACATACTGAAATATTGCAGGAGATCTGACATCCTGGCACTGCAGGATTAGTAGAATTTGAAATTTGTGTCTTTGTGAAGATATTTACTGCTGCCAGATTCCATCACCAGCATCAATTATTGTCTCTAAGTCCATTTCCTATTTAGATCATATATAAGTATTTCTTAGCATTCTTACATTAATGGAAATAATGTGAGCAATGAATTTGAATTATACATGTCCATGGTAGGTCATATTTTTACCACCAAATATTTGCATGGATTTCATACCCTTGACTCAGTGGTGCCCATCTTGGCCATGTGATCTACTTTGGCCACTGAAATGTGACATTAGCTACTTTCAAACATAAGCTTTAACAGCTATCACTTGGTCTGCATCTCTTTCTTCCCTTTGCCTTTGCCCAGACCAACATGATAGGAGCTGTTGCTTCCACCTGGGCCAGGGAATAAAGGTGAACCAAACATCCACATAACATACATGAGAAAGAAATCCCCAGTAGAGAAGCCACTAAGATTTGGGGATCATTTGCAACCACATCATAATGTAGCTTAATATGATTGTCATAGATGCTAAGAAGGAGATGTAGAGAATCTGACATGATCCTTGGTCTGTCCTTGATTCAATTCATTAATTTATATCTGCAGCATGTGGTTTTCCATTCATAATATGAGTACATTGAACTGAAGTAGAATTTTTGGACTATCTTTTTGGAGGGTGAGGAAAGGAAAATGCATTTTAGATACCAGCCGATTAACTGTTTTGTTACAAACACTAAGACTGTATTTTTTTTAATCAATACTCAAAAATTCCAGTTCTTATCTCCTGCATCAGGTGATTACCTGAGTTGACGCCAAGCTAAAATGCAAGAATAAATTTCAATTTCGATTTAATCAACCACACATAAACAATTTAAAATCTACCAAATCCCTATCTTGTGCAGTACCCATCCCATTTATTTGCCAGCTTTATGTGAAGTCTTCCACAAATTCCCCAGGCAGGGCTCGCTGTGCTTCCCTCTGCATTTCCATCACATTTGGACTATGCTTCTTACAGAAGAAATAACTCTGTATTATAATTATGAGTTTATGGTCTACTGAGTGGTTCATCCCTCGAGAGCAAGGACTGTGTCTTATCCAATGTTTCATGAATATTAAAGATTAATTCATTTTTCCAAGCATTCATTTATTCAACAAATATTTATTGAGCAATTACTATATGCCAGGTAATGTTCTCAGCGTTGGGAATCCAGTGGTTAAAAAAATAGTGGTCTCTGCCCTCACGGAGAAGACAGGCAATAAATAAGCAAGAAAAGTCTAGAAAGTGGCTAAATACTATGCAGGAAAGGTAATAAATGATAATGGTGGGTAAGCAGATGCAAACCTACCTAAGAGTGTCAGGAAGGCTGAGACATGAAGGTCAAGCAGGAAAAATTTTGGGAAAATTATCCCAGTCAGAAGAAAAAGGAAGCAGAAAATCTCCAGGATGAGAAAGAGCTTGGCTTGTTCCTTTCGGGAGGAACTTGAAGAAGTCTAGTTATTACAGACAGACCTGAGGAGGAGGAGGAGGAGCATGAAGGGACTTCGGAGAGACAACATGCGCTTACAGGACATGGGGAGGAATTTGGAGTTTAATCTAAGAGAAATGGGAGGCCACTGATAGGTTTTAAGTAGGAGAAGAACATGACCCTGTTGATGTTTTTAAGACTGTTTTCTTGCTCAGGGCATGGATAAGTTTGGAGGGAAGCAAGAATAGAGCGAAAAACCACAAGGGGGCTACTGGCATCATTCATGGAAAAGGGGATGGTAGCTTAGATCACAGGAGTGGCAGTGAATGTGGGGAGAAAAGGATGGATTTGGGATATATTTTAGAACAAGAAATCATAAGAATTGCTACTAGGCTGAATTACGTGGGTGAAGAAGAGGGAGGAATCAAGGTGATATTCACATTTTGGGCTTCAGGAAATGCACAACTGGAGGTGCTATTTACTAACGGGTTCAAACGGAAAAGGAACAGTCATGGTGGAGAGAGGTAAGAATTCTGTTTGGGAGAAATTAAGTTTGAGGGGCCTGTGAGGTAAGTAATCGGAGGAGATGTTGAGCAGGCAGTGGGATATATGAGTCTGTAGCTGACAGGAGAGCTTTGGGCTAAGGTGTAAATCTTGGCGTCATCGGCATATAGATGTTATTTAAAGCCATGGGAATGGATGGGATTACATGGGGAGAAAGGCTCGATAAATGTTTACTGAGTGAGTCCGTGGATGCCAAGAGAGGGCTGGAGGCTGGTGATTCCCCACCTGAATGAAGAGTGGGCTTGGCGGCCGGGATGGGGCCAGGATGCTGAGTACGATTTGGATTTGCGGATTGGAGGCACTTGCTCTCCTCACTCCAGGAGAGGTTTCCGGGAGGCGCTCACAACTCTGTGTGTGTGCTTTAGGGGAGAATTATAACTAAAGAGAAACACATAGGCCTCATCAACCCCTTGGGAGGTTGGACTGTTGGAATGAATAAGATGGCTGGGAGGACCAGGTACAGCGAGAAGAGAGGAGCGTTCCTGATGGAAGCTCGGCATTTACAATGCAGTTTAAGGTGGGTAGAGGGGAAGGGAGCCTTTGAGAAGGAATGGCCAGAGGTGGTGGGAGGAACAGCAATGAGAGCATTGAGTAGACCCAGGGTCAGAAAGAGTCCTTTGTCAAAACTCCAGATGCTACAGAGAATGGGGATAAGGTCACTGGATTGGACCAATTGAAGCTGACTTTTCAGAGAGAAAGATAAATATCGTATGATGTCACTTATACCAAAAATACCAAAGAAACAAATTTCATTTACAAACCAGAAATAGATTCACAGACTTAGAAAACAAACTGTGGTTACCAAAGGGGAAGTGGGTAAGTTTCAGAGCAAGAGTATTCAGGGGAACGGAGGAATCAGGGTGCGGTCCCATGCGAGTTTGTGTGGAGTAGAAGGGGAGAATTTTCTTTGGATGATCAAGGGAGTCTCAAACTGAAGGAGGTCAGAGGTGGCTAGGAGAAGTGTAAACATCTCCGCTGAGCATCTTTGGAAAGATTGGGTTTTCTGTCACAAGTGGGGTTGGGGGTGCAGGCCAATTTCATTTGAATTTCAGAGGACAAGGCTGACTCCACTTGACATCGGTTTATGCATGCTCTGGGCAAGACACAGTCTGCTAAAGACCTTACTAGTTCTCTTATTTGTTTTTCAGAGTGACACGGAAAGGTAAATGTTAGAGTATTCGCTCCTACTTTCAGATAAGCAAAGTGTGACTCAGAGAGGTTAAGTAAATTGTCCAAGGTCACACAGACTGTGTTAGTGAAGGAATGGTTCAAACTCAGATCGCTCTGACTCTGAGGCTCTTTTTACTTCATCAGTGTGACCCTACGTGTGGCCTGGGCTGATGCCAAGAGGGTAGAAAGCCTTCAAACATTAATAGGTTGCAAGACTTAAAACATGAATAGAGTGAACAAAATCTGAGAGAGAGGGAAAGAGGGAGAGAGAGAGGAGCTGTGAGCGGGGAGGATGTGGCTGATGGAGTGAAGTGATTTCCCCATCCCTCTCTACCCCTACCTTCCTTCCATCTGCTTGGGAGATTCTGAGACTGGCACCATGCTGCTGGGCAAAAAATGAGAGCAATTAGAGGCCTCTCCCTCCCCTGTTTAATTTTGGATGCCTAGCCCCTTTATAGGGTAGTTACTTTCTGTTTGGCTGAGCAGATACCAGCAATGTTAATTCTATAATTGGGCTTACACCCTGGGTGCCTGATAAGCATTAGGTGCCAAACAACGTTGCTCCAACTGGAATAGCCTCTCCTTAAAGCTATCAGTGTCCACATGCAGGCCCTTAGGCCTTTACATGCTTCAAATAAGCTTAAACTGCGCACTTAGTGTTTCTCAGCAGGAACCCAGGCTCCCTGAGCACTTCGTTTTTTGCCGAGGATTACTCTAGGTTATGCTCTGGCTTATTTATGCTAAATGATGATTCCCCCGTGCCCGGATGTGAAAACACGGCCTCGATTCATAAATCTGCTGCTTCTCAGTCTCTGCTATGGTTTTTGGGCCCTTGGTGATCATTGCTGTGCTGTTTGCATTGCTTGTGAGTGTCTGGGAAGCCGCAACGCGCGAGCATGCCAGACCAAACACTGGGCTGTGAGTTGGAAAACTGGACCGGTGGTCCAGATATCACTCAAGAGCTAGTCAAGGCGTTGGCTTTCTCTAGTCCTCAGCTTTCTCATGCACATGGTGGGGTCAGGGCTAGATGGGGAGAGCAAACATGCCCCCTCCCCATCCTGAGCACCTGGCAGACATGACTAATTGACCTCCTGCCTCAGAGCCATGCTCATCACAGGACTCTAGGCAGCCATTATTAGTAGATTGGATTTAACATCGTGGGTCATTATTGCTTTTTCCACTCAAGAAGACATACCCACCCTGATGATTGGGGGTCGTTCTCAGCCTTAAGGAAGGGCTGCATCAAACCTGTTTCAGACACAGAGGAATCTGTCCAAATCTTAATTTCATCCTGGATTCTGTCATCTCCTTTAATAGCCTTTACAGCCATTGTATAGCCCTTCCTGTTGGAAGTTTCTTTGGCTTCAATCTTTAAACTCTCCTGTTAAAATGTTAGCCTGTGTCCCCCCCCCCCTTTTTTTTTTCCTTCAATAAGATGGAAAACTATTAGATTTTTAAATTTAAGAGCGCCAACTAATTGCTATGAAGAAGAGCCAACATGTATTGAAGGCTGTGTGCCGGCCACAGTGTTGGGTGCCTTCCATGCCTGAGCTCCACAATATGTGCATTGTCATGGCTGGGTCACCAGTGACCTTGGTGTTGATGCATCTAATGGACTGTATCGTGTACTCCACTCCGCTGGCAAACCCCCACGATGAATCTCCTGTCTTGGCCTCTATACTTGAATTTCCAGGAGTAAATCCCATAACCAGCATCAACCTTAGCTTTGTAACACAGCTACATTTTGGCCAATTATTTTGTCTTTGGGTAACTCTCACTCTCCTCCTCTCCCCACCACTCGTCCTCTTCTCCCTTCTCAGGCATCCTTCCTGTCTTCTTCCTTCACACTCCTATGTTTTCTTATCATTTCTTCATTGTCTCTCAGATGTCCTCACCATTCAGACATATGCTCCTCTTCTCCCATCCATTCTCACTATCAGAGGAAGGATCTTTCTTCTTGTGTGCTGCCCACTCCCCACCATCTCTTGAGTCCATCCTTCTCCATCAACCTGGGACCTCATTCCCTTCTTGTTCTTTCTCTCTCCTCCATCGCCGGCTTCTTTCTACTTGTTCTTCTCTTCAACCTTTAAAGAAACTCAGATTTCTCAAATCTTAAACAACTCTCCCTTGAATCTGGGTCCTTTGCATTTTATTTTTTCCCTATCTAGACACCTTGCTTGGAAGAGTCATCTACTACACCTGTTTACATACCTCTCTTTCACCCTATGCATTGGGACCAGACTTACTTCTCTCCATTTACCTACCCCATGACATCACTGAACTCTTCCATCAAACGTCAGTGAGGGACTGACTGAATACTACTAAACCAAGCAACATTTTCAGTCCCTTTTCTGGACTTTTCTGGATCATTAAGTGTAATCAACATTCTCTCCTTCCTGAAACTCTCTGCTCTTCCCCCTTTTTTTATGGTTCCACTTTTTTTCTGGATTCTTCTGCCCCTTAGATATTTTTCATGGCCAACTTTCCAGCTTCTCTTCCTTGCTAGCCCTTACAATGTTCTCTGGGTCTCCATCTGCCCTCCCTGGGGAATTTCACCACCTCCCATGGTTTTAACTACTAACTTTATGTGAATGATACTCCAGCTTTAATTGCTTAGCTCAGCTTCTGGGTCCTCTATCCACGTGGCTTCATGTCATCTCCACTTGGACACTCCCAGCACCTCAGATCAGCAGGTCTAAAGCGTGAGGAGCACTTCTGTCTCCACATCTCCCCTCCCATTCTGACCCCCTACACCCACTCTGCCTCCAGTGTTTTCTAGATGTTTAATGGCACTTCCACCCACTCTGGCCATGAGTCTGAGAATCTTCCTAGATTCCTTATCAAGTATGCTTCACTTTCAAACAGTCACTGACACAGGGCAAGCTTTTTTTTTTTTCTCAAACATTTCTTAGATTTGACTCTTCCTTCTCACCCTCAGTCCCTAGTTTAGATTTTCATATTCTCTCACCTGGAACTTGCAACTCCCCTAATTTATCATCTTACCTCCAGTATGGCCACCCTCCAGTCCCTTCCCTCTCGTTATTTATTGGCCATTAAAACACAAATCTGATTATGTTCCTTCCTGCTTAAAACCCATCAATGCCTATAATTGCCTATAGGATAAAAACAGTTGCTTCACTGTGGATGGCAGGAGATCACAGAGGCTAAGAATGTGGAGCTGGACCTCGACTCTCTCCCTGGGTTTAAATTCCAACTTCATCCCCTGTGACTTTGGGAAAGTTCCTTAATCCAAGTAGGACTTGGATGTTTTGCAAAATGGGGAGAACTTAGATTTATCGTAAGATCAAATGCAGTAATTCATACAAAACACTTTATTCTTTGCCAGATATTTACATTAGTAGAGCCATTTCTACTACTTCTAATGCTGTGATTACTACGTCTTTGTTCATGCAGTTACTCCTCTAGAATACCACCCCCACCACTTGCCCCCCAACACACCCTCTACCCCCATTTTCCCTCCCTCTCTCTCTCTCACACACACACACACACGTGCGCACAATCAACAAACTCAGAGCTTAGAGCCCCATCAACCCCAGAAGCCTACTTCAAAACTGGAAACTGCTGGAGAAGCTCTTACTATGCATTCTCATCACACCTTGTGCTTCAGTCTATTGATTATTCAGTAATCAATCCATCAGTTTATTTATGTCGCCCATTGAACTGGTGAGTAACCAGAAGGAAGAGGCCGGCACAGTTCCTGGTATAGGGGTGCTTCCTAATAAGTATTGTTAAATAAATGAAGAAGTGGATGCATTGCAAACCCTGTCTATACTCCCTCAACACTGAGCAAGCTCATTCTATTCCCTCCATTCACTCTTGACATAGGGCCCTTCCTCCATCACCGTCCCCTGGGCCTCAGCTCTAGACAACCAACTGCCAATGGCATCTCTTTTGTCAGCTGGAAGATGAAGAGTGGCCAGTGAGATTCCCTGCTTTCTCTGAAATCCTGAGGTCCCCTACAGTAACCCCTTGGTTGTGAGTATGAACAGACCCAAAAGTTTTCCCATGAAGGAGGGGTCCCGTTAACTCTGAGCACAAATTGGATACTGATGGGTTAACTACTATTCCAAAGAAGAGCAGGATCAGGAGTAGAGGACAAAAATATAAATGGCCCTTCGAGATGTTTTCTAATTTGCTACTCATCATTTAAAAATATTAACCTATCTCTGCCACCCCGGCCAATCCTCTTCTCTCTTCATTAAATGTGCAAGGCCAGCATCCAAATCAGAACCGGTCTTTGGTTTTACAAGAAAAGGGGTAGATTCAGAGGCTGAGAGGAGCTAATCGCTTTCGATTAGTTGGTTTCAGACTTCACTGAGTTTTGTTTGGTGGATTATCTGAATCTTTATTAAGGGAGCTGGAATTGGCAGCAGCAACTCCAGGAGCAGGAATGTGTGCGTGAGACTGTGTTTATACAGCGGTCACCCCATGTGCATGTAGATGCGTTCCTGGATGCCCGTGCACGTTGTGGTCCTCTGGGCGGGGGATGTGGCATGGGCCTGTGATGTGTGCTTGTGTGGGAGAGAGAAATGAAGTTTTCCGATGTGCGGGCTCTCCCAGAAGACGAGGGGCAGCTTCTCAGTTTCTTTTCTTCTAGCCCAGCTCCTGTGAGGCTTGCCTGCCTGGAGGTAATTTTATTTTATCTTGGCACTCTTCTGGGATAGACTTAAGTAAACAAGGATCAAGCCACTCAACAACCTTAATTAGGTTACACATAAATAATGGATTGCTGGATTAGCTGAGAACATACAGGAGGAATGTGAAAGCAATGAAACCAACTTTCCTTAAGTGGTCCCTTCCTCCGAGGATCTCCGGTTTCTCCATGCAGATGTTTCTATCAGGTGCCATGGAGGAAACATTCTGGCAGTCCAGTTTTCATTCACTTATTCATTTGTTTGTTTACTCATTCATCCCACAAATTCTTACTGAAACTTCTGAAAACAAGACATGATGCTTGATGGTGTGAGTGAGGTGAAACCAACAGGTGAAACCAGCAAGAACTCTGTCTCAGTTGCTCACTGTTATAAGACGGGCTGAGCACTGTAAGTGAAAACTGACAAAAGGGTTTCCCAGCAGAACATTGTGGCGGATTGTCTTTCCCAAGAATGATCACAGAAAAAATTTCCCATTCCACATGCTTTTCTTAAAATGTGACCTTCACACTCCTCCCATCCAGTGATGGAGTCTATGAACCTGATAGTCTGTCCTAATGTCTGAAATTCTACCATTAGAGATTCATTCCTTGACATGGAAGGTTTTAAACTTTAAGATTTCCCTGTTAAAATGCAGCTACTCCTCAGGAGAGGAAGAACTTGAGTCTTTTTTAAACTACCACCTCTAGGTAAGATGCATTGATAGCTGGGCTGAAAGCAGTGGCCCTTAAAGAATTGGGACAAAAGGTAGGAGCGATTCCATTGAAGAGAAAGAAAGAGATATGTTATGTTCACCAAATTGTGTCAGTGCATCAAAAAGACCTCTGCTTGCATTGTATGTATTCGAGGGTGGCTGCTATGCAACATAATGGGGGTTAATTCCAGGGCTTAGAGCACTGCCTGGGAATTGGAAGCTTCTACTAGAAGGGAAAAAGGGGGTGATGGAGGGTTTGATTCTCTCGTATAATGTCCTCTTTTCCCTGGAAGATGGAGACTTCCCTCTCTCAGGATTCCAGCCCTGAGAAAACATGAAAAGGGGGTTAAAAGAGGTCTCTTGTCTTTATAGAAAATAAGATCTTTTGTAAAATTTCAGAAATTGACAAATACCATATCTCAGCATCAGAGGGCAGAGAAAAACAACCAGGGAAGGGCGTAGAGGGTTGCATTAATAGGAGGATGATTTTCCACTCCAGCTGCTCACTTTATTAGTTTAAAAAATTGCTTTTAGTATCCACATGTTTAGTTAAGAGAAGCCCCACTCAGAATTAGAACTCTTAGAACCAGATGGCTCCTTGGAGCTCAACTGATTTAACGCTCACTCAGAGAGGTGAAGAGAGGCGTCCCAGATCACATGGCAGGTTTGTGGCCCAGACCGACACAAACACCTACCCTTGTTCTCCCAAGTCCCTCTCCTGGGTCCCACTGAGGAGGTGCTGGGCTTACTCTGGTCTCCCTCTGTTGGAGCTGAGACACAGTTAGCTTCCCTTCTTCTCTTGGTGGCTTGAGTGCTATGACAATGATGACCCTTCAACCAGTAATCTGGATGTACTGAACCATCATATGGTCAGGCAGAACCCAGGGGAGCTTGAAGGAGGCTGGAGCTCTGTATTCATTTTTGGCTGTTTTTATGTCATAGACCAAGAATGAAGTATAAGTGAAAACTGACAAAAGGGTTTCCTGGTAGAACATTGTGGCGGATTGTTTTTCCCAAGAATGATCACAAAAAAATTTCCCATTCCACATGCTTTTCTTAAAATGTGACCTTCACACTCCTCCCATCCAGTGGTGGAGTCTATGAACCTGACAGTCTGTCCTAATGTCTGAACTTCTACCATTAGAGATTCATTCCTTGGCACAGAAGGTTTTAAACTTTAGGATTTCCCTGTTAAAATACAGCTACTCTGCCTACCCTCTGTTTCTGGGGATTGGCCAAGAACCATCTGTAGTCACTTTCTTGGGCAGGCAGAGCATGGTCTGGATGCAGTAAGCCTTGAGGTCTCTGGGGGGAGTCCCCATCCCTGGTCCACCACTGCCCAGGATCAAATCTGCTGCTCTGCCTACAAAGGACTCGGTGAGAAGCCTCTCCCTCCCCCACCAGCCTCTGTGATCCTGGGGCCGGGCTGAGTCACATATAATTCTTTTGGTGGTGGCAGTTCGCCCTGGTTCAGCAGCCTGTGTGGTTGTGATCGATCAGTGAGTGTCCCTCTCCTAATGACGCGAGAGCTGTGAGAAGTTGAGCTGTTTACACAAGGTCACTTTATTAACAGGGAAATCACTCTTATGACAAATGAGCGTTCCCGTGCTGCTGTCCTCTCTCCCTCTCTCTCCCTCTCTCTCCCTCTCCCTCTCTCATTCTCTCTCCTTTCTGCTCCAAGAGCTTTGCAGACCCACAGCTTCTGCCTCCTCAGCTGCCCCACACCTTGGGTGCCAGGAGACTCAGCCCTCCCTTGGAGCCCAATCACACAAGGCCAATGTCCCAGGAAATGGGAGGGTGATTATGAACCTCTTCACATAGCTTCCTCCAGTGAGCTTGGCAGCCTCTCCCAGAGAACCATGTCCTTTTTATGGACCAGTAGGCAGAATTTCAGATCAACGATGGTCATTTCTTGAATTTGCACAGCACTTTACAGTTTATAAAAAATTTGCCCATTCTTTCCAGTAGACCGTTTTTTGATGCTTTCTGAGTAAGGGGCCAGAGAAAGGAATTACTGTTTTTATTTCCATTTTAGGGCTGAGAAAACACGAACTCAGATACAGCGTTGAAATTAAAGTCTTGTTGAGTCTTTTAAAATCCAGGGTTTGGAACCGGAAAAGTCTAAGTTTAAATCTTGCAGCCCACTTACTGAAAGTTGCTTTTGGTTTTGTTCTGTTTTGAATAATAGACTTTATTTTTTTAGAGCAGTTTTAGATTTACAGAAAGCTTGAGCCAAAAATAGAGTTCCCACATATCCCTCGATCCCACACACACAGCTTCCCTAATAATGACATCTTGTATTCGTGTGGTACACTTAGTACAGTTGACGAACCTATATTGATACATTAATAACTCAAGTCCACAGTTTACAGGTTCGCCCCTTGTGTTGTACATTCTGTGGGTTTTGACAAATGTATGAAGCCATGTATCCACCACCACAGCATCACACAGAACAGTTTCACTGCCCTAAAAACCACCTATATTCCGTCTGTATATCCTTCCCCCTTCCTCCTTCTCCAGCTCCCGGCAACCCCTGATCATTTTATTGTCTCCAGAGTTTTGCCTTTTCCATAATATCATATAGTAGGAATCATACAGTGGCCTTTTCAGAATGGCTTCTGTCACTCAGTCAAATGCATTTAAGTTTCCTCCTTGTCTTTTCATGGTTTGAGAGCTCATTTCTTTCTTTTTTAATTTAAAAGATTACAAAGCTTTTATTTAACTTTTGAATTTTTCATTTTGCATCTTTTTTAATGGTTAGGGATTTTTTAAGTAGACTTGATTTTTTAGAGCAGTTTTAGCTTCACAGCAAATTGAGCTGAAAGTACAGAGAGTTCTCACACCCCCCACATCCGCACAGCCTTCTCCACTCTCAACCTCCCCCACCAGGGGGTCCATTTGTTATACGTGATGAACCTACATTGAGCATCACTGTCATAGAACCCCATAGTTTACATTGCGGTTCACTCTGGGTGTTGCCCAGTCTACAGCTTTTGACAAATATGTGTTGACCAGTATCCACAATTACAGTATCACACAGAAAAGTTCCAGGGCCCTAAACATCCTATCTGTTCCACCTACTCATCCTTCCCTCTCCCCAAACCCCTGGCCACCACAGATCTTTTCACTGGCTCCATAGTTTTGCATTTTCCAGAATGTCATATAATTGGAATCCTACAGTATGTAGCCTTTTTAGACTGGCTTATTTCACTTAGTGATCTGCATTTGAGGTTTCTCCATGTCTTTTCATGGCTTGATAGCTCATTTCTTTTTAGCATAATAGTCCACTGCCTGGATGTACTGTAGGAGAATTATTTTTCAAGTCTTCATTTTTATCAAGTGTAAGAGGGGACTCATCGGGTTGTTATGTCCTCATGGGTTTGTTGTAGGGATTAAATGAACACATACATAGAGAACAAACAGTGCCTGACCCACAGCACATGCCTTTTATTATTATTATTATCATTATCATCATCATCATCATTATTATTATCACTGTTGTCACTTCTGCTACTAACATTATTACTGAACACTGACTACCAGGGCTGCTGGGTGCAGTTGTGGACTCCTGTTCAGGGCTTGGAGTGAAGAGGATTCACTATATATTGGAGAGAATGAGACGAAGGTTCTGGGCTCGAGCCTTGAGACTCACACCACTTTGTGTAAGCTCAGGCCACTTTAACTCTTGGGGTCTCCACCAGAGAATCTGGAAAAGGAAGGTTCAACCTAGGTGATGCTCCAGTGCCTCTTGAAGAAACTCTGGCAGCACAGTGCGTCTGCCTAATGCTTCTGCCACTGGTGCGTCTGCCTAATGCTTCTGTCACTGGTGAGCCCCAGATCCTGGAGTGTTCCTGGGGTCCGCTTCTGATTTCCCCGGGCAGAGAAGGGCTAGCTTTGTCTCTGGGGCACTGGGTGGGACAAAGGATCAGTCTCAGTATGGTTCTTCTAGGTCAAATGGAGTAACCAGAGATCTGCTGAGCGGAAGGGTGATTGGCAGAGAAAGGCAGGTGTTTACTTTATCTGCTTGACCTGAAGGAGTCCAGAGATTCCAGGGACTCACTAAATGTCTGACCCAAAGGGCTACTGAGAAAAACCACGAGACCAAGGCAACGCGGAGGTCCAGGCAGGCAGGTGTGTTTTCTCGTTATAATTCTCCTGCCTTGCTTTCCCTCAGCACTGCCACAGGAGGACACGAGATGTTTAGGAAAAAGCCTTGTAAACAGAAATGAAGTGAAGGTATTATTTTCTAAATAACTACAATGCCTACCTAACAATCTTAGACAAATTTTGTAACTTCTCAAGCCTCAGTTTCCTCGTCTGTAAAATGAGAAGCACAAGGGTACCAAGTTCATGGGGTTGCAAGGAGAATCAGTGAGATAATCCACTTAAAGAGCTAGGCCAGTTCCTGGTGTGTGTGTGTGTGTGTGTGTGTGTGTGTGTGTGTGTGTGTGTGTATGTGTGTATGCACATATATAGTAAGTGCACAATCAGTTCCCACTGTGGTTTGGTTACGAATTTCACCTCACCTAAAATTCTCTAAAAATCTGTTTGGCCAACTAATGTTACTATCCCCATTTTGTAGATGAGAAGACTGAAGCTTCAGAGATTAAATAACTTGCTCAAGAATCCCCAGCTAGTAGGAGGAAGAGTTGGGATTTGAACACATGCCTTTTGGGGTGGGGGGGGATGCTTTACCCCACCGATCCCCCAGCTGTAAAGTGCGACACACATGTAAGACTGTATTTCTACTGGAAAATCCCCACGCGGCACGTTCCCCACTGAGGCTGATTTAGTCTTCTCATCCTTAGAGGTGAAGTATAGAGAAGTTGTGGTAAAAATGGTAAGAGAAATGGCTCCGAACAAGCTATTTCCGGTTGGAACTCTGCTTTTGTGCCCAGGAGAACAGGCGTGTGTGGGTAACCAAGGGCTCCATCTGTATTGAGGAGGGAAAGTCACGTTGGTTAGGAGAGAGAATGACTTAAGAGGAGCTGCCGAGACACTGGAACGCAACCTAGTGTTGATGTATGATAACCAGGGCACGTTACTGAAAGGCATAAAATAATACAAAAAGTTATTTTTCAGCCAATATGCTGACACAGCACCATTTTGGGTCCCTAACTGAAAATGATATATGAATTATCTCAACCTAAAGTCAGAGGTATAAATTATAGAATATATCTTTCACTGTTTTATTTGGGCTGTAAAGCAACATCTTATTATTTCTCCCTCCTGGGCTTCCTTTAATGAATCGGGATTTGAAAGTGAAATATTTATTATATTGCAGGGGAGAGATTACATCGTGCTTCAGAAAGGAGGGAGGAAGGGATATGGAAATCAAGTGGTATCTTGGAGATTGGTCTCTTTCTTGTTTAGGAGAAATGGCTGAGGCAGGTGTTTTCCCTGAGTTGTGAGATGCTTACTGAAGAGGATCCTTCTGGTGTGATGAACACGGGGGCATGGGTTGCCAAGTCAGGGATCCAGGCCCCCAGCCTGCTCTCACCCTTAAACCCTCCTCATCTGATTGGGAACCTCCAGTGGACAAGAGATGGTTGATTATGATGCTTTCATGGGTGGAGAGGGAGTGTCTTGAGCCCTCTTGTTAAATCTGGCTGGGGTGGAGGAAAGAGAGGGAGGAAGTAAGGGAGGAAATGCCTTCATCCCCATTGGTTATTGGATGTTGGAAATGGCAATTGATTATTCAAACCATAGGGCAGTTACTGAGACTCAGCACTAACTTAATGGTTACATTTCCTCTACTAGCTCCCAAATCAGCCCTGATGGATGATTATGGGAGTTGAGTATGTCATCTAACTGCTCAGGGCCAGGCAACCAGGTTGTCTCACTGTTCAGAGCGAGAGCAATTGTTCCTGGGATGCAAGAGGGTTCGTGGGTCCCCTTCTATAGACAATGGGAAAACCAAGGGGTTAAAAGGTTAGACCCACATTGTAAGACAATGTTACCAAGCAGTGACACCATACTTCTTGTGACTGTGACCATAGCTCAGAGATGAGAATCTATGCAAAGCCTCAGTGTTTCCTCCTCATTCATTCATTCATTCAGTCACAAATTCATTTGTTCCACAGTCATGAGCACTTCTGTGTGCCAGCACTGCGTTAAGCACTGTGGAAAAGAAAGAAGCAATATCCAGCCCCAGTGCTCAATGACCTATGGACTGGTGGGGAAGCCAGACCATGAACAGAAACCAAAAAAGTGCGTCAAGTTATACCATCAGGGTGTATAAGGATACAGTGTCGGCACAAAAAGGAGATGGTTGACTTTTCTCGAAGGGAGAGGATGCAGGGAAGTCTCCATAAATTGATTAATGGACAAATAGGAATCAGGTGGATTCCGTCTTCATCAATTGGGGGAGATGATATTGGAAAGTAAGAGAGGGGCATTCTGGAGTATGTGCAAAGGCAAAGAGCTGTAAACAGGATGGCTGGAACAGAGTGCTGGGCACAGGATGGCCAAGCTCCCAAGGTGGGGAGTTGTTACAGAACTCCATTTTATGGGGACAGACCCTCTATTGCCATGAGGAGCTCTCTTTTCCCACCACACTCATCACTTCATTGTGATTATTCCGATCATTCCATTGTCTCCCATTACTCCAAAATAGAAATTGGCTCCTTGGTCCTCTAGCTTATACAAGCCATAATCCAGGCTGGCGGACATCGAGGTGGACACTCTCCTTTGCAGCTCAAGAGCTATGGTGGGAAGAACACTGCCCACTGCCTCCACCCCCCCCCCACCTTTCTTGCCTCTAACACTCTGACCCAAGCCTCTCACTGCCCATTCTCTGGTGTGGTGGCATTCACTGATCGGTCACTGCATAAGCTGCTTGTGGGGCCAGGTGTTGGGCACCTCTCTCCAGAAGCCAAGAGCCCTAACCATTTTAGCCCAAGTAGCCTGAGGCTGCTTGGCAAGCAGGAGGTGTCTGAAATAGATTTGACTGGCACTCTGAGCCTGAGAGGCTGGAGGGGCTGAACTCCGTTTGTCAGGGCTGTGTTTTTGTATTGAATGCCATTAGCACTGGCAAGGAGCACGTGGTTTGGGAGGCTGCCGCACCAGTGAAATGGCAGTAGCCCCAGCGGGGTCAGTCATGGGGGCCTCCAGCAGGGATCTGCATCTTTCTTGTATTAGCAATCCAGAAGGGACTGGCAGCAACTTGGAGCTCTCCCTTGACAGCCAGCTCCTGGGAGCCGCGAGTTAAGCAAAAGCACCTGCCAATTGTAAAATTCCCTGTGTTTTCTGAACAACCGTGGCGGTGGCGGCAGTAGCCCCGATGAGGAGGCCATGGCATTTCTTCCTGACAGGGATGGCATAACCCAATGATTGCATGCATCTCAGCTCCTTGTCATGGCGGTGCGTACAGATCATTCATAGACACAGAGATCCATGGGACTTAGACAAAACCCAGTCCAACTCTTCATTCTTTGGACGCAGATACCATGACATGAAGAAGGTTAGAGTGGCCAAGTTCAGACGTAACTCCAGGTTTTCTGATCTCCCCTCCTCTGTCCTTTCCCTGCATCTTTGAATGTTGGTGAGTAGAGTGGGGAAGGGGAGGGCAGGGCAATGGGGAGAAATTAATTGAAACAGACAAACAAAATAGTGACAGATTCATGGTGCATCTAATATCTGGTGGTCAGTTTATAAACTGTTTGCAAACAAATTTGCCCTCTAACTTTTGCTAAGTTTTCAAGAGAAGATTCCTAGTCAATTATTGTATTTATCACTGTTTTACTTGGAGTGAAGTACATTTTCCCCCCTGCCTCAGCACATACGAATTACATACGAATTTATATTGCAGTTGGTGAGATTTGGGAAAATAAACATCCAGGTGCTGAAACTCACCACCAAGGGTAGCAGAGGTTGGATCGGCCTTAGCTGGGGCTGAGTTTGGCAGAGCCTGTCTGGAAGCCAGTGGTGGAGTAAGGTAATGACAACTAGAGCTCTCTTTCAGTCCTGGGATGAGATCCTGTCAGACATCTGCTGACACCCACCCAGAGCTGGTTTAGGTGAGCGTGTACAGGAGCAGTGAGTTTCCAAAATTAATGGGTCTTGGGGAAAGCAGAGTTGAAGAAGGTCCTCAATATTTACAAGGAAACACATACCATGAATGGCAAAGGAAGAGAATGTCTTCAGATGTGGGTAGGTGGGGTGTGTGTGTGTGTGTCTGTGTGTGTGTTTGTGTGTGTTGTGTGTGTGTGTTGGAAGACGCTGCAAAGTGGCAGAGCAGAAAGGAAGGTAGTCTTTCCTTCACACTCTCTCCTCCCCAATCCCGCCAACCTCCCTCCAATTTCAATCCCTTATAAAATGCAATCAGGGACTCCCTTTCCTGTCATGAGCTTAGATTTATGGCTCTGTGATCACAAAATTGAATTTTTAGAAACAAACACTCCAGAACTTTTACATACAAAAGAATGTGTTTCTGCTTCCCTTAATTATCTTGAGAGACTCTGCTCACCCTCTAGCCAATAAGGAGGGCTGCCATTGCTTCTGCCATCCCATGGAACTCTTCTGGGGATCTTCAGTGACGTCATGTGAGTCTTCATTAGGTATAAATCTTGATTCGTAATTTTGGGATTCAGTCAAGGTCATGCAGAGGCAAGTCTGAATTCAAGGAGAGAGATTTGCCAGGGCTAGGGCTGGTTTTGATCACACACCAACTGCAGCTGCATGGTAATGAGACTGTCTCCCTTCTTGTCTTTGTTTTCTGTGATGGGAACATGCTTGACAATACCCTCCCCCCAGGTTGTATAATTCACAGCCACTGTTTAACTCTGATTAATAGCCACCACCACCAAGACACAACCTTTGTAATATTAACTTTTGGTCTGAGTAGACTGACACACCCTCCTCTCCATCATCTTCAACCTGTTAGTGTAGAAAGAGCCCTAAGAGGTCTTCAAAAACTTGAACTTGCATATGATCCAGCAATCCCACTCCTGGGCATATATCTAGAGAAAACTCCAATTCAAAAAGGTACATGCACCCCAGTGTTCATAGAGGCACTGTTTACAATAGCCAAGACCTAAGTGTCCATACACAGATGAATGGATAAAGAAGATATAGTATGAATGTATAATGGAGTACTACTCAGCCATAAAGAAGAATGAAATAATGCCATGTGCAGCAACATGGATGGATCTAGAGATTATCATACTAAGTGAAGTAAGACAGACAAAGACAAATATCATATGATATCACTTGGCTCTGATGTCCACAATGTCCAGGCTGCCTTGGTTACTGCTGAACTGCCAGGGCCTAGTGCACGGTAAGTATTTGATGACTGAGCCATGACCAGAATGTGGAGATATTCTCCAAGGCTTCACCCAGCACTTTGTAATACTGTGGACCACCAAATAAAACACAGGACAGCTAGTCGAATTTGAACTTCATATCAAAGAGGAATCAATTGTCAGTGGGACAAGTATATCCCAGCCAATGCCTGAGAGATACTTACACTAAAAAATTATTTATTTGCTGTCATTGCTGAATCTGGTGACCCTAAGCCCAGGAAGGAGCAGGAACAGATGCAGACCTGGAGGAGACAGGATGGCAGGTGTACACAATAAGGTTAGTTACCACATCTATCACCCACACAGTTACAATTTGTGTGTGTGTGGTGAAAACCTCTAAGATCTACTCTCTTAGCACCTTTCAAATATACAATAAAATGTAGTTAACTATAGTCACCATGCTGTACACATCCCCAGAAAACTCGTATTTTTTATAAAGCAAAATGTTTAGCCTCCTAAAAAGAAGAAGGAGGAGCTGTTGTTTTTAACTCTGAGCCCCACGCTCGCAGGTGGTGGAGCTGCTGGCCTGCTGGTTCTTAATTCTCCTGGCTGGATTCTTCAGGAGAGGGTCCTTCCTTCTCTCTCACTGGCCAATTTCTCAACTCCTCTTCTACACAACCCAGTGTCTACTCCTGAGGTCCCCTTGCCCGGTCCCAGTCTGCCCAGCTGCCATAGCTCCAGCTTGCAACTGAGGAAGAGGCAACTTTATCAGGGTCCCCAGTGGCAATCAGGGGTGTCCTGGCCTGACTGCATCCTCAACATCTCCAAATACAGTATCAGGTCTCAAGAAGCAGTGGGTCCCCACTGAGTCTGATTTATGACTTTGCACCTGTTGCCTGGCAATGAGATGTAAGTCTGCCAGAACGCAGAGTAGGAGCCTCAGGGAGCTGTCTCATTGTTCCTGCCATTCTTCACTTGGGGACGGGAATCCAGAGTCCCGGAGTATTCCATCTGTGGAGATACCAGAGCCTGGCCCAGCCCTACTCAAGGGGATTTTTCTTCATCCACCATTGTCCCCATAGCTGGTCAAGATGGCTTCCTGCCCGCCCCTCACAGGCTCCCATCACAAACCTCCATAAGCACAATTATTCTCAACATCTCAGCATGCTCCGGTCACCGCAGTCCCACCACATGCTGGATTATGCCTGCCCCCTGAGTGCATACACACACACACACACACGCACATGCACACACACACACATACACACTCTCTCTCTCTGTCTCACTCACACTCCCATCCCCGTTCTCAATATCAAGACTCTAAATCTTCTTTTAAAATGAAATCTATTATCCACTCAAATAATCATCTCACCAGCCCCTGCCCCCCCCAGATGATTAGCATCTGTGAGCATTATTTAAAGTGCTGCCTGGTTCCCATTTGGAAAAGCTGTTTTCTCCCCTCTCTTTCTTGCTGAATCCCCAGTGTAGGCTCGATGCAGGGAGGGGCTCGGGCACAGCGAGAGAGGTCGGCTCTCATTAATACAGGATCCCATTTATTTAAAAATAGCAATATTATGCCACTTTCAAATAGCTGGAGTGAGCTAAACCATTAAAGGATTGTGCATCGCTGACTCTGGACCTATTGTGAAGGCTTCATATTTCACAGAGCGGTCGACATACAGCACATAACCCGTGGAGCAGCGCTATTGGTTTGGCTGTTCTGAAGCGAGGAGTAAAGAAATAATTGAAGAGAACGTTTTATGACCCAACACAGAGGAAGGAAGAGAGCTGGAGCTTGTAGGATGTTGTGAGGGCCTCCGGAAGCTCGGGGTGGGGACTGAGGCACAGACGAGGTGGTTACGTAGTGAAGCATCGGCAGGCATTGGGGGCTGAAACGGTGGATGGATGGAAAGTCCACTTCCTGGCTCGCCTTCACAATGTTGTCATTTTCCGGAATCAATGTTCCGAACGTGGTTGGTGGACTGGACTTTTGTGCACTTCCACTCAGAACCCAGAAAATGGCCAAAGTATGTGATGCTTGGAATAAAGGCATATTTGGAAGTTGGGGAGATGAGTTGGAGGCAGTGGGGCAATTGCTAAGGAACCACGGGCATTAGCTTTGGAATTAAGACAGATTTCAGTTCTGATCTTGATTCCACCTCTCACCGTGTGACCTAGAGTAAATTCTTAGCATCTAGAATCTCAGTTCTCTAATCTGCACAATGGGAATGGTATAAGCCACATTCGGAGGCTGTGATGAGAGCTGAGCATACGATAATCCTCAGTCAATCCTGGCTTCTTCATTTTCATATCTCTAGTCCCCCTCATTACTTCTTTCCTTCTCCTCTTTCCCTCCCTCCTTCAGGCACACAGCACTCTTTTTTCCAATACTATGTCCTCCCCCGCGCCTTGGACACAGCCCAGGCTGTGGTCTCTCACAGGTGCACCTTGCCCCATGGAAATGACCTCAAGTTATCCACCTTCCCACCTGTCCCAGCCATCGTCCTCAGTCTCTTCTTGCAGTCTGGACCCTCCCAAGATTGCTTTGTTCACACATGCTCTTCCCAAAGAGGCTGGGCTGGTGACTCTCAGAAGAGACTTGTGCTTCAAAGACCCAATGGTTTGAAGTGTACATCTTGAGATTCTGGAAGAGCCTAGCTAGATGCAAGCTCTAACACTCCCAAATTTTTCATGGCTTTTTCCCAAGGCTTTGAGTCCCATTGGGTGTGGCTCAGGCCTGGGCATCTTCCCCCCCACAGCAGGCTGGTTAAACTCTCCCGAATGAGGGAGTGAATGTAGCACCTGTGTGGATGGACTTCTGCAACCATTTAACTGAGCCTGGTCCTCCCCACTGCGTCTTATACAGCTCAGATTTACAAGAGGGGAAGAGATGAGCCTCTCTGTTCAAGCTCGCCACCCGTGAAGTCAGCCTGCTGTAGCCTGAAGAGTGGATATTTTAAGAAGCATGAGAGACAAAATGGAGACAAAGTCCCCCGCCGGCCCACCTCCCTCCTCTCCCACAGCCTGCACCCTGCTTTCTGTTTTATTTTCAGATTCTCTTTCCTCCACTGACCGGGTCCAGTGCCTGTGGGTAACCACCTTCCTCTTCCTTATTCTGTAGTTGTTTCTTAAAACAAAATTAAAAAAAAAATGTTTTTCTAAATCAAAGGTAGCACAAGAGGCACCTTGTGTTTTGTTGGTCTCTTGAAAAAAATATCCTTTGATTCCCTCCTCCTTTAACCAATGGGGGCCTCTTGCCCTTTGCCATAGGTTCTGAGCATGAGAAGCTTGGTTGTAGCTCCACAGACATTTAATTAGATTGTGTGGGGGGTGGTGTTTGGGGTGGAGGGTGGGGGCTGGAGGGGCGGGAGAGCGAGCTTTTTTCCTCCTGCAGCTACAGAGCAAAAGCTGCCCATGGAGCTGAGAATGCAGATCATGGAGTTCCTGGTGGGGACAGCGGACAGTGAAGAAATGCCAGGTTTTCTGCCTATGGGGGAGGGGGTGCTGAGAGTGAAGGTGGGGAGGGGGCCCAGCTAGGCTCCTCTCTCTTCCCCAAATCCTGCTGAGTGGAATGCTATCTCCCTCAGGAAGAGCTTTTCAAATCTGATGGGGTCTTCCAGAAATGAAATCATGCTTCATGGAATTGAGATGACCTTGAGATGTCATCCAATGCAGCCCCTGGTATGGCCAGGGGTGTAGGTCTGGGGCTGGTCCTGACATCAATGCTTGAGGTTGAAAAGCAGCAGAATCCTAGTTCTTACAGGGTAGATTTAATTTAGGTATTTTCTTTATTAGTGGGTATACTTGATTCAAAATATTCCCTTAACCCCTTTTCCTCCATTTATCTTTCTCCTTCCCTTCCTCCCTCTTTCTTCCCTTCTTTCATTTTCTTTCTTTCTTTCTCTCTTTCTTTCTTTCTTTTGTTCTTTATGTCTGTCTGTCTGACTTTAAATTCCCCTTCAAAAAATGTAAAATAGCCACCTTAAGATGGAGAACGCAAGTAGGGGAGCATATTCAAAGGCATTGTAGGGTCACCATTTCTCTTCTTGTTTCTCTTGCCTTAAGCCCTGCTTCAGAGAATAAGCAGACCTAGAAATGAGGTGTAGCTCATTCATGAATTGCTTGTGTATTACTTGGGAACACATTTTCCCATCAAAAATGATTGATGACTCGGTTCCCATGGTGGCCCACAGATGCCCATTTAATCTAATGGTGGCCTTGAAATATGAGTCTCTCAAATTTCCTGAACGTTCTATAAGCAAAGAGTCCTCAGCAGCCTAAATGTAGCCCCCAAACTGATTTTTGTTGAGCCTCTAGGAGCTCTGAGCCCCTGAATCAGCCTCACTCCCTCTGAGGTGGTGCTGGGGGTGGTAGGGCAATTGCTAAGGAACAATTCGCATTAGCTTTGAAATTGGGACAGACTTTGGTTCCGGTCTTGATTCCAGAAGCTCCAGAGGAGGAGTGGGTTAGTGCGGAAGAGGGGTGGCATTAGCTGCTCACCCTTACTCAGATGGCAGGGTGACCCCGTGGAAAGTGCGCCAGGCTGGGTGTTGGCTGAACCACTTCTCACTTTTACATTATTGAGTGAGTCTTTTAGTGTCTCTGACCCTCATTTTCCTTAAAGGGAATCCAGCCAAACATGAGGAAACACACATAAAGAGACATAAAGCCTATCTAGAAATAAACATAAGTCTATAAATATATTCAGATGAGCGCAGGAGTGCCGATAGCATGTGATTAGGACTCATGGGTGGTGGCCTGGAAAGACCATAAGGAGGGAAAGGGGAAATAACATGTACTGAGCACTTACCATGAATCATGCACCATCCTGAGTGGTTTGCACAGACAGAGCAAGTGGGCAAATATATGATTTAAATATGTCATACCCGCATTCTTCTGAGGGAAGAAATTGTCTTTCTTTAGAAAAATACCTTCGATGAGCCACTTCGTGTGTGGATGGTGAGGTACTGAGGCTGTCTTTTGGGAAGAGCCACAGACACAAAGAGGATGCCAAGCTGTTCTGCATAAGAAATGACCGTATTTCTGGTCCAAAATGGCAGACGAAGGCACATACATTAACCTCCTCATTATTTTTAAAAAGAAGTTAAGAGGAATTTGAGCAATGGAGGTGAGGAGCAGGAGAGATTTGAGAGAAGATGAGGAGAGAAAGGATACAGGTGACATGGTGGCAAGCTGGAGCCCACGGAGAAGTCCAAAGGTGAGACGTGTTGCACTGAGTGGCACAAGGGCTTTCAAGGCTACAAAACCCATACTCAACTTTAGGTTGTTTTCATTGTTGGGATATAAACCCTTGTCATTACCACGAATCTTCTAAGCATCTGCTATAAACACAACAGGTTTATATGTTTAACTGGGAGGGAAACAAGAGACAGGGACTGGGTACCAAGGACAGCACACTGGTAATTGGAAAGAATGACAGTGAGATGGGAGTGAGACAGAGTAGAAGCAAGAATTCAGAGACTTGGAAGGTCATGAGGATTAAAGCTCTCTGACATTCACAGAATCTTGGGAAGACATCCGATTCTCATGGAATGTGAGACAGGAAGCTTGTCAATTTTATTTAAACTCAGAGGACAGAGTGACCTTAGCTGACATCCGGAGTATTTAAGTTATCTTATTTAATCCTCAAAGCAACTTTATGAGTTACTTATTCATTAATACAACAAACATTTATTAAATAATTACATATAGTACTGTTCAGTAAGTCTTTATCACTATTCTCAAGGCCCTTAAGGTCTAATGAGGGAGCTATTACAACATAATGTGATAAATAGAGGTACTCATCCCATGAAAACATGGAAAAAGAGCAGCTAAGCTACCCCGGAGCTGGGAAAGGGTAGGAAGCTCCACGAGAGGGTGACTTGGCTGAATTTTGAAAAATAAGGAGTTTTCTTGACAGATAAAAGGGGAGAGGAGAAGGGTGTTCCAGGAAGGGGTAAGTCTACAGTTAAGTGCTGAGGCAAGAAAACCCGTGACTCATCAGGAACGTCCAGAGGCTGTGGGTCAAGGAGGGCAGGTGACAGATCAGGGGAGGCTGTGTGCTAGGCATGGGGCCCCATCTAAGTCAGCAGTTTGAGTGACCCCAAATCAACCTGTCAACATGCAATCTCCTGCCACTGCACAGAAGAAATTCCGTGCTGCTTAGCGGGAAATATCTGTGAACCAGGTCACCCTCCTGGAACCAGCCCTTGGCCATGGCACTCCAGGACAACCCCTCCTGGGACTCCAGAGCTTCTTTGGGCTTCTCATCTAACACACATGTGGGGGAGAGTGTCAGGATGCAGCTTGAAGGGACAACAGGAAGCAGGACCCATGTGAGTCCCTGTTCATATCCCAAGTCCCAAGAAATTCCCTGGGGACTCACCAGAACTCCACATGTACCCTTTTCTATTCCTCGTCTATAGCAGCAACGCTGGCTCCTTATAATAATCAAGATCAGGGTTGTTGTTGTTGTTGTATTTTTGCTCTGTGATCTACCAGCATAACAGTATAAAATGACTGGGCAGTACTCAGGACTTCAGATTCAGTGGAACCCTTACTGTTCCCTGGCTAGGAACCAGGAACTCCAATGCCACAGAAGCTGGATTTTTAGGGACTCCAAGCACAAATTCTGCAAGGAGGCCACCAGAATGTAAGGACAAGGAGAGGACCACAGTGACTTCTACTCCTCAGTTCCTGAAACTGTATATTCTAGCTATTGAGGGCACATAACTATATATCAGCTCTTTGTTCAGTGCATATACTGTACCCTGTAGAGCAGCACTCCAACCCCACAGGGTGCTGCCCCTAAGCTGGGGCTTTAGATGGGTCTGTAATGGCCACAGCATTGCTGCTTCAAGATCATGTGGAAAACGGTCGTATCATTGGATCCCATAGTAATGAGCCCTTTCTCATGCCTTCTCTGTGGTAAAATGGCTCCCTTGATCCAAGACAAGTGTTATATGGGATCCTGTGTCAGCAAATCTGCAATTTTCCAGCCTCCAGTGAGTGGTGCTGACAGAGGTACCTTCGGTGATAAAGACAAACGGATATCCAGAATAGGTGTCAGTCCCAGAAAGGCCAAATCACTTCCCCTTCCAGGGTAGAAGGGGGTCCAACATAATACACTGCAACAAGTGGTCAATTCATTTCCTGAGTATATGGTACCACGCTGAGATCGCAGCTCCTGGCATTCAGTGGCAGCGGCAGCTGGATCAGCCTGGGTGAGAAGGAGCTCATGCAATTGGACCCATGCAGAGCCTCTGTCCCTGAGGCATTGGAGAGGCCCCAGGACAGAAGCCAAAGATGTGCAGAGAACGATGTCAGCATGAGATGAGTTAAAGGCTGCACAGAGCTGCCTACTGCTGCCAGAGTTGAAATCCCAAGTGAGGGGAGGGCATATGATACAGAAGCATCAGATCCCATGGACTTCTTTATGATAAGGAATAAAAAATATCTCACTTTTGAAAATTAGGGAAAAAATGGCCATGTGAACATGTTGCTAGATGCTGGAAAGGCTTTTGGGAGTGAGGGGTGTTGGGACGGATGCTGGGATGAGCACAGGGGGCAGCTGGTGCAGGGCTCCCCATCCTGGCTTATCAATCATCAGGGATCCCATCTGGAAAAGCCTTCAGAAGCTGTGGGAACCTGGCGAGATGCCAGTGTTGCTTGTTGCTCTGGGGTTTGCTAATGCTTTCCTGGCTTAGCCTGGAGACTGTCAGAGGTGGGTGGGACTGCAGGAACATTCCGGTCTCATCTCCATGGTACAGATGACGAACTTGAGGCCTGTAATGTGAGAGGGCAGCCCAAGGTCACTCAGGCAATTATTGGCAGAGATGCACTAGAACGCCGTGGCTTAAGGTTCAAGTTGGGGATCTTAAGCAAACGTTTCTTGGTAGATTCCCTTATACCTTTTAATTAGACTATGAGTAGTTTCTCAGGAGAAGTCTGAGCCTTTTCTTTCTTCAGCTAAAGGAGGGGTGTGCAGGGATGCTTACCCAGACTTTGTACTAGCTTAGCGGTCACTTGCCTTCCTTTGTCATTTCTCTACCCTAGTGCCCTAGGGGAATCTTCTAACTGGACTGTGCACTTACTGTGCACCCATTGTTTGCGTTCTTCTTATATAAATTGCTTATGGTGATTTTGGTTTTTGCTTAAGATGATTTTTTGGTTCGTTGCATGCTGTGACATTACAAAAATCATCTTTTCTTTCCTCCTACCTTCTGCTTTCCGTTTTAAAATCCTAGACGTTAAGCTACCAGCCATCTATTGAAGATAGATTGCTGCATCTACCCAGCTGCCCATCTACCATCCACCCATCCACCCATCTATCATGCCATTGTCTATCTATCTCAGTCACTTCTGTTAAACATTTGTAAAAGAAAGAGTGTGCTTTAAGGGGAAGGACCCCTCCATTACCGGGAACAGGCAAATGTTGTCTAATGAGGATGTTCTGCTCAGAGGTGGGTTCTGTTCCCTGGCTGTTGAAACAAGGCAAGATGCAAGGAATGAGACCACTCTGGGACCATCACTTTTCTTGCAGACAGGGCAACTCCCTGCCTCCCTCTGGGAGACTTCTTTGTCCCAGCCCCCAGTCATGTGCTGACTATAACCTAGCAGAGTCCAACATGTTGTCATTCTAATTTTGGCTAGTCCAAGCTGATGGAGCAGGAGCCAAGGGACTCTAGAGATAAAGGACACCAGGAGAGAAGAACCAAAGTTGTTTTTTATTTCATTTTTTTTTATATGGAGCAAAAACCTTTGAGTGTTATGGTAAAAATAGCCTGCAACTGTCTGTTCCTTCTACAGACACTTCTGACCTGATCCCAAGTTTGAGTACCCCATATAGGTTCTCATTGCATCCTGCACTTCTCCTTTGTAATTATTGTGATTCTGGTAATTACCTGTTCAAGGTCAGTATGGTTTGAGCCTCACACAGTAGGTGCTCAATATGTACTATGTTGGCTGACTGGCTGTTTGCTTGAATGAATGAATAAACTCCATTCAAGGGCTAGATGTTAGCCAATGACCCTCCCTCTCTTCCTCCCTCCCCGTCTTCACTCTCTCAGAAATTGTGAAGAAGCCATCTTTGGGAAGGAAGCTCCAGGGAGGCAGAACTCAGCCAGCACCAGCAGCCTGTCCTCTTCCCAGTTCCCCTCCCCTCCAGGGCTCACTCTCACTCTCGTTCCTCCTCCCTTCCCTGCCCCCCCTTTTCCCTACCTCTTCCTCCAGAGGCCCCAGACTCAAACTGCTGGGAAGTCTCTTCAAACACGATTGAAATTGCTTTAAATATTAGAGGATTAGGGGAAGACAAACAGACCTGGGGAAGGTCTGTGTTTGGAGGATTAGGACCAGATCTCCTCTGCTGTCCAGGCATTAGCAGAGGCCATGCTGCCTGCGTCCAGCTCTGTCCTCTGGAGTCCAGGCAGCTCAGGGCCAGGCCTCCAGGGCAACCCACATCATCAGGCTGATCTCTCCGCAGTGTTCTATGTCGGGAACTGTTAGATTAAGCCCTGGTCATGCAGCCTCTCTGTCACTTCTCACCCGTAGTCCTGCCTTCCAGGCATCCACCACCAACTAAGATAGCCTGAAATAAACCCTATTTTCCCACTACTGCTTTTAAATTAAGCCAGCAGCACCAACTGTTCATGCATGGACTGGGGACTCTGCTCTGAACTAGGATTGGTAACAGAGGGAGGAGAAGCTCTGTGGCAGGGCAGTAAAAGATAGGACACAATTTAAGACAGGAGTATGGGGTACATGAGTCCATGTCTGTTTAGTTAAATAAGCATTCAAGTGTATCATGACTTAACTTACATCATAGCTGAAGCCCTCTACTGGTTATAATTGAATATTTCCCAAAGTAGATTTTATTTCTTGGAATCTTAAGAGTTTCCATAGACCACAGAGGCAGACCTCCCCTGGAGCATCCCTGATGGATTCTTACCCACTCTTTTCTGGAACCTCCAGGGTGACAGGGAACAAGATGTCCCATTTCATGGCTGTCCGTCCGGCCTGAAATGTTAGAAGATCTTCTCTATATTGAAAATGTGCTTTCTCACAGAAGCACATGCACTGGCTTCCATTCTTCTCCTAAAACTAAATATACACACAGAAATCTCAAGTGGGAATTTGAAGTGGGTACAAAAGAACTTTTTAAACAAGACACAAAAGGAATTAATCATAATGAAAAGGTTGATACATTTCACAATATTAAAATTACAAATATGTTCATCCAAAGACTCCATTAAGATGTAGAATGCAAGTCACGTGCTGGGGTAAGATAGTGGTGCACATGCATCTGACAGAGGACTCTAATTCATCATGTACCAGGAATCCCTCCAAACAATGAGAAGCAAGAAAGACAACTCGATGAAAAAATGGGCAGAAGATTGGACCTGTCCTACCAAACATGTGAAAAGGTGCTCACCTTATTAATAACCAAATATATGCAAATGAAAACCACATTGAAGTGTCACTGCATACTCATGGTATTGGCCCGAAATCGGAAGGTGGGACAGTAGAGAGTATGCAAAACGATGGGGTGCAAAATTGGTCGGTGCTAGTGGGATAGAAAGGAACAACCAGTTTGAAAAACAGTGTTTAGTGTCATCTGATGAAGTCAAAGGAATGCAAACTCTAGGACCCAGAAACTCCACCCTAGGTACTTACCCCATGGATGCACATGTGTACGAGGAAACACAAATGAAGCTGTTCAGAGCAGCATTGTTAGCTTAATCACCCCAGACTGGAAACAGCCCAAATATTCACTAAGATTAGGTTGCGTTATTAAGTTATGGCATACAAGAGAACGCCATACACTAACAAAAGGAGCCAATCAGAAGTACAAGCAGCTATCTGGATGAATCTTAACAAGAAAAACCACAATGTTGGCCAAAGGAAGTTAGTACACTGCACATCTCCATTTACATAAAGAGCAAAAATCAGGCAAAAATCAACTATATTGTTTGGGCTACCTACTTAGGTGATAGTCTATGAACAAAGTTAAAAAAAAAAAAAGAATTGCCCTAGAAGACAGACACGTGAGGATTGTGGTGACGTCTAAGGCCGGGTTCAGGGTGTGACTGGGAAGAGGCCAGCAGGGGAGGGAGTTGGGGGAAGGGCTGGCATTGTTATGTATCTCAGCCAGCGTGTCATTACAGATTTTTTTTAAAAAATAAACTGTGTATCTATTGTTCATACTTTTCTGCATGTGTATTACATTTCACAATTAAAAAATAGTTTAAAAAATCATTTTAATCTTGACAGCTATCATGTTTCACTTAAACTTTGTCCTTCCCAAGCCAAACATCATTAGTTCCTTCAATAAACAGGATTTCCAAAGCTTTTGCTGCCCTGGAGGCCCTTTCTTCCTTTTTTCCTTCCTTTCTTCCTTCTTTCCTTCCTTCCTCCCTCCGTTCCTTCCTCCCTATCACCCATCTACCTATTATCCATGTATTTAAACAATGACTGCTACTCTCACCAGGGGCGACAGAAAATCAAAGACAGCAGGGGAGCGGAAAACCCCTATAGGAGGAAGTTCAAGTCCCTTTGTGCTTTGTAAGGTTCAAATGAGGACAGATGCCATCAGTAAAATAAATAAACCATCAAATAATAAACAAACCATTAAACACACAAAACATGAGCATGAGAACAGAAGTGTCTGCACATTCATAATTTCGTAATTCCTTATCCTTGATGATAATTAGTCCATTGACAGACATTAGTTGGTGTAAGTTGCAAACAGGTGCCAACACAGGCAAAATGGAACCGCAGAGATTCAGGCTGCGGAAAGAAGCTGTCTGAGGCTGGAGGGAGACTGCCACCGCATCGTCTCATGAGACGTGGCCACTGTCCTCCTCAGGGGCTTCTGCTTTGCAGCCTTGGGGGGATGAGATTGAGCTCCCGACCTCTCCTTGCTGAGAGGTCTGCCTGGGTGGCGGGGCAGACCTCCGGTCTCAACACAAGAAGCGTTTCCTGAGACTTCCCAGCCAGGCTTTACTTACGAAAGATCAATCATAGCTTCTTCCTTCTACCCAGATACCCCAGGGAAGGGATAAAGCTTGGGGGAATGAAGTATTGCTTGGTCACTTACAGATGCTAAAGTCCGCCGGATCACCTGGGGAGTGAGAGGAATGCAGACCATACAGATGACGGCCCCTGGGAGTGGAGCTGAAATACGGTTCTCCCATCCCCCACTGTCTCCTGGGCACTGGAGACAGAGACACCTGTGTCTAGTCAATCAAAACATCTGTCTACGTGAAGCTTCGCTCCAGGTCTTTACCATTATTACAACATCAGACTGTCCTGTTTTTGCGGCGATGTGTGTAGCCCTCCTGGGGCCAAGGTTTACCAGGAAGTGCCTGCGGTCTGATCAGGGAAAACCTCTATCTGGTCTGCTCTCCTGGGGCTGGGGGTTGGTTGGGGGGGGTGGGTAGGCGCTAAACCCTTTGACACTGGCTGCGGGCCCGCTGAGGCACTGCCTTCAGAATCACGCTGACCAAAGTGCAAATGGATCTAGGCAGGTCGGGAATTTAATTCTGCTTTGCAATGAAACATACAGAGCTTGTTGATGCGTATTTTGAGTTGAGAAGATGCATCTCAAGTGGGAAAAATAAGGTGTCTCCTGGGATTACAGCGTCGTCTTAAAACATCTTATAAGACAGCATAATCAGTACAGGCATGGAGATTCAAACCCAGGCCCACGCCACCCTGTCTGGCAGCCTCCTTCTCCAGACGGTGCCCCATCCCCAGCCCTGCCCTTCCTCCTCCTCCTCTGTCCTCTTCCTAAAAACACTGTTGGAGACAGGCACGTATCAACATGGGAGGTCTTGGGAGATAGGTCGGTTGTTTGGAGGGTGATGTGGGGTAGCGTAGGGGTCTATTTATACCACTGGGGGCTGGAAGTCTGTGCTACATGACAAGGCTGAGCCCTACAAGCCAGGGACTCAGGAATCACGGTTAAAGGCTGTCTTCACTTGTTCAATTCACTTGTAGATGACTTACTGTGGGTCAGGAGTCATACCTGAATTCCGCAGACTATTCATTTTGCTGTCTTCTGATAAACTCACCTACCTCTTTCATTTCTTTCACTGAGAGTCAGCAGGGGAAGGTGTTTTGCCTTAGATGACTCAACTGGTCCTTAGCCAAAGAGGGCTTGAAACCAGATCTCTTGACTCTGGGTTTGATATCCTTTCCATCACACTTGGGTTGAGCAGGCATCTTTGTGTACCCTTGGGCATGCACAATTATGAAATTTCAAGCATTTTTTAGAATCGGACATGCAAACTGGTAGAACGACTTGCTCAAGGTCACACTGCCAGGTAGGGCACAGGGAAGACGACAGCCTTAATCTAAGGGCTTTCAGGTCAACCCCATTTCCATTCAGCCTGTGATGCTCCTGGGCTGGAATTTTCCTTTTGTTCCCTTTCTCATTGTCTCCTTTTTCAATTTTGCCTTAGCCTTCTCTTCTCACACAGAAGGTTCCAGGTCACACGATGGAAATAACCACCCATCCAGGAGAAGGACACTCTCATCTCCCTGTCCACCCACCCAGGGCTCCTGGCATCATGGCCAAGACAAATGTCTGCTTTGGAGATGGGATCTGGAGATGAGGAATAATAATGAATTGAGAGCTGAACAGGACTGAGCATTGCACACACCTCCCCATCTGCTCTGGTACAGGCAAGGATTTGCTTGAGATTAGGTCTCTGTTTCTGATCTGACAACAGATGCCCGAGCCATAAATAACTGTGTTTTTCCCTTGAACTTTCGCTGCCATCTCCCGATGTCTTGTGTCACATTGCATTCTGGGGAGAGGTGCAGTGGAGCGTGCCACCCCCTCCTCCTCCTCGCTCCGTCCCTCTGCTCTGAGCATCGCCACCCCAGTGGGTCCTCCAGTGGGTGCTGCAAAGCCAAGGGCTACAGCCATTGAGGGGCGTTCCTGTCGAAGCCGGTGATTAGGGACCCAGGGGTCCCACCCCTCCTTCCACCCACTCAGCTCAGCCTGGCTGCTCTCTGGGAGACAGGAAGCTGTTGTGTTGTCTGCAGGGGTCGCGATCACCTATGTGAGGTGCTGGTGAAGCCACATCTCTGACTCGGCATTTGGCAGAAACAAAAGAGGTAGAAGGGAGATTTTGCAGGCAGCCACACCAGCCCCGGAACCCCCAGGGCAACAGATGCCCTAGTGTGGCATCAAGCCTCCTGTCCCCAAGAAGTGACACTAATATGTAAGGAAGTGTCTCCTCCAGCCCTGCGGGCCATTACTAAGTGGCTCTCTTTTCCATCCTTAGGGGTGTGGTAGGCACCCTCCCTGCCCCCACCCCCCTTCCCTCGCTCTCTTTCTCCAAGTGCATGTGGTTCATTTAGAAATCCAGAGAAGCTATCAGAATGGAACGTTCTATAATCAACAGAGCCCGAAGCTTAGCTCCTTCAGCTTGCCGTAGTGATGGATGAGAAACTGATGGGAGAAGAGCAAGTTCAGGTGCTGGCAAATGTTCAAAACTAGGACCCATTCCGTTTTTTTTTTGCTGCTCCAACTCCACACTGTCTGTCTTCTCCCCCGACCCCCAACCCCGCTCTCTTCTCCTTCCTCTCCCTCCACCTCCTTTTCTCTCATTATCCTCTCAATCTCACCACATCGCTCTCACTTTCTCTCCCAATCTCCCAATCATTAATTGTCACTTTCCCTTCCTTATCAGCCTCTCTGCCATCTCTCTCTGTTCTTCCCTTTTCTGGCTTGGCCTGTTACTCTTTCTCTCTCTCTCTTTCTGTCTGCAGGCACCTACCTCTGCTTTTCTCTCCCTCTCTGTTCCCTTTCACTGCATCCTCATTTCCTCCAACTCCTGAGGTTTCTTACGGGAGATGCTCATGAGTCCACCAAGCCCATGTCAGACCATGTCAGCGCCTGGCTACCTCCCCATCCCGGGGGACAAGGGAGCTCCAGGCAGCGGACACGGTGCATCGCTCTTCCAGCCGCTTGGCTGCAGGCAGTTCCCCAGGCGATGGTCTCAACAGAGGATCCGCGCTCCTTTCTGGGCAGACCCGGCTGAGCTGTCCTCCCATCACTCAACCCAGCCACTGACTGTGCACCTTTTCAAGGTCCTTCCCCCAGTTTTGTCTCTGGCCCCTGGTCTCACTCTCTCTCTGGCTCCTGACCTCGCTCTGGCTGCTCTCCTCCTCCGTGCTTTTTCTCGCTTTCTCTTGGTCCTGTCTCCTGACCCGGGCCCTCTCTCTGTCTCCTTCCTTTCATCTTACTCTCTCATTATTTTTTCTCCTGCTGTCCCTGTCTTCCCCTTATCCACTCGTGCTGCTCAGGCTTCTCTTTCCTGGAGGAACCCCAGACCTTCTCCCTGCTGAGCAACCATCCTCTTCCTACAGAAGAGAGCGCTTTGACTCTCTTCTGGGTCTTGCCGTGGCCCCGAGTCTCTACTTGGGTGTGGTGTCTACCTTCCCTTGTGCAGAGCGACTGGGACCCTCCACCATCTCTGTGGTCCTGAGCAGACAGAGTAGAACGCGGCGTACCGCTTCA
This sequence comes from Camelus ferus, assembly GCF_009834535.1. NCBI lineage: Eukaryota > Metazoa > Chordata > Mammalia > Artiodactyla > Camelidae > Camelus > Camelus ferus. The sequence goes on from NC_045728.1 coordinate 14,521,127, forward strand.
TGACAAGATGTGAAACGCCAGAAACGACACTCTGTATAGGGTGAGGCAAAACGGATGCTTTCCATCTCTGCTCTGTACAGAAAAACGAAGAGTGAAGGATTAGCTGAAGCCATGGGGCTTTGGCTAGGAGATCCACCAGCCCCTGGAGAGCATTGCCCCTGGAGGCTGAGGGGCTGCTCTGAGATGGTTTTGGAAGAGGGTCAGCATATCCTGATGGAGTGGTTTTGGTGCTACTGGGATCTGTGGCAGATGATGGAAAAGGTGACCTTCAGTTCCCTTTGTGTTGTTAGCTCAGGCCCCTTGCTTCTGCCTCAGCCACAAAAACATTCAGACTCTGAATGTGTGACTGCAGATGCCTCATTAGCCCCTGTGAATAGTGATGTAGCCCTGCTACGTGAGCCGTCCTGGGCATGATTCATCATCCCAGTGTGCTGAGCTGACACAGCCCACTCCTGCCTCGATGTCGTTTCCTCCTGAGATGCCTCCCCCTCTCCCTCCCTCCTCCTACCCCAGGGTACCAGCTCCGTCCTCATTCCCATATTCCTTCCCTAAGACCTGGTTGGATGACTTGGAAGTCCTCAGGCACTTTGAGTTTTCTGGCGTAGGTCCCACTTCCTCAAAGCCAATCAAGTGGCCCCATTCCACCTCCTCCTTGGACAGTTCCCACCTCCCTTCTCTGTGTCGCCTCAGCATAATCTGGGCAGCAACTGTGCGGCAGAGCAAGGCAGTGCAGCTGGCCAGCCAAGACCACTCTGTGTTCCCCAGCTTTGAGACAGAGTCTTCAAGGTCTGAAGACCGCCAAAGGGCATCTTATTGAGTGAGACATGCATTTTTAATAAACTATATTTGACTTCCATGATGGGCAAGTTATTAAGTCGTTTGACAGCCAATGGCACGAGGAAATGAAAGAATACCTTGGAAGTAGACATTTCTTGGCAGATAAGGGAGAAATTCAGTGAGCTGGAGGCAATAGAAAAAGAAATGCAAATAAAGATATGATGCTTTTTGCCTATCTGCATAGAGTGGAGAAGCCATTAATATAACAGTGAATAGTGGGATTTTTATCACTACTTGACTTGAATGTCTTGAAAAACTGGCTCAGCCTTGAAAGGATTAGGCTTTGTAGCTCTGGACCAAGCCCCAGTCCTTTGTCTCTGTGCTGAGAAGATGAATTTGTTTTCTGATGTGTTTTCCCTCTGCCTCCCCCTTTCCACATCCTTCTGAAATGAGCTTTGAGTTGCTTTTCCATCACCTCCTGATTTAGAATTAGAAGGATAATGATAAGAAGCAAATGGTTCTTTCTCACCCAGAGGCACACTGCTAAATTGATAGATGCAAATCCAACCAGGTGACCTCCCTGGACGTTGCTCCAGGTGATCCAGTAAACACTCCTTGTTCTTGGGGACCCTCTTGAGAACCACCTTCTCCATGAGCCTTTACTGGCCACCCTGGGTATCCAGTGAGCTTCCTGTGTCTCTAAACCTCTACAGACTGATGCCCATTTGACCCATGTGTTGGGCTCCATCTTTCACTGCCCAGAATTGGTAGTTTTCTTTGCAAGCGCCTACAATTTGTAATTCTTTTTATAAGCTACTCCAGATTTGTGACTTTCTTTTTCTCAACCTCAAGACCTGGGGTAGAACTTGAGATGACCACAGTCCCTTCTCTAATTTGGGAAGGGGAGACTACCACCTTGGGGCATTTAGGAAGACAGATCAGTGAGAACAGCACATAGCCCTTAATAGCAGGGTTTTTAATATCAAATTAGTGCTGGCACGACCTTGAGAAGCCCAAGACTTGTGTCCTGGAAGAAGTGGATATTTGAGATTGTTCTTGGAGTCCTCATTCAGGGGCTTCTTCCTTATGTTGTTTTGCCATCACAGTCCCAGGGATTGTAAAGAAACCAGTTGCCTTAAACCTCCTTCTTTACCCATGATTCTGCGAGGCTCACAGATTTCATCTTGCCTCATCATTTGTGATGATTCCTGAACTCCAAAGCTTTCCATGGAGCACTGTGGAAATGTGCCCCATCTTTCATTAAATCCCCTGAATCCTCAATCTCATGTCTCAGCTGCTCCATCACCTCCTTGCTCTAACTGCACCCAGCTCTTCCCTGAGAGTTTTGTGTCCCCCTGAAATCCATTCAATGGTGGCTCTTCTTCTTCTCATTCATTCTTACCCCCTTGGGGCTGGAGTGTGTGCTCTTCTTGGTATTCAGTGCTGCATCCGGAGTTGTTCTTCCTCCTCCCTAAAATCACCCAACTTTTTGAAGTCATCAGACCATACTTCGTTGACCTACTCAATACTACCTCTTGAATGCCTAATAGGTATTTCCCAAATCAAACTTTGTTTCCCCTGCTCCACCCCAAAATCTGTTTCTCCTCTCAGCCTTCGGGTCTCAGTAAGTGACACCACAATTCACGCAGTTGCTTTGGGTAAAAACTATGCCGTCCTCTTTGACTTCCATCTTTCTCATTCTTACAGGCAACTCTTTAAATATATCTTGTTGACTCTTCCATCAAAACATGTTCTGTGACCACTTGTCACTAACTTCCATACCACCTCTCAAGTCCCAGTCACCACCGTCTCTTGCTCAGTCTACTACACCAGCCTCCTAACCAGTCTCCTCTCTTGCCTTGCTTCCATCTGTTCTGGACAAAGCAGCTAGCAGGACACTATGAAGACATCCATTACAGCACGTTCTGCCACTGCTCACAACTCTCCAAAGGCATCTCTCTGCATTAGCACAAAACCCCCAATCCTCACCCAGTCCAAAAGACCTCAGTGACCTGTCCCAGTGATCTCATTAACAACCACTCTTTCCCTTGCTCAATCCACTGCAACCATACTCTCTTCCTTCCTGTTCATCAGCCACACCGCAAACAGCCCCATTTTCCATCTCTGTTGCCTGGAATACTTTTTGCCAGGCATTCACACACTCTACTCCATTGTTCCATTCTCTTCTCTGCTCTAAGATCGTCTCCTCAGAGAGGTGTCCCTGACCTCACAACCTGCCAAGCATCCTGACTATCCTCTGACTATGCTGTTTTGCTTCATAAGAGCCTGTGACTTCCTGACAATAGAGTAATATCTTTATTTGTTTAATTATTTATTGTCTACCTCTCCCACTGGACTGTAAAGTCCATAAGGGCAAGGACTTATTTTGTTTGTTTTTTTTTTCACTGATGTATTCCTAGTTCCCAGACCAGGCAGATGGTTGGTGTTCAATACATATTTGTTGAGTGAACAAAAGAACCATGGGAAGCACTAGCTGTCGGCCACAAGGGAGGCCGGAGAAATTTTGTGCACAGCTCCTGTTACTAACACCAGGAGAGAGAAAGGGAAAGGAAAGCATCATATGGAGGGCTCAGTTCAAACAACTTCTTTCCAAGCCTAGAGAAGAGATATGATAATTTGAACTCTGAGAAATAAGAGTGCGAACTCCCCCCTGCCACTCAGGGAACCACACTTACTTGGGAAAAGTAAGAAGTGTCTCTTTTCCTCTAGAAATTTCAGTCACTGTCCAGGTCATTTGTCCTACAGATACAAGCCAGGAGAGGCTTCAACCCTCAGGAGAAGGGAAAGCGCTGCATTTTTGTCCCAAATATAACTTCCCCAACAGAAGAACAGTGACTACATGCATATGGTGAAGGGAAGGGGACACAGTAGACCAAGAGACACTTCTCCATTGTACAAACTCCTATTAATTACTAATTTTTCAAGAACTTCCTTAAATACCATTTCCTTTTCCTAGGTGTCTGAGGCAGAATTACACAGTCTTTGTACAAACCTTTGAAAGAGCACTTTCCCTAATGGGTGATCAGTTGTTGTATACAAACCCACTTCCCTTGCTTGGCTGTCTAGGTCATGGCCATGTCTTATTCATCTTGTATACTACACATGTTGGTATTCAATAAACATTGGCTGAATGAGGGGCCCACTCTAACCCATGGAGTTAAAGGAAGGGCCTCTTGTCAATCTTCTTTCTCTCTCTCTCTCTCTGTAGGATTTAAAAGCCTTATAATACATAATTGCCTCTTTTTGACTCACCTAAAGCCTGCATTTTTTTTGCTGCCTGTCTATATAAAGCCCATTTACTCCTGTGGCCCTTAGTTCTGGCTCAACAAACTTTTGCTGCGAAGAACCCCTGTCCTCTTGAATTCCACATCCACCATCTCCACCTTCTGAACACCATCCTGTAACTAAACTAGCTCTCAGTTTGTTGAACTCTGTCTGTCCAAGCTACTCAGCCAACATTTAGGATCCTCTATGATCCTGGACCACTCCAGGTGGCTAGTTGAGGGAGCTAGAGAAAAATCAGGTTGAGACAATAGTTCCTCTTTCTTTATCCATGGAAGTAGGTGCTTATTAACAAGTCCTGCAATTAAACTTATTTAATAAGGTGCATCGATCACAGAGGACTTTGGGACAGAGTTGCTCATTTTCTCTGATCTCCTATTCTTGGTCTCAAGGCAAAAATACTCTACCTAGGTGTCCTTTCTTTGCTTGGATGTGGCTGCAGCAAATGACTGTCAAGGGAGGAGTGGAGGAGAGCTGGTGGCTCTTGGGCATCATGTGAGCACGTGGCTGTGTTTTGGAGCAGCCCCAGGCTGTGACCAGGTTCAGTCTTCCAATATTTTCCATTTCCTCCTACCTCAACTTGAGACCTGACTCTCAGAGCTCATTTCCTCTAAGACTGCTAGCTCAGAATTAAAGCTTACTTCTCAATGACTGGTTCACTTCAGAGACAGGGGCTTACTTGGTTAGTGAACATTAATTTTAATAACACAAGCAGCTAAAGAATTTTCGGTCTGAGGACTATAATTATTGAAGTGCTTACTCTAATTAAAATTTGACTATTGTCTTCCTTTCCTCATCTCCCGATAATTACAAACAAAACTTTGAGAAATCTCCCGTCCACCAGTCTACTTTTCCAACTTCACTTCCTGCTCTGCATACCACCAATTCTGCCTTCCTGCAAAGGACCATGCAAAAAGACCATGCTCCTTCCCAGAGACAAGTCTTTGCAAGTGCAGTTAACCCCTCCCACATTTCCTTTCTTCTTCTTCTTCTACCTTTACTCAGCCTCCCCAGATGGACTGATCTGTGAATGCAGGGTGTGTGTTGCCCCTCTCTCCACTTACAGGAACTAGTATTGTACATTTGCAGAGTTGATGGCTGTGGCTCAGAGTGGATTCCTCCTTACCTCCTGGGTACATTCAATAAAGGGTAAGTAAGCATCTTCTCCATTGACATAAAGTCATATATATTGCTTCCTTCCCCCACCAATTTTCTTTAAAGACCACTGAGCATAGAGCTATAGCTTCGTTCCCTTTAGATCTCCCTTGGCACAGCTCATCCATCACTTTAGTTTAATGCCTCCTCCTGCAATATTCAATGCAATTAGTAACAAGAGTAAGAATGGTTTACTATGTGTAGGCATCGTGCCAAAGCCTGAGATGCCTTATCTCATTTAATCCTCACAACAACCCTGAAAGCACTGCCACTGTCCCCACTTTATATAGGAGAAGGCTGATGCTCAGGGCATTGAGATGCCTTGGCCACCGCATGAGACCATAAGATTTCCAGGGCAGAGACCAGAATACAACTTTTCATCCTCCTTGGTATAGAGGAACATGCAATACATTTTTTAAAGGAATCACCAAACCAATCACTGCTTTGCCGTAGTAGAAAAAGGCAGCAGAGTCTAAAGATCATTAATTCAGGTCCAGGCTTCCAAGTCCTGGGGAAAGAGGAGAGACAGGGTGTGATAAGCAGTGTGCATGTGTGTGCGTGTGTGTGTGCCCACATACATGTGTGCATGCTTGCTTGTGTACGTATATGTATGTGTATACTTGGACCCACATGTGAAGAGCTGGGAAAGCAACTGCAGGAAATCTGATCAAGCCCAGGACCTTATTTCTAAATTCATCCATAGAGCAGTGGTAAATTCTGTGAGGCTGTAAAGGCTGTCACTTAGCAGAGAGGCTGTGAAAATCTGAGGAGCCTGGTAAGTGGCAGGGCTTAGTCTCCCATTTCACAGATGAGGATACTGAAGCTCAGAGAGACTGCAGACTGGTTACAGTGCTGGGAAGCGGCGGACCAGGGCCAGCGTACCTGTTTTCTGAAAGATGTTCCCTGTACGCCCTCCCGTGACCGTGATTGCTTCCTTGGCTGATGGAGTAAGCTGGTAAACCGACTTGGGGATGGCAGGCTGCAGATGGGGCTGAGCTCACCTCATTCTTTCTAGTCCAGTGGGGCTACTACACGTCAATCAGGCAAGGAGAGTTCTAATCCTGAACAGTTAAAGTTCTCTGTTGTGGTTATTTACGGCCAGTTGAACAAATTGGGATTTACTGGGTTTGCAGAAGCCTTGGATCCTGTTTCCTCTGTGTGAGTATTGACATCTGTTTGTGTGGGTTTCTTTTCTGCAGCATCCTCTCCAAGGAGCATGGGGTATATCAACATCCCAAATATACGTGTGTGTGTGTGTGTGTGTGTGTGTGTGTGTGTGTGTAATTGAAAAGTCTGTTCCTCAGTTTTCTCCTCTGTAAAGTGGGGATGATAACATCTGCCCTGATTATTTCATGGCATAGTAATGAGACTCTAATGCAGTAAGTAATATGGACATGGGAAAGACTGCATAAACATAAAATGCTTTTCAAACCATCACTGGGATGAATTAATTGGACTTAGAGTCGTGATTTCACATCTTGGGCTCAAAATTGTCTTTCTATATGACAAAAATAAAAATGAAATTAAAACATGATCTCTGTAAGATTTTACAAACCTTATCACTTGCTTTTTCAGCACGATGGGGTAAAGGAAAGTATGATGCTCCCTGAGGTCCTGAATCAGCCACTTACTAGCTGTGGACAGGAGTGTGTGTAGAGGGCACTGGTGTCGTATGGGTCCATGCAGTCTCCATGTGTCTTGAGTAGGTGAGCAGAGTAGGGAGGGAGATGAGCTGGAACCATTTATCAATAGATTCAAAATTTTGATACCATGTTGCTCCCCTCCCCTCAACACCCCTTGTCCAGTTACTACTAGTAATAAAATAAGTAGAATCATGCTTTCCTCATTCCCAGCATAGCTTGTTTCTCACCACTGATGAAAAGCAGGAAATTCTTCCAGAAGCTGATCTAAGATTGAGCTCTGAGCTCCTTAGCTTACCACCTCCCCACCTCGACGGTGAGCCTCTCGGTTTGAGCACACTGGTCCCAGCCCTGGAGCGGCCCCCACTTCCCAATGTGCTCATGCTTTCAGTCCGTTGCACTCGCTGTCCCGAGTGCTTGGGGGAAAGTGTTAAGTTCTCTCTTCACCATCTCCTCCTTCTCCAAAGGAGCCCTGCTTTCCTCCCCACCTCCCTCCAGCCAGAGGTACCGCATTTATCTCAATGTCATTTCTTCGAGATGTGAGCTGGAACAAATCTGGAGCAGCTGCTTCGTCTCTAAGTGTCCTTTAGGGACCCCCTCGGCAGACACTTTGCGGAGTATAATGATGACATTCTAACGAGCATTAATGTACATGTTGTCATTTTTCTATATTTACTCTTCCCACAGGAGGCATAGCTCTGAGAAGGGAACACCAAAAAACAGGGAGATGGGGATAATGTCTTGTGGGCAAATCTCACTGCCAACCTATTGGCTGAGGAGAGACAAGCTTGGAGGGTGAGGATGAAGGAGGTGGAACGTTCTGAAAGTCAAGAGGATGGCAAATGGGAGCAAGAGTAGGGAGAAGCCTGAAAAAGTGGGAGGCACAGATTTGGGAGGAGGTAAAGATTCTGAAACTGATTTAGGACTCAAGACTGTCTTTCTAGGTCAAGAATGTTATGTCATTTTCTTCAGTTCATGACCCTGACCACTGTGTATTGCATTCATTCATTCATCCATCCACTTGACAGGTGGTGATTGAATTCTTCCTACACGGCAGACACTGTCTGAAGCACCAAGAGTGCAAGGGTGCACAAGAAGGACGAGGTCCTCTCTTAGAGTTCAATTCATTGGTAGCGGATAGCTGAGATATGCAAAAATGTACATCACTTGTACCAATGACCTCTCACAACAGCAGCATGAGGCGAGGGCTATTTTCCTCATTCATAGACTGAAGGGGAAATCTCAGAAAAGTTAAGTAAATTCTCATAGATTTCAGTGTGTGCACAGCCAAGATTTCAACCCTGTTCTGTCCAGTATTCAAGGATCTCTCACCTTCATCATTTGAAGAAACATGGGCAGGGTAAGGTGGAGACTCAGTCCTAGTTCTGTGGTTCCTGAGAGCTCTGGAGGACTCTGGGAATGTCTGTTAGGGACCATCAGCCAAAATGCACTGATCAGCAGAGTGCAAGGGGTCTCCTTTTGAATGCGGCTAGCCTGGGGTAGCCGTCATCTGAGGTTGGAGACACGTGCACAGGAAGTCCCATTGGCTACTCCCAGCCTGACTTCCCTCCAGGTTTTTCCCCTGAGTGGGTTCTGCAAACATCTTATAATGTGTTTTCACTAATTAGTGAATTAATTCATGATTAAATATACACTTATGTATTTCTTTGCTGTTTTCAAAGCTTCCGTATTCATTATCTCCATAATGACTCTAGGAGCTGTTGCCCCCATGGACAGGTCAGGAAAAAGGGGCTCAGAAATGCCAACTTGCTGATAGGTGATCCGTCTGGCAGGAAGCAGCAAAGTCAGAACTCCAGCTCCAGGTCTTCTGATCCAAGTCCCTCTGTTCTTCCCAAATCCTCTCTGCCTCCATGGACCATGAAAGCTGGACAAGGTCGTACAGATCCCCCTCCTCATCTTACTGATGAAGCCCCAAAGTCACCAGCCCAAGGCTGCTAGCTGGTCTACACCAATATTCTTTCCCCAACATGGAGCCACCCCGTACAGAGACTGGATAGGCCTGTGTTAACTGTCGCTCTGGACCCTGTCCCTAACAGCAGATCTGAACAAGCTTGAAACCCTTGAAGATCACCTCGAGACTGAATATAAGCAAATGTGTGAGTGGGCGGGTGTCGATCTCAGGGGAAGAAAGCAAATTCAAAGTAGGGTCTCGGAGAGGTGATAGCCCCAGATCTCTAAGGGAAAGAGAACCTCCCCACGGGCACGCAGAGAAGGGGATTTCCCTAATAATCAAAAAGGAAGACCCCTTACTTCCCCTTAGATGGAGGGTAAGGTCAAACGTTGTCCTCTCCTGCCCATAGATCTTATCTGGTGGGATTGAACCAAATAAATAATGTATCAGAAGTTCCCTCCCCTGTTACATTCGCCCCATCAAGACGGAGAGCAGAGCCCGGCTGTGTGATAAGTGGTAATAAATGGCAGTGCTTGTCGGTGGAAATTTTTCTGGCAAATTTCCGAACCAGATTAAAAAGTAAATTAGATTTCATCTGAAGAGTTATTTTCAAGGGTTTTTTATCCACTGGCGTGTGTATGCAAGATTGCAGCTTTGCCAAGGGGGAGAGAACAAAGCTGGGGGGAAAAAATCATGAAATAAAAAAATAAAAATCAGCCCGCAATTATCTGTCTGAACAAGGTTATCGCTGGGAAGACACCTAATCAGAGATGTCTCAAATTGGCTTAAAATACAATGTGCAATATAAAATGTATTTCTAATGTGACTCTTACGCTCCAATAAAATTGTTACCAGGACCAGACAAGTGCAGGAGACAGGGGTTGTAAAGTGGAACGGACAGAATCAAATCAGTTACTAATCGTCGCTGGATAAAAGACAGCTCTGGGGGAGTAGTGTATTGTTTTGATTTTTTTTTTTTTTCTGTCTTGACCACGTCTCTTAAGTCACGTGTATGTCATATGCCAATGACCTTGCTCTCTTCCTCTGCATCCCCTCTGCTCTCGGCAGGCTCCCCTCCTCGCTCCTTGGACTATCCTAACCCCCTCTTGACTGGTCTTCTAGCTTCTCACCTTGCCCACCCCTTCCAGGCCACCTTCCAGACTGAGCCTCAGACCGACCTCCTATTAAGCAAACTGGCTGTGCCATCCCCCTGCTTCAAAGCCTTTGCAAACATCCCATTGTCTGTAAAATGGAGTCTAAACTCCTCCACCAGCCCCGTAAGAGCTTTTGCTATTTGTATCCACTGGCTTCCCATCCTCACTTTGTACCCCTCCCTCCCTGCACACTATGATTTCAGAAAGGCAGGAAGAGTAACTACACTCTGTTCTGCGTCTCCCTTTACTCTCAACTCCTCAGCAAATCATAAATGAACCAGTGGGCAGAGGGGTGTGGTCTCTCGAGGGATGCCTCCAAGAAAGAGGTAGGAGTGAGGGCAGATTTAAGGAGAATCTTAGCATCTGGAGACTAAGGAATTAGGATGACCGTTCTCCTTCACTGGGCAAGCCACCATGTTCATTTAAAAGGGTATTCTCAAAGAAAGAGAATAAATGCAAAGAGCCAGTCAACTAGGTTTATGCCATAAGCCTACCAAAAACAAAACAAAACAAACAAAAAAATAAAACAGTGTTTTGGGCAATTTCCAGTTTTCGTTAAGAGGCATGACTCTGTACGGATTAGGGGTTCTTCAAGACTTGGGTTTGTTTCTTTCCCTTCTTGTCCACACTCACCCATTGGCCATTTCAGTGCTCAGATGCAGAAGCAAGAGAGATGAAACTCATTATACTTCCAACGAAAGAAAGGTTAGGGTGGATGGTGAAGATTTTGGCTTTAGGCTAAAATGAGCCCTTGTGGATTTAAATTCTCCACTCCCCTCCCCAACAGATCCTATTACCCCTGTTAGAAAAGAAAAAAAAAAAATGTTACTTCTATTTGTCTTCCAAGAAAGATGGGGAACTCTGTAAACTTTTCTAAGTTTCCCTGCCTTCTCGGCACACACATTACTCACTTCTCCCTCCAACTAGAATCTTCTGGCCTGAGTGTGGTTATAGAAAAGATCTTAAGAGCAAGACCTCACCCCCTTGCCCAAAGAGGTGTCCATTTTTCCTTCATCTTAGAAGATGAGAAAAGAAAGAGGAACATTGGGGTCTGCTGGTTTTATGTGTGAAGGTGGAGGCTGGCAAGGGAGAGGGCATCAGAGAGAAGATGCAAGGGGCTAGGTCTGAATCAGGCGAATTCAATCAGCCTTGGAATTAACTGAAGAGCCGCTTGTTCTAGTCCATGACCCGGTAGCCTCCCCTGGGACGCTGAGAGAAGAAAGTGTAGAGAGGCCTCCGGGCTCCTCCTTCCCTAATGATATTTACTCTGACCTCCAGTGGTGTGGATTCACATAATACTTGGACTCCGAGAAGCTAGTCTCTGATTGCTCAGCACGGGGCACGTATGGTGTGGGGAAGCTGTCCCAGCCCTCTTCAGGGGACAGCTTCAAAGCCCTTGCTGGATGACACCTGTCACAACGTACCCATGACACTACCTGGAGGCATGCGTGTCTGCATGGCCAGATCAGAACAACTGCTGTAGCGGCTTGAAGTCAGATGAGAAGGGGGATGGGTGTAGCTCAGTGGTAGAGCACGTGCTTAACAGGAATGAGGTCCAGGTTCAAACCCCAGAACCTCCATTAAAAAAAAAAAAAAGGAAAAAATAATTTTTTTTAAAAAAAGGAAAAAAGAACTTTAAAGAAAAAAGAATTCAGGTGAGAGGAGGTACTTTGGGGGAGCTGGTGGGATTCAACCCAGGGAAGAAAGACTAGCTGAGTCCAGTTAAATCTAAGTGAGGCTGAGTCACCCCACAAAGTCTCCAGCCAATAGCTGTCTAGTGGGGTCCTCCAGATAGAGCTGGCTGGAGCAGGTGGCTACAGGGAGGAAGGAGCAGGACCCTCCTTTATGTTATAAGTGGCGACTGTTTCCACACATCAACCCACAGTGGGATGCGTGGTGAAGAAGCCACCCCCACTCTGCACGGTGACCTCGCATTCACCCCAATTCACGGATGGTCCAGCCGTGGCTCAGTGAGGACCAACCCCGGCGCCTTGTGCGGATGCAGGGATGGGAAGGGGCCGGGCACTGGTTGCTGAGAAATTCCCAGAGATCCTCTGGAATCCATTTTCCTCTGTCTCCTTTCAACCACCGACCCCTCATTCCTTATCTACTCTCTCTTCCCCTTCATCCTCCTCACTTTCCTTTGTTCTTCACCTTTGCGGTTTTCTTTTTTCCCTCCTTCCTTTCCCTTCCCCCTCTGCTCCCCAGGGGCGGGCTCTTCTTCCCTCACCCCTCTCCTCCCCTTCCCTCTTCCTCGTCTTCTCCTTGGTCTCAGTTTTCCTCCTTGTCCCCACCCTTTCACCTCACTCTCTCCTGCATCACCCTCTCTGCCCCGTCACTGCATGGACGTGTGTTAAACGCCACGTGCTCCAGGCTCACAGTCCCCTCCTGTCCTGCTGGGCGCGCTGCTCTCCCCCCGTCCCTGTTCTCCCCGTGTCCCTGCCAGCTGCTTTGTCAGTCGCTTTCTGCTTTGGGTGGAGTGGAGACCCACAGTCTCCCACACAGTGCTGGGGACACAGAGCAGAGTCAGGGTCACACAGCCTCCCCACTGTTAGACTAGCTGCTTATTAAGAACCGATTTTCTGTCTGGAGATCTTCGTCTTTAAAGGTTGCGAGAAACCTTAGAGCTAACCCTCCCACTTACGAGCACCAGCGCCGATACTAACCCCAAATGCTAAGAGCCAGCGTCGCATGGTTTCTTTCAGTTTACTGGCACTGCCTCATCCAGCACTCTGCCAAAGCAATCGACGCTGGCGGAACATCTATCCTGGACCAGATTTTGTGTTAAGCACGTCACATACAAGCTGCCTCGTTTTATACTCACAAGAATCTCATGAGAAAGACATTTATTTCACTTCATACATGAGCAAACGGAGGCTCAAAGAGGTCAAGTCACTAAAGGGAGAGCTTGGTTTTAATCCAAGACTTCTGCCTTCGAGTCCAGGACTCTCCCCACCACACCTACAATAATGGGTATTTTTACTGTCCGCAGTTTACGGATGACAGAAACTACATTCCTAGAGGTAAAAGTCTAAGTCTAACTCTCTCATGATGCAGATAAATAAAGTGGGTCCAAGGGACTTTTTGATGTGAGTTATAAAGCTAACACATTCAAATAATGTCCCTCGAGGACATTATGGTTTTTTTTTTTTTTCCTTTTTTAAAATTAAAATTTTTTCTTTACTGGTTTCATGGTCTTCTGCTTCCCTGACCACCCCACCATCCCAAATCAGCGTCAAGGGGCAGACTGCCCTGAGGGTGAGAGCAGAGGGTCACTGGGGCAGTGCTGTAAGGAAGGGGCCTTTGGGGCCATCTGTCACTGTGACAGCCCCATATGTCTCCCGATCAGAAAACTCTGCTTCCCCCAGAGTAGCTCATTTTTCCTCCCGACGTTGTTGCCCGAGGAGTTGGAGCCCGGCCTCTCTCACGCTGGTGACGACGTGGAGGAACAGCCGCGTGGAGGTGCAGCCCGCAGCCCCCCAAGGCACCTCAGTGCTGGGGGGACGCAGGGCCGGGCCTGGCTGGTCATTGTTCTGAGAGCGGCACTGATCCGCCCCTGTGCAGATGCAGCTGGAGGGGCAGGCTGCCTGTCTGACCGGCTTGTTAGTAACTAGGACTCGCTCCGAAACCTCAGCTCGCGCACTTGGAAGTAAAGATGGCACCTGCACCTGGGAAGAACCAGCACGGAAAGAGTACAGTTCTGGGCTCGGATCTACACTGCTCCGTGTTGGAGGGGATGGACGGCGGACTAGGGCACAGACCCTGTCATCCAGGAGCTTAGAGTTGGCGGGAGAGACAAGGAGGGAAATGTGGGGGGGACTCACTGTATCAAAGATGAAGCACTTTGTTTACATGGCAATTAGGAAGATAAGGGAGTGTTTATTTAAGAAAAAAAAACCCAATGGTTTTGTGACAGTATGGTGTGCATATTGGGAGAACACAGAGGCAGCGTGTTATAGTTAAAAACACAGCTTCTGATGTGAGATCTGGCTCCCGGCCTTGGACAAGCCATGGGACCTCTCTGAACCTCATTTTCCTCATCTGGAGAGTGGAGAGGATGATTGCTGCATCTCAAAGGGCTGCTGGGAGGATGAAACAAGATAAAGCAAACCAAGGACTTAACCCCATGCCTGGCACATTGCAAGACTCAGGGAGTGATGGCACGCCACGATGGATGCTGCGATCAGAGGAATTTCTCCGTGTTCAGCTCTGCCCTCATCCATGTGTCACCTTGGACAAATAACGTTGTACTTTCTCTTAGTCTCCTCTGTAAGAGGGAGTGATTGCATCTCCCTAAGGAGGACATCAAAAGCCTCACGCAAGATAAATGGTGTAAATCACCTGGCACATAGTGGGAGTTCAATAAATGGCCGCTCCCATTACGCGTCAGCAGAGGTACGAGTTGGATTAACCTCAGTCCTGACAGGAAATGAAACCCTGTTAGATCTGAATGTCCTTCTGGAAATTAATTTCTTTTGACTTATTCATGGTTATTACTTTAATCAAAATGAAATGTCTTACTTAAAGGCAAATGATTAGTTCTGCTAATAGCAAGGTAAAAAAAAAGCATCTTAATCTTTGAACTTCCTACTCTTCTTCCTGCCTAAGATACTGGCGGGAGTTACACATTGCTAGAAAGCTGAGCTCTCCCTGAAAAGCCTCCGTTCACCTCCTCCTAAGCAGATCTCCTGCTTGCACCACTCGGAGTCAGGGGCAGAATCTCTGTTCTGCATTGTGACCTTAAAGTGTAAGTCGCTGACAACCCTTCAGTCTTGCCAGAGATATTTGCAAATTTCAAATGGGGCTTTATTATTCCTGTTTCCCTTGGTCTCCCTTAATCCATTCTCCATGCTGCTGTCCAAGGGATATTTTAAAAACACAAGCCTCATGATTTCTCTCCCCGGCTCAGAACTCTTTAATGACTTTCCATTACTCTTAGGATAATGTTCAAACTCCTTATCAAGGTTTGCAAGGTCCTCAGTTATGATGCATGCCTAGCCCTGCAGCTCCACCTTCCCCTACATCTCCCTCAGCCCAACTCCTCTCCCACTCGATGCATTGTTTCTCTTCCTGGAATATCCCAGGATTCTTCCAACATCCAGAGTTTGCACTTACAGTTCTCTCTGACTGGAATGCTCTCCACTTAGTAAACCCCTATTTATTCTTCAAATCTCAACTTTGAAAATGTCCTTCCTTAGGGAGGACTTCCCTGATTCCCTAGATGGGCTGTTTGCTCTTAAGGGCAAGCTATCCCCTCAGCTCTAAGAATATAAAAATGTGTAAATAACATCTCTCTTGAGAAGCGTAACAGACCACATGGTAGACTAAGAATAAGGTGGCTTCTGTGCAGCCCTTTGTGTATCCACGCCCTTGCAACATGTCTTTGCAGCTCTTCCCATCTAAATAGAACATTTTGTTTTGCCTCTTAATTTTGGGCTGGCCCTGTGACTTGCTTTGGCCAATAGGATGCGGCAAAAAGTGACAATGTGTCAGTTTGGGTCCCAAGGCTCAGGAAACTCTGCACATTTCCACTAATTCTCTAGGAGCTCTGCCAAATGGCCAGGTGACCAAGCCCAGGCTAACCTGCCAAAAGGTTACAGACCATGTTGCCCAGTTACCTCTCATGTCCTGGTCAACATCCATCTAACCTCTAGGAGCAGAGCTGCCTCACAGACCAGCATCTGAGAGTAGACACAGGAATGAACCTAGACAAGACCAGAAGAACCATCCAGCTGAGCCCAGTCCAAATCGCCAACTCACGGAATCATGGAATAAATAGGTGCTTGCTATTTTAAGCCAAAGAGTTTTGCAGTAGTATGTTAAACAGAATAAACTGATAGAGGCCTTGTGTAGGATAAAATAAACATGTGCATAAGCAGATAAACAACAATACAAGTTAGTGTGTGTGCTAAGTCTGCCCTGAGTGGACAAATGTGAGAGGGTAGAAGAACAAAAGACCACAGAGGACTGGAATTATTCAGGAGAGATGATTAATTCAGCTACACTTTTATTATTTCCTCAGCAGACTGTAAGCTTCCTGAGACTAAGGGATATATCTTAAAATCGTTTTGTATTTTCTGCAATACCTAGCACAGTGTTATACAACAGAATTCAATTCAAAAATACCTGATGGGTGATTAAAACAAGGAAAGAAATTATGTCTATCTTGTTCACTCTTACAGTCCCAGCTTCTGCACAGTGCCTGGAGTGTAGGAGGCCCTCAGGAAAGAGACAGAGTTCATGAATTTTAAGAAGTCTACATAGAAGGATTATTTACAATAGCTAAGACAAGGAAGCAACCTCAATGTCCATCAACAGATGATTGGATAAAGAAGCTGTGGTGTATATATACAATGGAATACTACTCAGCCATAAAAAGAATGAAATAATGCCATTTGCAGCAACATGGATGGATCTAGAGATTATCATACTCTAGATGATACTAGAGATAGACAAATATCATCTGATATCCCTTATATGCAGAATCTAAAATATGACACAAATGAATTTATTTATGAAACAGGAACAGACCCATAGACATAGAAAAACTTATGGTTACCAAAGGGGAAAGGGGGTAAATTAGGATTTTGGGATTAGCAGATACAAACTACTATATATAAAATAGATAAGCAATAAGGTCCTTCTGCATAGCACAGGAAACTACATTCAATATCCTGTAATTAAGTATAATGGATAGAATATGAAGAAGAACAGATATGTGTATGTAGAACTGATCCACTATGCAGCACACCAGAAACTAACACAACATTGTAAATCAACTCTATTTCAATTTTTTAAAAGCCTATGTATTTGTGAGTGTCTTTCCAGGTAGTCCCAGGCAGTGTTTATAGGTATGAAAGGTGAGGAGAAAAGGTCAGACACTTGGGTGGTGGTAGGACCCACCACCCCACCTCAATCCACCCCGTCATTTGTAACTGCTCCAAAGCATAGTAGGTGGCACATTCGCCCATAGTTCTCTTCTTACTTCTCTGCTTTCAGCATCTCACCAACTTACCCTACTTGTCTTCTTTCCTCCCTTTCAACTCTCTGTTCTTCCTGTCCTCTTGATCCTTTCTGAGTTAGGACCTTTCTGCAGAGTAGTGATCAAGTTCAAGTTTACGGTATTGTGTTGGGGGGGTTGGGGAGATGGGGGTGGCAGATGCAGGGTCTCCGTGGCAAGTTCAGTGTCAAGATAGGTTCTGCTCTCTCAATTCCCTTTTTCCCTTCCTCTCCCTAAAAAAATCAAATGAGGGGAAGCATGAGGATGAAAGGGGAAAAAAAGGTGTATATGTGACTGAATTTGTCTGCATTCTTCTTCCAGACTTGAAATCGCAGGTTTCAGAGAGTGGTCTTCTTGATATGCTGTGTGCACCTGCACCCTTCCAGAGTCTTGATAATCACATCCTTCCTTTGGTGGCATGGAGCCAATCTTTGGGTCAGAATGCAGTGACTTTTGAAGGTAACTGTACGAGTCTACCCTCTAGTCATACATCCTATACATATATCCATAATTTGCATATGTCCTCTTCACCTTGGCCTGTTTCAGCTCTTTTTTTTTCAAGACCACTTCCTCTTGTTCAGAAGTGTCTACCCCTGCTTCTTGAAACCTTCCTTGGTTTGTCTCCCTCTAAAGTTTCTAGGGCTCACTGTACATTACTTATTTGATATTTGCCATATAATAATCTCATGACTTTTCTTGTTTTAAGTATCTCCATAACTAAGACCTTTGGAGGAAAAGAATAATCTTTCTTTGCACTGCTCACAGAACCAAGAACAACCCTAGACATATCGTAGGAGCTCAAAATTCATTTGCTGAGTGAGTGTATGAGTGCCTGTCCCCCTAGGATTAGCTGGTTTGCTTTGAAAGCCTTGTTAAAATACCACATGATATCACTTCCATGTGGAATCTAACAAAATGAGACAAATGGACTTATTTACAAAACAGAAACAGACTCACAGACATGGAAAATAAACTTGTGGTTGCTAGCGGGGAAAGGAGTGGGATGGGATAAATTGGGAGTTAGGGATTTGCATATACTAAGTACCATATAAAAAATAGATAAACAACAAAGTCCTACTGTAGAGCACAGGGAACTATATTCAGTATCTTGTGATAACCTATAATGAAAATAAATATGAAAAGGAATATATATATGTGTGTGTGTGTGTGTATGTATATGTATATGTATATATACACACATATATATATACACCCACACACACTAAATCACTCTTCTGTATACCAGAAATTAACACAACATTATAAACTGACTCCACTACAATTTTTTAAAAAATGAAAGAAACAACAACTACTTATCAGAATCTATTGTGGCTTGTCCATGATGCACTCCATTACCACCTTCCATCTGCATTGGAAGTAGTCAGAAGTAAATTCTTCTGAGGGTTGTTCCCAGATGTTGGGTTTCACCGCACTGGCCATGAGAGACGCTGGCAGTGCCCCACACGCAGCGTTCATGAGCTTGCCTACAGCCTCCACCATGATCAAGATTCCAAAAGCCCATGGCTCTTTCTGAGGTATAGGTCCCGTCCTTAATGCTGCTTTGATTTCCTGTTTCGAGGAGGCCCGGCTGGAAACGTGAAATACCATTTTATCCTTATTTGAGGTATAGCCTGATCTAAATACCCAGCTCCGTGCTTCCCTCTCCCTGGATCCCATGCTACCTCCTTCTCCACCTCTCTGAACCTGTCATCTAAGCAAAAGGAGCTCCTGACCCCAAGAGCCATAAAGTAAACATCTTTACTTCTTCCCTGAAATAATTACTTCATGATTCTGAGAAGGGTATTAGTGGGGAATTTACACAGCGGCCCTACAATTTCCTTTTGTTCTTCACCAGAAATTAGAAAGGTTATTTGCAAGAGTTTTATATGGTGCCTATCCTTTTGTTAATTCAATGAATTCAAGCAAGAGCGTTGCTGCCTTTCTTGCCCCAAGGGACTTCGTTGTTGCATTTTGGGAAAGTCCTGCCTGCTGCATCACAAACAGTCCATAGGGCTGTTTGTCCTATCCTTGCTTGTGTATCCTCTGGGGACCCGTGAGGTGGGTGGTTCCTTCCCTAAGGGGGCTTTGTGAATGTCTCTTTCAATATTAAAGTGACACCTGCTGATGTGATGTTGAGCAGTACAGGTTTGCTACACGGTGTAGAGGGTGGCATGACTTCCTGTGAATTAGGTCCAGCTACGAGGTGCAGTGTGCAGTGTGAAGTCAGGCTGGCACCAAAGAAGAAACATGTATTTACTCAGATGTGTGAGACCCCTGTTCCTCCAGGGAGAGCAGTCTTCACAGCAAGTGTTTCTACTTAAACAATGAGCATTGCCCTGGCTTTGGACACTTGTGTGAAGATGGCAAGACATGTCTGTACTATAGTAGTGATTGCAAAATAGGTTTTTAGTAGCTGGTTTCATGCTATTTTGAATAATTTAATTTCTTAAAATATGCCTATGCCATCCCCAAGCCCCTATATTGAAACACAAAATAGTGGAAAACTACTAGACGGGATTCATGATTCTGTGATCATTCATTTACCCATTCACTCAGAAATACTTATTTGACATGTACGATGTAATAGGCACCATGCTAGAAACTAAAGCCAAATATGTGAGTTCCTTCCCTTAAGGAGCGTGCAGTCTGATGGTAGAGACAGAGAGGTTATGATGCAATGTGCTAAGTGCCATTTTTAAAATGTGCACAGTGTGCTATGATAGCCCAGAGGAGAGATTCTCAACTCAAACGGAAGGTGGAGAGAGGAGGAAGGAGATCAGAGAAAGTTGTCTAGAAGGGACATTGGAAATGAGTATTCAGAGGCTAAAGGTATTTGGCGAGAAGGAAGGGGTAAAGATCAAACAGGAGGCAAGAAGAGAAAGGATTAATGGCCTCATCTTCTCCAGTTGTCACTCAATCCTTGCCAGTTGTCCAGGTTTTAGCACCTGTCAACTACAATTTAATTGAGAGAAATCTCTCATCAAGAGGTTAATTGTGACACAGATTCCCATATCCAGGGGAAAAAATCCATCACCTGTGCAGACCGCTTCTTTTTTGGCATCTGGAACAGACCTGTCTGTTAGCAAAATGTAGGTATTTGCAATAGCGTTATTTCCAGTACTAAGGTTCTTTCTGAGCTTCGTATCTTTCCTTGAATATGCTCACTCCATGTTTAAAATCTCTTGGCATTTCTTTCTAAGTGAGGTTGTCTCCGTCTCTCTTGGACACTAATTTCCCTGGTACCCTAGTCCTGAATTGAAGGTGATCCCAAGGACCATCTTCAATCTTTCTTGCAAGCAGAGTACAATTCTCAACCTGGGAAACCAGAAACTCAACAGGCAAAATTCCTAACCTCACATCCCCTGTAGTTGCAGCCTCCTAGTCTTTCTTTACTTCTCCAGTGCCAGGACCCCAAGGAGACATTTCTCTCATTCCCACCACTTTGAACACCACTCTAGCCTCTACATTGGGATTCCCTCAACCTGTAACTTCACCCAGTATCTCCTTCCTTGTCTCTCTCCCGCCAGACTTTCCCCTCCTCCCCTCCCTAAGCCTGTTGCTTTTTGCTCTACCTCAATTCTCAGATGGTTGCATGCATGTCCACCAACTTTTGAGATTCCATCGGGAAGAGACCATCCGGCCTGGTGCCTGAAGAAATTGTCAGCAGAGACTGTTTCTAGATGACTCCAAACTTAACATGGGTCTTCATTCTGTATATATTGTTAAAGGGAAAAGTGTAAATAAATTGATGAAGTGGTCAGCAGGATGCAGTAAGTCAAAGTATCAGGGAATTCTCTGGGGAGATATGAAAAACAGATCCAAGCCTAGGATCTTCTAGAGCAACAGAGGTAAGACTTTCTCTTTGATCTCTGGAGATAATGACAGGAGATTTTTGTCCTGGGTGCCTAGTGCAGGCAGCTCTGATTTTCCCTGGTCGTTATTATGTGAGAGCCACAAGCATTCATGATGAACCAAGGCCCAGGATCTAAGAGAAAGCCTATGTGCAGTCCGGCAGAGCAGCCAGAGGCAGCTTGAGCAGCGATCCTCAGGCTCGCCCAACAGAGGAGGTTTTTAAAACAGAGCAGGGACCATATGCAGAGGCAGATGTCCCTGGGAAATGAAGTTGTTAAGTCTCAGTCGAGGTTGTATGTGACTTTATGGCATCCCAGGAAATTAGTGAGTGAGTATGAGGCCACAAATAGTGTTGACAATCTCAAATGGAGTGTGATGTGTGCAGGACAAACCGGGCCAGCAAAGTTAGGGTATTGTCCCATCAGGTCACTTGAGATGGCTGTTCTCTTGCTCTCTGTACATCCGCTGCTCCACCAATGCCTGCTTCCCCTATACCCTACTCACGTGACTGGCCTTCCTGCGTACTTGCCCTGGGTCCCAGCTAGTGATTGCTCTTATCAAAGGGGCAGTGAGAGGCGTGCCCCTCTGCTGGTTTCCCTGGTAACCAATGGTCCAACCTGGTGTCAATTCTCCCTATAACTGGTAATCTCCCCTTTCTAGGGAGAAAAGCCTGCCCCCATGTCTTGCTCACCATCTCCTACAGTGGGGGATTGCTCCAGGACCTTGCTTCAGACATGTAAGCCCCACCCCCCATACATGAAACCATTGATATCTCTTTCTTCGATCTTGAAGCTCAGTGAGTACAGGGTAGGTCTGTAGGGTGCAGCCCAGCAGGTGTTGTCTATGGAGGTGCACAGGTTGTGGAGGCAGGCAGACTCGTGCTCCAGTCTAGCTTCTGCAAAGCCTTAGGCTGGTCACTTAACTCCTCTGAACCTCAGTTTCTTCAAATGGAGATGAGATCACAAAGCTTGCCTCTCAGAGTTGTGACGTTGCATGCAAAGCTCTGGGCACAATACCTGGACAGACCCAGTAGCACCTACTCAAGCCTTATGGGGAAGAGCCAGGTGAAAAAGGGTAAGACTCTAGAAACTGGGAATTGACTTGGATTTCGCTCTGATGTCAGCACATGTATTAAGTAACTACTACTGTGCATTGGACCTGTGCTCGTGCCAGAGACACCAAGACCAGGATGGCCTGGGCTTTTTCTCAAGAAGTTTTCGGGCCAGTGGGGGAGAAAAGCATAGGAACGGAGTGGCAGTGCCACGTGGCCAGTGCTGGGAGAGGTGTGCGCACCAAGTTAGGAGGATGGAGACTGGGGAGTGGGGCCAGGGAAGGCATCATGGAGCAGGTCGCCACTGAGCCAGGCTGGAGCCCCCAGAGAAGAGCTGTGAGTGAGCTGTCACCTGGCTGTCTGCCATGGGAATGCAGACTAGCAAGTGGACTGAGCCAAGGGTGTCAGGATGGAGATGACCCAGTCTCACAGCTCCAGGAAAGAATGGCATGTCCCTTAAGGCAGCTCACACAATTAAGACCCCAACCACTTGCCACTATTTCACACTCACTTTGTCTGTCATTGACAAACCACTGGCAGCCCTTTCCATTGAGATAAATACAGTATGAGAGGGTAATTAGATTGACTAATTTCTCAGCCAAGGGAGCTCTCCCAGGCTCCAGTTTCCCTATGGTCTTTGCATTCAAGTTATTTTAGAAGTGAGAGAGAGGGCCTAGAATCAAGGGAAGGGAGTGGAGTGGAGGATAGACAGAAATCAGGGAAAGGACCCAAATAGCATATACTGAACTCACCAAGGTTGAGCAGATAATCAGCTTTCCTCCACACCCTCACCTCTATGAGCCCATCATTGATTAACTTACCAAAATGCTTTAATACATTTTTTGGCTTAAATGTTAACAGGCATACGTGAGTCATCACATTGTTTCTTCCAGGGAAACCCAGAGTGATGTCAGTCAGGTCATGTCTCTTTTCCTCTATCTGTTTCTTCGTCTTTAAAATGGGAAATTTTGGTGACAACAACCTGGATCTGTCTGGCTCTAATGTCTAGGACGGTATGGATTTGAGTTTCAGGTGGCTGCAGGTCCCAGGGGAACACAGATTCCCAAAGGGAAGGATGAAGAGTGAAGAAAAGAAAGGACTTTTAGTGCAGGGGAATTTGGCCACTAAGAGAGCCATTGAGCAACCCTGCATTGCGCCAAGGCAGCCTGTGGTTTAGTGGCAGCCCTGGAGGGAGGTAACAATTTCCCAGGGTTATAGGTGCTTCATTTGCTACTCAGCCTGGGTGGGAGCGATACTCACCCCTCTTATTCACTTATATCTGTGTCCCCAGCATCTGGCACCACGCTTGCTGCATAATCTTTGCTCAGTAAATGTTAATTCTGCTAGCTGAACAGAACACCCAGACTGCCCCAGGAGCCAAGGAAAGAAACAATAAATGGGGACAGAGGACAGTCCAATCCTACCTTCTAGATTTCTCTTCTCCACTACAGTTTATTCTTATCAGTTTTCCTCTCAGAGGTTAAACTTATTTCGAGTCTTGCAGACACTTCCCTTTCCCACTATATCCTGAGTGCCCTTCCCCTTGGCTTGAGGTGCAGGTCTTCTCTCTCTTCACACAACCCTCTGCCTTCTTTGTGGCAGTGGCAGAAGAGAGGAGAGGATTCACAGTGTGAGTCAACTTGTTAATATTTACCTTCAGCTATTTTCATGCTTTCTAAGTTCAGGCAGGCCAGCTCCCAAAGGTTCAAACACGGTTGGGTGGTTGACAAACCTATTTAGAAGGTGAGATGCAAAAGTCGGCATGGGTCAGTCTCTCCGAGGAGGCTGATCTTGACTATCTGCTCATGGGAAGGGGATTTTTCTTTCCCGAGCAGGGAAATAGAGGAGTGAAAAGTCCCCCTCCCCTAAGGAGAGAAAACACGCAGCTGAAGTTCTTCATTGAGATGCTTGAATTCAGAAAACCTTAATGGCTTCCAAGACGACAATCCTGTCCTGACAGCAGTGATGATCAGGGGACCCTCTCATTCAGAAAGTCCCTAACCTCTATTACACCGAGGTACCTTTTGGTAAATTTCACATAAAATATACATCAGACTATATTCTTGAAAGGCAGCCAGGTATCATAAGAAGAGCATGGAATTTGAAGACATAAATTAAATTTCTGCCTCTGTTACTTCTTAATTCTGGATCTCTTTCCTTCTCTATCAGATGGTAATAACTATATGTTAAAGATATTGTGAGGATTCAAAGAGAATCTTCATTTATTAATTCAGCAAATATTTATTAAGAACTTAATTTGTTAATTAGGATAAATGACTTCTATGCCTCAATAGATAAGCCCCTAAATCTCAGTATGCAACACAACAGAAGTCTGAAGAGTTTGAGGTATGCTGGTCAGGGTCCTCCTCCATCCAGTGATTCAGGGATACAGGCTCCCTCCATCTTTTCATGCCCCATCTCACCACATACTGGCCAAGGTTGCTGTGGCAGGGGAAGGGTGAGATGGTGAGGCATATTGCCTCCTCCATGTCTCAGGCCAGAAGTGGCACATCACTCTGACTCTTATGTTCTTATTTGCCAAAACTTAGCCATATGCTTCAAATTCACTCCAAGAGAGGCTGAGAAACGTTTCTCCATTTGAGCCCAGGAAGATGAAACTGTGTAGAGAACAAATGGTGTTGTCTCTGCCACAGCATTTAGTGTGTGTCAAGAACTATACTGGGTGATGAGGATACAGAAGTAAGCCAAGTCCCCGTCCTCAAGGAGAACATGGGTCAGGGATGAAATTGTTAGCACTATTCGCTCTCAGGATGATTCAACTCCCCTTTCAATTCTGTAATTACATTAATTCAATTCAGTCCTGTATTCAATTAATTCTGTAATTTCACCACTGTTCTGTGGTATCGATGATTACTTATATCTGAAATATTCTGTCTTCTTAAAACTTTCTTTCATGTCAGTGGGTTTCCTGGACGTCATTCCCCCCCTCCCTCCATGGATGGTAAAACCCTAGGGCTGGTTCTGTGTCCTAGTCACCTGTCAGTCCCCCACGTAACCCAATGGGGTATCAGGCAGGCAGATGGTACACCCCTCTTCCCCCTATATTTGTTGAATATGAGTGTTACATTTGTATCTTTGTGTTTCTTTCACTTGTATTTCTCTTCTCCCTCTGCTCAGGGCTTCACCAAGTCTCCCTCTTCCCCAGACAGACTGCCGTAGGCTGAAAGAAGAGACACCTCTTGGTTCCTCAGCCCAGCCCCTGCTCTGATATCTCAGGCACTGCCACTCCACTCTTCTCTCTCCCCTCTCCCTGCTGGACTCTTCCCCCAGGACGAAGCATTAGATCATCCCTGGGAGAGCTGCCTGGGCTCGCGGGAAGGGCGCTGTCCATAGTGCTGACCGGCAGGGACAGGATGAGAGATGGAAACAGACTGTGGTCGTTCCAGGAATCGCCTGAAGCGACCTCACTGGGGTCCTTCCTCTAGGTCGCCGCCAACACCTCTCCCCCGGCTCCCACCCTCCAGGGTGGAGTGGGCGGCGCCCCAGCTGCTGGCCCTGCTCCTTTCCTGGACAGCGCCTGCCTGCCGTCCCTGCCTCGGCTCGTAGTTCTTATCAGCAGCCAGGTCCAGCCATGTTGGTGAACAATAACGGATTCAGCCTCCCGTGTTCATCCTTACCCTGCACCTTTAATCAGGAGTGTTCTCCGCGGCTCCTGCCCGAGTCTCATTTAGATTTCTTGTTTGTAGCAATAATACCCTTTTAATATGCTAAATGAGCGAGCAAATGAGCCTTCCTCCACTCGCAAGGTTTTTAAAAACATCCCTTCTTTAGTGGATGAAGGTCATTCTTTTGGCAGATTAATACTTAACTAGGAGGCCCTGTTTATTGTCTGGGGTCACTTCAGCGGCTGTCACAGCATATTAAAGAGGCAGGATTGCCGGGGCCCGAACAATGCCGCTGGGTGGGGGCGCGGGAGGGGCGGCCCGCGCCCGATTCCCTTCCCTGGCTCTCATTTCAGTTCGGCAGCCGTTATTAATACTTTAATTTGTAGTGCATTAATGAATTCTAATCCCCATTATGTGTGGAGCGAGTGGGCCTTCAGCAGGCTCTGTGCAACCGGAGTGAGTCCTGGCTGCCAATAGTCAGACTCACCCATGGCTTTGACCTGGGGTGGAGGCTCCCCACCACCACCCCGCCTCTTGCGAAGGGGCCGGGTTGGAGGAGGGGGCGCTGGCTCTGCACAGCTTGACAGCGACGGGAAAGTGGACCGGACCCGGGAAAAGACAATCCTAATGGTACTGTTTGAAACTTCAGCCCCACTGTGCCACTTCTACCTTTGGGCTTCCTAGTTACAGAAACCAATTCCCCCCATTCCTGCTGCAAAATGTTCCTCCTCTCTATATAAGGATAGTATCCTCCTTACAGGGCAGGCAGCCGTGTTAAACAGGGAAATATGTGCAGATGACTTAGGGCACATAGCAAGCACTTCTTAAGTGCTGATTATCATTGTTATTCCCCAACCAAACCTCCCTCTGACCACGTCCCCACCCAGACAAGCTGGAGAGAGTGGGTCCTTCCCTTTTCTGTCACACTTGTTCTTGCCTCAGTGAGTCCGTCTCTACCTCCAAAGCCACCTGTTTATGCAACTGACTTTGCTGGGAGAGCAGATCCCCTTGAGGACAACAACTGTGTCATTCTTATGTTTATACCCACCTCCCCACCCCAGCATTTAACAGCAGTGCTTTTCAGAAAGTAAGTGCTTCACAGAGGCTGGTTGTATAAGGAATGGTATGCATGGACAGTGAAGTGCTGGGCTCTCTCCTGGTTTCAGGACCTCAATCTTACCACGGGCCACGAACTTGAATGGGAAAAAGAAAATTAAATCTTTACTTAACTCTAACTAAATCAACTTCTAACTGATGCAGCATTTTCTCCCATCTGAATGTAGGCAACAATCCACAGTAGTATTAACAGCAGCTATGATTTTATTACCAGTAGAAATTCTAGATATTTTAATATTATTTAACAGTTCTTGCAGATATAGCCAAATATCAGTTATCATCACTACAACAGTAGTTATAAAATCCATCATTAGATAGTATTTAAAGCTTTAATAAAGGAGCATGTATATTACCAAACCACGGATTTGTTGTTGTTTTGAAAGCTGAACTTTGATATAATTATTTTCCTGTGTAATTCTATGCATTTTATTTTATGCATTTAGAAATAGCTTTCTGAGGGGGTTGATGGGTTCCACAAGGCTGCCAAAGGGATTCGTGGCACAAAAACTCATCGTATGGATGCTGTGTGTGAATGCAGCTAGCAGATCAATGAGTAGGTGCTTGCATGTGTGTATGTGGTTATGAGTTGAGATGTGGGAACTTACATGGCTTGTAGGCATTAGGAGTTTGGGTGGAAATGGAGGTCATTTATGATCCAATCCCTAGAATCAGATTCCTCCTTTTTCCCCAGGGAAGACCCAGGGAGCCTGGGGTAGTGGGTGAAGGGATGGAGAATGTTTTATTAACAGTAGACATGAGCTGAATTCTAAGCCTTTTCCTTCTAAGATAGATCTACTCCAAGGTCCTTTTATATAACTATTGTTAGCAGAAAATACAGATTTATTTTCCGAATGCTGGCTGCCTTACTGAGTATAAATGGGGGGACAGTTCTCACCTGATTCATGAAAACTCTTGTCTTGTCCCTGAAGACAGCTTCAGATCTCTATGGACACAGCATTTTGGCCTCACCACTGACCTGTGATTTTCTCTGTTTATCTCCACACGCACTAACACCCACCTCAGCATACCATACGTAGCCTTCTTTGGTGTAGCTAAATGCACTCACTCTCCACCCCCCAGCCCTGCACATGCTCCTGGGCCTTCCTTCATATGACATCACCTCTGTCTGATCACCTCTACAGCTCTGCTTCCTGGCTGGGGTGTCTGCCAACTTGGCTTTGCCAGGGAACAGCGTTAGGCTTCTCCCAGGGAGTAACTTTGCCAGTAAAGGGGAGGAAGATGCGAAGGTGGAAAAGGAAAAGGAGGGCAGAGGAGAGGCTGGAGCATCAGGGGCTTCCTGCTCCAGGGGTCCAGGCCCCAAGTGAAGGCTTTCAGGGTCGGAGCCCCTGGCCGGCTGCCCCATCCCTGACATTTAAAAAGTCAATTTCTGACACCGATTGGATTTTCATCCTGGAATTTATTTGTCACTGCCCCCTACCCCTAGCTGAACAAAGGGGACAGAGCTCTTCTCCTTCTCTGAACTCCATCCACCCCTTTCCTCCAAGGAAGATGCTCTCAAATTCCCTCAGAGGATAGCCAGTGGACATGTGCATAAGCCCCTGGAGAAGATGAAGTGCTTCACGCTTTTTAAATTAGGCCTCACAAGGCTTCCTCAAAAGATGTTCTAACCCCAAATCCCTCCTGCTTCAGCTTAAGCCTCTTGATCGGCCCTTGGAGGAGACAGAGCAAAGCTGTGTGATCTTGGAGTCCTAGGAGATACTGCCAGACTCTTTGAAACAAGCCAGGAAGCCAGGCTGCCTGAGAGGGACACTGGGCTCGACCTTGAGGGCTCTCTGGAGCCTAAGATCCTCTGTGCTCACCTGTGCAGGGGGAGGGAAGTGATCTGCTGAATAGACAAAGAGTTCAGCTGCCCCTTGCAGGAATGGGGATCTGACAACCCCCAGGAACATGAGCCAAACTTGGATGGGGAACCCCATAGGTGGCCAAGCACACAGTAGTGCTTCAGACCCCTGGACAAACCTTATGTAGGAGTACTGATCAGAAACAAAACCCAAAGGGACCTCATACACTGACAACGAGACTCCTTGGAGTCACACTGTCCTTATCGCATACAAAATTTCCCTCAGATAGAGATTGTTCTGGAATCTATAGATGGGACCTTTTTTGGGGACCAGAATTACAATCTGGCCTCGTCCTCTAAGTCTGCTCAGGTAGTTTGCAACAATCCTGGATGCACCGGTTCCATTCACACAGCCTTCGGTCCATGCCACACACACACAGTGAGGCTGATAAGCTAGGATGAGTCACCTGAAGCCACAACTATGTCCTCAATTGGTGTACCCAACTCAGTGCTGAGCTGGAGCCTAACTTCTGCTAACAATGCCTTCAGACTCGTCCGTGCTGCTGCTTAGAAAGAATTCTCTGTGCCCTCATTCTGAAAAATTCCATTTAGAAATCCTGGTGAATTCTCTGAGCATCCCATCCCAGGGCTGGCAGGACAAGTTTTGCTGAGTGGTCCTCATTCCGAGTCTGACATTCAGTGAGAAAGGAGACGAGGCTCCTCAGTTTATGATGGTTCTGTTCTAGGCAGATGGGAAAGGTGGGAAGGTCATCAGGGAGGCCAGAGTGCCGAAGGAGGGAGACTCAGCTGCCCGGGGCGACGGCAGGGGCATCTGGGGGCTGTTAGTGCTTTCCCATCAGAGGCCTGTTTGTGTTTGTCTTTTCACTTACTGAGAAAAAACACAATCTTACGTTTTAAATGTGAGATTCCCTAAACACTCACCTGTTTCCACACTTCTTGGGATAAGTGCACCACAGAGCCTCTTAAAAATGGGTCGCAGCCTCATTTCAGAGGAGGCAAAAGCTAGGCAGAGTGGGAAACTCTCCCCCTCTTGAATTTCTCCAGGTCCTCATTGCCACGATTGGGCTGGAATCAGCTCATCTCCTACATCAAGGCCAAAGGTGTTTGCCTTCCCACACCTCTGTGTTTCTTGCTTACAAGGTCGTCATGTCACTTAGTCAAGAACATAAGCTTACGGGCTACGAATACCAGGATTCTCACTTATTATTTGTATCCCTTTGGCAAGTCTACCCACCCTTTCCAAGGTTTAGCTTCATCTTTTCCACAACAGGGATAATGACAGCATCTTTGCCACATGGTTGTTACCAAAACTGAGGTAAGCTTCTTACCCAGAGCCTCCAGCAGTCTATCAGCATTGGTGGTGGTGGTACTGTTGACGTCCTCCACTCTTCTTGGGCCTCTATCCTTTGTCCCACTGACTTTGTGGGTTTCTTCCAGGCTTCTGCTTCATTCTCCAAACCCTCATTCTTTGGGGGAGTATGTGTAGAGATGGGAGTAGCGTGGGATAACATCCCAACACGCAGTCCATGGGAAAGGGCTACAGTGTGCCTGGAGATATTTGTTCTCATCAACACCTGCAGTGGTCAGGGAGGCTTGAGAAGTGGCTTCCACTTGGAACAGCTTCTGGGCTCCCAGAGAAATGGCACCTGGCATGAAAAAGGCTGGGAAGTACCAGAGTTTGGGAGTTGGCTCTCTGGCCACAAAATGTTCATTCCAGGCAAAACTGGTAGTCCATGCAGCCTGAGCAGAGCTCAGGGTCTTGGGAGAGGTGCCTTTTGGGGTCTCCTGGACTGGGAGGCTCACGACTATGTTTGTGTTAGGAGAGGAGTCACAGCTGCCGGCGGGAACGCTCTCACTTGAACTTGGATATTGCCATTTTTCACAGGCTGCTGTGTTGCCCCGACGTTGGGTTTTCTTTGCCAACATCCTTACATGGTCTCCCCTCTATTCTTTTACATTCTTCTAGTTCCACCTAAGCTTCCTTGTAGATACACCCTCCTTTCTTTGTTGTTAAGAGTATGGGAATTCTGATTCCAAGTGGCAGCTTATTTCCTCTCAGGTTCCTACCAGTCCTTGCAGGTGGCCCTGGCTTCCTGAGAAACAGGTCTCACTACAAGCCTCTTCAGGAGCCTGTGACAGCATCCTTAATGCCTGCAGCAACCCCTGCCGAGGGCTCTTGACGGCGTCTGCAAAGAGACGCCAAACAAATCTCCTCCTAGTCACATGTGATTAATGAGGGTGAAGAAACCACAGAGGAATCCCCACCCATTGACCCAGTGGACGGCTCTCTCTTGGTGCAGTAAAGCGGGCCTGGGTGGGGTGTGGTCCGAGAGCCCTGTGTCTCACATCTCACTTCTTCTTCCACATCTAAGGAATGTGTTCCGGGATGAAGCTTCACTCGGAGTAAAACAGGATTCCCATATCTCCACCTCATAGCTATCGGGAAAACAAGACTTTGCAGATTAAAATTTAAAAAGCCCAAACCTAAAAACAAACAAAGAAAAGCCACCCAAAATATAAGAATTAATCACCGAATTGGAGTCAGGGAGGAAGAGGCTCGAGGCATAGAAGAAATCATTTTCACTTTCAGAGAAAGAAGCAGGACTTTACATAGCTGGTGAGAACCTTCTAGAACTCCTTATCTCATGGGTTGGCTTGAATTGAAAATTTAAAGATGCTGCAGGAGAGGAGTCAGCGAATTTTACAAGGTCATTAAGCAGAGCTGTTTTGAAGCCAGCATTTATTTAACATCCAATGTGTCTCAGGCAATTTTCTAGGCACTTAATATTCTTTGTTTGATTTCTTTTTCACAACAACTCTGTAAGTTAGGAACTATTTTATTCCCATTTTTATAGGTAGGGCTCCTGTAGGTTAAGGAACACATCTAATTGAGATGCAGCCTGGGACTTGAACTTTGTCCAACTCCAAATCCCATGATACTTCAGCTATTCTATATTATTTTTTTAAGTCAGACACAAATAATATAGAGCAACTGCTTGTCTTTGTAGGCTGATGTCAGAGAGAAGGGCAAGACTGTAATTTATTTATTTATTCTTTCATGCATTCCTGTGGTCATTTCTTTCACAAGTACTGAGGGAGTGACTGCTCTATGCCAGGCACTGTGTACTTGGTCCCATAATGTCCCTTGGGTCTATAGTTTAAAATAAGCCACAGGTTAATACCAACTATATGAAAATATTTAATTTCCATGGCTCGTATCGAGGTAGTAGAAAGCCGTAGATACAAACAGTCAGAAGGCCTGGTGACAGAACCTTATTTCTATCTCCCAGATTACTTCAAATTGCAGCCGCAGTGTATCTTCTAATCAGTGGTGCTGCCTCCCCTCCCCCAGTGGATTCTGGTGTGGTTGGCATGGTTTTTCAGTGGCCAGAGGCTCCTTACAGTTATCTGTTCTGGGAGCCAATATCCTACTTTTCCAAGCCCTTATGTGGGTACCAAGTCATTTGAATATAAATCATCTGCCCATGACCCAAGCAGGACCGATAGCTCTGTCCATGTCCTGGCATCCATCTACTCACTCCTATTCAAGAACTTCTTTTGTCCAGTAACCATCCTCTCTTCCCCTTGAAACATCATTTTTCTTCTCTCTTCTGGATTGTTTTTGTCAGCATTCATCCATGCCATCCTCCCTTGACCCCACTCCTCCTACAGTCACCTTCATTTCTCCCTTTGCCTTTATGACAAAAATGTGAAAAGTTGCCTACATTCATTTTCTCTAATTTCCCTCCTCCCATCTCTGTTTGGCAGATTCCAATCAGGATTTTTTTTCTTCTGCCGCTTTATTAAAACTTTTTATCAAAATCACCTTAAATGTGATGGCCATGTCTCACTCCTCATATTATCTGACCCATCAGCAACAACATTTGACCCAGTATTTCTCTCCTCCTTGAAATACTTTCTTCACTTGGCTTCCAGGATATGATATTCACTAGTTTTCCTTTAAAATTTCTGGCTGCTCTGTCTGAAGTCACTTTTGTTGATTCTTCTTCATCTACCCAACCCCTAAACGTTGGAGCTTCTCAAGGCTACATCCTTGGCACTCTTCTTTTTCCTACTCACACACACGTTGCCTAGGTAAGCTCATCTAGTCTTGTGGCTTTAAATATCACCCCCAAAACATTCTTCCCCCTCTGCTTCCAGATCCAAATATCCACTGCCTGCTTGACCTACTGGAACTATCATAGGCATCATAAAACCAACATGTCCAAACACGAGCCCCTGACTTCCTTCCTAAACCATCCTCTTCTGTGCCTCTTGCATCTCCATTTATGTCAATTCATCTTCCCAGTGTTCGGGCTCAAAGCCTTGATGACTTTCCCGTTTCTCTCACTCATCACATCTGGTCTTCTAAAAAAAAAAAAAAAAAAAAACCACCTCTCATTCTCAAAAAATACCCAGAAATGTATTGCTTCTCACCACCACTATCACGACCATGGTGCAAGCCACCATCATCTCTTGCCTGAATTATTGTATTAGCTTCTTAATTATTTTCCCTGATTGTGTTCTTGGTCCTTCATGCACTATTTTCAGCACAGCAGTCAGAGTGACCTGCTCAAAACCTTCTGATGCTTCCCATGCCCCAGGGTAGAAGCCCAAGTCCTTCCATTGGTCCAGAGAGAGAGCCCAGCACAATGCGACTCCCATTTCCTCTGTGACCTCATCCTTTCTAACTCTCTGCTTGTTAACTCTGCTCCAGCCACACTGGTCTCCTTGATGTTTCTTAGACCCACCCATTCCTACTTCCGAGTCTTTGCACATGAGTTTCTCTCTACACAGAATGTTCCTCCCCCAGGTATCCCTTTGGCCAGCTCCCTTACTTCCTTTTAGGTCTTTTCTCAAATGTCACTTTTTTGGTAAGGTTTGAAGACCAACATCTCAAATTTAATCCTCCACTCGCCAATTTTTATATCCCCTGTCCCAACATTTTTTTCCCCTCTAAATAACTTAACACCATCTACTCTACATTTTACTTAGTCGTCTTGTTTATTGTTGGTCTCTCCCAACAGAGTGTAAACCCAATGAGGATACGGATTTTTCATGGTTCTATTTATTACTGTAGTTCAGCACTTAGATGAGTACCTGGCATGTAATATAGTGAGTGAATACACTGGATAGTGAGAAAAGGAAGAAAATCTGGACTGGAGCAACTGCCTAGCTCACAAAAGAAACCTGAAAAACACCAGCATATAGAAAAGCCACTTCTAAAACCCTAATACTTGGAAGTTACTAGATACTAGGTCGTTTACCTTGGAATCTTGTCTATAAAGTGCTTAATAAAGTAAAATATTTGCTATTCTCTTCTGGGGACTAGGAGGGGGAAAATTGCAAATATTGCAGAAGTATCAGGTGAAGGCCAATGATAAATTAGCTAGGATATTGCTTATCACGCTCTGAAATCAGCAATAATACAACACAATACAAGCCTGGAGGCGAGTGTTACCAGGGGCTCTCATTCACCCAAGTGTTTTCTAGAGCAGTGAGTGCTGCTTCCTCTCCCGTGAAAACGTGGGCAAGTGTTTAGGTGATAAACACTTCTTAGCAACTGACATGGGGAGCCTGTCTGTGGGACTGCATGTGGGAAGAAGGTGATAAAGCATGAGGTAGCACCCAGTATGGGAACTGATTTCTCTTCTTAAGGGAACATTTCACATGAAACAACAGGTCCATTTGCCAAGCTGATCTGAGAAATGGGTGCTGACTGAAGACTTTACAGCAGCAAGAGAGATCTTGTGTGGGAAGCTGAGCATACGGATGGTTAAAAAGATGAAAGTTAAAAGTGTGTGTAACCTCACATCAGTCAAAATGGTCACCATTAAAAAGTCAACAAATAATAAATGCTGAAGAGGGTGTGGAGAAAAGGGAACCCTCCTACACTGTTGGTGGGAATGTAAATT
Organism: Camelus ferus; assembly: GCF_009834535.1. NCBI lineage: Eukaryota > Metazoa > Chordata > Mammalia > Artiodactyla > Camelidae > Camelus > Camelus ferus. The sequence goes on from NC_045728.1 coordinate 14,555,450, forward strand.
GGTGCATCCACTATGGAAAACAGTATGGAGGTTACCTAAAAAACTAAAAATAGAGCTACCTTATGATCCAGCAATCCCATTTCTGGGTATCTATATGGAAGAAACTCTAATTCAAAAAGATGCATGCACCCCAATGTTCATAGCACCATTATTTATAATAGTCAAGACATGGAAGCAACCTAAATGTCCATCAACAGATGAAGGAATAAAGAAGGTATAGTATATATACATACATATATATAATGGAATATTATTCAACCATCAAAAGGAATAAAACAATGTCATTTGCAGCAACATAGATGGAGCTAGAGATGATAATATTAAGTAAGTCAGACAGAGAAAGACAAATATCATATAATATCACTTTTATGTGGAATCTGAAAAATGATATGAAAGAGTTTATTTACAAAACAGACTGACTCACAGACATAGAAAACAAAGGTTATGGCTACCAAAGGGGAAAGAGGTGGGGATGTGGAGGGTAGATAAATTAGGAGTTCAGGATTAATATATTCACACTACTATATATAAAGTAAATAAACAGCAAGGACCCACTGCAGAGCACAGGGAACTATATTCAAGATCTCGTAATAACCTATAATGGAAAAGAATCTAAACAAGAATATGTAATGTAAAAGAATCTAAAAAAGAATATACATCTGAATCACTTTGCTATACACCTGAATCTAACATAATGTTGTAAATTAACTATACTTCAATTTTTAAAAATGGTTACAAAACAAAAGGGTTTGTAAGTGGGTTTCAAGGGCCCTAACCACCAGGCTTTGCCTTTAACCACCCCTACCCGACCCCACACCTTGCAGCTATAGTCACCAAAGGCAAGGTTTGTATGCAGATCCCTTGCCAGCCATTGTCTGCACAGCATCTACACACATTGTCTACCCCTCTCCACAGTGGCGCTGGTCAGACCCTGATTCTCAGCTCCAACTCGTCATGTTGGCCGTGTCCTACACTGTGTACTTGCTGGCTACCCTTGATTTTCGCTTTCCACCCAAGTGCTGTGTCGGGGCTTTAGTTCAGCCTCCCCAGCTGGGTCTTCCCAGGCTTGTCCCCTGAACATAAGGCACCCCACTCCCTCTGCAGCCCCAGAACCCACATTCCCACAGCAGGAGAAGAAGGAAGCCCAGGCTAGGTGATTTTCTAGCAGGGCTCTGTGTGTGCCCTTTGCAAGAGAGAATATGTAACTCAAGCGGCCAGGGTCACCTCCTCTTACCAGCATCTCCTTGTTCTGTGTCTAATTCAACAAACTCCATGGCAACGCAGGGCCTGCTCAGCTTACCTGACCTTCCCCGACCTCACTGTTAACAACTCTCTCACTTAGCTGAGTGTGGTGTGAGCCTCTCTCTCTCCCAACAGCCTCCTCTGATTCCTGCATCAATCACACTGCAGTGAGGGAGGGGGGCCTCTCCGGACAAGAGAATTGGGAGGGACCTGGAGAGGGGAGATTCATGCCTGTGGGTAGAGGAGTGGGGACCAAGTCTCTGCTTTTACAGGCGCTCTGTTCTAAACACTGTGGTTCAAGTGGAAAACGTGACTGATTGTTGACTCTTGCATTCAATGAGAATCTCACAGCAAGCATGTTCTGAGATTTTCCTTTTTTTCAACTTTGGAGCAACTAGCCCCATGGGTTGACGTTCGGGTCACTCAGGATACCTCCCGACCACTCAGTATGAGACCACTTACTTTACCTTTCCTGACCCACAACTCAGATGGACATTTGCATGTGGTTTTGAGACGGACATAACGAACACCCACAACGCGCTAACTGAAAGGCAGTCATCAACTCTTTCACAGGCCCACTGATTTATGCTGAGTATTTCTCATTAGCCTTTTTTTTTATAACCAACATTTTTATCATCTTATTATCCTTTTTATTCTTTTATATCTGTAGAGTGTTAGATATCTTTCAAAGCATTTTCTCATACGCCATTGCCGTTGGTTCTAATGGAGGTCCTGAAAGGAGGGCACTGAAGGTGTTGGTGGTGGCACGTGTCCTCCTGGAGGTAGTCACATCAAAGTGCCAAGAGGCTAAAAGAACCCGGGCGGTGGGGTGTCAGGACATGAACCAGGCCCTCTGGCTCCAAGTCCAAGGCTTTCCCACTCACCCAGCTGACTCGCTGTGGTTGCTTATCCTCACTGTGTTTCAGGAGCAGGTCTGCCCTGCAGGACCCATGAATGTATCCAGTAATGAGGCCAGCGATAATAGGGCCCTGAACTACCTTACATGCTGTTCAATTGATGTCAAGGAGCACTGGTGTCACCCCATTGCTACTCCTTTCTCTCGAGCAACCTCCCCTAGAGAAAATCAATCTCTCCCGCCTCTATTCTCCTGCACCATGTAATTCAAAAGTGCTAAGAAAATACATATAAGATTGCAGTATAGATTGGTGTAAAAAGGGTGGCTTGGCTGAGATTAGATTATGACAAGTTTGAGGTTAAGCGACACTCCCCCTGGAGGCCCTCTCTGTGCTCTGGGCAGGGAAAATCACTCTAACTGTCATGAAACTTTCAGGGACTTGGTTACAGGTGTCAAGCAACATCCTGTGATTTCCCTGGGGCCTGGGAGCTCCATGGGAAATAATCTGAGCATTGACTTTATTTGGAATTCAGAGCTTCATAGATGTATCTTATGGACTGAATGGGGAGGGGCCCCCACAGAAAGGAGAGAGAATGAAAACTGTAGAAAGAAACTTCCATGAGTGAATAATGAATCTGGAAGGTGAGCTAGGCTCAGGCATGGGGTCTGAGGAAGGGAGGGGGCACAGGGGACCCAGGCACACAGCAAGGCTGCCCTGGACGCATCTTTATCTCCTTCACTGAATCTACAGTCCCCGCAGGGGAAGGGAGGAAGTAGGAGGTCTGTGTGACTACGTGTCCTGTCCCTCCGGAAGGTCTGGGCCCTAACAGAGTGTCCATTTTCCCCACCAGCAGCAGGGAGATGTGATCAGTGGGGTTTGGCGGGAGGAGACATTGAGGAAACTCCTAACCGCACACCTAAAGAACGTGCCGTGGCCGTAGGACCATCCAAAGTTGTGTGCAAGCTGGTGACTCACTCCATTGGCATCCCAATCCAGAGACATCCAAGTTCCAGAGATCCACAGAGAAGTAAGGACAAGATTGCACCAAGCAACGGTCACCAGCATGGCTTATTTGTGAAACGCCCCAGCTCTTTTGGGGGGTACTCCTGTAGAGACACTAGGAATAAGAAATGCTGAGGCTGGGTGAATACAAGACAAATTCTTACACTGGTGGAATGGAAGACTGCCAAGGACAATGGACAACGGAGAAACACCAACAAAGGAGTTACACTGGTTCGTGCGATTTCTCCCTCCTCAGCTATGAGGCGTCCAAGGCAGGAAGCATGTCTTATTCATCTTTACAGGTGGAGGATGCTTAGTGAGGATTACAGACACTTGTGCACAGAGGGGAGACATTCTGTGGTTTTTTATTTTAATTAATTTATTTATTAATTGCAGTAAAATATTTTAAATTCAAATTTACCCTTTTTACCACCTTTTAAGTGTATATTAAGTGGTATCAAGTACATTCACACCGTTGTGTCACCATCACCACCATCCATCCACAGAACTCTTTTTCATTTTGCAAAACTGGAATTCTGAGCCCATTAAACAATGGCTCCTAATCCCTCCTCTCCCCAGCTCCTGGCAACCACTATTCTGCTTTCTGTCTGTGTGAATTTGACTAGTCTAAGGTCCTCATGTGAGTGGAAGCCTGCAGTTTTTGTTCTCCTTGTAGCTGGCTTATTTCACTTAGCTTAATGTCCTCAAGGTCATTCATATAGTATGTGACGGGATTTCCTTCCTTTTTAAAGGCTGAATAATATTCCATTGTACACATATTCCATATTTTGTTTATCCAATCATTTGTCAACGGACACTTGGGTTTTGCTCCCAAATTTTGGCTATTGTGAATAATGCTGCCATGAACATGGATGTACAAATATCTTCTTTTGTGTTGTTTGGCATATTATTTTTTATGCCCTCATCCCATCCCATCACACTCTGAGCTTTCTCCACCTAACTCTTATCCACCCTTCTGATCTCACCTCCAATGTCACTTCCTCCAGGAAGTCTTCCTTGACTTTACAGACAAATTTAATTGCTTCAGTCAGGCTCCCATGACTCTCCAAGCACACAGTTCCCTGTTAGTGCCTGTATATCTTTCCCACTAGCCTACAGACTTCCTGAACAAAGGGCCACACCTGTCCATCTCACCATGGTACTCCTAAACCTCACACAATGCCTGGACTATAGAAGCCCTAAGAAAATTTTTGAATGTATAAACACGTTCAGCAGGCCGGGTGGGGATGAAGTGTGCGGTGCACACGCCCACCAGCAGACTTGGAGGCTCCCATTTGTCTGACACTTCTGCCTGTTCAACAGCGGTGCCTCCTCCGAGTGCCTGCAGAGTGCACGTTATGTGCTAAGCCCCACATGAAGTCCCGAGGACAAGCACAAGTTATGGAGATTGTGTGCCCTGAATTTCTAAGGGCATCCAGGCCAGTTGAGGAGACAAAAGCCAGATCTGGGGACCAGTGGGAGGCAAGTGTAATGAAATAGCAAAACGAGTGGCAGAGGCACGTTCAGAAAAAGGGCGAACGTGCTCGTTTCCTATGGTCACTCTAAGAAACTGCCGCAAGCTTAGTGGTTTAAAACAATGCAAATGTATCCTCTTACATTTCTGAACGTCTGAATTCTAAAACCAGGGCACTGATACAGCTACATTCCTCCTGGAGGCTTCAGGGGCACATTCATTCTTTTGGTTCATCCAGTGTCTCAAAGCTGCCTACATTCCTTAGCTCGTGGTCCCTCCCTCCATCCTCACAGTGCATCCTTCCCACCTCTGGTTCTGTTGTCACATCTCATTTTTCCAGGTCTAATCCTCCCACGTCCCTCTTATAAGGACACATGTGATGAAGTTGGACCTACCCAAACAATCCAGATTATCTCCCCATCCCAAGGTCCTTAACATAACCCTGTCTGCGAAGTCCCTTTTGCCAAGGAAGGTAGCACAGTCATAGATTCGTGGGAATAGGACATGGATGTCTTTGGTGTCCATTAAAGGAAGTTTTGCATGAGCCAAACCATCAAGGGCAGACCGCTAGCGGTGAGGTTAAGCATGCACCTTCAAGGATGGGGAAGATTGAGGGATACTGAGAGGACGCTTCGGGTGAAGGAAGGGGTGCAGGAAATGATGCATCCTGCGGGTAGAATGCTGAGGCCCTGGCTGACTGGAAAAAAGAAGGTTTCTGTGAGGTAGGAGTGTGAGGTCAGGCTGGAGAGATGCTGCGGACAATTGTCCGGATTTCCTTGGGTCCTGATTGCTGGACAGCACCATCTGGCCCCACTCTGATGGTCGTAAATACCCCTTGGCAGTTTCTGTGTAGGAGTTCTGCACTCTCCCGGCTAGGTCTGTTCTGGATCGTTTCCCAGCATCTTTTTTTACATGCCTTTTAACGAGCACTAAGATGGAAGTGGAATAAATCTCCTCAGACCCTTACCTGAGCCCTTTAGCTGCCATTCCCCCTGCAGCCCTTGGGAACAGCAAGTAAATAAAAGTGACACGCAGGAGCTGGAGGGTCTCGGGTCAGGGAGGAGTGCTCAGCCCTGAGGTTTGGTATCTGGCACGGGGCTGGCTTCCTCTAGAAGACTGTGCAGTCAGCTGTTTCCAGGGAGCCCAGGAGACAACAGAAGGTGTCCTGTGTCCCTGAGAGGAAACTCTGCATTCCTGCCCCCATCAGCACATTGGCAAAGAGGGCCTGGCTCGGGGAGGCCGGTGTTATTTTTGCTATGATTTCCTTTCCCCTCCTCCCCCGATCCTCAGCCTGGGGAGAGGGTCAGTGGGGATGTAGCAGCTGCTGACGATCTCAGCACTTTTCGTTGCCAGAATATCAGCCCCTGCACCACCTGGTGGGGCTTTGGGGAGAATGTGAGGTAGGGGCAGCGTGAGTCCTGGCTAAACCATCCTGGTGCCCTCCAGCCCCCAGCCTCCCCTTCCTCCATCCTCCCATCCTCCTTCAAGGAGTGGCCAGACACCCAGGGCCCACTCCACTGGTATGTCTGCTCTGATCCTAGAACCCTGTCTATTTCTTGCCTTGCCCAGATTTCCAACATAATGCTGGGAACTGGACGCTGTTGGTTCCAGCCCTAAACTCTTTTCTAACTAAGAGCCAGCCTACTTCCTAAAGCCTAAAAATAGACAGTCAAAGGTATCCTGCACCCAAGCACATTCCGTATCTGCATGGTCCAGGGTGTGACCATCCAGGTCAAATCTATCAACATCTTTTTGGTCTAGCAATCACCTCTTAACTGCTGTCATGACTTGCACCCTGGAACTTCTCCCATGAATTCTCATGAAGCAATTTGAAACACTCATCAGAGCACATCATCCTCCCACTCAAAAAATCTCCAAAGGCTTGTCCTCTCACTCAGAGTAGATTCCAGCCTCCTCTCCACAACCCTGCTTTATTGGCCACCCATGGGTCCCCTTAATCCTACCAGGTACCACTCTCCCCTTCCCTGTCTGGCCTCCTTGCTGGTCCTGGGACACATGGGGGTTATTCCCTGAAGACTTCCTTCTCACTACCCCCTCCCTCTACTCACAACATATGGCCTCCAGCCTCAACAATGACTGTCTCACTTACTCAGCCTCTGCTCCCATGTGACTGGCAAGCAGAGGCATTTCCCTGCCACTCACATCCAAAGGCGTGCTCCCTTCCACCTGGGACCATCTATCTTCAGGGCACCCGCCAACATCTGACAGTTATTAATGATGGTGTATTTGCGTTTCTCTGTCTACCCCTAAGAGAAGGTAAGCTCTGTGGAGACTGGTCTTTGTCTCATTCATCACTGTGTCCCCAGTGCCTCGTACAGCGCCTGGCCCAGCACAAAAATGTAATAAATATTTGTTGAATGAATAGATGAAGAAATCATTGACCTCATAGACAGTGACTGAGGCTGTTACATGCCAGGCACTGTGATAAGTGGACAATGTTTATTTCCTGCCCCCTGGAGCTCACAGTCTTCTGAGCAAAGAAGTTATATGTAGAACTTATATATAATATAAATCTTTCACAGAGTGTGATAAATGCTGCAAGTGAGGTATGCACAAAGTGGCAGGGCAATGCAAGTGAAATGGCCATTAATTTTTCCCCAAGGTCTAAGGAACTATTAAGAGAAGGATTTGAACTTGAGCTGAGCTGCCCGCTCCTCAGTTGAAGGTCTCTGAATCATCCTTGGAATTAGCTGGTTGCCTCTAAGTGCTTAACATCGGCTGAGCCATCATGGATAAAGTGGATCAGAGTTCTCAAGGATGCCCACACCCCAGAAGGTTGGTGGAAAGACACCTGGATCTGAGAGTGGCCCCCAGAGGCTTGCCCCTGAGAAGTCGACGGCGTCCCAGGCCTTCATCAGGAACCCCAATGTCGGAGCTACTATTCCTAGGACCTCGCCAGGGAAGTACACCAGAGGGCCACCCTCTGCATGTTGCCAAGCCTTGAAGACTGTTAGGCCATTTTTGGTGACCAGTGCTGACTTGGAGGGCCTGGCCCTGTCATACAAAGAATTGTCCCAGCTGTGTCATCCTGGGTGCTGGAGGCTGACATGTCAGATGCCAGAGAAGCCTGTCTTGAGTGGCTGTGGGTGGCTTCTCCAGCCTGCCAGGTATCGTTTTCAAGAGTAAGTAGGAGCATCTTGGTGTACACCCTTCAGGCAGCACCACCTACTCAGGGTAGGAGAGGTCCCTACGTGTTAGCGCTATGAGAGCAAGTCTGGAAGCAGCGCTCGGAAGGAGATTGGATAAAGCATCAAGGCCACCTCCGCCCAGTCAGCAAGGCTCTTCCCACGTAGCCTTGCCCACCCGGGATGCCCTGCAAACAGCACCGGCTCACACTACCACAGGCTTGTACACGTTACGCAACTTGGTCCTCACAGCAATCATACGCCCTAAAGGGAGCATGTATTTAATCATACTCTAAATAGTATTTTCCCCATTAAAGATTACTACTGAAATTCTGGGATGTATGAAAAGGTATGCTAAATAAAACAAAAATCGCATGTAATCCCAGTATGCAAAGTATCTACTATCAATAATTCTAGGATTCCTTCCTGTACTTTAGTGGCTGGGAAGTGACAAGTACATTTCCCAGAATGCTTTGTCGCTATAGTCTGGATGTGATTTTTGGTTTATCTGATCAGATTTCTTGACACCTGAACTCCTTGATGAGTTAGGGCGGAAGGGAAGGAGAGATAAGTGAGCCATATATTCTACTGCAGATCCAGCTGGTATAATAGTTTGACCCTGAAATTAGGAGTTTTAATGATAGCTTTCAGATGGCTCCACCTCAGGTGATCTTGGGGCTCCAAACTCTGGTGGCTTCTTGATTCTTAGATTACATCTGAGATGATGTGACCTTGAATTCAGCAGCTGAGACAGTGACCTCCTACTTCCCCAGCTTTCTGATGGTGGATGGGTAGGGGTTCTCTTGGTGGGTCAGTACAGTGGTGGTATCTTGGAACTTATCTGTAGAAGCTGAGAGCACAGCCTGCTCCTCACATTATTCAAAAATTTATAAGCACCTGATTCCCTGTCTTCGATCCTTTTCTGCTTAAAATACCTGGAGAGTTTTATGTTCTCTGCAGTTGAATCCCAAATATGCCAGGAAGTATTGTCCCCATTTCACAGTGAAGAAAACTGAATCAGAAAAAAGCTACATAGAAAGTGTGGAACTGTGTTTTGAACTCACGAAGTTTGCTTGAGTTCAATTTCTATTCACCAGCATGCTGTTTATTCACGCTTTCACTGACAATTATTTCTTGGAGACTGTCTGTGTGCCGTACGATTTGTTCATCTCTGGGGACACTACAGTAAGAAACAAAGTGGAAAATTCTTAGTTCTGGCTCTTCAGACTTATAAGAGAAAGCTAGATAGCTATAAGTACATTTAAATAGTGATATATTTTGCTACAGGCTTGCATTGGAAAGAGACGTGTAGCTTTGAAAGGGAGGCACCCTGTATCAAAAGCAAGTTGTAAAGCTGGTTACTAAAGAGATTCAATTCAAATTTTGGTTTACACATAATTCGGTCAAAATATTGATAAGAATGAAAGAAGGAAGCTAGGAAGAAAGAGAGGGAAAAGTGAGTTAGTAAATAGATGGGCATCCTTTTATTTCATGAAGCCCTTTGATCTTTCCCTGGCTCCCCACCACCTTGGACCAGCAGCTTTAAGTGACTTTAGCTTTCCTCACTCACATTTGGGATTCTGCCCTATGGATAAAGAAGAAAGAAATTTACAAGTAGGGGACTTGAAAGGAGATAGCTTCCCCCCGCTGGAAATTTCTTTCTGGTGCTAAAATGGAAGAACTTGGTAGTTAGGTCACGTGAGATGTCTGATCACTGCTGACTGAGAAAGAAAACTCCTGAGAAGCAAAAGGCTTTCCCAATGGAGGTTTAATCTGCTGTTGGCAGAAGAAAGACTCCAGGGACATTAATATCTGGTGAAGCCACAGACGCACTGGAGCCATAAATACGCCCCAGGAAGGAGTTTTGACTCTTAAATTTCAAGATTGAAAGTGACTTGAAAGAAACGTACTCAAGGTTAGGGATAACAACCAGGGCAAGATAATCGATAATAACGAATAATTAGTTAGAGAGAGACCCAAAATTTCCTGAAGAGGGGTTTGTTTTCTTTAAAGACTTGTGCTTTTGGACCATCCATATCTCTCTTTGATACTTATTTATTTAAATAGAGAGCCATCTTTTATAAGAGCAGGAAGCTATATCTACTGGGTGCCCAGATGTCCTGGCCACATGTTTATCCCCAAGGTAACATAAAGGCATCGAGCACTCATTGCTGGCCAGGACCCAGGAGGAAATAAAGAATTCTGCGTGTGCTGGACTTGTGGATCTAAAGGTGAAACTGACAACAACGTTGTAGATTTTGCAGAAAATCAAGTGAAAACTTACTCCAAGAAGAAATTTTGAGTGAAATGTGGACTTGGACAATACTCAAGTTAAGCATATGTGCCAGGTGGATGGTTTCATTTGTTTTAAGGAAATGGGGATCTATGATCCTTTGCTGTCAATTCATCAGTTGACATTTTCAGACACTTGCTATACATCACCAAGGAATTGCTCCTTCAATCACTCAACTCACTTCAAAAATGGAGAGACATGATGAACACCTACTGTCTATCAACAAAATAGGTACCCACTTCCTACTATGTGCTAGATTCGGAGGGACACGAAAGACACATCAGTCAAATACCTGATGATGGAAAATGAAAATAAATGAAAGACTTAAAAGATAACTGTTTCTTCCCTTTCCCTTCCTGAGGGAAAATCATTCTTTTTTTAGCCCCACTGAAGTCAGACTCTGCCTCGCGACTCTGGACAAGGAAATATACAGGAAAGCAAGGTGTGTCACTTCCAAGCAGAAAGCATTTAAGAGCCAGATTTTGCTTTACCGTCATCTCCTTTCCTTTTGCTGTGATGACTAGCGAGTTTCCAGTAACAGCTCCTTTGTCAGCCTTGATTCCTGAAGTTGATTCCTACGTAGGCTATGAGAGACATGTAGTATGAGTGAGAGATAACCTTTTGTTTTTGTAAGAAGCAGTGTTTTGAGGTTACTGGTTACCATGGCATAATTTCACCTAATCTGATTTATACAAGACATCACTATAAAACTAACATATATTGAGTGTTTACTATACCCTAAGCCTATGCTCAGGGCTTTCTATGCATGATCTCATTGAATTCTCATAAAAACATGGTGAAGTAGATATTATATTACTTCTATTTTATAGATGTTGAACTGAGTCCCAGAGCTAAGTTCAGACCATGTTGTTAAGTAGTGTTGGGGTTGAGTTTCAGAACCTGGTTTGCTTGGATCCAGAGCCCAGGAATTTAACTATTATATCATACTGCTGTACGTAGTAGACTGAATATAATCACAGGTTAAGAAGGAATTTTTAGACTAGACTGGACGTTCTCTGGGCAGTTCAGAAGGGGTGAGGTCAATGTATATAGAACTTCTTGGGGAAACCTTCAGGGAAGAGGTGAGAATTGAAAAACGGTTAGGTTACAGACAGGAGAAAAGGAAGCTGTAATGTTCTCTGACCTTTTTGGAATGGGAAGGGAGAAGGAAGAGACTTCATCTGTCTGGGTGAAATAAGGCAAGACAATGGATATGCCAAACCTGGAAATTGGTTTAGTCTACCCTTAAGAACTTCACAGTCAGAGAGGAACGATAAGGCGTTTACCCAAATTGCTATCATAATTCAGGCAAGCTCTATTAGGAGGTCTGCTGGAATTCTCTACACAGTGTGTTAGGCTGTATCAAGCCTAGACTAAGCAGAAACCTTTCCACCAATGCAGGATAGGGGTTTGGAAAGAACAAGCATTCTACAGAGAAGGCAGCCCAGGGACCCAGATGCAATACTCTCAACCAATAGCAGTCTCTGTCCCAAATCCAGAAATAATCCAATTAAACTGGTGGAAGGTGGCAGGAGAAATAATTCTCTTACTGTCTGTGACAATTCCTAGTCACACCAGACTAGAGAGGCTAGTGGGGCACCGAGTCTGTTTCTGTACATCCTGCATCGGTGGTACTAGCTCAGGCATGGGATGAGACCAAGGTTACGATATGTCACCATGCAAAGATATTACAGTTATTGACTACATTCCCCACCCTGTACGTTTCACATCCATGACTCATTTGTTTTGCAACTAGAAGTTTATACCTCTTAATCTCCTTCACCTACTTCTTTCCTTCCCTGACCCATATCCCCTTGTAACCGCCTGTTTGTTCTTTATAACTCTGTTTGTTATGTTTGTTTATTTGTTTTGTTCCACATATAAGTGATAATATACAGTATTTGTCTTTCTCTCTCTGACACATTTCATTTAGACTAATACCCTCTAGGTTCATATAGGCTGCAAATGGCTAGATTTCATTCTTTTTTATGGCTGAGTGATACTCCACTCTGTATGTGTGTGCATATATATATATACATACATACACATATATATAATATAATATCTTCTTTATTCATTCATCTATTGATGGGCACTTAGGTTGCTTACATAGCTTGGCTACTGTAAATAATACTGCAGTGAACATAGGAGTATATATACTTTCTCAAGTTAGACATTTTCTTTAGACAAATACCCAAGAGTGAAATTGCTGGATCATATGATAATTCCGTTAATTTTTTGAGGAATCTCCAAATGTTTTTCCATGGTGAATGAACCAGTTTACATTCTCACCAGCAGTGCACAAGGACTCCCTCTTCTCCACATCCTCACCAACACTTGTTATTTCTTATCTTTTTGATAATTGCCATTCTAACAGGTGTGAGGTGACATATCATTGTGGTTTTAATCTGCCTTTCTCTGATGATTAGTGACATTGAGCATCTTTTCATGTGTCTGTTGGCCCCCTGTATGTCTTCTTTGGAAAAATGTCTTTTTCAGGTCTTCTGTCCATTTTTTTAGTCAATTTTTAAAAAATTTTTGAGTTGCATGAGTTGTTTATATAGTTTGGATATTAACCCCTTATCAGTCATCTCATTTGCAAACATTTTCTCCCATTCAATAGGTTGTCTTTTCATTTTGTTCATTTTCATTTTCACTCTTCTGAATGCAGCCCCTGTACCAGCCACACTTTTCACAAAAGCCTCTTGTAGGTCAGAAAGAGGGACTGGGCAAGAGAAAGAGCATGGATCAATCAGCAAAAGTCTTCTCACTCCTAACAACTGAGCTTACTTGTATTTTTAACAGATATCTATTTTGTACAAAATTGTGGGGGATGGATAACAAGAAATGATCTCTGCCCCCCACCAAGAGCTCTGAACCTAATAGAAAAGTCAACACAAACTCATAAGGAACAGTTGAATAAGAAGAGAAGGCAAAATGTGATAAAAATGCCAAAGTGAGAGAGACAGGGAATGGTAAATATGATGGAAGGAATTCACAGAAGAAGGAGATAGATGTGTTAGATGTGCATAGACCTGTTTGGGGAAGGCCTTGGGGAAAATGGGGTTGGATCTGGTCTTGAGGAATGGGTCACATTTGGACTGGGAAAATGGACATGGAATCCATTCATGATGGAAAGAAAAGAATGGCCAAAGCATGGAATTGCAATTATGAAGAACAGTCCAGGAGACAAACAGCTGATACCATTGGGAAGTTAGGATGTTAAATTGTGCATCCAAAGTACACAAAGCTGCAGAGAGGCCATCATACCTACAGCAGAGTCTTCCTATGGATGTAAGAGAAATTCATCATTAGACAAATACACATGAGGGTGAAAACCAATGAGAGACAACAAAACGTATGGTAATTGTCAAATGGGCCGTTTGGACAGTAATTGCCATGATCAGGTCATTCCTGATTGAGGTGCTCAAGGCTCTCTGATAGAACATCATAAGTACTTTGAGAGGACATTTTCTGATTTTTGCTGGTTATTACTTCTTTTTGCTACCACCCGAAGGTGAAAGGGGAAATGAGTATTCTCTTACTGTTTACAGCCTTGCAACCACAGCCCATGCTTCTGACTCTTGCCAGAGTCCTTCCTCAGTAGAGCTATTTGGTTAGTTAGATCACAGACTCTGCTCCAAATTCAAGGATGGGCTTAAAATAATGTCTTGCATTAAGTTCAAGGTTATTTTTACTGGGCTTATTACCAAAGCAGCAAAGTAGTACAAAGGATGAAAACAAGATGTGCACAAAGATTAATGTATACAGCTCTCAACTATTACCCTTGATTGTGAATGTATGTAGCCAAAGTACAGTTGACCTAGCCATGCACCAGAGTGAGCTGTGCTCCAAGCTGAAGAAAAATAAGGCTGTGAACTCACTGCTTTCTTTAGCCACAGCCATAGCATCACCACCAAAATATGAATGCTAAGTATTTTATTAAGAGAACTGTGTCTTCCAGACCTAGTGACCAGAATCTGGAACCTGATACTCATGCTTAACCAACACTGGAACTATTTCCCCTTATGTGCACCTGCACCTCAAGGTGTAAGAATTTTTATTTATGTTCACTTTGGTCTTTCACTGGAGATGCCCTAACATAGCCTATCATATAAACTACCATCACACTCATTCTACTCTTTAGAATGTAAGAACCCATGCCCGTGTGAAAATTCTCTAGATATAAGCCACAGAAGGGGCACAGGGTTGAGAATATTACAGATAGAGAGTTACAACTTAGTCCTACTTGGAAGATGTCCTCCTCCAAAGGGCTTTTCTCAGTTCTGGGTTATTTCTGCTCCGTAATCTCTGTCGGACACTGAGATTGGACACTGTTGAGTTTTACTTTCCCAGACTGTGACAGATTATGTTTTCCAAAGATGTTGCCACAATATTCTCCCATCCACACGCTGGTTTTCAAGGTGACCTTGCAATCCCCCCATCAAGAGGAAACCAAGAGACTGCAGTGGAAGTGATGTTTCGTGACTTCTGAGGCAAGGTCAGAAGAGGCCATGCAGTGTCCACCGGGATCTCTTGGAAAGTTCACTTTGGGGGCACTTTCTTTTGATACTCAGAAACCCAAGCTGCATGGAGATGCCACGTGGTGATGTTTCCGTCGACAGTGCCAGCTGAGCCCAGTATCCAAGCCAGACACAAGACACGTGAGGGACAATGTCCACAGATGTTTCAGTCATCCCAGCATTGGGGTCTTTCCAGTTGAGGACCCAGATATGGAGGAGCAGAAATAAGACATCCCCACTGGCCTTGTTCAAAGTTCTGACTCACATCATCCGCTATAATAAAATGTTGTGTTTTCCACCACTAAGTTTAGGGCGGTTTTTTTTACACAACAAGAAAAACTGTAACATGGGCCCAACCACAAATTTAAGCAAAAATTATGATCCCCTTTGCTGCCTCCTTTTTCACGTTTGTCCAAAGTCTAGTTTATTCTCATTGAATCTTTTCCAAGTTGCCTTGAATATCTTAATGAATTCTTTTCTAGCTCCTTCACTTCTCCAAGGGTAGAATTTTGTGTGTTTTTACCCATTGTTAAGTTTCTTGCTCACTGATGAAGAAAACTAAGTTTAAAAAAATTATTTGGTATAATTCAGTTCACTCTGTTTCTATCAGATTGCTAGGAATGCTCTCTCTGTTTCTACGGGCAAACTGTAAGAATATATGTAACTTGAAATGTGTTCAACAGAGGGTGACAAAAATCTTTAGGGACTTTAAATTTTATTATGGGATGATTGAAAGAGTAAGGGTAGTCCAGACTGGAGTACAAAATTATAAACTATTTGGGAGGTGGGGATGGGGCAGTGGATTTGAAACTCACTATTATTAGATGTGAGCATGTAAAAAGACCAATAAATAATATTTATTGAGCTCTGAGGGCAAAACCAGGACCAGTGGATACAGTGATAGACACATTTTAAGTCTGTGTAAAGACCTTCCTCACACTAGAAATGTCTAACTATAAAACAGACAGTTTAAGAAGCAGTGAATTTCCCATCACTGGAGGCTTTAAAGCAATGACTATATGTCTACTTGTAAGAATAGTGTAGAGAAGTTTCATGCATTGAAGAGAGGGAGGCAGAGGGTAGGGGCCGCTGGAAGAGATGACCTTTATGCTCCTTCTTAAACCCGAGATTCTATAAATACTTTTTAATTTTAGGTTCAGTGGGGAAATGGCAACATCTACTTATACAACTATTGAGAACAACAGCCATTTCTGGTGGAAGCAAGAACTTTTCTGAGATGGTCAAGCTTTGTGGTGAGTAAACTGGTCAGTTCAGTGGCGAGGACCCACTTCAGGATGAAGACAAGCAGAAGGTAATTGAGACATGAATGAGTGGGAGGATTGCCAAGCGTAGCTAAGTCAGACTTTGATTTCCATTGGAAGGTGAGAAGAACATGATCCTTTGGGGTGGTTTGAAATAAGAAAATATGGTTGAATGAGGAGGGACAGGAGAAGGACCCGTGAGTCCACAAAGCTGCTCTGCCCAGGAAGGCTGACCAGGTCTTGCTTGGAGTAACTGTATCCTTAAGCTCATTAACAAAACTGAAAGTTAAGAGTGATGCTGGCTTTAATGGAAATAAGAAGATAGTTAAAAACATCCATGAGAGAAACGATTTTTGCACAAGTCAATGAACAGCACCACCCACTCAAGCAGAGTCTAAGAGACTGAGCAAGTTGGTGGATTAGTCCCCAGGGCTGCCATAACAAAGCACAGCAAACTGCGTGGCTTAAAATACCAGGAGTTTATTATCTCACAGTTCTGGAGGCTAGAATCCAGGGGGTGGCCAGGCTGTGCTCCCTCTGAGGGCTCTAGGGAAGAATCCTTCCTTTACCTCGTCTAGCTTCTGGTGGTTGCCGGCAGTCCTTGGCACTCCTTGTCTGGTAATGACGTCACTCCATCTTCACACGGTGGTCTTCCCTCAGTGTGTGTCTGCCTCTCACACGGCCTTCTTAAAAGGACACCATGAGTCACTGGATTTAGGACCCACCCTAATCCTGTAGAATCTCATCCTAACTAATTACATCTGCAAACGAAAACAAAAACACTGTTTCCAACTAAAGTTATAGTCTGAGGTTCCAGGTGAGTATAAATTTGAGGAGAGCACTATTCCACTCAGTACAGTTGGGAACCCCAAGTTTTGGTAAATAGTGCCTGAAACTAGTTGAAAATGGAGACAGAAGGGCACCTGTGCCTACATGTTAGTCTTATTTAATTTTTTTGGCTTAACTATTTTTCTCTTTTCAGCAAGAGTGATAGCTAACATTTGTTGAATTCTTCCTTTGTGTCCCATATTGCACTAAGTTCTGCACATAGATTTTTTTAATCTTATTTTTTATTGAAGTGTAGTCGATTTACAATGTTAGTTTCAGGTGTACAGTAAAGCTATTCAGTTATATATATATTTACATACATGTGTATATTTTCAGTTTCTTTTCCATTATGGCTCATTACAAGAAATTGAATATACTTCCCTGTGCTGTACAGTAAAGGTCCTTGTTGTTTATATTTTATGTATAGTAATGTGTATCCATTAATCCCAAACTCCTAATCTATCCCCCTCCCCATTTCCCCCCAGTAACTGCAGTTTGTTTTTTATGTCCTTGAGTCTATTTCTGCTTTGTAAATAAAATTTGTTTCCTTTTTTCAGATTCCACATATAAGTGACATTGTATGATATTTACCTTTCTCTGATTTACGTCACTTAATGTGATAATCTCTAAGTCCATTCATTTTGCTGCAAATGGCATTATTTCACTCTTTTTTATGGCTGAGTAATATTCCATTGTATATATACATCATATCTTCTTTATCCAATCATGTCAATGGACATTTAGGTTGTTTCCATGTCCTGGCTATTGTTAATAATGCTGCTGCGAATACTGGAGTGCTTCACATGCTCTCTTACATGTCACAAGGTGGGTGCAATTATTCATCCCATTCTATGGAAGAGGTAAATGAGGCTTAGAGAGGAGAAATAACCCACTACGGAGAATCATTCCATAGTAAAAGCCAGAGCAAGGCTTCCAACCAAGTTCTGTGCAACCAAAAGACTGATGATAGTGATGTGTAAGTGATTACTGATTAATACATATTTATATTGTTATCTTTCCAAAGTCATGTTTATATTAAAACCATAATTGGGTGGAATATATGCATTAATCTCAAGAATCTCAGTTATCTCTGCTTGGGAAGGAACTTATTCTTTTGAACATTTGTTTTCCATCCACCTCATGGCAAGCATCCTGCCTGGGAGGAACTGACCAGACTATACGGTTAGGAAGGCGTCTCAGATTCCACAGAATGAAAGTATTTTCGGAGCATCTATATTTACATGCAGCGCATGTAAGGTGCCCTCATGTCCAGTCAAAAGGGAAATTGCAATTCATGAGCAGGTGATTCCTCACATGTGAATATTATTACTATCATTGATTTTTTTAAAATCATTATTGTTTAAGACAGTAATTCTCAACCAGGGTGATTTTGCTTCCCAGGGGAAACTTGGCAATGTCTAGGGACATTGGTTGTCACAACTGGGGGGAAATGTACTATTGCATGTAGTGGATAAAAGCCAGAAATGCTGCTAACCATCCTGCACTGCACAGTTCAGTCCCCCACAGCAAAGAATGACCAAGCACTAAACAGCAATACCACGGAGGTTGAGAAACCCTGGTTTAAGTGATAGTGGTGAAAGAGGGTGCCCCTAGGGGTCATTCCTGAGTCATAGGATCTCCCTTCATCCCTCCCAGCCTCTGACATGTAATAGAATTTTTCATGAACCCCAAACTAGTGACTTTTCTCTCGGTAGTGATGACAACTGGTAATGATGGTTAATATTTATTAAGCCCTTACTATGTACCAGGCACCATTCTAAGTGCTTTCCATGGATTGACTCAGTCAGTCCTTACTGTGACTCTTTTAGTAAAGTGCCATTATTATTCTATTGTACAAACGAGGAAACTGAGGCACAGAAAGTTTGAGAAACTTGCCCTAGATTACAAAGACAGTGTTGGGTATAGGCAGGTTGCTGCTGCTGTAACGTTCATTCCCCCTTCCCCTCTCCTTCCTCAAGCAGTCAATCAGGCTGATTACCTGGGTGTCCATCTTGCAGAACAATACAATGACTGGGAGTGGGACTCCCACTTAACAGATAGGGAACTAGAGGCATTAACAAGGGAAGGAAACTGGATGCCTTGCCCAGGGGCATTAACCAAAGCCATACTTACAGAATGCTTAGCCCATCTCCTTTTCCAACTCATATGCGACACATGGATTTTTTTTCCCTCCCAAGAAGTCTTATCTGAGAGTGAGATGTGCCTAATAGAGTTTCAGTAATTCTAGTCGTGCCAGATGAATGCTGTTGGCTAGATAAATGGGTGGATGGATGGATGGATGGATGGATGGAACCATGAGCAGCTGGTCAGATGGCCAGATACTAAGCTACCAGGAGGGATCAAGGAATGGTAGGTTAAGGGAAAGGAACTTCACTCCTCACACTGCAACTATGATCAAAACCCCACATTCTGAAAGATGACAGCAAAGCTGGGAGCCTGCAGAGCTGGAAAGACCCAGAGACCAGAGAGAGAAGCAAGAATGGCAGTTTGCCTGAGCCCAGGTACATAGTGCATATGGGCCCTTTCTCCACATTGCCTGGAAGTGAGTCACCTTTTCATGTGCTTGTGTTTTGCTTCTCCATCTAGACCAGCCTCTTTCAGCCTCAGCACTACTGACATTTAGGGAAGGATAATCCTGTGTTTGGGGTCTTCCCCGGGTGTTGCAGCATGTTTAGCACTATCCTTGGCCTCTACCCCACTCATTCCAGTGGCACCCACCCCAAGCTGTGACAATCAAAAATGTCTCCAGGCATTGTCAATGTCTCCTTGTGGGGTGAAATCACCCCCAGTTGAGAAAAATTGCTGTAGACTGTGAGGTCCTACAGGAAAGGGCTTGGGTTTCTTGACCTTACTGGCAATTGTAGAGCCTGGCACAGTGATGGAACCTTCGAAAGTGTCTATGGATTGATAGATTGCACACCTCCCTTGGCAAGAAAAAAGTCAAGTTTCAGGAGGAAAAAACTGCAGAAGAAATAAGAGAGAGAGAAGGGAGGGATGGAAGGAGAGAGAAAGGAAGGAGGAAGGAGAGAAAAAAGAAGAGGGAGGGTGGGAAGAAGGAAGAAAAGGAGACTGCTGGTGACTCAGCGACAGGTGTGACGTGAACCCAAACTCAGCAAGGAGGAGCCTCGGTGACTTCACCTCTGTTTGAACCAGAAAACTCACAGTTTTTGCACTCCTGTTGTTTACAGGGGACCAGGGTTATCTTCTTGTGTATTTGGATTTGTGTATGTGTGTGCATGTGCGTGTGTGCATGAAAGTATAATTACCCATCACTGATTAATCTTCAGACTGAGTCAAGCATTCATTGCAAATCCTTGAAACAAACAAGTCTATTTATATTTTAATTATTTTTTTGGATTTCAGGTTGATTTGTCTTTCTTCTGCATATTTATGAAGCTGTTGATCCTATGGTAACCTTATCCTTACTTCTTGTGGAGCAGGAAGAAGAGAAAGTGAGAAAGACAAAGAAAGAGCTGGCTTTACCCCTTCCCTTCCCCAGGATGTCACGGTATTTCCCACAGCCCTAGAGGACAGTGAGGATGACACCAGAATAAAGGTGTTTTTTTTTTTTTTAAATTAAGGTGTAATTAATTAATTGGGGCCCCCTGCCCATGGCTGTCATTCATATTTAAGGTGACCTGAGTTCTTTTGCTGGAGTCTGATTTTGATCCTGAGTCCTTTTGCTTCCTGTTACCATGAGACTCAGTCCTCCTGCATCTTCATTATAGCTACATTTTCCAAATGACCCAAATTTGTTCTTAAAGAGTGCAGATTTTTCTATAAAATGTGACCAATGAATTTCAGTTAATGGAGAAATTGTGGAGTATTTTTTTTCACTTGCTAGTCCATTGCATCTGGACACCAAAAAAATGTGAATGCGAGGTCATGAGCAAACTTTTCAGATTGGCAAGTGGATGCCCAGCCCCCGAAAGCAATGATGGTCCACCAACAATGTCAAAATGGCAGCACATTTAGACAGCTGGATCCCTGACCTCAGGGTGCACTAGGCAGTCTTAGCTAATGCTTTGGCTTCTGTAGTAGCTTATTTGTCAGCAAATATCTGCTCCCTCCAACAGACCCCCATGGAGGAGTGTGCTCCCCCACCCCAGAGATGTGGGGCTTGGTCTTTGACTTGCCTTGGCCTCATGGTAAGAAGGGTATGCTTTCCTGTTTCTTCCTGTGGCCAGTGGGGTATTAAACAGACATGATGCAAGTGCTCCTGGTTGTCACCGTGAAAAAAACATGCCTTGGGGAGACACTGGTCCACAGAGGACGAGAGGCACGTCCACCCTGAATCAGACCTGCAAACTGGATCTAAGCCCCGATGAACCTACTCTAGATCAACTGAGTCCCACGTGACTGGCAGATGTGTAAGCAAGAAATGAATGCTTGTTGCTTTATGCCCCTGGGTTTTGGGATGAGTGTTACATAGTTTCAAAGTTTGATTGCCTGGACAGATTCAGCTTTACCAAAAATGCCTTTAAGACATGCGGTCTCCTGTTAAAGCCAGATCTCAGGAGACCAGTGCCTTCACTTCCACGGCACAGAAACACTGCTTACCCAGGTCCATCATACTATTACATAATGTCCATTATAACTGTTATGTAATAATTGTTTGCATAAGAACTACATGGTTTTCAAAGTGCTTTACACACTGCTCATCTAATACACCAAGACTATGAAGTTGTATCAGATTCATCTCCATTTTACGGCTGAGAAGACTGGAGCTCAGGGAAGTTAAGTGATTTGACTAAGACGACACAGTCAGTAAATGGAAAATCTTGAATCGCAGTCTTCTCCTTCCAAGTCTCACCCTTGCATCCCACTGGCTTGTTTGTTGTATATATACATGAAATTAGGTGGTGGCAATTGGTTAGGAAACAAGGTGGGTCTCCAGTTCCCAGCTTTGCCCCTGCTGTGGCCACTTTTAGCTCTGTGAGCATGGGGCAGACATACAGCATCTCATTTTCTCAAAGCCTGTTCTCAGACTGAGAAGACAGAAATTGAGATGCTCACCCTCCTTCATCCCTCCCTCCTCCTCCTGCCGCATCAGCTGCCCGCCCACCCCCCCAAGAAGTACTTGTCTTGGCTTAAGTGTTTATGAATATCATGCAGGTGGGAAGTTCTATCCTGGAAAAGTCAGTCCCACTCAGCACGTCTTAAAATCCAATCAAGTAGGATGCCTGCTCTCAAGAGGTGATAGTAGAGGTTAGCAAATTTTTTTCTGTAAGGGACACACAGTCAGTTTTTCGGATTCGGGGGCCAAACAATCTCTGTTGCAGTACTCAGGTCTGCAGGTGTAGTATGAAAGCAGCTATACACAATATGGAAATATACAGCCCCCCCTCCAAAAAAAACTTTATTTACAAAAACAGGTGGTAGGCAGGACTAAGCTCAGTAGCCGTACTTTGCCTAGCTCTGGTTTATAGATTAGTGGAGAAGAAACCTGAACACAAGTTATCGCATCAACCCTCCGCGTCTTTGAAGTTGAAGCTTATAGGAAGACACAGTGCTTTTCCTCCTCTTCTTTTTTCTCTCTCCCTCTTTTCTTTCATTTTTACTTGTCATCCTTTCTTTCTTCTTCCACTTGTTCCTTTTTTTCCTTCCTTTGTCTCTCTTCTGTCTCTTTCTTGTCTATTTCTCTATCTCTTTTCTTCTTGTTTTTTATTCTACTCTTTCCTCCTTTCTCCCTTCCTTCTTTTCTTCCGTCCCATCAGCAAATATTTATTGAGCTACTTTGTATCAGGCACAGGGCGTCCAGGTCAGGAGTTGCAGCCTGAGCTCTGCTGGCTCCTCTCACCTCTGCAAGCTCTGGGCACTTGGTTCCTCGCGGTGCCCTGGGGAACCAGGAGGGAGGGGGTGCAGAGGGGAGAGGGAGGAGGACCCAGCAGGGAAAGGGGGATGGCTCCAGGGTCCTCACCCTGGGCACAAGGCAGGAAGGTGCAGGGCCTCTACTCCGGGGTCTCCGTCTCAGCACCCCTTTCATGTGGAGCAGGACTCCTTAATTTGTAAACATTAATACCCATTATTATTATTAAAAAGGAAAGAAAGTGAGTAGCCCTGTAACTAATTACGTTAAGTGTTCTCAACAAGGCACAGTTCAACTCCTTTATAAAACCTCCTGCTGTGAAGACCAGATTGTCATTATGATCAGATCCTTCTTAGACCTATTAATTTTACCCAGAATAACAGCAGAACAGATGCAAGAAGAAGGCTAGTCTGATTAACATAATTCTTTTCAAAGACCATTTCCTCCCTAAGGGCCACCGTACTGAGTCTTCTATCTTGTCTCAGATCTAATTACATTCAGGAGAATTCAGACACTGACGGGCGATCTCAGCAGATGTCACTTCTCAGATTTGAAGCACACTTCAGGATATGAAACCTTATCAGAAAATCAATTGAAATTAACAATTCCCTCTCTCTTTCTTGCCATCTCTTCCCTCTGCCAACACTCCCTCTCCCTGTGTCTCTTCCCCCCTCTTTGGCCAGATTAAAGTTGTTTCCAAAACTAACCTTTCTCTGGAGAAGAGACAGTATTTCCGGGAATTCAATAAACCTGAAACTCAAGCCTATGCTTACTTTTTGAAGTGTTTCTCTGCTTCTCCCTGTCTCAGCATAATTGTGTGTGTGTGTGTGTGTGTGTGTGTGTGTTATGAGCAGCAGTTCTTGAGGGTCTTTATAGGATATAAAAATAAGGTAAAAACAGGAGAAACAGAGGGGGCTTTCTGCAGCATGTTGAAAAGATACACACACCACAAGCTACCTCTTAAGTATCTGATCTCTCATTGAAACCAGACCCGATTTGGATCCCAGTGTCTGATCTTTGATGGGCAAGAACCATGGGTTTACAATGGAGTCTCTTGCTGCTTTTAATGAAGTATTTGACTTTTTGCCTGCTGCTTTCAATTGAGCTCTGGGAGCTTTGGACAGGAGCTCTTGAGAGAGCAGCAAATGTGTGGGGGCTGGGGTTTTGGTTCCTGGTGCCTTGGTCAAGATATGGCAGACCTGGAGTTCCCACAGCCCCAGAATCTCCTCTCTTTACTCGGCCTCACCCTTAGCTCTAGTGCCTTTCGTTCTGGGATCTCAGACCATTCTGAGACCTGGAAAACCAATTATCTGAAGACCAACTATGCTTTTTTTTTTTTTTTTTTTTTTTTTGCCACTGCCATGCTTAAGCTCCATTGTGGTCTGCATGGCTCTGCCCCTCTGATATTGCCTGGGTATGGGAAAAATCATGCCCTAGCCAGGAGTATTTGAGGACATGGCGGGAAGCAGAATCCAGGGACAAGCCATCTATTCTGCGTATCCTGGGAGCACAATGAAGAAGGGGTAGAAAGTGGAAACATGCAATCTTGCATGATGCATTTGCTTTTTGCAGTTTTGCAGAGGCTATTTGGTGCCTTGCTGACATGGGGCACAAACCCGCCTCGGCTCCCCGAAGTCCCATTGGAGCAGCTGCTGCGGCCTGGCTGGGCCTGGCTCCGCAAACTGGTGGTGACATTCCTCAGGGTGACCAGCTGGGCGTTCTCCCCAGATAGCTCACGGTCTTGGCATTAGCCCTCTGGGAAGCTGCCAAAACAAGAACATTGGAGCAGGATAGGCATGAAGCAGCTCTTTGCAGGGACACTGAAAAATCTCCTAATCTTTACACGGGTGGCTTTCAAAAGCACCAGAGATGGGAGAAAAGGTGGAGAGAATTATGGAAACCAGTGCATCTTTGTCATTTTCTGATTTGCGTTGTATATGTTGCTTACTGTCCTATAGAGAGTCTGGGAGAATTTGACTTTTAAATACCTGCTTATGCTCTGTGGCCTTTCTATGATCCAGCCCTGAGAATGACACCAGCATGAACATAACTGATGGGTGAAGAGTCTATTGGCTTCTGAGAGATTGCTCCATCTCAGGCTTTACACTCTGGGGGCTCCTAAGATGGTTTAGACTTATGCAGCCATTGAGACAATAAAACAAGAGGAAACAAACCCCTGTTCTCTTGCATCATTCACCGAGTATAATGTCATCATTACACAGTCCGCCCTGGTGGGAGAGAGAGGAGGCTCATCATGGCAGAAGGCAGGCCCATGGCTTGTTGGGGGGTCCTTAGCAACGGGTGGTTTCTCGCACCATCTGTGCTGTCACAAAGCCTGTAGGCAAACAAATGCATTAAGGTTGTTGCCTGGGCCTGTGAAGTGTCCCCTCAGTGCTCAGTTTGCTGCTTCATTTGGTGCAAGGGAGCCCATCTGAGGCTCAGATGGAAAGGATGGAGGGGAATCTCAGAAGTCCAGCCTCCTGGACTTTGCCTTCTCTGAGCTAACACAAACAAGGTAAGCTCTGTCTGACGCAGGTGGTCAGAATGGAAAAACATGATGGTCTGTGATTGCAACATCTTCATGGACAGTCTATTCTGAGATTCAGTGAAAAAATAACGATTGACTATCTTCAATGTGTAAATGCTTCCATTTTCTCAGCTCTTATTCAGCATCTACTATGTGCACAGCAACGTCATAGCTACTAGGGAGAAGTGATGAGAAATAAATAAGACGTCATCTCTGATACTGCAGTAATTCACAATCTAGTGGATACACACACACACGACATAGAGACGTGAAGACAGAGGGGAATATTATTATGGAGGTAACTCGTTTTGAGGTTTCAAAAGGAATTATAGTTTTTGTGATGTACATGGGCTGCTTTTATTTTTAAAATAACAAAGATATTAAAACAAGGATAATACTTGCTTAATAGTGAAAATATGGGAACAAAGAAAAATTTCTCCTAATTCCACCATCCAGAAATAATCACTATTAATGATGATACTTTGATGTCTCATATAAATCTCAAGCATTGTAAGCTTATAGCTGAACTTGTAATTACACATCCTCACCGCCCCCCCTCCACACACACACAACCCTTAGATCAAACTTGCACTGATCTTCTGTCCTATCACAGCACCTTCTCAGTGGCCCCGCCATCCACATAGTTGTTTAAGGCAGAGACTGGGAGTCACCTTGGATGATTCCGTCTCCTTCCCCAATATCCAATTATCCCTAGGTCCTTTCTTTTCTAACCTACAACATATACTTCAGTGGATCTACTTCTCTCCCTCTTCACAGCCACACCCTAGCTCAAATCACCTAACCACCTTCTCATGTAGATTACTCAGTAAACTTTTATCAGCCTTACTGATTTCACTCTTGCCTCTTCTACTCCATTATCCACATTGTGCTGTTATTTTTTTAAAGTGTAAATTGGATCAAGTCATTCTTACACACAACAGCTTCAGTGGTTTCCAGCTGTGCTCAGAATAAACTCCTGTTTCTGAGAATAAGGAGGCTAGGTGGTTTGGACAGCTCTCATATTGAAAACAACTAAAAATGATGAAGAATTTTTAAAAAGGATTCTTAAAAGCATCAAATCTGACCCTATGGAAAGAAATTACTGTATCAAAATTAATGTGAGGCAGGGAGAGTATAGTTCAGTGGTAGAGTGTGTGCTTAGTATGCACGAGGTCCTGGTTCAATCCCCAGGACCTCCATTAAAAATAAATAAATAAATACATAAATACATAAATCTAATCCCCCCCTCCAATCGATGTGAAATTAGGAACCCAGAGAGTCAAGTAGGACATTTTTGCCCTGCTGGCATTTTCTGAACTGGATAAACTGATTATAGCCTCATGGGTCAATGGAAACAAGAGTCAAGTCCCCAAGACCTCCTGAAGTGGGCATGTAATAGGATACCTTCCACCATAAAGTTGGGACACCAAAGGGCCATAGCTTCATGGGTAGCCGCCCCATCTCTGGAATTTCGAGGAAGATTTCCTTGAGCGCACTGGAGGAGAGGAAATAAACTATTCTCTGGTGATCACAAGCACAAAATGGTCTTCTAGTAAATTTGTGAACTAAATTTACATGAACTGAAGGGCCCATACACAGTTGCAAATTTGGTTTGCAGTGGTCAAGCTCTAGGAATAGGCAGAGGCAAAACCAAGACAAAACCAAACCAAAATACAGATTGTCTTTGTAGGAAATTATCCTAGGCTTCAAAAGATTCCCAGAAATAATTTTCTAATCCAGTGAACAGCACATAGTACAAAATGCCAAGTTATGGAGAAGGAAGCACCATGTGGGAGAAACAGCATAGAACCCAGAGAGCAAAAACGGACCCACAAACATTTTAGACTAAATTAACAAAAATATTTTATAATTTACTATTTTTTTTTTATTTAGGAAAAAAGGATAAACTTTAAAGTACCTTCATGGAACAAAAACTATAACAAGAAACATAAAATATTTGAAATAGAAACAAATAGAGCTTCTAGACATGAAAGATATAATGAGAGATTCAATTGATGAGTTTAACAGAAGACATGCTAATGAAAAAGAAATTTGTGAGTTAGAGGACAGACAGATATTACCCAGAGAGAGCATCCCGAGAACTAGAAATGAAAATATGAAAAAGACTAAGAGGATAGAATGAGATCTGATATTTATTTAATTCAGCTTCTAGATAGGGAGGAGCAAAAAAATTAGGCAAAGATACTCTTTGAAGAGATAAAGGCTGAGAATTTTCCAAAACTGTTTAAAGACAGATTCAAGAGTTCCTACAAATCCAAACAATGTAAACAAAAAGAAACCTACTCTTAGATATATCATAGTGAATTTTAGAACACTCTGTATGTTATGTATATATTATATCATAATACATCTAATTAGTGTCCCATTATTTGCATATCTAGGATAAATTCCAAGATGTGGAATTGCATGTTTAATTTAATTTTTATTGATCTTGTTAACTAGCTCTCTCTAGACGTTGTACTAAAACACGTGCCTGCCAGCAACATACATGAGTTTCCTTACACTCTCAACATCAATGTCTTATCAAACTTTCATATGTTTACATGGGTTACATGAAAAATAGTACCTTGTTGCTTTGTTTTGCATTTCTCTTACTAAGAATGACAGTTGATAATCTTTTTGTTTATCTAAGAGCCATTTGTATTCCCTTTTCTGTAAATTTTCTGTTTATTTCTAAGGGGTGGTTGTTTTTCTTTACTGATTTGTAAACAGTCTTTATATATTGGCCCTCTATGTCTGAGCCACAACACTCTGAAAACAAAGAGAGTTTTTATAAATTCAAGTGCCAAAGTTCATTTGGTGGTAAAACTTGACCTGGCCTAATGTGAGGTTTTCTCTCTCTCAGAGTGAATATTCATCTGTTTGCTGTAGCAATAATGACATATTTGATCCTAGAAGGCTGACCCACACTCCACTGGTGATGTTTGAATAGCATTCAATATATTTACAACATTAGCCTTCGAAAAAAATTTAAGACCCAATAATTTCCAATAAGAAGCTATGGAAAATATTGAGAAAACAAAAATTTTTAATGCTTCCCCCTCCCCAAATATTGAGAACCAAAAAATCTAGGAAAGGGTCAAAGTAAATCTTTTTCTGCTTCCAGGATCTAATCCAGATTTTGCACCATTGGACCATAATCTGCCCATGTTATGGCCACGTTTCTATGTGGAAGGCATTTCTAACCACATGATGGAATCCACTGAAACTTCTTTATTTGCAAATCAAAGTTGGCAGATGAATTCGCTTGCAGAAGTGTAAGTCACAGTTATCACAAACATGGGCTGTATTTCACAATATTTTTCTTATCTTCTGTTACCTAATAAATTCTACATTTATGGAAACAAATTTTCAGACAACTTAGCAGAAAGGCCTTCCTCACTCTGAGGTTATAAATGACACTCCCATGCTGCCTCGTAGTACCTTTATGGATTCTTTTTTCATATTTTGTATTTGATCCACCTGGAATTTGTTTTGGCACACGAGGTGAGATAGGACTCTACACTTAATATTTTATCAGATGGCTACCCAGTTGTCCCAGCCAGATTTATTGATAATCCATCTTTACTCCATTAATTTGAAATGTCATCCTCATAATACACTACATTTTTATGTGTATTTGAGTCTCTATCTGGGTTTTCCTGTCTGTTCCTTTAATAAGTCTATTGAGTGCAAAGGGTGAGCCATTGCTTTATATTGTTACGTTGTTCTCAGAAAGGTTCTATTAGTTTACATCACCATCAACAGTAGTATGAGCATCTTGCCCCACCATATCCTTGACAACACTCGTGTCATCATATTTTAAATCCTTCTCATTTTGGAAATAAAGAGTGTAATTTAATTGTTTTTTATTTGCATTTTTATTACTCTAAAGGCTGAAGTGGGTTTTTTTTTTTTCATTTATTGAACATTAATGTTTCTTCTTTTGTAAATTAGCTATTTGTGACTTTTGCCCATATTTCTAAGGGAACGTTCAACTCTTTCTTGATGCTAAAGGCATCTTTTAAAAATATTTGTAAGAGGTGCAGCTGATGTCAAGAACTGAGGTTAGAAGACCAGTCTGGATGGAGGAGACCATTCTGAAACATATCTTCAACACTATGTCCAAAGGCAGAGGGTCTGCAATGGGGAGAGGGAGAGAGATAATAACAATACTTGCTATAGGCTGAATGTTTGTGTCTCTCTAAAATTCTTATGTTGAAGCCTATCCCCAGTGTGATGATACTTGGAGGTGGAGTCTGGGGGAGTTAATTAGGCTCTGGAAGTGGAGCCCTCTTGAATGGAATTCATGCCCTTCAAAGAAGACACACACGAGTGCTTGCTTCCTCTCTCTCTGTCTCTCCCTGCCGTAGGAGGACACAGCAAGATGGCTGTATGCAAACCAGGAAGACGGCCCTCACCAGAACCTGACCGTGCTGGCACCCTGGTTTTGAACTTTCTGGCCTCCAGAACCATAAGAAATAAATTTCTGTTTTATGCCACCCAGTCTGTGGCATTCTGTTACAATTGCCTGAAATTGACTAAAATAGTACCAATCATTTGCTAACCATGAATCTGCCAGTACTTTTCAAGTTTCTGTTTATTATATCATCAGAATAATGGTACCTGATAGATATTTCATTACCTCCATTTCTCAGATAAGGTAACCATGACTTGCGGATCAAATAACAAACTGAAAGTCACATAGCTAGAGCAATACATATTACAACTAACTCACCAAAGCGGGTTCTGTTACTGTCTGTCTATTCTGAAGCCCAGTAGCCCCAGGTTAGTGGGAAAGTCAGATCTATTCATGCACAAAATCCTGAGGTAAACAAAGTTGGCCTTCACTTGACCGCTTTCTGTGTCTGTCACAAGATGAACAGGTGTCTTATGCACTGTGCCCTCCTGTCCCATCAGTACCTCTGTCCTGGTGCCTCCAGGTGATCAGAGTTCTTGACCACAACACTTATCAGGTCTGACCCGGACGTGTCCCCGAACTCTTCTTTTTTTTCTCATCAAAATATTCCTGGCCCTTAAACTAAAAGCCACAGTTTCTGCTAATTTGCTCAACTAGACTGGGCAGAGTTATTAATGAATGCTAATGAATTAATGTATTATTCACAGAGACGGCAGGAAGGAGAGAGAGAGAAAGAGATGGAGTGGAGTGCACCAAGAGGCAAATGTGAACCTGGCTTACTAGGTAATGTGGGGTCTCTTTCCCTGGGAATTCTTTGGAGGAGGAAGGAAGCCATGGCCCAAGGCTGAACCAGAGGAGGAAGACCATTTGAGGACCAGGTGGGCCTCAGCCTCCAGGCACACTGTGTGTTGCTAGCCTGGCTCCCTGCCAGGCCTTGGTCTCTAAGGCTTGTGGCCCATCTCATCACGGCTGCTTTTCCACCGCAAGAGTCCAGCTGTTGGTGGCTGAGGGAGGCTGTCCTGGAGAGCTAGGCCTTCCAAGGGGACAAGGCTCCCATTGGCTTAGCAGAGACCACTCGATTCAGACCGAGGGAAGACTTTTCCAACTTTCCCTTTATTGATCCAGAACTCTAGAAAGGGTAAAAAAAAGACTTGGATAATCGTGCATTCATATCCAACTCTCAAAACCTTTTCAACTTGAAGGCAGGTCCCATTTGCAGAAGATCTAACTCATTTGCCTCCCTGAGGATTGTTCCTGCAGCTTTGACAGGAAAGATTGAGGCGAGGAGGCCAGACACAGAATGAGAGGTCACCTTTGTAGTTCCCTCCTGGGATCGTACAGAGACTGCTGCTTTTGTAGGAGGACAAGGCGTGGGCAAGTGGGAGGCGATCTATGTATTCTGCAATTAGTGACGATAACGAAATTATTTTCAGAAATATTTGCTTGAGGCTCCAGACTTTCTTCCTTTGATAACGAGAGGTGCTTGAGAGGGATTTTTCCAGCCAAAGACCAGAATCCATCACCTTGTTGCCCAGTCTGAGAGGCAGGGTCTGAGTGGGACGAGCTCTCAGGTCCTCTCTAGCCAGATGCTTCTGCGATTGTGTCTGGCTTTATCTGAAGTGATGAACTGCTTTCAGAATAGGGAATGAGAAAGGATTAATTATGCTCCACTGAATAAAAACATTATTAAGAATAACCCCTCACATTTTTCTTATTACTGTGCCTTTTTTACTCTCTTGAGGCACTATGGTATTTCAAGGCGATCATGAGTTTAAAATAACCTCACCATTAGCCCTTTGAAATAGACAAGGTGTGCATTATCCTCCCCTTTTCGTGGAAGAAGAAACTGAGGCGTGGGGAGGTCCGGGGGCCTCCCCAGGCCCCTTTCTGCCAGTTGGAGCTGTTTCCACTAGATTTGCTGCCTCCCTCTGCAAAATGTGCTCTGCTGATTAGAGTGGTTTCTTTTTCCCAAGCCCCATTGCATTGGACAGACGCATTAAAAGCCTCCTGGGTAGACAAATCTTGGGGCCGACAGGTAGCTTTCCATTAATAAAGCAAAAATACAAATTAAGCAGCCCTCTTGGTGTTGCAAGAACAGGACTGGCCCCCTCCTCCCCCGCCCCCCAGGAATCCACAAACACATTTTTAAATAACAAGAGAAAACTGAGTACCTGATCCAGTTAGCATTGGCCCCGTGGGGGCTGGGGAGACCAGAAAAGAGTCTATTATTTTGCACCTGTCCTGCCCAATAGCTCATTGTGCAGCAATATTTACTTAAAAAGCAGAGGAGGAAATCATTATTTGTTCTTAGTCCTGCGACTCCCATGGCTACACTCTTTGGAGGAAGTGTTTTATTTTATTTCTTTTTTTTTCCCCTTCTCACATGCCTGAGATGCAAAAGTGGCAGCGCCTGGCGCATACGATATGGAGAATCAGCTCAGAGGCCAGGTTGGGAGCTTAGTGTACACCTGCTCTTCCTTTCATGTCTGGACAGCGATGAAGAGAAATGAGCTCAAAAGGATCAAAAGGATCTCTCTCTCTCTCCTTTTCTTTCATTCTCTCTCTGCATTTAGAAAAGCTTCATATACAATATAAATGCATTCTATATATCCATGTGTACATGAAGTATATACACATATACACTTTGTGTGTTACATGTTATATACGTATGTGTGATACATATATGATCTAAACATATTTACATTATATATGTGTGTTACACACACACACACTGTTGTACACAAATACATTCCACGTCCCTCCTCCCCAGTAGAAATGCTAGTGGGACACTGAAAAAAATAAAAATAAAAATAAAAACTACACCACCTGGAGTAGAAAAAAAGGAAAAGCCCCCGTTTTAAATGTTGTAAGTATCTTCTAGTTACTAATGACTCCACCTCTTAATGGCTGTGTTTCTCCAGCTGGAAATTGGCAGCAATCAAGCCTTACAAGTGTTGGGGAAAGATTTATTTGGACAGATGAAAGAAAATCATTTCCTCCTGAATGCCAGCACCCACCCCAGATAATGTGGCCCTCCCCTGCTTGGCAGAGGGCAGTGCATTTAGAAGGGGCTTGTTTTCTGGGAAAATATAGTCATTGGGCAGGGAAGACAAAAATATGACTGGGCTGGTAAAAATGCTATTGTTAGAGTCATAAAGTGTTGAGGGCAGTGCTTTACAAGTGGAAAGCATTTTCCAAGGCTTTGAGAGCCGGGAGGGCAGAGGGCTGAACGGCACTGGGGGAGAGCGCGGCCCAGCGGGAACAGGCTGACCTGCCTTTGGCAGTTTCTGTGCCCTTTGCATTCCCATGGAAGGTTAGCGCAGGAAAGGGGCTGGTGAGACCACTTTGTCCCACCCCCTCCCTCTCACGCCCAAGAGGGGAGAGAAAGCCACTTGTCCACATCACAAAGTAGATCGGGGTGGAGCTGGATCTGGCAGTCCCAAGACTTCCAGCTGCATGCGGTTTGCGTTCCATTAACTGCATGAAGTTCAATGGTTTTACACCGCACAAGCAGTTTTGGATCTTTCTTTGCTCCGTGGGCACTCAGAGAAGGGGAGGAAAGCCAGGAGACGGCTCTGAGGTTCCAGCTCTACTTGTATTTGTTTTCATTATTAGCCTCAGTATGAGATGAAGTTGGAAGGCGAGGGGAACCCTCTTGTCCTGCAGAGTAGTGAAAACCAGTGTTTCCTCATGGCTCCCCACCCTGGCTGTCCTCTTCGGCCACCACGTCCTTTCCAGGGCTTCACCCTATGTGCTGCTCTTGGTCCTACACTTGAACCTCTCTCCTTGACTTAAGTTTTGTGCCAGATTGCTCATTTATCAGATTTTGACCTTCCTGCTAGTTCTTGCTTTCCTGCTGCTCACCCTCCATCTTCCTTTGGGCATCACGTTCAATGCTGTGTCCCCAAAGGTGGATTCCTCTAAATTATTATTCTAGTCTTTGTCCCACTCACTGTGTAAGCTGTCATAGGCTGCCTTGTGGAGCTGTCCCTGCCCTTGACTCACATGGGCACCTCTATACTCTTTCCACTGCTGAGTCCCAAACTTATTTTTCCAGCCAAGATTACCATTCCAGGTTTCACTTATATGTTTCAATATGTCTTGGATGTCTTCATGGGGCCTTTTCATGCCATAACTGCTTTGCACAAGCCTGTTCCCACATCTGTGTTAATGATCTCACTCGGCAGGACCAGTACAGAAACCAGCATCTAAACCAGACAGAAGGGTCAGAGAGCCAATCAGTTGTTGAATCTTGCCAATTACTACTTTCGTCTCAATAATTTGGTCTCCTCCCCACTCCCATCCCCACCCCCCAACCCTGTTGTGGGCTCTAGTCATCTCCTGCTTGAACCTACCACAGTAACCTCCTTAACCACTGCTCTGGCTCAACTCTGTCTTCCTCACGTTTGTCCTCTGCACAAACACAAGAACGACCTACTGGGAAAGCAGATAGCGCCATGCTTGGGACCAAGCCAAGCACCTTATCATGGCCTGCCGGGCCAAAGCTATCTATGATCTCTCCCCTGTCCACCTCTCCAGCCTCATCTCCCTCCACTCTAAAAGCCTTGCAACTTTCACTCCAGCGAACCTAACTGCATGCAGTTTCATGCATCGTTTCTTGCCTCCTGGACTTTGCATTCACTGTCCCCTCTGCTTGTCATGCTCTCCCTACCACCTCCTCTTCTCCCAGCCAGTCTGAACTATTCTTTTAAGTCTCCGTTGGATGTCTCCTCTGCCCATGAGCCTTCCCTCTGCCCCACTCCCCAAGCAGGTTTAGATGCCCTTCTCAAAGGCTCTCGGCACCCTGTGCCTGCCTTTCTCCTTACATCCAGTGGACCCACCATCCTCAAAGATCCCTAACCCCTTTCCTGCACCCTCTTCCTAATTTACCACTTATTTTTAAAGTATAAAAATCCTTTTTAATTTTTCTCCAGTTCCCTGACTCCTCATCCATTGCAGTGTAATATGAGTGGATGAGAGTCCAAGAGATCTGGGCCAAAGCTATTAAGAATGCTTATGACTTTCCCAAACTCCTCAACTCCTGACCAAAAAGCACAGGATGTGAGGGAGGCTGAGAAATGTAGCTGACCAGTGTGCCAAGGCAGAGTGTTGGTAAGCACCCACAGTTTCTATCACAGCCTCCCAACAGACCCCCGGGGTCCTTCTCACATGATACCTAATCTACTCTCCTCCGTGGAGCCAAGATCATCTTCCTAAATTGCAAGGTGAATTCCCCTGGATCAACACCTCCTCTGCTCCTTTTTCTTTCATGTTTTATGCGAGGACATAGGAAGTCTCGTTTCCAAGTTCATTTTTAGCATCCCTTACCATGCACTCCACTTGATAGCATCTAATGCTTCTATGGACACACCATACTCTTTCTTCCTCTGTGCTTTTCCAGAGGTTTTTCCCATTGGAAAGCACTTCTTCTTTCTCCACCAGATGAGCCCCACTCCTTCATCTAGACCCCATGAAGACTTCATGACCCCCTAGGCCAACTGGGTTACCTCCTTCCCTGTGGTCTCTTCACAGTTATATATGCTCTGTCTACAGCTGCACCATCCAGGATGGTGGCCACTTGCCACATGGCTCTTGTGTACTGGAAATGTGTCAGGTGCCACAGGTCGAAATACTATTTTAGATTTATTGAGGTAAATAAAATTTATTAAGTTAATTTTACTGGCTTCCTTTTACCTTTTTAAAAAGTGGCTACTAGAAAAAGTTAAATTAGGTTCATAGCTTCCATTCTATTTCCAGACAGCACGGGCTATAGTATTTTTCATGCTGTAATGTAACTAAGTGAATGCATGTCTGTCTCCAGCACTGGAGTATGATCTCCTTCACTGTGGGGAAAATTCTCACTCATCTCTGCGTCCTGAGGCCCTTGAACAAAACTTTGTCCATAATAGGGTCTACCCTTGCCCCACGAAGTGTGCTGAGTAAATGAGTAAGCTCTAGACGAGTAACGCAAGTAGACTTGGCGGTAGACAGAGAAGATTTTGACTGATGGCAAAGGGGAAGATAGAAGGAAGTAGTTTCACAGGAAAAGCCAGTGTGAATTATGCAGCGATTTCTGAAAGCACGGGAAGCAGGTAGAAAAGGTGAAGGGAATGACTTGTCTAGAATTCCAGGTTGCAGAAAATAAGGATGGAAAGATGTGTGATGGGCACATTGAGAAGGGCCTTCTGGTGCCAGAATGAAGGGTCTGGGCTTCCATCATAAACAAAGGGTGTCACTGAGGATTTGTGAGTAGGGAGTAGCTGCCAACATCATATATCATACTGAAGTGGGAGGAAAGGGGGCAGGGCAAAACCACTGGAGGAAGGACACAGCCATTGAGGACAGGACAAACTGGCTGGAACCAAGATGGAAGAAGATTCGACTTCCAGTGGACCTTGAGCCTCATGGCACACCCACAGGCTCCATGACAGTTCCTAGGCCAATCATAAAAGGTCAAATACTGGGGTGGGGGGGTCAGCGCTTCCTAGAAATCCTCGCCCCTCCCCCAAAGTAGTTGGAATAATCCTCCAGCCTATTAGCGTATGAAATTACCGAGCCCATAGAACCTAACAACCCCGCACCTCGTGGTCTCTCTCTCTTGCCTTCTGAGATGGCCCGCACTCTGTCTACAGAGTGTGTGTCTGCTTCTACTTTAAACTAAACCCCACACCTCTCGACTTCCCTCCCTCTCACCTTTCTGCGATGGCCCGCGTTCTGCCTATGGTGTGTGTGTCTCCTGAGCCGTTTTCCCTTCTGAGTGAGACAGCCCCACTCTCTGTGGAGTGTGTGTCTCTCCAAATAGACTTGTTCTTACTTCACCATGCCTTGCTCTTGAATTGTTTCCTGTGTGAGGCAAGAACCTACTCTCCCACAACAATACAATGGTTACCAGTAACTGGAGCTTGGTGTTTTACAGGCTGTCACCACTATTTGTCAGCATGAATTATTTGCATTTATGCACTTGGTTTGTTTTTTTCATCTGAATGCTTGGGAGTTAGAGCCCCAATTTTAGAATCCTCAGGGCGCATCACTGATTGAATTCCCATTCTCCAGCTCAAATCCCTGGGCTCCAACCTTTTTCAGGGAAGGAAGAAAACCTAGTTCCCATAAGGGTATTCCCTGAAGTTGACTTTTTGTTCCCTGAGAAGTAACTAGGGAAGCCCTAGGGAACCAGGCTGAAGGATTCCAGAGTTTTCTCAGACTGTGGACTCAGAGCTTCTGTTCCTTTGAACACAAATGCTTGGAAACAAGCAAGGAGTTGGCCATAACACCCAGCTCCAGGCTTTGATCTAGGACTGCGGGGCCCTTTGATGAATGTGTACCAAAGCCAGACTTGGCGATAATTAAGGCTTTTTTTTTTTTCATAATGAGGACCAATTGGCTCCTGAATTATATTTTTCCCCATCTTATAGTTTAAAAAAAGTGAACTACCTGGGTTGGTTAATCAAAATTGTATAATGCATGGTGAGATGGAAAGGATCAAATTTAAATCTGAGCCCTCAATCTTTATTAGCAGATGAAAGCAGATGCCTGGGAGTGAGACTGAATCCAGAGATGGGATGAGAGCAGCAGCTTGACAGCAGACTTTCGGCAGCCAATAAGCAAGTCTCCTTGGGGACACATGAAGCCTTGGATCAGAACATCAAATCCCAGGACGTAAGCACGGGAAGAAATTGGAGATATTTGGATCCCAAATTGTCATTCTGTAGATGGGAAGTCTCAGGTCCAGAGAGGAACAGTGACTGGTCCACAATCACACTTTCCATTGTACCAAGAAATGAGTTTCCCGATGCTAGCCAAAATTGTGATGCAACGTTTCCCCTTTGCATATTAATTTATGCTTTTAACAGCTCGTTTCCAGCCATTGTCTCAGCTTATACTCATGACAATCTTATGAGCTAAGTCAAGCAGTATTAAGCATTGGCTTTTTCCAACAATCCAAATTTCAGAGTGGCTCAGTGTTTACCTGAAACCACATAGCAAATGGTAGGTCTGGGCAATTGCACAAGTCCATGTTCTGTCCATTTCTCTGAGCAGCCCTTCCGTATTCTCATCACTGATTCATTCATTCCTCAGACACTAGTTGAGAGCCCAGAGCCAGGCCCTGTGCTAGGTAGGGTTCTTGTTTTTTTGTTTGTTTGTATTTTTGTGGCATCCCCAAGCCTCTTTTCTTTTAAGTCCTATCTGCCTTCTGGGAGTAATTTGGGTTTTGGCTGTAGGAGGAGCCTGATCTGGTTTGAGCAGTAGGCAAATCTGATCCACGCAATGTGAAAGATGGCTTGAGGGTGGCGGGGTAGGGGCAGGGTGGGTAGAGCCAGAAGGCAGAGACACTAAAGACTAGCCAGCCAGCAGAGGGGGAGGAGGAGGCCTGGAACGCAGCCTGGTGATGGGAACCCGACGATGGAAGGGTGGCTTTGAGACAGATTTTAAAGCAGAATGTAGATGCTGAGGAAAAGAGAGCAATGAAAGAAGTCTCAGATGTTACAGGTGCACTAGATGGTAGGCCCAAACAGCGTTAACCAGGTCTGGGCAGTAAATTAAGAGCCCGGTGACTGACGGTCATTTGAATAGAAATGTCTTGCAATTAATTACAGAAACCTATGAGTCTGGAGTTGAGGAGTGACGGGAAGCCTGAGGTCATGAGTGTCGGTGACAGTGGCCCATGGGAGTGGGTATGACCATTGCAGAAAAGTGTGGGGGGAAAAAAAAGAGGGCTGGGGTTAGGTTCTGATCCAAGTTCTAATGGACTCACCGAGGCCAAGTCATTAACCTCAGTTCTCATCTGGAAAAGCTGGAGCTGGTGACCCATATGGTGCTTCCAATGCTGACGTCCATCGTGTCTGTGGTTGGATACCCAAGATGATGCAACAATATTTCAGGCATGCAGCGTCTGGACCCATCTCCTAGTCATCTGAATCTCCTGGCTGGTGTTGGGGAGCTTTGCTGGCCCCGCAAAGCCACGATGCAAAGTGCCCTGGGTTCACAGGCTTCCCTCACGCCCACATGACATGCTGCTGTGTGACGGCCACATCCCCAGCCTCTTCTCTGCTTCGCTCTGTCCTCTGCCTCGGGTTTTATTACACAGTGAGTGATGTTTGCCTGGAAACACTTTCTTTATGGCTTATTAATAAAAAGTGAGAAGGGAGGAAACACAAGGTAAGAGAGCAGGATTGTATCTACATAAAACACTTTTCAAAGTGTCAAAAGGTCTTTGGGGAAATAGGAAAAATAAATGAGCCCAAGTGTGAAGTGAGTGAGAGGCAGGA
Organism: Camelus ferus; assembly: GCF_009834535.1. Taxonomy (NCBI): domain Eukaryota; kingdom Metazoa; phylum Chordata; class Mammalia; order Artiodactyla; family Camelidae; genus Camelus; species Camelus ferus. The sequence continues at coordinate 14,594,120 of NC_045728.1, forward strand.
AACTTTGGCTCCAGGAAATAAGTCCTCAGCAACAGCAATTTGAACTAAAACCACACACACACAAAAAAAACTCAACACAATGAAAACTAATAATAATCTTTGCCATATTCCTCATCATGGTCACCCTCACCACAATGCCACGTGTTGACATATTATTTGAAGACAAGATTGATCTGAAAAATGACTAAGTGGGGATAAAATACAAAGTTGAGTTTGGTGGCAGGTGGATCCAAGAAGAACAGACTGATTGTGCTGGCCCTATTCCTCCCGGGGTCCCAGCCCATGGTGGCCCTGAGTCCCATGGGGCTGAGACACATCTCCAGGGAGTGGGTGGGGCAATACCTTGGATCAGGTTTTGTTTCAGAATCCACAATCTCCAGGGTTTCCAAACTTCCCCTGGAAGTATCTGCTCATTGAAAAGTAGAAGGTAGTCTTCATGATTGCAAATCCATGACTTGAAGGTGAAGTGGGGGGCAGGTCGGGGGAGGGAGGCTGTGTACTTCATAAATCTTTGAGAGGTCAAGTGCAGCCTGCTGGAGACCTTCCAAAACTCATCATATTTCAGTGGTGGCTTCTAAGCTGAACCTTCAGAAAAGGTTTGCATAAAAAGAAATTGATGCCACTCTCCTTTCCTTTACTTCCCCACTTCTGGAAGTTCCCAATTTCAGGAGGTTCCCCATTCTTTCCAACTGCCCTACTGACTGCCCTAGTGTCCAGGACACTGGCCAACCCAAAGGGCATTTCTTCCAGTTACCTTGCTTTGCCAACGCCCACTTCCATGGTTTTGTCCATGTTGATTCATCTACCTAGAGCCCCTCCCCGCTCTCCATCCTAATTCTCCCTCTTGAAATCTTCCCTGTCTCCACAAGGCATGACTTGATGCCTCCAAACGGAAGTGATTTCCTTTGCTCTAGTGTTTGGGTGCGTGTCATATTCATGCATATTTTATGAAGATCTGTATACATTCAGGACTTATCTTTCCTACTAGACCACAAACTCCCTCAGAGGTGGGGCCTTATCTTATATATCTGAATAATGTTCAGAACAGAAAGCCTAGAGATTTTTCCAGTTACAGGGGTAGAGATTGAAAATGAAGAAAATTAGATGCCTTCCCAACATGTGGAATCATAGCTCAGCAAACTGAATTGAGTGGCCTAAACCCAACTCATCCTTCAAGGTCCAAGTGAAACGCCACCTTGTTCTTAAACCTCTGCTAGATATTTTTCATTTGGAAGTGGACTGTGTCTTCTTAGATTTCCTGTAAAAGGAATTGAGGCTGTTCACCAAATATTTCTAGTTCTCTTCCATGGTCAGATTGTACTTCCCTGGTCCCTTTGAAGTTCAATATGGCTGTGACTTGCTTTGGCCACCAAATAAGGGCAGACTTTTTTTTAAAATTGAAGTACAATCAGTTACAATGTGTGAATTTCCGGTGTACAGCCCAATATCCCAGTCATGCATATACATACATTTATTCGTTTTCATTAAAGTTTATTACAAGGATATTGAATATATTTCCCTGTGCTATACAGAATAAATTTGTTTTTTTAATTGATTTTTATATATAGTGGCTAACATTTGCAAATCTCAGACTACCAAATTTATTGCAAATCTCAGACTACCAAATTTATCCCTTCCCACCCCCTTTCCCCTAGTAACCATAAGTGGCAGACATTATTTGTGTCACTTTCGAGTGGAAAATTTCAGAACCAGGGAAAGATTCATTATATCCTCTTTCTCCTGCCATTGAAAGTGGAGGCAGGGAGGTGGACTTCCCTCTGGCTAGGGTTCTTAAGTTAAGACATTGTAGAGCAAAATATCTCTGTTGATCCATGATAGAAATATGGTGGGAGCAAGAAATAATCCTTTAGGTTTTATAAACTACTGAGAACTGGGGGTGCTTATTACTGCAACATAACATAACCTATCCTGTCTGACACACACACCATAATCCTCTCCAATAGCACATTAACTGTGGAAATGTCATCTCCCTAATAAATTGAGGATTAATTCAAGTGTTGATTCATTCACTTATTGCAGAAAAATGTGTTACAGCTCAGTGTTACAGCTCAGTATTACAGCTCAGTGTTACAGCTCAGTTGTGCAGCAACCTGGATCCGTGTGAGAGACCAAGCAGCATTCAGAGAGTTGGAGAACTCAGGTTTATTAAGCCAGTGGGCCCAGAGAAGTTAACACTCCAAGCTCTGGAGCCCGTCTGTAGGTTTACGCAGGCTTTTATAGGCTGCCAGTTTACGCTTTGCAACATCATATGAAAATAAGGTATAACAAAAGTTGACTGATTAGGAACAAGCTTTGTAGAAATGGACCAATCAGGAGGGAGAGAAATAACCAATCAGGAGTGAGCTCCATGCAAATGAAGTGCTACAAACAGACCAATCAGGAGTTAGCTCAGGGAACCAACAGAATTTTAGGGGTAAGTTCCACTTTCCTAGAAGTAAGCCGTTTCAGAGGCAAAGAGTGAGATAAAGCCACTGGGCCAGGGAACCGTCTGGTGCTGGCAGGAGAGTAGTGGCCTTGCCTGGGGGTCCTGCCAGTCTCTTTTATGGGGGCTCCCACCTCACACTCAGTCATCCACTTATCCAACAGTTACTTATAGAGCACCCCCATGTGTTGGGCATGGTGCTAGTCACCTGAGATAGCAGGCTTATGATCTAGACAGGAGGGTAGAGAAGTCATCTGACAGTGTCAGGGGAGGGTAATCCATATCATTGAAGGAAATTCAGAATACTGTGAGAGCCCAGAGGGAAAGCACCTAAAGTCTTGGAAGTTTGGGAGGATCCAGGAAGGATCGCTGGAGAAATCCCAGCACTGTGGGCTGAGACCCGAGAGACAAGCAGGAGTTATTCAGGTGAAGGGAAGAGGAAAGAAGAGTAATCCAGGTGAAGGGCCCGACATATGCAAGGGTACGATGGGCAGGAAGGAACAGAGGAGGTTTAGAGGACTGGAGCGTGGAGTCTGTGATGGGTGGGATGGAGACTGAGGGAGACGAGACTGGCAGGGTAAGCTGGCTTCAGATCTAGAAGAGCCCTGGACGCCACATTAATGGACTTGAATTTGGACTTTATCGTAAAGGCAACAGGGAGCCACTGAAGGGTTTAAAAGTAAGTGAGTGACACCATCTTTTTGTGTTTTAGATTTTAAGGTTGTGCTGGTTGCCACAAGGAGGAGGGACCAGAGTGGGACAGCATCAGCATTTTGAGGCCCCTGAGGGTAGAGTCTGTCTGATTGACCTTGGGGGCCCTTCCCCCTCCTCTCACACCTCCCCCGGCACTGCACGCACACTGCAGAAATGCTACTTGGAAGAAGACATGATGAGAGGATGCTTGTCTCTGTCCCGCTGAGTCTCTGTCACTAACTCCTCCAGGCTCTGAGCAGTCGATCACTCACGGACGGCAGCCACTTGGAGTTTGGAGGTGCGATGGTTTTAGACGCCCCCGTTTCTCAATAAGAGCAAGCCTGTGCTGGGCAGTGTGGTTCTATCCTCTTCCCTATGAGACAGAAGCATCCAGGCACCTCCAAGGAGAAACCAGCCAAGTCGCTGATGGTGCAGAGGGTTGGGGGGTTACAAGAGCACCATCTTGGACTTTGCCGCATCACACCCCAAGCTGGCTTCAGGCTCTGTGGGGTCTGTGCTCCTGCCAGATCTCCCAGCCTTGGAGGCAGGTGGGCCCCATGGAGGCTCCAAAGGGTCACAACAGAGAGGGAGGTGCTCTAGCCCTTTGCAGGCCGGGGTTGAGTAGGGAGTTGCCCCGGCACCGCTATTTCAGGCAGGAGAGCTGTGCTTTTCCCTGGGAGCTGGGCTGTGGGCCGAGCCAGGTGCTGCCGAGCAGGAGGGCTGTTCATACTCCAAGAGCCAGGCCGGCAATTCCAGAAGGCACAACTTCAGTTATTCCAATTTTCCAAAATAGAAAGAATAAAACAAATCAGAACAGATGTTCCAACATGTAATTATCAACTAATCAGTTTGGACTTTTTTTTTTTTTTTAAAAAGGGAAATTTCAAAATAGCTCCCAGATTTCATCCACTGCAGCCCTGGTGGAGGGCTGGCTGGGTTGGAGAGGAGTGACTGCCGAGGGCTGCAGGTGCCCAGGTTGGGGAGGGGACGGGCGGTGATGGGGGGGCAGGTGCTGCTGTCGTGCTGCTTCTGATGCTGAGAATGACGCTGCTTCTGGGTGCAGTAAGGGGCGGGGAGCAGCGCCAGGCTGCAGGTGCCAGGTTGAGGCAGCTGGGCCTCCAGACAAGCCGTTTCCCTTGGAGGAACACTGCGAGCTGGGATGAGTCAGCTCCCTTCCTCATCGTGCCCTAGATCTCGTAGACGCATCAAATGGCTGGTCTGGGAGAAGATAAGTTGATCACTTTATCCTCCAGCTTAAGGCCTTGGCCACCTCCTGATATCCACTCTTTCCTTTTAAGCCCACAAGATGCAGGAAAGAAACAGGACACGTTCTTGGATGATCAGCAATCCTTGAGCTGTGGGAGCCCTGCATCCCTGAGTTGGAGCTGGATCTGAAACCTGCAAGGTTGAAGTTTCCCTTTAAATGCTGCCGGGACCTTTGAGTGATTCTCCAGCAGCAAATAATAAGTGGGAGGCAGCAGAGGGAAGGAATGTAGGGAGAAAGAGGGAGGAGAGAGGGAGAGTGGGTTAGAGGGGCTGGGACCCCGTGGTGGAATCTCTAATTTTATTAGATATTTACAACAGAGTCTAAGATGTTAGACATTGCTTAGAAATGGACACAGTCTTTCTGCTGATCGATGCATATATGTGTGTAACTAGAGCTCTACAGATTATCTGCACCTTGAGCATGTTTGGTTTGCTGGAATGAGCACTCTGCCGTCCCTAGAAACCTTCAGGAACAAAGTGTTATTAACACACAAACACACCTCACAGCTCCCTGCAGGAGGTGCTGAATCCCGGGTTTCCTAACCCAGTGGGCAGCCGACAGCCCCTCCCATATTGCTCTGATTTACCTTCAACCTGGTTCCCAGGTGAGGACTGGGGTGAGTCTCCCTCCTGAGTGCCTGCCTTCTGGGAACCAGTTTCCAAAGATCACACGGGCAGCACAATGGCCCTGTCAGGCTGCAGGGGGCAAGTCCCAGCCTGATCCCTTGCTAGCTGTGTGTTGTTGCTAAGCTGCTTAACCTTTCTGGCTTCCATCCCCTCTTCTGTAAAGTGAAGATAATGAGAGTACTTACAACACAGAGCAGCCGTGTTGTTTACAGGAGGGAGCGCACGTGAAGTCTCAGTACGTGTTCAGTTAAATGCTGGCCCCTCTGAGCAGGATGCCTCCCAGTGGCCTGTTTGCACAGGACCTGGATTTGAAAGGTCATCTGACCAAGAAGAAATGGAGAATGTTCTGTGGGGCTGGCTGTTCCCTGCCAAGGGGAGTCCTGTCCACCCCTAGAGATTCTACTTTTGACTCAGCCTTTGGGCTAGCATTCTTTCTACTGGGGATGCGTTTCGATCTCCCTCCCATCTTTGCAGAATCAAATGGAGCTGATCCTGTGAGGCCCAACTCAATGCTCTCCTCCTCCAGGAAGACCTCCTGAAGCTATCTCTTGCTCCCCTAAACTTTCTCAGCCCTACATCAGTGTATTTCGTGGTATTATTTACAGTTCTCTAGCTTGTGGTACAGTTATATATGTATGCATCTTAGCTCTCCTAAGAGACTAAGAGATCCTTAAGGAAAGAGTTTCTGCTGGGTCCACCTTGATTAGAACCCCATCCCCCGGGGCAACCATAGTGCCTGCCTCAGGGTGGGTTCTCAATCCCCACTTTTCAGCGTGTTCATGAAGACAACTCATGCTCTGCACGAAGCCTGAGTTGTCAACAGTGCAGGGGATAAGGCAGCCGCGGATCAGCTCTCCAGCGCAACACGGGTGAGGCCTCTCATCTCGGGAGAGGCAGATGAGCGGAGCTGTGAGATGCTCTCTCTGCTGTCACACTCCGGGGGCTTTAGCCTGCTGGAAAGAGAATGGTCTCTCCTTGGCCTTTTGATAAAAAGCATTGCATGGACTTTGTTTACCTTCTTTTCAATTTATCATTGAGAGGCGGCTTAGCAGAGTGGTTAAAAAGGAGCCCTTGAATCAGATCGCCGGGCTTTGCATTCCAGCTCCACCACTTACCTGCTGTGCAGCCTTGTGCAATTTACTTGACCGGTCTGTGCTTTTTCCTCAGCTCTACAATGTGGACCTATTAGTACCTGCCTTTTACGGTGGTTGCCAAGATGAAAAGAGGCACCATAGGTAAAGTGCTTAGGCAGCATTTGGCACGTGGTAAGCCCTGAGTGGCTGTCACAGACCCACAAGCCAAACCACAGGAACTGTCTCTGAGGACACGGATAAGACAGTCAAGAGATCTAAGTTCAAATCCTAACCTCTGTCTACGAGCTCTGGAGGTATTTAACTTCCTTGAACATCGGTGCCTCCGTTTTTGCATCTGTAAAATGAGTTGGATTTGTTCATTTCTAAAGGCTTCTTTGAAACTCTTCGAATGTGTTTATGAACTTTTAGGAAGACACAAGGCACAGGAAACAAATGCTAACTTGCTGTAACCTTTTCTTACCCACTATGTCTTATTTCTCATCCCCTTTTTCCGTTCTCTTCTCCATCATCCCTTATGTAACCTTTAATCTGTAATCTCTCTCCCTGTCTCGGTCCCTCTCTGTCTCTCTCATATACCCACACGCATGCATGTATATAGATTCCCTTTTTCTTATTACCTTGTGTAATCTTGTTCCTTTCAGAACCTGCCTCCGGGACATCTCCCAGTTTCTCAGGAAACCTCAGGGTTAAGGGGCCTGGGCAGGGGAGAGGCAGGTGGGACTGGGCCCGCTGCCACACGGGTTACCTCTAAGCTGAGGAGCATCCCGGAGGATTAAGCTTTATTGGATATCTACGCCCTGGCTTTTCCTGGGCTGAGTGTCCCATGATGCACCAAGAACTGTGGGCTTGACAAATAGTCAGGGCGCTGGGGAAAAATGAAAAAGGATTTTTCTTAATAAATGATAAGGACGGAAGACAGATGAATAAACTCCAGGCTCCTCCCCTTGCTCATGCCTCGCCCTGGTGCGGAGGGGTGTGCACCCCATCATGGGTGCCCCTCGCCCGGCCAGCAGCCTGTCCTGGTGACAGAGGCTCTGAGGTGCAGCTCAGGCCTGCCTATGGGGTTCTCCTTCTGCAGGGGATCCCTTCCTACTCTTTATCTCCCTCTGCTGTGTCTCTCTCCATCTCCTTCTCAGTTGCTGACTCTTTCTCTTCTCCCTGTCTCCACCACCCCCATCCCACATCCCTCCTGAACCTTCACGGAGAGGCTCCAATTAAAGCAGAAATGGCAGTTTGGCTCCTGAGCTGACATCCCTGTTGCTGCAGAAGCACTCACAATTGACAGAAATCCTTGGCTTTCTTACCTCCTTATGTGCTATGTGGAAAAGAACAGAAATTTCCACAACCCCAGCAACCCTCTCCTGTCCTCCTGCCTCCCTCCATCCCTCCCCAGCCTCGCGCTCCCCTCCTCCCCCAAACCCCAGCAGAACGGCATTCGGGCAGGAGGATGTTTCTCAGCCGTTCTGAACTCTCCCCTCAGCAGTCACACTGCATCCTGGATCCTCCACGGGGTGCAGGTGCCGTCTGTGTCACGTTTCCATTAGGGTTTGAAGGAAGCAGCAGAGGCGCCCAGCCTGATCTCAGGAACCCCCTCGCCTGCCTGCCTGCCTGCTACTCAGAAATGTCAGGTTTTGTAGTTGCGTGTTTCCCAACACCGTTCACTAACGACTACAGTTGGTGAACATTACCCTGGAAGGCTGGACTGAGAGCCCTCGGGGTGCCTTGCATCCCCTTCTAGCCCGGCATATCCACTGCACCCCTTCCCAGAGATGTCAGCACCAGGCGGGGACCATACTTCACTGCTCTCTGCAGCTTCACCAACCCCGCACCTCCCTCCCGAGTCTGGTTTCCAGCTGCCGGCAGCACGGTACTCCCGGAACTGCTCATCCCCCTCCCCGACGTGGCCAAGGGCTAGCTCATCCTAACTCCCCCACGCCCCACCAGCTCCTCCTGCTAAGTGACAATGTCACCATGCTCTCAGCCATCTTCAGACCTGCCATCCTTACTTGCCTCCCCAAGCCCAGCAGTCACACAGCCCTGAAGCTACTTTCAAGTCCATCCCTCTCCATCCTTGCTTTCACATGGTCTGTCTTACTGTGGCCATGGCCTCTGCCGGTCCCCCTGCCCCAAATCCCCTGCCACTTCAAGCCACTCTTCTCCCTACTTCTCTAGGGTTTCTATGCCTAAACCTAGGCCGTTTCTGTCTGGCCCATCCTCAAGCACCTGCAGTGGCTCCCTATTGCACGTGGATTGGAGTCCAAATCCATCTGCAATCTTATCTCTCATTCCACCCACCCTAACTGCCTTCCCATCGTCCCCCCAGACTCTTCATCCTCTTGTACAGCTCCGCATCTGTCTCCACGCTATTTTCTCAGCCTGAAATTTCCTTTCCCCCAGTCTGTCATTGTGTCTTGTCTGGCAAATCATGCTAATGGGACATAGCTTGCCTGGGAAAGGCACATAATAAGTATTTGTAGATGGATAGAGTCAAATTTTACATTCTAAGAGTCACTTATTTATTTAATAAATATGCATTGAGTGGCCACTGTGGGTCTGGCTGTGCTAGACACCGGGGACACAAAATTGAGTAGGAAGCAGCCCTGGTTCCTACCTTTGATGTGCTCACAGTCTAGAGGAAGGGCAGAAAGGGAAATGGAGGAATGACAGTGCGACACTAATGTGATAAATACATCACCATTTACTAAATGTCTCTTCTGTCAGGAACTGTGATAGATGCTGGAAATAGGAAAATGAACAAGGCACAGTCTTTACTGTTGAGGAGTTTCCATTCTAGTGGGAGAGACTGACAAGGAAAAGAGAAATAGGGAAATGGGGATAAGTGAGGGTTTACCCATATGTGCTTTGGACCGTGTCGCGGGGACACTTGAGGCCACCTTGGGCATTCAGAAGCGATGCCTCAGCTCAGTTGCAGAGATGAGCTGGGGCTGGCCAGCTGTAGGAGGCGGGTATGGATGTGGGGGGCGGGGAGGCGAGATGCAGGTGAGCAATGACTCAAGGGGAAGGAAGCAGCTCTGAGAAGAATGATCGGAGGGGCCAAGGCTGCAGGTGGGGGAGCGGCGTCATGAGTCAGAGCGGCTAGTCATGGGAGGGGAAGCCTAAGAACTGAGCAGAGGAGGGATGAAGAAAGCCCCTGTGAAAGAGGGTGGGCTTTATCCTGACCGTTGACTGGTTGAAGTAGCACAGAGGGAGGGGGTCAGATTTGGACTTTAGAATCATCACTCTACTGGGCTCCTTCCTTCATCATTCTTTCACTCATTGCCTCATTCAACACATATTGAGCACCTACTGCATGCCAGGAGTGATGCTGGGCTTCATGGGGAGGATGAGATTAGAGCCTGGGGTTCAGCTCAGAAGCTGCAGCCAAATTTGGGAGAGAGAAGACAGTGCCCTGGAATAAATGATGGGAGGCGGGATGGAGCAGTTTCACAGGTAGAAGCTTTAGGGCTTGATGAGAATTTAGATGGCCTATGGGGAAGTGAGAGCTGGTAACAAGACTTATGAGCTTTTCCTAGGTGGTAGGCAGGTTCCAACTCCTTTTATTAACTTCAATTCTCACAACAACCTTATGAGGTAGGCTCTATTAGTATCCTCCTTTTTTGAATCAGGAAACCACAGCACAGAGAGGTTGAGTGACTTTCCCAGAGTCACACAGCTAGTCAATTGCAGAGCTAGGATTGAAATGTGGGCAGAAGAGAAAAAAGGCATGTTTCTAAAATGGAAACACCCTGAGTAGAAGGGCAAGGGTAGAGGTGGAAAAGAGAAGAAACATGCATGCATTTCATCCATTTTGACAATTTTAGAGAAATCAAAAGCAAAGTGAGATAGTGCAGAACTTATGAGATTTGGAATGAAGCTGTGGAGGCTGCTTCCCCAAGACAAGTTTTCCAACAGTTTTGGGAGAGCAAACTTAGCCTGTGAAAACAGGGGGCCCAGCCTGCCCAGAGGGCCCCGTATTTCCCCTGATCCAGGTCTACCTGAAGCAGAACGCCTCTTGGTTGGGTGGGAACAGTCATAAGAAATGTTTTGGATTGCTTTTTTTTTTTTTTTTTTTTTGATTGCTTATTTTGACCCCTTTCATTCCTTACCTCCTGTTCTGCTCAGCAACTTCAGGAAAACTCTTGAAGCCTTGTGTGCTGTCACACACACACCAGTGTGTCTGTGGGTCATGCTGACATGTATGTTCTTGAAGTATGGTTGTTATGCATCCCTATACCCAGGACTAGCTACATAAGCTGCAGGGCCCAGTGTAAAATCAAAATAAAGGGCCCCTTGCTCAGCAGTTATTAAGAATTTCAAGACAGCAACAGCAAAGTGTTAAACTATGCACGGGCCCCTTCTGAGCACAGGGCCCTGTGTGACTGCACAGATTGCCCACCCATGAAGCTGGACCTTCTTGGATCACTTGCCAAATTACATTATAAATTTTTTTAAGGTAAGTACTATGTTTTCTGTCTGAACAGTATTTTGGAGTGCAAAAAAAACTCATCAAATTTGAAGAAAATAATCGAGGAGAAGGATTCTTATGTTACTATGTCAGGCCCTGAAGTGCGTGTGTTTTATAGCAGAGTAAATAAAGGCTCAGTGAGTTGACTAAGGTTAGTTGTTAATGATGGGCACAGTCCAGAAGGACATGCACATTCTTCTGCTCCAAAGCCAATGCATTTTATAATAGAACCCTGAGTAGAGTCATGGATCCTATGAAGAGATCCCTTGAAACTTCTGTCTCTCTCATCAAACCATTAAAAGATACATGCACCCAATGTTCATAGCAGCACTATTTACAACAGCCAAGACATGGAAGGAACCTAAATGTCCATTGACAGATGACTGGATAAAGAAGTTGTGCTATATTTACACAATGGAATACTATGCAGCCATAAAAAAGAATAAAATAATTCCATTTGCAGCAACATGGATGGACCTGGAGATTGTCATTCTAAGTGAAGGAAACCATAAAGAGAAAGAAAAATACCATATGATATCACTTATAGATGGAATCTAAAAAAATGAGACAAATGAACTTATTTATAAAACAGGAGCAGATTCATAGACATGGAAAACAAATTTGTGGTTACTAGGGGGAAGGGTGTGTGGAAGGATAAACTGGGAGTTCAGGATTTGCAGATACAAACTACTATATACAAAATAGATAAACAGCAAGGTCCTACTGTACAGCACAGGGAACTATATTCAATATCTTTTATTAGACTATAATGAAAAAGAACATGAAAAAGAATATACATGTGTAACTGAATCACTATGCTGTACACCAGAAATTAACACAACATTATAAACCTATTATACTTCAATTTTAAAAATTAAAAAAAAAAAAAGACCATTGAAATGCTCAGAAGGAGAGGGAGCTTGAGACAAGATTTGATTCTTGCTGAATTTCCACCTGATCTTACCTGGATAGCATCCAGTGTTTACCGGAAAACTCCTCAAGTTAGAGATGGCCCAGGGACCTGGGATGGGCTGAGGCTCAGGGAGGGGGTCAGTTAGCAACAGTAACTGAATACCTACTATGTGCCCGGTCCTGAACTGTGGGCTAGGAATAGAGAACGCAAAAATGATGAAGCAAGATGCAGAAACGGGATAAGGATCTCTCTGCACATTTTGTTTGTTAATTTTGCAAGGTGCAAGATTAATTTCTAGATCAAGTTTCTGAAATGTCCACAGCATAAAAACAGCCCCCATTATGAGGGCTTTGTGTGAACTTCTGTTTCGTAAAGCAGTGTTTCCTGATGTTTTTTCTCCTTTTAATGCTGAAAATACTTTGAAATCTCCCACATCAAAGCAGTTTTTTCGTTACATTATCTGTTCATCAAGAAACCGTGTAATGACAGAAAAGCCATACTTGAAAGTCTGTTTCATTTATCACAACATTGATAACATTTGAAAAACACTTGTACATCCTGTATGTGTGAGCTACATTAGGAGCAGAGCCTGGGGACTGAGCTAGGAGCACCTAGGGATTCACTCACCCAAACATACTCCGCCTAACACACGTGCACCTGCCTGCGCGCACGCGCACAGATGAGAAGCCCACAGAGCCAATACAGAGAGGCCCAGAGCACTGAGACTTGGCTTGAGATTCGGCTCGCAGATGCCACCAGATGATGAGTCTGTTCCAAGGGGTGTGTGTTTGGAGATTCTCAAGTGTCTGTGTGCAAACCCAGGCTGGCCTGGTCCCTCCTCAGGTCCCCGGGGGAAAGTGGCAGAGAGATGCGCTGTCTGATTTGCTGGGAGGAGGCTGGGAACAGTTACCTGGAGAGCAACTCAGGCGAACAGCTGGAGATGGAGGGAGATGCCAGAGGGCAGGTCTCCCGGCAGCTCCTGGGCAGAACCGTGATTACACCTTTTTGATTCTAACCACTGGTTAGATACAGCAGCTTTGTCTAGTGTAGTTTTTCTTCCCGCAGCAGGCTTTCCTGTGATGAGTGCAGCAATTAGCGTTGAGGTGGGGGCATAAATGCCTCTCCAGATGCTCCCGTGGTCCTGAGAGCTGGCATTAATAGGGTGAGTTGAGGGAGGGTGGCCACAGCCCCTAGGCCCCCAGCAGGATAGCTCCCTGCTGGCCCCTCTCCCCAGGGTGCAGCCATGAGTCCAGAGCTTGGCTATTTATAGTCAGACCCTGGTATCCCAGATGATTACCTTTCAGATCTCAAGTGTGAAGTCTGCTTTATGGAAATAGCACAGTACAGACTAATTGCCGGTTTCATGGTGCATCTGTTTTTTCCCCCATTTTCTATTGCCATGCCACCTGTCCCCTCCCCCAATCCCAGCACCACCACTACCCCCATTTTTTGCAAAGATCAGAAGCAGCAAAGTGTTATTGGGAAGCCAACAGCCCTGCAGAAGTGCCAGCATCTCCATTAACCCCTGGAAAAGGTGATTCTCTCAAGGGGGCCAAAATATACCAGACTGGATTTAATTCCTGAAACTTTTTTGGCAGTTTCTTAGCTTCTTGTGTTCAAAAGCCAGCATAATTCCAACAGAACATGGTACCTTCGCAACTTCACCTTTGACAGCACGTTGGAGGTCAAGTTGTCCAACTTCTAACCTGGGTTTCTCCCGTTAGAACATGTCTGTCCATCTTTTCCTTGACGACTTCTGAAAAGACGAGCTCACGGCTTCCCATGGCACCTCCTGGTATTTAAAAGAATTCTAATTGCCAAAAAGTTCTTATTTTGAGCTATAATTTGTCTCTTGAGATATGCTCTTAGGAAAAAAATGAGAATATGTTTTCTCCCTTTTCTACATGACAGCCTATTACCTCCTCAAAGACAGCTAAGCTACCGTCAGGCTTGGCCTGGCTGCCGGCCTCTGCCATCCTCCTTGGTCCCCAGCTGGGGCCACTTGACCCCCACCTCTGGCCCCAGTGCTACCCTGGGGTGCTGGGACTAATCTTGGCCTTGGGCAAGAGGGATTTAAGAAGCTCAAACCTAACTGTGTGGGATTAAAAATCAATTTTCTTTCAATGCTAATCTGGATGATGTGGTTCTTGAATTGTGCCCTTTGTCTGACTAAACTGGCTTCTTCTAATTTTTTGTGATAATAATGGCTATCATTTTCTGAGTGTTTGCTATGTGCTAAGCATGCTATAGTTTATTTAATCCTACCAGCGATTCTCCAAGGTTGATATTGTTACTGAACTCAGGTTCAACTGCTCTCCACTCAAAAGCCAACACTGGGGAGATGAGTGCTGGTTGGAAAGGAAAGGCCACTTCGTTCAGGGGGCCAGCAATCTGGGAAGAAGGCAAACCCATGTCCAAATACCAACGCCAAAGATTCTGCTTGGCTGTGAAAGTGTTTAAAAGTAGAATCATTTGGGGAGGGGATCAGAGTCTTTGTTATCTGCACTTTGTGCAGACTTCCTTCTGATTGATTTTTGGCAAGGTATCAGGGCCGTGTTCCAGGAATCTTGTGCTCAGCCTGAAGTTACCATCCTCCACCGAGGGGGAGGCCTTAGTTCCTACAGAAGAACTCAAAGGTACTGTTACGTGTATTCCTTGAGGAGGAAGCAGCGCTCTGCCCCATGGCTGCACTATTGTTTCCTGACTTTACCTCCTTTGTTTCTCCATTCCCTCCCTTCCCAGATAAGCACCTGTTTGAATCTGCCTTTCGGAATTTAGGAAAAGTCAAGGAGGATGAATGAAGCCAATTTCCTATAAATAAGAAACAGGGGGACACAGAAAGGATTTGTATCCAGGAGGGCCCCATAAAGTCAGTATTTCAATACTATTACCCTCAGCGATGGTATTGAAATAGTGTGTGATGGAACAACTGAAGCTCAGGGAGGTAGAGTCACTTTCCCAAGGCCATGGAGGTGATGAGTAAACGGGCTGAGAGTGCAACCCAGGCAGGCTTCACTCGGCAGCCTTGTGGTTAAGCCATTCTAATGTGATGCCTTCCAGCCTGGCCTTTCTTGGTGCTTGCCAATGGCTTGTGTCCCTCTCGGCAACTCTCAGTAGAGGGCGCATGCTTGTTAGTCCCCAGTGCCCTGAATCCGAGCAGCCGGGGAGAGCCCGGCCATCTCTTGGAGACGTCCCCGCATGGCCTGTCTGCTTGCTGCATCCCATCCCCCTGGCACGCTGGGAATTTTTCTCACCACCCTCTCTCCCCGAGCCTGGTTGTGCCATTGGGTATGCGTATCTCTTCTCTTCTTCATCACAATGGTGAGGCTTTTGGAGAAGTGGTTTCTCCTCCCCTCTCCTTTTTTTAAAAAAAATTCTTGGTGGTCCCAAAAAGTAACCTAAGGATTTACTTGGCCCATGGGAGAAGATCGAGAAGTCATATTGGGACTAATATCGAGGAAGCCTTATCTCATCTCACACCCCAGGGGACAGCTCTGATGGCACCTAATCCCTATCTCTTCAGTACAGGAGAGAGACGGGTCACTTGCTCCTCCCCCCCCCCATCCCAAAGAGGAAGGAGAAGTAGAGATTTATTCTGGAGAGAAAATATCCCTTGAGAGTTTCTTAGAGGAGGTCGTATTTTCAAATTCCTTTGGCATCCATGGACCTCATCTGTCAGGTGCTCTAAAGGATGAAGGGTTGCCAAGGTATGTGCCACGTCCCAGGGTCCAGAGCATTTTCCTACAAGGACACAACAATATCAAGCTCTTTGTGATGGGAAGAGGGAGAGCCACATAACAACACACTCAGTAATTGCCTTGCTGACCCCAATCTGAGCTGATTCCTCCTCTTCATCTTGATTCTACTCTGTAGACAAAAACGAAGACTTCTTTCTAAGCTCACATGTTTTAAGGGGCAAATGAAAAGTGACAACCTAAATGTTCTAACTGAAAGAAAAAGAAAAGAAAGAACATCAAAACACCAAACAAACAAACAAAAGCCCAAAAACAGCCTCCAGGCTCATCCCAAACATGGTTGTGTTATGATGAACAGCCAGCCTTAGGGAGTGGCAAGGTGATTGTCCCTATTACTGCTGTCCTCTTTAGCTTCTTAGTAGGGAAGGACTCGGTCTTACGTTCTTTTAAGACAGGGCTCCTGACCCTAGGATCTTGCTGGAGCTGATAATACAGCTGAATGAAGGTTATAAAGGGTCAAAACTATAGACCTTGGCAAAACCCAGAACAAATCTCTTAACCTTGAGGCCAGACTCTCCAGACCAGATCACATGGAGCATAAGGAATGGGGGTGGTCAGAAATCTTCCCTGACTCTTAATAAGTTTCTTTGGTGATATATTTGGGGTCATGTGGGGGGTCCCCTTTTAACAACCTGCCTGAGAGTTCTGAGAGATTGGAGACTGCAGTCAGGTACATAGCTTGGATAGCCTTTTTCCGATACCCTTGAAATTGCCCTCTCGCAGAGTAGCCATCAAGAGGGACCGAAATGTGCATCTTAAATAGGCCAACTAAGTCACAGTTCTGGGATACGCTATTCAGATCATCATTATTTGGTTAGCAAATTTGGGTTGTCACTTTTTCTTAGTCCCCTGAAGTGTGTGGGCTTAGGAATAAATTCTTCCATTTTTTTCTTCCTGCACAGCGACTCAAAATAAAATTGGGTAGAGGCTCAGTCTAGAGTCAGAAAAAATAATTTCTCAGTGTGTTGCAGGGTAGCCAATCCAGAATAATTGGCAAGGGCCAGCTGGGCCCTGCCTCTGGCCATAACTCAGGCTATTACAGCAGGGAGGACCCTGGGTAGGCAGGGTGGTGCCGAAGTGGTCCTTTGATCTTCCATGGGAGATGCTGGTCTATAAGGAAGAGCCTCTGGACCAGGAGGCCCAGCTTCACCAGGCCCTCTCTGCGAATACACCATCCCTAGAATCAGGTGGTTCAGCGTCTGAAGACGGTTCCTAAACCTCTGGTTTCTTTCCCTTTCTTTGTTTCATGATCCATTTTGCTTTCCAGTACAAATCATGAGTACATCAATCTCGACTTTAGATAAGAGCAAGTTTATTTATTTAAACTTGATTACAGCTATCAAACAAGAGGAAGAATTAAAACCCAGGCCATCATGTCGTACTATATTTGGAGATATAGACAGACACATCAAATTTACAGTTAGGAAGCAGATCCAAATTGAAAAGTCTGCCTAGCTGTAAAAAAAAGAAAAAGAAAAAAAAAATCTATCAAGCCATGAAAGAAATAGAAGAAACTTAAAAGACATATTACTAAATGAGAGAAGCCAGGCTGAAAAGGCTACAAACTGTATGATTCCAACCAAATGACATTCTGGAAAAGGCAGAGCTACAGAAACAATAAAACGATCGTGGTTTCCAGGGGTTTGGGGAGAGGGAGGGAGGGAGGGAGGAATGAATAGATGGAGCACAGGGGATTTTTAGGGCAATGAAATTATTCTGTACGGTACTATAGTGGTGGCTACATGTCATGATTTGTCAAAACCCACAGAATATACAACATCAAGAGTGAGCCTTAATGTAAAACTATGGACTTTGGTTGATAATAATGTGCCCATGTTGTTTCATCGATTGTACCAGATATGCCGCACTGATGAGGGATGTTGAGGGTAGGGGAGTATATAAGGAGGGGGCTAGTGGGAACTCTGTATTTTCTGCTCAGTTCTGTTGTGAACCTGAAACTGCTCTAAAAGAATAAAGTCTATTAAAAAAAAGAGAGAGAGAGAGAGACAGACAAAAACAAGTGAACAGAATTATAAATTGTGGTTAACTTTTCTGAACAAAAAGAACAAGCCCTGAAAGAAAGAATAATGGTGGGAACCTATTTTTATTTTATTCTTTTCATTTTTTGTATTCTTTTTTTTCATTCTTTTTTTATTTTTTATTTTTTAATTAAAGTATAGTTGATTTATAATGTTGTGTCAGTTTCAGGGGTACAGCAAACTGATTCAGTTACACATATATACATAAATCTATTCTTTTTGGGTTCTTTCCTATTATAGGTTATTACAAGATATTGAATATAATCCCCTGTGCTATACAGTAGGCCCTTGTTGGTTATCTATTTTACATATGTTAATCCCAAACTCTTAATTTATCCCCCCCTCCCCTTTGGTAGCCCTAAGTTTGTTTTCTGTGTCTGTGAGTCTATTTATGTTTTGTAGATAAATTCATTTGTATAATTAAAAAAAAAGTCTACCCAGCTCAGTCATCTCATCAGTGACCACAAATGTGCTATATTATCTTCTTAAAAAAATGTCCATACTTTTTTCGAGGATTCCAGGAGGCACAAAACGAGGCTGGACCAGTCAACTATGTTACTCTGCTCTCCTGGCCTGGGATTGGTTCAAAGGGTGGGCTTGTGACCCATGCCAGGCCAATCAGTGACCTTCCTAAGGATATTTCAAATGAAGTTGGGAGGAAGATCTTTCTTCTCCTCTTGCACCATGAAGATGGAATTCAGATCTGTCTGTGGCTAGATCTCCTTCAAACTGACAAATTTCTTAATGAAGATGATAAAGTTACAGATGAAAATGGGCTGAGTTGAAAGATTGAAGGAGGGAGAGGGAGAGGGAACCCAGTGAGGTGAAGAAAGACAGAGCCCTAATGGCTTTATAGACCTTGGGTCCTGTTGACCTACTCTCTTCCCAAACCTGCTTGATTATCAAACTAATAAATTCCTGGATCTTCCTCTTCTAATTGACTTCTAAGTCTTGGCATCCCCAAGGTTCAGTCCCAAACCATTTTCCATCTTTACCTATGCTCACTCTGTTGGTGACCTCATCTGGCCCCATGGCTTTGAGTACCATTTATGCTCATGTTGCCATTTATAATTCTTGCCCTGATCTCTACACTCATATAGTCAAGCTGCCTGTTCAACAATGCTTGCTGGTTGCCTGGTAGTCCTTTTGACCACACATGTCCAACACAGCACCCTGCCCCTCCCCTACCCCTTACCCAGTTTTCCCCATCCCGCTAATGGCACCACCAATTGAATTTTTCAGTTTTTCAGGTCAGAAAACTTAGCATCATCCTTGATTCCTCCTTATCTTGCACCTCTGACATCTAATCCATCACTAAATCCTGCTGGTTTTACTTCTAAAATAAATTTTCCATCTGTCAGCTTTTTTTCTATCCCCCTTTTCCCAGCCTGTCTACCACATCCAGCTCCTAGCTAGTTTCCTTGCTTTTACTGTTGACCACCGATAATACATCCTCCATCTCTGCGTGGCACATAGAGTACTCTTTTGAGAATTTGAATGATTACATCACTCTTGCGCTTAATTTCCTTGAGTTACTTCCACAGTAACTAATAAACCCAAACTTCTTATCATGGTCCACAGAACTCTGTGATCTGGCCCCTTTCCATCCCTCCAACTCATCTTCTTAATTACATCTTCTTTCCTTGAAACTGTCAAATTTGTTCTCTGCCTCAGGGCCCTTGCATGTGCTCCTTTCTGCAGAGAATGTCTGCATGACTGGTTCTTTTTCATCACTTGAATGCCTCGGAGAAGCCTTCTATGTCCCCTAAATCTAAATAATCTCTCCTTAGTAACACTCTTTACTCTGCTCTCTAAAGTAAATGTAATAAAAGAGTACAAAAGATAAATATTTAATAGTCAACTCCTCACTTCTTACCAGGTATGAGGTTTTTAGGTATCTCGCTTAACTTCACTGTTGAAAATCATAAAATAAAATACGAGACAAAAAGCCCTTCATGGGGGAACCTAAGAAAATTAGTCTAACAACAGTTTGAACAATCAAAGAATGTCAAAAATCCAAAGTTCTGTCTCCCATTTTAATGTAGGGTAGGGTTAGCTTTAGAAGAGGTAAAATAATATCTACCCAAGCATCTCACAGTGATGTTGAGATACTGTGAAACTTACTGTGAAAGTATTTTGAGGAAGAAAAACTACTGCGCACATGTGACGTTTAACCACTTTTAGGTTGGCTAACACCTTAATCCAGGCACAAATGTCTGCCCATCTGAGGAGTTTGCAATTTGGAGGGTTTAGATGCCATTTACCAAAGGGAATCTGTCATTGTTCTTTAGAAATACTATTGAGAAAGAAAGAGTGACAGAGAGAGGGAGAGAGAAAGAGAGGAGAAAAAGCAAGGAAAGAAAGAAAAAGAAAGAAAAGAAGGAAGGAATGGGGAAGGAGAAGAAAGAAAAAGAAAGAGGACGGAATGAAGGAAGGAAGGGAGGGAGGGAGGGAGGAAGGGAGGGGGGAGGAGGAGGGAGGGAGGGAGAAAAGGAGAAGAAGAAGAAAAGAGCTATCAGCCTTGTCTGGCATGAGATAAACCCTCTGGGTTTACCATTGTAGATCCTTCTGTCCTCTCAGTGTTTAGAGATGCTCCCTCTGGTTGCCGATCCCTTTGTTCCAGCTCCGGGACTCTCAGCCTTGCCTCACATTTTGTCATTGCTGTTTACTTGGGTGCAGCCTCTCCAATCCCCCTTCTGCCTCAGAGGTCTGGGAGAATGATCGTAAGCAGCGTGCACAATACACTGGCTAATGTCCTCCCCACCCGGGGAGACCATCATTGGACCGCAGCTCCGTCCTGATTTGGAATCGCAACGTTTTCTCCGCAGTCCTCTCTCCCCTCAAGGTGTCCATTAGTTTATAATGGTCACACTTCATCACCGCCTCATTTATCCACGGCCTGCCTCCTCAGGATCACTCTATCCTCTGATATATTTGATGAAACTCTTATTTTCCTTAACTCTTCTCCAAACTATTAACTCAGCCAGGATTTTTGCCAACCTTATCTTCTCCCAGCAGTCTTAACTGATGCAGCCAATTTTTTGCCCGATTCCCTCTCATCTTCTCCATTTCTAGGACAGATGTTTCCTTCTCTTCTTATTAATTATCACAAATACCCAAATAAAACCTAAACATAGGCTAACTTATTTTCTCTTCTCTATCAAAAGGAATGAAAGCACGGCTATCCGTTCCTTCCTGTTACTAAGAAAATCCCTGGGTAGAAAAATAAAAATAAAAACACTGAAATTACCCATTTATTTAATTACAAGGCACTTGCTTTCATAAGCCACATTTTCACTGCTGAGAAGATTCTGATTTGGCAACAAAAGGCAAAAGCTATTTCTAGTGAGAGCGGCAAGGAGTCCGTGTTAGCAATGCAGCAGTGTGAAGCCAGCGTGTGGAGCTGCTTTAATGGTTTCCCACCTTGAGGCAGGGGCAACCAGGAGGTGGGGAACAGACGTGGGAAGGCTCAGCCTTAGAGAGACGGATAAAGGGAAGGCAGAAGATCAAGGCATGGAACAAAATGTCAGAAAGGGATGGGGCAACACACAGAGACTTATGGACAGAGACAGAGACAAATGGAGAGGGAAGAAAGAGACGCAAAGTCGGGAAGGACAGGAAAAGTGAGAGAGCTAGAAAGAGAAAGGGATGAAGATTCCAAGAAAAGTTCATTAAAAATTGGTCACAATTTCCTGGGGACGGTGGCTGCAATTTGGGTCATTGTCACCTGACGGTAAAGGCAATTTGGGGGGTTATATGTTGCCGTCTCTCATTAGGAGTCTGTGATAAATACACAAAAATTCAAGTAGTTCTCACTATCTTTCTACTGCAATAGCTTTTTATTCAAATAGGAATGTGTATGGGACCAATGTTCTCTTTTGGAGGTAAATAAGAAGAAGATAAACAGAAGACTTAAAGAAATTGAATGCTCTAGACACAAGTGAGATGTTATAGCCAGTTTAATTTTAGTTTGATTATTCCTCTGTTTCACTATGGTTTCTGAATAGTTAGTTAGACCCCAAATTGACTTTTTTCAGACACTGAAGAACGGATCTAGAACTTAGCCTGGAAGTGAGCTGTCTAGTTCTGAGGGCCTTAGAACCCCACACGAAATGTGATTGTTTTAATATTACAACCTTTAATCATAGTATTACCATATGATTGTTATCTATACCAGAGTTCATGGACACTATCAAATAAAGTTGCTGGAGTAAAATATCTTCTCCATCTTACGGCCCACTTGAAAGGTTCATAGAACCTATCTCTGGAATGGCAAGTGGATCTCATCTCAAGAGCAGACTCTGGCGAAGGTGCCAAGGAGCATTGCTGAGAAGGGATGTGTTGAGAACAAGTGTCTACTTGGAGGGAAAGGATGCAGAGCCCGACTAGCTCCACATCCCATGAGTATGGGGATGGAGGGGTGATGGGGATGGCGAGGTGCTTGCTGTGAAATAACTGAGGGCCTCGTGGCCTGGCAGGAACTTCTTCACTAACCCTTATTTAAGTACCAGCTTGAGAAGTGTAAGGCCGTCCTATCTTCTGTAGCCCCAGAAGGAGAGAAAATAGAAGAGTGTGTGAAACTAGCCAGGAGGACCAAGGGAAACCACCTCCCAGTTGC
Organism: Camelus ferus; assembly: GCF_009834535.1. Classification (NCBI taxonomy): domain Eukaryota; kingdom Metazoa; phylum Chordata; class Mammalia; order Artiodactyla; family Camelidae; genus Camelus; species Camelus ferus. The sequence goes on from NC_045728.1 coordinate 14,616,033, forward strand.
CACTGATCTCTTATTTTATCTTATTTCGTTCCAGTTACAGAAGGGAAAGAGGAAGGGATGGTATGTTTCATTCATTTCTGTGAACTTCAGTGTAGTGACCTCTCTATGCCAAGCACTTGGGACACAGTGATGGGTGTGACCTTATCCAGTTCCCATGGAATTCACAGCCTCATTGGGGTGGGCAGGGAGATCAGTCAAGTTACGAGTTATTTTAATACACTATGAGTCATTTGAGAAATTTGCCTAAAGGGCAAATTTCCACTCTGGCACACAGATCCCTGTTAACACGGATTCCATTGACCTCTCCACCTTTCTCTCCCTGAACTCTGTGCTTCATCTGCACTGAGCGACTTTCAATTTCTCAAACAAATCATATTTCAATCACCTCCAGGCTCTCGCCATACTTCCTTCTCCATCTCAAAAATTCTTATCTCCTCTCCCCTCTGCCATGCCCTGCCTGCTCTGCTCCCAGGACCTTAGGCAGCTTTCCTCCGGCAAATCTTCTTGGACTTCACTCTTGTGGGTGATGCACTATCTTGTAGGTCCCCATATCACACGGAGCTCTTCCCACGTGGCATCGTCACTGGTTTATCACCTGTCAGTTTCTGCCTACAGACTATGTGCTCTGCGAGGGCCAGGACCCAGAATTCTTGTACATCATTGCATCCCCAGCAAGTAGTGCAAAGCCTGGCATAAATTAGCCTCCTAGAAGATATCTGTTAGATGAGTACATAAATAAGAGTTGTATACAAGTCAGTGGTTCACTATGTCTTCAGGTTACTATTGTTGGGTACTGGACACGGAAAAGGGACACAGACTTATTTGAATGTTGGAGGAAAGAGTTGACCACTTCTTCATCCCTGTAGTCTCTGAACTTTTCTAAGCTCCCTCTAAGTCATTCCCTGATACTGCTTTTCAGTTTCTAAGCCATAAGGTGATAACTAATATACATAAAATTTTACCCGCCCCCTGGATATTTGGAAATTAAAACTTGGTTCTGAAAGGTAAAACGTCTTCAGGGGCTGAATTAATGAAAAGCAATCATAATTAATATGTGCACAGAGCTTTAGAATTTTTCAAAAAGAGTCCAAATTACGTTTATTTGTTTCCTACAGTTAAACTGAGGCTCAGAAAGCATAATGGGCTGTCCAAGGTCACCAAGACAGAAAGGACAGAGCCAGGAATCAAAGACAGGTGGATCCTCCATATTCTACACCTTTTCTTCAGCAACACCATGACCTCCTCCGGCTGATGAAGGAACTCTGGGCCCTGAACAGACATGTGAGAGAGCTATCTGGGGATGGCATAAGTCTGCCTGGTACCACCCAAATCACATCGTGTAAATGACTTCCTCCTCTGCCTACCATGAAGCGGTCCCTGGGGAGAAGATATGGCAATGACTCGCTCTTGAAAACCCCTTAGTGAACTCCAATCTGGGTTTGGTGCTAAGCTGGTTGAGTGGGTGCTGGGCCTTGCACTGAAGTCTTATACCCTAAGATGAGTGCAAGTCACACACAGGCACATGGTGGCCAGAGATAATATAATTTACATGTGAGGGCACCACCCTAACTAGAAAAGAGTGGTTTCACTCAAGGGCTGTATTCGATGCCAATTGATGGTGGATGTGAACTCATGTCCTGGCAGGATGGGGTTCCTCCAGAATATTCAAGCTGTCATGGGGGTGCCCAAGCTAAGTTGGGCATTGGGGCTTGAAGAGATGGGGAGAGATGGATAAAGAGTTAATCCAAGGTTGGAAACAGAATATGATTTGAATGTAAGAGGCATACTGGAATCTAAGAGACTCGGGCCAGTGAATGAAGGGAAACTGTCAAGGAGGCAGGCAAGGACCAAATGAAGTTGTACAGGCAGGATTCTGTTGTGCTAGGATTCTTCTGGAAAGTTTAAATCTCATGAGCCTGAACTGGGTCTGCTCTGACTGGAGCCTCAGCTCTGCTGACTGGGAAACCAGTTGAGGGATTAAGAAGCTGACTACAGAAGGAAGGTAGCCATCTCCACTGCTAAATGAACCCCATCTCTAAAATCCACAGAGTCTCTTCCTCTGCTCCCCTGCGCAGCTGAGATCCAGCTTTCCTCCTCTTTCCATTTCCATCCGCCTGCAAGCCAGGGAGGATTTCTCCCCCTTCCTCGAGCTCCAGAAATTGGCAGCACACAGAAACTTCCACTTCTTTCTGTCACTCAGCCTTCCCCTATCTCAGGGAGAAGACTGCCATTGATTACAGCCTACCAAATTAAAGCTTCAGGAGGCTAAAGTGAGCAATTATTATCAGCTACGAAATGCTGGAAATTGTTTATCAGACAGCAGCATCTCGTTTTTTCATGCCGACAGCTTCTTATTGAGCTCTCTCTCAACAGCTCCGTGAACCAGGGGGACGGTTCCAGAGCCATCTCATTGGCTCCCTGAGTCTGCAGGGTTCATAGCTGAGATGGAGTTACCCCTTGGAATTCAGGAGAATCCCTGCTTTCACACTCTGGCCTCGAAGCAGGCTTTAATTACATCAGTATAAATTAAGAAAGCAGGAGACTGCAGAAGAATAGGAGATGGGGATCTCCTCATTCCAAGTTGCAACATGAACAGGAACTTCTAATATCCCTGCCATGGTGTCATGGTGGGAACATCTGGAGGTCAAGTCTGTCCCTGCAGTATGGGCTGCACAAAGGACAGATGGTGTCTAGCGTGTGACCTTTTCTGTGGTTCCTGCAGTCAAGCTGCTGGGTTTCACTGGGTTCCTACTTATTTCTCCAGCCTGGTTCCCCAGGTTGGCTCTGTGAGTCTCTGTTAGCTTTTCCATGAAAAAGAGATAGTGTAGTTGACTTCTATTGCTCCTCGTCCAGTGCAGTCAGTACACAGTCATACCCAGTGTCCTGAGTGCTCAGGAAGATGCCACAAGATGCCAGTTCAGCTCAGATGGGCCAAGGAGGTGTCTCCAGAGGCCACACCAAGTTTGAAGGGTATCATTACGAGGCGAATAAGAGGGGAAGGGTGTCCCATGAAGAATGAGCAACACGTGCAAGAGAATGAGAGAAATACGGTGTGATGAAGCAGTTAAAAGGTTTGGGGCATTCCTGAGCATGGGGTTCATGGGGGGAGTGGTTGGAAATGAGGCTGGAAAAGTGGGCAGGAGGGATGAATCCACTGAGAGCCAACAGGAGAGCCTAAGCAGGAAGTGCTAAATTAGGTTTGCGTCCTAGCCACCAGTTGTGTGGAGGGAGCGAGCACTGGAAGGAGCAGAGGCAGGAGGCAGGCAGGTATCTCAGAGCAGCAATTCCGGCAGGACAGGAGGAGTCTAACTGCAGGGAGACCGCACTTTGCAGGTGAAGTGGCAAAGGTAAAGGAAAAGGAACCGGCTCTGATTGAAATCGGCAGGGACAGAGAAGCCAGCTGGGGGTAAATTGAATGGTGATAGAAATTAGCATAGGTGCCCCGCAGAGAAATACGGGGGGGGGGGGGGGGCTTGCAGACGTGAGACATATGAAAGGCTGGACCGAACAAAATGCCCTGAAAACAACCTTCTTCTCTCTCACTGATTCCATGTTCACATACGTATAAATCCTGTCATTTAATAGTCAAGGTTCCCCCATCCCCATCCTCATTTCCACCTAAACTTTCAGTCTTCCCCATCCTCACTTCCCCGATTCTCCCTGCGGAGCCACTCTCCTCTTTCCTTCACTGTGCAGACTGTGATTCCGCCTCGCAGTTTACCACCTGGAATCCCCTCTGTTCTGCTGTTCCTATAGCTCCCACCACTGACATGCAGGTTAAGCCACATATGTTTCAGGCAGCCTTCCCCGATGGCTCCTGCCTCCTCCTCTCCCTCTTACTGGATTTTCTGTCCTGTCTGTAGTCAGAGCCACACAATAAAGAGTTTACCAGATATACTGCCTTATTGCTTCTTATCCAAGAAAACAATAAAATTTTAGCTTGAGGGCAAGGACTTCATCTTATGCATCTTTTGCTTAGTCTGTAAATTTAGCACGAGAGAGAAAAAACAGTAGTAACCCCCCCCCATCAAAAAAATACAGTAGAAAAGAGCATTAGTATCCTCAGTGCAATTATTGGAGCCCTAGACAGGGTACCACAACTGAAGGCAAATTAGAGAAAACAAGCATCGTCAAAAGGTTGTATAAGAAATAGACATACTTGGAGATGTTCTGCGCATTTCAGGAGAAACACATGCGGTGTGGTATTTAGAGAGCTGGCACGCGGTGGAGGGAGTTAGGCTTGTTCTGTCTTACTAAGGGAACACCTGAGCAATGGGAAAACATTACAGGCAGAGAGATTTCAGCTCAACAAAAGAAGGAGCTTTCTCAAGGTCAGAGCTGTCAAAGATGGAGCAGGATGTCCCAAGACGTTGTGAGTCCCTCTCTGCTGGAGACGCCCAAGCTGAAGCTTCGGGACCAATAGGAGGGGGTATCAATGTGGGCTGGTAGTTAAGAGCATGGGCTTTTTTTCTTAAACCATACAATGAGGGTGACAATTTTTTTTCCTCACAGAATTGATGTCAGGGTTAAATGGGATAATATATGTAAAGTGTTTAGCAGAGTCCATTAAAGGTAGCTCTTATTATTTTGAAATAATTGATATAATAAGGAAATCTGCACAACAAATGGGGAGGCATCAAATTAGATACCGTTGACGTCTCTCCCAAACCCAAATGTCTATGATCATAAGAAAAATGAGTATTTTTCTGGTGAATATGGATTCACAGAGATGGCGTATCTTCCATGAAGGCTGGTCTCACATAGCTTCTACCTCCCCAGTGAATTACAATGATCATTTGGGGTCCAGAGTAGCAGTAAGGCAGGAATCACCAGAAATACACTGGATCTAGAAGACCTGCTTAGGAGCTAAGAGCGGAGTTATTAAAATAGAGATACAGGAAAGAAATCAGAAATCAAGATGACCAAGACAGAAACCTAGCATCAGGAATAGAGCGTCAGAATCCAGACTGGTGAGACCCGGATTTAACAGCATCTAGAAATAAACATTTATAAGAGGTCCAATGTCAAAGCTAGGCAGATGGGGTGGGTGGAGTCAGCAAGGATGTGATAAAAATTTCATTATGAGCAAGGGCTGTTTCACCCAGGAGCCAGTGACATATTCCTTCGGTGGCACAGGGCTCTGGGCACCCTCTTTAAATCTAGTGAAGGCATGCCCATGTGGATGGGACCCATAGGACTTCAAAAAAGCCATCATGTCTCAGCACTGTTCCTACATAGGGAGGTTGCTAGCGCCCACTCTGGGCTTCCTCTCCCAGCACCCTTCTCCAGCTCATCTTTAATAGCAACTCATCTGCCATTTCAGTCCTGGTCTCAGTTCTACCTTCACCCCTACCCCGTTCATTCCTTCATTCGTACTTGGTTTGGTAACCTGCTTTCTTTCCCTAGCATCTGACCTTGACTTAGCCTCTGATTTTTGGTTCTCTGCTCCCACAGCTGCACTGACATCTTGAAAAGGCATGACACCTGCCACTCTGCCTGAGTTACACCTACCGGTCCTGGGGCACAGGGAGCTCTGTGCCTGCCCCGTGACGGGGGGAGGGGCAGCCTCAGCTGGGAAGTCGAAGAGAGAGGTGGTGGAGTATCACTTCCAACTATGGTTCTTGGGTGGCTGAGATCCCCCAGGCTGCTCCCCAGAGGGGCCTCATTTCAGCTGGAAGAGTGCCCTGGACACACGCGCAGCCTGGACCTTTCTGTCCCACAGCTGCAAACAGCAACATATTTAGGAGCGTACAGGAGACCACATGGTATCAGCTCAGTGAAGTGCGAACCCCGCTAATAGCCCAAAGTTTATTCCCGCCTTCTCTCGCTTTTTTTTTTTTTTTTTTTGAAGGGAAATCATTCCGTTGTCAGCGTTGGTGAGGGTTAGCCTGTTTGACTGAAGCACTAATTTGACACGATGTGTCTTCACTGTCATTCAAATCGTGGAAGAGAGCTCTTAGCATGTGCCAGTTCATTCTCTCTGCCACCTCCAGCTCCTTCTTGTGAAACTTTGCCTTCCCCTTGGAGATACGCCTCCTTAAAGATTGAGAAGGAAAAGAAAAAAACTCACATAATCCAGGGGGTCAAGAGGTTAAAGCTACGATGAATCTGTGAGCTCCTAAGAGTCAAGATGATCTTCGATGCCAGTGGAGGCTCCCTGGGGACAAGGAGGAGCACGAAATCAAGACAGAGACAGTAGCACAGATTCTGCTGGCAGAGGTCCCTGCCTGTCTCCATAAGTCAACCCCAATGATTGACTCCTCACTGAATGATGACTGAAAGGCTCCAAGATCTGGCACCAGACTGGGCTTGGTGGGTGAGGGACCAAGACTGCTAAAATGTCTTTCTGACTTGTCCCAAAGGTTGAGGGCAGGGGATCAAAACCAGGGAAGACTCCTGTGCACACTTCTGGCCCTGGGTGCTGCCCTGGCCACCGGGGAGCCCAGACAAGCATGTTGAATTCCAGACATTTTGGGAAATTGGGATTAGCCAGGAAGATGAACAGGGTCACCACTCCCCAACTCCAAAATCAAAGGGGTGATTGTTGGGCGAGGCATGTGCTCTTCCCCAAGGCAGAGCGCCCTGGAGGTCCAGGCTGTGGGTGACTGGAGTTTCCCCGAGGCTGGCCTCCCCCTCCACCCTCTCATTACCTGCAAGCAGTAAGCTCTGCTCCACCAGGAAAGAGGAAGTTTCTTTGTCCTTCTTCTTCTCATGGCCACACGGCAAGCCCAGGCTCAGGATAGCAGCTCTGTCTTATTGATGCTTCCATTGCAGAGGTCCGGGGGAGGGGGCACGGTGGGGGTATGGCGGATTTCGGGGGAGCCTGGGGGCTGGTGGTGTTCGGTCAGACACGTGCTGGATACATTGCTCTGTGTTGTAGTGACTTCTGTCCTCCCCCCATCTCACCTCGCACCCCCAAGTTCTTCATTATTGCCTGACAGTCCAGCCCTCATTCTGAAAGTCCTGTGGCCTCACTACATTTCTCCAGCTGGGTGGAGGTTGCAGAACCTCCAGAGGGTGGCTGGAAAGGCACTGATGTGGGGAGAAACATAGAAAGTTGGGAGGTTGGGGGAAGCGGCCCAAGTCCCAGGGAAGAGAGGTCCCAGGAAACTCCTGGAGAGTGTGCAGTACCTGGGTGAGGGGCAGAGTTGGGGAAAGACCCCAAAAAAGAGGCAGGTTCTTTTATAATTCCCTCCTGGACTGCCAACACTTGGAATTTTCATAAAGAATATAATAAATACATATATACAAAATAGCATCTCTATTTCTCTAATTAAACTTATTTTGTCAAAGGACTGTTAGGAAGAGCTCTGGCCGTCTAAGGCTTTTCAGCCCCTTTCCTCCCCCAACACCCCCGTCCTGGATTAATATTTCAGCAGGGCACCCGTGCTCTCAGTAAATATACCAGGATCAATTGTTTGCTAGAGCCCCTGCTCAGATCTGCCTTAGATGGTAATATTTTAAAGTTGATTGGATCTTAAAATTGTAAGAGGTCCCTGGTGTCATGACTTTACTGGCATTATGAGCTCAGCCATTGTCTTACTTACCAAGCAATCTCTTACCGAAGCTCACGGCTCCTCCGCCCCCACCCCAAGCGAAGGCGGCCGGAGGGAGCTGCACGAGGCACCCACGGGGGGAGGCTCACTTAAGAATTAAGGGATGGTAAAGAGCGAGGCTGCCTCTCCTAGCCCACCCCCGTGACCTTGGGAGTGCAGGACTCTCCTTGCAGTACCAAGAGAAGCTCCGGGCTTTTTCCCTTCTCTCCTCTTCTTTTTCCTTTTTTTTTTTTCCCCCATATGCCCATTGACAGTGTCATCTCTCAACTTGATAAACTTGTCAGAGGGAGCTCCGGGAAAGTGTGACACGGAGGTTGGAGTGATGGCTGAGTATGCAGGGAGAAGGGGCTGGGGAGCTGTGGGAGGCACCGGGACACTAGCCTGGGGGTAGGCAGCTGTTCTGGGGTGTTCTCGGGCTGGAGGGCAATGCACACCACTCCCGTGGCACACCCTTAGCAGACCAGGACCCAGGAGGAGGGAAAGGGGGCTTCAGGGACCAAAATGTGATGGGAGCTAAGGGACATGTGGATGGACAGCGCCAGCCAAAAAGCGTGCGAGGCTGCTTGCGCGCACCTGTGTCTGACACTGTGTGTGACGCCGGGCATGGGACATGTGCGACACGAGCCATGTGCGGCTGCGTGGGAGTAGCTGGGCATAAGGGCAGGAAGGAGGCTGAGGGGAAAAGAGCAGTAGACCTCTCTCGATAAAGCAAACTGGGAACTATGATGAGTGTTTTCTGGAATGCTTCTATTAAATTCTCCCTGAAATATCTTCTCAGATACCCACCTAGAATCCATAATCACTCATAATCATGGACGTTTAGACTAAAAATTCTCCTCTGAGTGTAGAGGGTAAGCAAGCCAGTGATGGCCATATTTCTGAGCTTTTCACATGCTTTAGGTCACGGCATTCTGCTGATACGAATCAAACACACGTTGAATCAGTAAATGAAATTAAGAGCCTCACTTTTGTCCCTCCTAATTTGCTAGGGTGTGGGGAAAATCCACATTAAGTGGGTAATGGGGCGGCGAAGAAAGATCTGAATTTGAACACTAGCTCTGTCTTTCCCCTTTAGTCCTCAGTTTCCTCATCTGTCCAATGGGAGACCTGAAAAAATTCATCACAGAGGACATTATCCAATATTCTCACTTCTATGCTGAATACTGTCATGGGGATCAGTGCAACAATGCAAAGGAAAGATGCTTGTCAGTTGCAAGCACCGTACAAATTCAGGAAGACAGTCCCATCTCCTCTGCTGGGATGGAGCCCCCTTGTTGTGGGTTCCGACAGCACCCTCCACTAACCCTCCCGTTGCCCTTACAGCCCACCCACCTTCCCTTTTTCTCTCTGGAGGGAGAAATCTGGTGATCTGCCAAAGGAATAGGGGTCCGCCTTTTCCTGTACTATTCATTTAGTAGTAGAATAAACTTTGGCCCCTGTGCCCCCGAGTGATTAGAACACATCTTAGGTGCTGCTTTGAAGAGCTGAGGCCAAGAAATTCGCCTCACGTGGGAAATGCCGTAATTGATCTATGGTGTCCTCCCTGCCTAGAGTGTGATATTTATATTACAAGATAGGATTCAGGTCTAAAAATAAGGGAAGTTGTCAGGGCTCAGGATTATTGATATGAGTGTGAGTGACAACACTGACAGCTAACGTGAGGTGTTCTAGCCATGTCCAGGTTTCTAAACTGGGAGGGAGGTAAAATGAATAAATTAGGTCATTGACAAAACCCAGCCAGGGATGAAATTCTCATCCCAGCTCACTGGATCACCCTTTGGCCTTCACATAAAGAGGAGTGCATTTTGGAAGCACAATGTAACTAAATATACACACTCAACACACAGGGATGAAATGGCTAATATAATTAATACATTAAAAGTCATTGATAAACTACTATATATAAAATAGATAAACAAGATCTTACTGTATAGCACAGAGAACTATATTCAATAGATTATAATAACCTATAATGAAAAAGGATATTTATATGTATAATTGAATCAGTATGCTGTACTCCAGAAACTAACACACCATTATAAATCAACTATACTTCAATTAAAATAATAATAATAATAATAATAATAACAATAATAAAAAATGGATCCTGAAAGCATGGGTGGCTTTCAGGATTGGAAATGAAAAAAAAAAAAAACAAAAAAAAACCATTGATGAGCTCTACTTAATCAAATAATAGGGTTAACAAAGTAACCCCATTACTCTCTGAAGTTTACCCATGTTCAAATAGTTACAACACAACAGAGTCTGGATTGTCAGTGAGCTGTAACAGGAAACAGCGGTCAGAATCAGAGGTCTGGGACCATGCCCCCAGTTCCGATCAACCAGCCTTGTGATCTCTGAGCCTCAGTTTCCTCAACTCAAATCAAAATGAGGGGGTTGGACCAGAAGACCTCTAAGGTCCTATCCCGTTTTGACATCCTGAGGTCTGATACTGAGTACGATTTCATTGGTCCTTTTGATGCAGAAGGCACGTGGAGGTCCTGCCAGGCCTGTGGTGGCCATTTTGAACATCAGTGGCCTTTGTGTGGGACAGCGCCTGCTGATGGAGAGGCTTGATTAATAGGAAGAGCGATAACAGGGCTAGACTGTTGCCACCTTCTTCTTTTCGCCAGCACTTCTCTCCTTGGGGAGCTAAATCAGACTGGTCAATTTTGCTTTCTTTCTTTCTTTCTTTCTTTTTTTTTTCTTCTTATTTTCTGGTTTTTATCCACACGTCCAGCTGAGATTTTGGTTTTTCATTTACTTTCACTGCAGGTTTTAATCTTCCCCACCCCTCAAACAATGTCCTCTATCCTATTGCATTTAAAAAAAAAAGGGCTTCAAATTGGCTCTGCCTCCTTAAGCTTTTGGAAACTTTTACTGTGCGTGTCTACAAAACCTAAATTTGGGGCCTGCGCTATTTGGTGGTCTCTCTTTGCCTCAGAGAAATCTTCTAGCTTTTTTCCATTTCAAAGCCCTTGGGTCCATACAAATGCTCTTGGAGAGAGAGGCTTTTTTTTACCCCCTTAGCAAAAATTCAGGTTTGTCACCAGGAGAGAAGAGGTTTTTCTGTGGAAATCTTCCTCATGCTGGTTATAAAGCCACTCACATCTCAGTGTGAACTCTGCTGACTCGCCCCGTTGTCTTTGTGAGTGAGAAGTGAAACCCACACAAGGGGATAAAGAGCTGATCCGCGGAAAGATTGTTCTCTGCATTTTCACTGGGCAGCGGCTTTCTGAGGACTGCATCTCTGCTGCAGACAGTGTGCAGTTGAGACAACAGCAGGCCTCCAGATGTGCTGGGACTTGCCAGGCAACAGACTTAGAAGTTTGGCCAAATCGGATCATCACCAGAGAAGGGGAAATGAACGCAGGGCTGGCCCAGAGTTTTTGTGGCGTTCGCGGGCTGGGGGTACATACCCTGTGGACGGAAAGGGAGCAAGTTGGGAGGGAAGGGCTACTTCCCTTATAATGTGTGGGATCTTTTCTTTGCCTGCAAGAAACTCTTATAAGAGAGTAGAGCTGGGTGACTTGCCAAGAGGCAGCATCGCAGTGGTTAGAAGTCTGGGCTCACGAGGCCAGCGGACCTCAGTTTGAATCTTGGCCCAGCCCCTGACGAGCTGTGTGATCTGGGGCTACTGTATAGAGTTGATGCTTACAAGGCAATCAGATCATGCTTAACACATTTAATCATAGTAGTCCCCGCCTTTTTCTTTTTTTACAAGGATGAATTTAACAACCAGCAAGATATTATGACTAGGTGAAGCTTAAACAGCTAGTAGGTAGTAAAGACTGATCTAAAGCCCAGTCCTTCTAAATCCCTAGGCAGTGATCTTTCCACTACACCACTGTCTCCAAATTTACCTGATTATGACAGTAACCTGGGGGAGGGTATAGCTCAGTGGTAGAGCACACGCTTAGCATGCACAAGGTCCTGGGTTCAGTCCCCATACCTCCATTAAAATACATTAAAAAACCAAATAAATCTAATTATCCCCCCCAAAAAATAATTGCACAAAAAATAATTTTAATCACCTGGTTGAGTAACTCTTGAGTGGCGTCTGGAATTTGTCCTGGGTGAGACTTACAATGCACAAGACAAACTCAAGAAAGACCTTCACTGCACGACAGTATCCAAGATGGAATTTCTCCAAGAAAGGCTCTCATTCCTTCTATATCTCTTCTACCCAGACAGACAATGGGAAAAAAATGAACTATTAATCTTGAGAGGTAACAAGGACCCCGGGAGGAGTAACCTAAACAGTTCTTGGTGGTGTCTTTGTATAAACAAATGAACTTCAGGAGAGAAAATCTGTGTGCCCCTGTCACACAAGGTCTCCAACAGCGATGGTTGAAAAGACGCCTGAAGGTTCCCTCTTGGGCACGTTTTAGTGAGATCAGTCTGCTTCAGGGTGACCTAGCTTTTCCTTGGACTTTGCTAGAAATCAGGGAGTTATCTGGGGCTTGTACAATTCAAGCATTCAGAGGGGAATGCAGAAAAAGAGCCCCTCAGGTGGGAGCAGTAGAGGAGCAGATGGCAAAAAGTGTTCTTGGTGTCTCTTGAACATTAACGCCCTGGAAACTTTGTTTTAACTTGGGTTTTTATGGTTACTTTGGGCAACCACAAAGGATAACAGAACGATAACGGCAGATATGCTCGGAGGAGAAGCGTGTGTCCTAAAGCACTTTACGTGCAAAGGCAGGTGGCTTCAGATCAACTGCAGGTTACAAAATGGAAAAGCCCATTGTCGTTTTGGACTTTGCGGGGAGCCAGGAGTAAATAATACTTCTCATATAGCTTGAGCCCTGTGCTATCTTAATTGCAATCTCTGGTGAGATTTGGAGTTATGCGTTTTTAACAAGCAAACCATAAAATAAGGTTTAATCTCCCCAGAGCCCTGGAGTTAATTTATCTGTCCACAGGCTAAGATCTTTTTAAAGGTTAAGAACGCTTGGGTTTTCTTTCTAGGTCTCTGGGTTGGCTGGAACACCTGCAGATTTCTCCTACGGCTGACGGCTGGAATCTGGCTTTCATCAGCACTGAAGACCCAGCCCTTAGGAAGCCCTGCAATAAGAGTCAGGTGTTGGATCTTAACATTCACAAACTGTTCTGCATCCAGATGGGGAGGAATTGTTATCCATCAGGACTGTGTCTGTGTCAGAAAATACATTAGATTTAGCCTCAGAAGCCCAGGAATTATCTTTGCTCTGCAATTAGGAGCTGTGGGATTTCAGGGAAATTATTTAACCTATTTGAGCTTTAGTTTCCTCATCTGTAAAATGGGTATAATAGTATCTATCCTGAAATCGTCAAGAGATTTAACTTGAATGTTAATGGTACATGAATGGCTTTTTCTTTAATAGTAAAACACAAAATAATTGTTAAGCTAACTTTCTTACCTAGCTGTTCACACAAGTGGAATTTGCTGACTTCATCAAAGAAAATACTTTCCATGAAGCCATGCTGCAGAAAGAAGTTCCCAAGTATTCAGGGCACATCTAAAACCCAATCCTGGCTCCCAGCCGGCCGGCATAAGTTCATTGTCAAAACACAGAGAGCACAGGCTGTCACACATCTCTTGGGTCTAACTGCCTAACTGCAGGATTAATATACATGTATCATCTCTATCACTTAGCTCAGCAGGGATGCTTGTCCTGGTTAGAACACCTTTCCTGCCCTCGCTAACCTCAGGGAGATGCAATGACTAATCCAGCCACAGCCACGAGTTGGAGGTCTACTCTCATTCATCTGCAAGGCTGTGTCCCAAGGGAACAAAGTAAAGAGAGGTTGCTTGCACTCTGCATGGAGGCAGAGGAGGAAGAGCTCTGGAGAATGGGTTGACGTGGCCCATTATTGACAAGCCACTCTGGGATCATCCATCCATCACCCGGAATTCATACCCCGTTGACTGGCATCTCCACCTTCAAGTCCTGTTGCAACCTACCCATCTCTCCCTCCTCCCTGCACATCGTGTGCTCCCCACTGGTCACAGCTGCTGTCCTTGGCTTTGGTGAGTCTTCTTGCCACATTGCCTCTCCCTTGCCTTCCTGCCAAGCCATTTACCTATGATCTCTGGATCACAAGGCCACGGTTTTGGGAAGCCGTTCCAGTTAACCAGATCCCTCTCTTGTCCTTATCACCCTGCACATGCAAGTTCCCTTGGTGTTTGTATATTTGATTGTGTATCATACCCGCCTATTGAAAGTACAGCACGGCTGGGCTGGGGATCGGAAGGTGATGCTTGATCAAGGGTCCTCGGGAAAAGCCATTCTGTCATATGCCCAGCTCGTTGGAGCTTTGCTGAAATCGTCCACAGGGCCAGGTGCACAAGGCAGGGAAGCTCACACCAGGCCTCTGGGTTTCTCCAAAGTCACACATTAAAATGTGTTCCTTGCTTTTTTGATGGCCAGCCACGTGGGAGAGATAAGGGTTTAGGGAGCATGTGCCAAAAGAGAACAGAATTCTTCCTCTAAATTTTCATTCTAATCTCATCACTCCACTTCTTGTATGACTCCCCACAACACAAAAAAAGACACAGAAAAAAGAAAGGCTGGAGGGGAAAGGTGGAGGGAGGGATAAATTAGGAGTCTGGGGTTTGCAGATACACACTACTGCACATAAAATAGAAAAACAACAAGGTCTAACTGTTTAGCACAGGGAACTATATTCAGTATCTTGTAATAACCTATAAGGATAAAGATTATGAAAAAGAATATGTATGTAACTGAATCAAAGTGCTGTACACCAGAAACTAACACAACCTTGTAAATTCACTATATTTCAATTAAAAAAGAAAGAAAGAAAGAACCTAAGGGAACATTAGGAAAAAAGGGGGGTCAGCTCCTCAGCCTGGTAGACGTGGCCTCGGCCCCTCTGCAGTACCCACCCCCTCCCCTCAGCCCCCCTCGGCCCCACCAATACCTTCCAGGTTAAAGTACCCCAAACTCCATGCTGCTACACCAGGCATGGCCCTCCTCAGCACCTTCCACCTGTTGTTGTCTCTCTGTCTGGAATTCCTCTTGCCGTCTTTCCATCCTCCCGAGTGTCATCCAGGCAGCTGAAATCGCACGTCCATGAAGCTTTTATCAGACCTCCCCAAGCTGGAAGTAAGTCTGCCTTCCCGATGCTCCTGGATGCATTTACTCACCACCACCTCCTACCCGCAAGGACGCATGGCCACCTCCCGCTGGGCTGGGAACCAGTGGCATTCAGGGACTCTGTCATTCTTCCCTCCACCCAGCCTGATGTCTTGGCATCCAGGAGGAGTCACCACATCTCACCGAAGTTATTTAATTAAGCTGCAGGACATCAGGAAAAACTGCGCCATCTTCGCAGCTCTGCTGCGCCACCCCATCCTTCCCATCCCTGTCCCCTCCCCATTTCCTGCAGGCAGGGCCCCGTGTCCTCATGGGTCTGCAGCCTGGGCAGGAAGCTGAGGCCTCCTGTTGGGGACCAGCTCCTGCCCCCTTGGCCTGAGACAGGAGGGGGCAGCTGCCGAAGGAGGATCAAGGGAAGGGAACCTACAATCCTGCCACACTTCCTCGTGTGCCTCTTCCATTTGCTTTTGTCCGTGGCTTTGGAGCTATTTGAGAGACACCTTGAGACAGCTGGAGAAACAGCAATAATCCAATTAGAGCGTCTGACACTCTGGGCTGGTGGCATCTTGGTGGGGAGGAGGTGGACATAAGGGGCTGTTTCTGGTTCAGTCTGTGATATGTTTTCCTGGCTGTCAATGCCTACAGGGAAAACACCAGCAGTAAGATTCGCAGATAAAAACCAGTGGCCTCTGCTTCCTCCCCGAGGTGTTTTCAGGAGAAATTGGTTTCTGGGCAGGGAGGGGATGAGATGCCTTCCTTTTCTTTCCCAACCTCCGTGGCATTCAGAGAGGCTTGAAAGAGGAAGACTTGGAGGGAGGGAAAGAGTAAATCAAAGGAATCAGCAGGGTTGGAAAGTCAAAAATGTCTCCCTGGCCCAGGGAGTTTTTTCAGGGTGAGGGACCAGATTCCTCCTGCCTTTTGTGATTCTCTTTTCTCTCCGCTGCTGCTGCTGCCCGCACCATATTTTCTCACTTTCTTTTCTCCCTTTTTCCTTACGTCATTGGTCGCTGTTCCATCTCTGGGAATCGCAGGGGGTCATCTGGACCCAAACAAAGCACAGGAACTGTCCCCTGGAAACTAGACCAGAAGAACCCACAATCCAATCACTACGCCTTTCAGGGAGGATCTCAAAGCTTATCTGAAAAGTCTGTTGATGGAGCTGAGCAATCTCCCAGGAG
Organism: Camelus ferus; assembly: GCF_009834535.1. Classification (NCBI taxonomy): domain Eukaryota; kingdom Metazoa; phylum Chordata; class Mammalia; order Artiodactyla; family Camelidae; genus Camelus; species Camelus ferus. The sequence continues at coordinate 14,631,864 of NC_045728.1, forward strand.
CAGAGCGCTGTCACTCACTCTCCCAGTCACCCCAAGAGGAGTGGCTGCCAGCACCCATCCTGTTCCTATTTCTGCCTCCCTCACCCGCGTCCCAGCCCTGCCACCCACCCCACGAATGCCTCCTTTACCAGATGCACCGGAGTTGTCGTCTCCAGCCCCCAACACTGCCTGGGGCCACGGCTCCAGCACGCTCCCCAGCATCCCACTCCAGGCCGACTTGACTGTGTGATAGCCGGGAAAAGTGAAATGCTCTTCCCCTCATTAGCAGAAAGAGTTTTATTCTGACTGAAGTGAACAATATGTAGAGACACTACAGAGCCCTGGCGGAGGATGAAAAGTTTCTTATATCCACAGAGCCGCACTTCAAAGTGTCCTGTGAAAAGGTTCCACTTTAATTAGGGGGAGGAAATTGCCATGTAACTTAATTAATATCAAAAACATTTTCCCCCTTTAAACACAAGAAAGAAAGATGGCTACACAGAGAGGGAGAGAGGAACTGATGGCAAATCTGGGCAGGCAGGTTCATGGACAGCATAACAATAAACTTGGTGTTTAATTACTCCGCGGATGGCTGAGGTTGGTTAAGAACGTGAAAGCCAGAGCTGGCCTCTGCCACCAATGAGGTTTTCGTCCTTCATCCGAACCCTAAATAAAGCGGAGACCTGAGATAGTTATCTGGACATCTCAGAAGGGAAACACAGAAAATCTGTTTTATTTCAGTGATCTGAGAAGTATTTGCAGAGAGTGGTTTTGGAGAGCCGGGTCACCGGGCTCCTTCACACCCTCCCTGGAGCCCTTAACAGGCACTGTCCCTCCTCCAGAGCTCCCTGGCCCTGTCATCACGTCCCACTTTCTTTCCACCCAGTCCTTCTGGGAAGACTCCTGGGCATTTGCCTGGTTCTCCTCTCTTTCCACCATCAACCTATCATATCCATTCTGCCACCTCCTTAACTCTCAAGTCTGTCCTCTGCTCTGTCGCCACCAAAGGCAGGGCCGCCTCCCACCTCCCCCGGAGGATTTCCAAGCAGGCTCCTAGTTGGTCTCTCTGTTTCCCATCTGGTCCACTGGAGTCTATTCTCCACCAGCAGCCAGAGAGATCTTTGACAAGACCTAAATCATGCCATTCCTCTGCTCAAAAGTTTTTAATGCCTTCCCATCACTCTTTTTTTTTTCAATTGAAGTATAGTCGATTTACAATGTTGTGTTAATTTCTGGTGTACAGCATAGTGATTCAGCTATGTACATAAATATATATGTTCCATTTCATATTCTTTTCCATTCTAGGCCATTACAAGGTATGGAATACCGTTCCCTGTGCTACACAGTAGGACCTTATTGTTTACCTATTTTATATGTAGTAGTTAGTGTCCGCAAATCTCAGACTCTCAGTTTATCCTCCCTCTACCCCGTTTCTCCCCTGGTAATCATAAGTTTGTTTTCTATGTCTGTGAGTCTGTTTCTGTTTTGTAAATAAGTTCATTTTTATCCTTTTTTAAAATTCCACATATAAGTCATCATATTTTTCTTTCTCTTTCTGACTTCTTTCACTTAGTATTATGATCCACCCATGTTGCTGTAAATGGCATTGTTTTTTCTTTTTTATGGCTGAGTAGTATTCCATTGTTTGTGTATGTGTGTGTATATATATATATATATATATATATATACACACACACACATACATACATGCGTATTTGTGTGTGTGTGTGTGTGTGTATATATACACACCACAACTTCATTATTCAGTCATCTGTTGATGGACATTTAGGTTGTTTTCATATGTTAGTTATTGTAAATAGTGCTGCTATGAACACAGAGGTGCATGTATCTTTCTGAATTAGAGTTTCCTCTGGATATATGCCCAGGAGTGGGACTGCTGGGTCATAGGGTAAGTCTATTTTCAGTTTTTAAGTTTCCTTACCAAAGACCACAAAGCGCCACATGATTTTTGCCTCTGCCTAACACTCACCCTTGTTTTCACCCTAACTAGAGTCTCAGGGTCTTGGTCATAGTATTCCTTCTGTTTGGAACATCTTCCACACCTCTTCCACCCACTGGACCTTGGCTTAACTCACTCTTATACATCTTTTGAGTCACAACTTCAATGTTATTTACTCTGGGAAGAATTCCAAGATACTCAACACTCCCCTCCATATACCCACACATCTAAGTTAAATCCCCATGTTACATGCTCACATGGAATACTGCTCTTCTTTGTAACACACATCGAAATTGTAATCTACTAACTGCTTGGGCAAACAGGGTTTGATATTTATCTTGTCCCCTGGACTGCAAGCCGGGGAGAGGCAGACACCAAGTCCATCTTGTCCTAGCTCTTTGCTAAGCTGCCTGCATGTGATCATAGCAGCCCCTGATCTCCAACAGGGTCTTTCAATCTCATAACAAACTGATCAAGTACATCATTTTATTAAACCCAAATTACAGAAGTAGAATATGAAGCACTGAGGTTAGATGTTACCCAAAGTCACATATAAAGGAGATGGGGGGGTAGTCTGGCTCCTGGGTCCTGCTTTATATCACTGTGCTGTGCTTACACAGGGGGAGGATAATCATTTGTGGAAAGCAAGGAAGGAGGGAAGGAGAGAAAGAGAGGGAGGGTAGAAGGAAGGAAGGAAGGAATAATTGTCCCAGGAATAGTAGGAGACATAACCAGTGGTACCAGGCAGAATCCTGTGGACCCAGTCCTCAACGCACAGAGGTACCCATTCCTACTTCACACAATATGCCTTTAACATTCCCAGGAAAGAGCCCAGCCTCATGATTTTCCCTAGAAATGCCTCTTTATAGACTGAGCATAATCTGTGGATGTGTCCCAAGAATGTTAAAATATGGGTTAGTCTCAGCAGTTTTTCTCTCCCCATTCTTTGCCCTCATGCTAACTGCTAGCCCACCCACTTCCTCCAACATGAGGAGAAGTGATAAATATATAGAGTAAGGCCAAAGTTCCCAAACCATGCACCAAGGTGTCCTGGGTCACACAGTGAGCAGTGAACTCACACAGCCCTGCAGGATATTTTAATTGGGGGACAGTAACAGAGAGATACTCAACACCTGCCAGACGCTGAGCAAATTACTAACTCAAAGAAGTTGATAGTTTTGACATTAGATCCCATGATTTCCTTTCAACTGGGTCATATCATTATGAAGGTGGATTTTCTGTGGTTGCTGTGATAAAAAGAAAGTATTGCACAAAAATCAATGTGGAAGAAAAAATAAAGGCAGTGATGTACAAGGTTTGAGAAGTTGTTCAACAGGTACAAACGCCCCATTAGTAAGTAATTATGATTATTTAAGCATGAAATAAAAATGTCTTCCCCCTCTCTTTATATTTTTTTCAAATAGCTATTAAGTTGTTAGGACATTAATACTTATTACATTGTTTGACCCTAGCTACTTAAAAAAAAAATGGAACTGTTAGTTCTTTTGGCCACCAAGCACCCTGGAAAACTGCTGAGAGCAAAGACGTGTGAACCAAAGAAAGCATGGGGATCCCTGGGGTAGGCGGGTCTAAAGGATTCATGTTGAGATTAACATCCAAATATGGCAGAGGGGGAAAGATCACTCCCCTTGAATAGGACCACCTCGGATAGGATGTAACTGTCCTCCAGGATGACGGCATCTTGACAGATTACAGGACCTGACAGAGAGTTAAGAGGGAAGGGAAGAAGCAGGCCGACTGGGAGCCATGCCCACCTGCTCCCAGCTCCGGGCTCCTCCCTGGACTTGGCCGTACCCCTTGGCCGACAGACCCCACTGCCACACGGCCTGAGGCTTGAAGGACAGGTTTGTAATTGACAGTATCTCCGCTGCCCTCCGAGAGCACTGCCTGAGCCAGAGGTCTCTCCACAACAGCAAAGAAAAGCCTCTTAACTTCCTGCGCTTCGCGCAAGGCCGTCTGTTATCAGCGCCGATGGGAGCTCGGCCGCCTCCCACTCCGGCGTGCTCAGTGGATACAGGCTTGGCAGGTGGACGAAACGGACAAGACGGCAAGCGCTGTTAAACTGCAGCTCGCGGGTTGTTGCAACACGCGCTTAGGACCTTCCTCCCCTTGGGTTCCCCGCGCCGCGCGCGTGGCCCGGCCGCCAGAGGAGCAACCGTGCGCCTCCCGATTTTTGAGGTTGCTGTGCGTCCCCGATCCTCCGCCAGAACAGAGGCAACAGACGGCGGGTCCTTCCCGGCCCTCCAAGGCTGTCTCCTAGTGGGTCTTCTTCAAAGCCTAGGTCCTCCCAGATAGGGAGACAAAGACCCACAAGAGGGGAAGCGTTGGGTTTATTTCAGATGGTGTCCACTCATCCATTCCCACCTGGGTGACAGCCAGTGTCAGGCACTATTCATCTTTCTCACCTCCTCTTTCCCAGGAGCTTAGTGACATCCTAGCCCAGCTGTGTGGGTCACTGCATCTGCAGAGTCTCAGTGGCTTCTCATGGTGTCCTGCAAACCTGAAAGGTAATAAATGGAGTCAGGTGAGTGGCGGGGAGCCCATGGAGCTGTCTGCTTAGCCTCCTTAAAAACATTCTCCCTTCTCCAGTCCAGGAGGGCTTCGAGAGGGCTATTTAGACCTCCATTCTCTCCTCCCCACCTGAAGGTCTTGAGTCCAGCAGAGGGAGGCAAGCTCAGGCCAGCCTCTCACCGTGCACTGCCCCAAAGTCTGAAGCCTGGATCTGTTTCCCGCCTGGGAGGCACAGACCTAGAGGGACATAGGGAGGAAGGGAGAGACAGACGAGGCAGCAACTGTCAGCAGCTCCCCATTCAGTGGCCCCAGAGGGCTGCATTCAGGAGACCTGTAGCTCAGCAGCCCCCCAGAACGGACCTGCTACCGGGAGAATCTACCTCGTTTCATCAGAGTCAGAGATGCCTGTCTCCAGCTGCCGTATCGCCATCCCCCCAGCTGTAAGACTTACTATAATTTCATACAGTTCTGTAGACAGATATTGAAAAGGCATCTGGAAAAATTGATAGCATATCAAGGCAAAGATTTCATAAAAGTCATTTTTTTAATGTCCAGCCATAGGTACCAGCATGCAGTCCTCACAGACACATGTTCAAGGTCCCCAAAGGCCTTTTTCCTGATCTTAGAGCGCCCCCTTTGGAAATGAAGTTCCTACTACAATTGGCTTGGCAGCCTTCTCTGCACACTTTTGAGCTCTGGGAAGGCACAGAGAAATGTCAGGGACAGGGAAGAAGGGAGCAGGGAAAAGGCGGACAGGGAACTGACCTCCAGGGGGCACCGGGGGTACATGTTCGTTCTGTTCTTGTGTGGTCAGCACCATGCAAGACACTTATAAGTAATTTCATTAAAAGCTCACACACAAGATGAGATCCCAGGCTCAGGTTAGTAACGAAGACATGGAGCCTCCAAAGGGCATAGGAGGAGTGGCTGTCAGGGCACCGGTCCCTGGGATAACCAAATCCATGCTCTTTGGTTCGAGAAAACTGTGAGAGGCAGCTGCTCCCTTCTCATCCCTCTCCACAAAGGCTATTCAAATTCTTCACTGAAACCACAATGAGAAGAGACACCTGCGTTCAAGGGACTGACACAAGAAGTTTCAGGGGGCTTTGGCTGGAAGTGGAGAGTGCACTTGAAGTAGCAATAGTCAAGAGCTGGTTTCACACATGTCGCTCCTCCCCGTGGTTTCATCTTGCTTTGCTTCCTCTCCGTTCTCAGTGATCTTGAACAGGTGGCAGGTGCCAGGGCATGAAAAGAGCCCCAGACTTGGGATCAGAAACCTGCTCTGGCACATAGGGCTTGGCCTCAGCAGGGTTTGGTCAGTAAGGAGAGAAAAGGCCAGACTTTTGGATGGGCAGCCAGGAGGTGGTTGCAAGGACTGTAGAAGTATTGTCTGATGATCACACAAAGAGGAGCAGGGAGCTTGTCCAAAGTGCAGGGAGAAGTCCAGGATCCTAGGGGGAGGAGCCAAGTCGGGATCCAGTGGGTGGCCCATACTGGAGATAGGAGTATGAGAAGAGAGCAAAGGGCAGTTCCCCAGAAGGGAGATCTTTGTTGAGTCAAGGGCAAAGAAGGAGCTCTTATCAGAAAGCATATTAAAGACACAGCACTCTGAGTGGGTCTGGGAATGCAGAGAGCCAGAGGAAGATCTGTGAGTGCTCAGGATGCTGTGGGGTGGGAGTAGGGTACTCAGGGCGTGAGTTTGACCCCAAACCCAAGGCTCTCTTTTGGAGTCTCTTTCGAAGGAGTTTGGGGTGAGAACAGAGGAAGTTGTGCACTAAGGCATCTCTTTGGCAAAAATATGCTTCTCCAGGTACCTGTTCTTTAGTGGAAGCCTGGCTCCCCTATTTCTTCATGGCAGGGAGCAAATCTCAGGGTTAGTGAGCCTGAGATCACCTTATTCATTCTTCTGCCTCTATGCCCGACTGCCTTCCAATCCTTTCAACCACACCAGAATCAATTCTACTTTGAATACTAGAGAGGACTCGAAAGAGATTTCCATGCATGTCCTTTCCAGCTAACACCCTGGAAAGTCAGGAGAAGAGGAAGAAAAGCATGCTCTGGTTCCATAATGCTGTGATGAAGACAGACAGAAGATTACACGGATCTACAGAGGGTGAGGCTGGAGCCTGACCTCTATTCCTCAAAGTGAGGAGCCCCTGTTTCTGTCTGATGATTATCTTCATAAGCAAACTTGTCAGTGGGGTTGGGCAGAGAAGGTAGGTCTGTTTTATAGGGGCAAAGAGTCAAGGTCCATTTTCAGAAAGACCTTGTCAGGGAGCGGAACATGACAGGAGTCAGCAGCCTTTCTCTCCCTGTGTGAATATGAACTGAGATGATGTGTTCTAATAGAATATTGTCCTAATAAAGCTAAGGTCAATATTGGAGCCCTATGTGGGCAACTCAACCCTTTAAGGAAGAAAAGCCAAAGCCCTGGACACTCAGAACCTTGCCTGTCAAATACGAGACAATGAATGTTAAGTAATACCACTGGAAACTTGGTCTATCATCTAATTCTCCTAAATGATGCCCCACATTAGAACTTCTTTTCAGAATTTAGAACCAGGACATATCTTATACCCTAAGATTAGGGGTAGTGGGGAAATGCACTTCCCTCTTTTCAATGATGAGAGCTATGATAATTTGTTATGTTTCCCTTTTTGCCTTAGCTACCAGGAAGCTCCAATTAGATTTTGTGTTAATTTCAATAAAGTAATCCGTTGGATTACTATGTTTGTTAACACCTCTCTTCAATCTTGGTTTCCCTCTTTGATTTCTAATTATTATTGCAGATGTCTGTTGTTTAAGTTGCTCAAACCATCTTTGGAAAGAGGTAGATATTTCTATAAGAGGCAACAGACTACTTAATGCACATTCATGGCCACAGCTGGGTGAGCCACGCAAAGGATACATTTTTTTGGCAGGAACACACATTACATCAACACTGTCTTCAGAGATAAAGGGCAGTCTCCTGCGTTCCTCCCCTGCCTCTTCCCCTGCCACCACCCTCACAAGGACAGAGTTTCGAGGGCATTCTTTAATCTCCTCTCTCTTAATTGGAGAGAGAAAGTAGTGCCACTCATCAGTGCTCTAAGTTGGAGGAATTTAATTAGATCTAATGACCAGATAAATGGAGAATTCTGAGTAAGGACCTTCGGGGACTGAATGGTGTGAAGGGGACTATGTTGTTATATTTCCCCTGTACTCATTGCAGTGGCTGAGGCCACGATGGGAAAAGAAGCAGGGCACTAACAGGAGTCAGATGAGGATGCTGCTGGTGGGGGAAGAAGGTCATCCTTGAACCAGGGTGGAGAAGGCACTCAGAGCAAAGGCCAGGCGGGAGAGAGCCCTCAAGAGGATGAATCTGTGATTACACTGCCTGAGTCATTCTCACTCTTAGGCGATCCCGCCTTCCACTTGACCTATTTCTCAGGCTTTCTATCGCCCTATGACCCTGGCATCTTCCTCACCCTTGAGGAGAGTCTCGGCTTGGCCCTAGAATGGGGAAAACTCTTCCCTTGTCAGCATTCCCATGTTCTGGCACTAACGCTACCTGTCCCGCTTTGACAAGTCACCTGTATCTAGTCTTAGCCGGGTCGTTTTGAATATCTGTGTGCTGTCACTTAGAGCCAGGAACGCTAGACTTCTCTCCCTTAGAAGATCATCTGTCACAGCGAGTCGGGTATTCTAGTCCCAGGAGCCCCGAGTGAAAAGTTCTGGAGGCTGAGGCGGGGTGTGGAGTGGGGCAGGGCAGCGGAGACAGGGATTGAAGTCAGTCTGCAAATACCCCAGACCTGATTCATTCTCAAATGGGGGTGGACACATTCTTCCCTGGAGAAAGATCAGTTGAAGCCACGAAGCTGGAGAGATGGAGAGAGAACTTTTGTTGGATATTCACCATAAGGCCAGCATTTAATCAGATGTTCACATCTGTAATATCACTTCTCTCTTATACTGTCAAAGCCAGGTGCATAATATGTCCTCAGAAAGCGTAAGTAAAAAGGATAAATAATTGAATTAAACTGAGAGGTATTACGGTCCTTATTGAACAGAAGTGAAAACCAAGGTTTAGGGAAAATGAACAATTTGCAGAAGTTCATTCACCAGTGGAGCTAGGATCTGAGCCTAGATCTTTCTTCCTGACACCAAAGATCACTCTCTTTCCAGTTCGACATGAGTACGAGACATTGGTCACAGCCCACTCTGGGCTCTCTCCAAACCGGAGCCTCTGCAAATCTGGCTTGTGTGTAGCCTGGTCTCATTCATCTTCAGTTTGCTCGCCTATAAAATGGACTGGCTGGGGCAGTGCTTTGTGATGAAGGAAGTGACCGCTGTTTTTTGTTTTGTTTTGTTTTGTTTTCCCAGAGATGTAGTAAAACTGAGATAACCTGTATGCAGATGCAGGCCACCTTTTCTCTAAATCCAAACCCCACACTTGGTGATAAACAGCGCTAATGTGATAACTCTGTGTATATGGCTCCCTGCCCCAGGAGATGGATTTACATATGTGCTAAACATATTTCACCAGTACCTCAAAGTGATGCTTTATTTCAGTGCCTCTGGACACCTGGTAGCAGCAGCTCAGATCATTAAGGAAGCATAATACACACACATACACACACACACACACACACACACACACACACACACACACACACACAGAGTAACCACTCTGGGAACACAGTAACAACAGGGGATAGATGGGGAGGACTCTGGCAGGAAGGTTCCACTTACAAGTATAAATGGCAAACAACCTCTTGTTCCAACTCTGTCAGAGTCTCAGGGATGCTAAAAAGGACCTACCAGGGTTATCTTATCCCTTTACTTCTCAGAATTATTCAAATGAAAGTAGAGTTTAGGGCCTGAATTATTTGAATTGTCTACCTCCTCTGCTTTAGTTTGGCCAAGAAAGGACCTCTGTGGTTTTGAAGCTGAAAACAAGCTAGTCTGTGAGCCCCTTGCTATAGCCCAGTGGTCCCTGAAATACAGTGGTCACCCTTCCCTAGAATTACTGTTAGCTTTCCCCAGACAAGGTATCATGTTCCAGGATGGGTACCAAGGGCTTCAAATAAATTATCCCATTGACTTCTCACATGGACTCTATGAATCTTTACCATTATGCCCATTTTACAGATGAGAAAATGGAAACTTAGGAGAGACTAATAACTTGTCCACAGACATTCAACTAGCTAATAATAGCTAGCAGAAGAAAGGTGTAGATCCAAGATTGTGTGGGTCTTAATGACATAAGACCACAGACTTCAGCGAAATGTGTGTTTCTGAGGACCTTGGACTGCTGCGGTGAAAAGGATAGCTAGGTAAGGAGATTTAAGAAACAGAAATTGCAAATTTTTTCACAATCATGTACAACACACCATATACACAGTCATGTGGCATCTTGGGCCAGGTTCTCTAAGAAGCAGAGACTGGACAAGTCACAATCCTCTCCCAGTCATTCATTCATTCATGCCTTAATTCAGACATTGAACCAACATGCTTGTTCTATTCACTAGAAAAATGGAATTAAATAACATTGGGTCTCTACATTCAGGAAGCGCACAGTCTAATGGTAGGGGAGGCTAACTTGTAAATTAATGATTGCACTGCCATTACATGCTTTGGTGGGTGGAAATTATGCAAGCTCAGAGGAGGGACATCTAGACCAGAATGAACTTAAAGTGATGGCAGGACCAAAAGCCTGTGAATTTAAGAAAAAAAAAAGAAACTGAATTTGAGTTCTGTTATTGTGATCTTAAGCCAACTCAAATCCTTTTTATTTCATTGTTGTTGTTGGATTACAAAAATACCAGTCTAATGATATTACCAAACCTTAAAAAGTTAAAGAGAGGATATACTCAGCTAATGTAAATGAAAGAATTATTATTCATTATGATAATGACAAAGATAGAAAATATGGGAAAGTTAAGTATCAAAAGACATAAAAGCAATGTAACTATTTCTATAATTCAGGATTAGTAGCAGTATAATAAAACAGGTGTGGGTTCTCCAAGGATATGAGTTGAAATCCTTGGAACTTTGACATGACCAGCCACACTTTCTGGGATCAAATGTCTCCATTCGGGATTGAAGAGAAGAAATATTTTCAGAAATTGGCAGGGGTAATTCTCCCTTGAGTCGGACAATAAAGAACATAATCAGTATTCCCATTAGAGCTCAGAGAGATCAATCAATCAGACCACAAGTATCTACTGACCACAGCCGTGTGCCCAGCACTGTGGTAATTTCCATGTAGAACTTCAAAGAGCTAATGAGTTAGTTGGAAAGAAAAAAAACATGTATTAAGTAATTAACTACCAAACTTCAACTAACTCTGGTCACTGTGGGAGAAGGAAAAATTAAGCGTAGGCACAAGCAATAAAAGATGCTTTCATGGGAGAGGTGAGAACTGAATTAAATCTTGAAAAGCTAAGATTTGGGAAAAGCAGACAGGGGAGTAAAAATGAAGGAGGAAAAGACTGAAGGGGAGAGGAGGAAAGGGGAGAAGTAGAAAACATCGGAGAGAAATAAGGGAAGGAAAGAGGAGTAAAGAGAGAGAAGTGCTCAAAAACAGAATTAGAGCATCTGCAGAGAGGCAGGGATGGAGCTGGAAGGGCGTGGCTAGAAGGCTGTTGAAACAGAGTCAGTGACAGCAGAACAGGTTGGATGAAACCAAATTATATTCTGAGCTGAAAAGTCTGGAGTTGATGCTTTTGCCAAACTGACCCTTTAGTCAATTCGTAACAGGGATTGTCGTTAAGTAAGACGTTTTGGTTGATTTGAGGTGTCGCTTGGGGGGAACCAAGAACAAGAAGAAGAAAACCCAAACTAGAGATTCTCTGATTTCTGCTTCATTAATGAGGCTGCATCTGTAAGAACAAAAAGGAAAGGGCAGATCTGAGGGGAAATGATCTGGCTTGAAGTATCAGAAATAAAAGTGAGAAATGGAGAAGACGAAAAAGTCAAAGAATCTTGCCAAGAGTCTACTAGGCTGGTAGACCAGAAGAAAAATGGTGCCTCTGGGGGAGAAATTAAGTATTTGGAAAAGAGGAAATGTAATGACTTTAAGTTAGAATGTGTCAGTGTGACATGATGGGAAAGTCACTCCACTAGGAAAATCATATAAGCGATTGGGATAGTGAGATTGAAACGGCTGCAGTGCGATCAGGGCTGGTCGTGTACACAGGAGAGACCTGCTGAAGGTGAAATTCAGCAAGCTCTTGGAAGAAGTGGTTAGAGGGACAAAGGGAGAAGGGCTAAAGGAAGGTCCACAGAGAAGCCTCAAATTTAGGAAGGTGGGATAAAAATGAAACATTAAAGAAGACAGATGAGAAGCGATCCCAGAGGATGGGAGCAGAACCCCCAAAATCTGATATACCAAGATCAAAGTAGGAGAGAACATCACGAATAAGGGAACTGTCTGTAGTGCCACTCTGCAGAGATCAGGAATAATGGGCCAGAGGACTTGTTCTGCAAGAAGGCATTTCAGTATAACTGAGAGTAAATGCCAGCCGGTATGAAAACCAAGACTGGGATATCAGGAGGTGAAGACGTCTGCAAAGACCATCAGCTTGGAGAGTTTACCAGGAAAAAGGAAGAAGGGAAATGAGAAGGTAAGATGGGATCAAACATAAGTCTTTCTGAGCGATGGAGACTGCAGCAGGTGGAGAGAAAGAGGCTGAAGCTGTGGCAGATCGAGGAACCAGCGATTTCTCGTGGAAGAAGAATTCCAGAGGAGACACGGCCCCAGAGTTCACAGGAAGCAGTTCTCTTTAAATAAGAGGAAAGAAACTTTTTCCTATGCGAGTCAAGGGGGAAAGCCCACTTCAGAGACAGAGCTTTTATGTTGTGAGAATGAGTAGAGAAGTTGTCCCTAGCGATGCCTTTAATCTCCCACCAATCTGAAATGGCCACAGAGCACAAGTGAGGAGGAAATCTTTGATGGTTTAAGTTACTGAGATCTTCAAGTTGTTACTGCAGCATAACCCAGCCCATCCTGGCTGAACACAGGGAGAAAGTTGCCTCCTGAGATTAGAACAGCAGGGGCAATTTGGGTTTTAAGAGAGGGGGAAAGGGTATGAAATTACAACTGCACTAGTATCCAAATGATTCAAAAGGATTCTTTTTCCCAACACATGTTTCCAAAATGTCAAGCCTACAGAAAAGTTCAGAAGGTAGAAACATGACCACTCATAGGCCCTTCCCCCAGATTTACCAGCTGCTAACATTTTGCCCCATTTGCTTTCTCTCTCTGCGTATGTATATAAATACACACACACACATCCTTTCTTTTTTTATTAAAAAAAAAAGCCAACATTTTAAAGTTGCAGACATCTGTTGCCCCCACCCCATTTATGACCTCATCAAGGATCACACACTGCATTTGGTACATATATATATGTATGTAATCAAAAGCCGTAAGGTTGCCTATGCAGAATTTGGATAGCCTGACCCTTTAATGAGCCATATCTGCCCTATGGGGAAATAGTTGTAGCACAGAAGGAGATCTGCTTAGTTGGAGAACACGAGACTTGGCTGAGGTTATCTGTAAATGTGTCATGGTAGTGGTGGTGCTGATGAGAAGATGAGGAGGAAAAGGAAGATGAATGGTGCATAGCATCAAAGGAAAATGATATTTTTTAGATATTAAAGGACCAACAAAGAAAAAAATTGAAAGATGATTTGGCAATGTAAAAATGAATATTAATTAGACTATACTCCACCAAAAGTGTTTAATTACCATGCATTAAATAATAAATCATTAAATCTTTGTGAAATTAATTTGTTCTAAGTTCTCGCCACATATATGCTCAATCTGCAAGTAGCATCTCCTCCCAACTTTAATTAATTAGAGTTGGCGTTGGCGACGGAATATTTATTTATGGACCAGTTGCAATTAAAGAGGAATGGGCGATGGTCACTGGTGGGAAAGCTAAGAGGAACTTAAGATAAAAGAGACTGAGAAACCAAGACAGTCAGAGCTGGTGTGCCCTTTGTGGTTATTTATTTCAATAGATCCGTTTATATCATAGGGGTCTATAATGGCCATAACGCAAGGCTGTGTGCTGCTCTCAGTATTACAAGACGATGAACAGAAATACTGGATTTACCTGGGATAAGGCTGCACCATCTAGATAAAAAATCACAGTTTTATTCTCATTTTTTGTTTTAGCTTTGCCTGGAATTACATTAACTCTTTCCAGTAACATCCGTTACCTTCTGCTTCCCAGGTGCTCCCACAGTAGTTAAAGACGTCTTTGATGGATGAAAAGAAATGGATAACAAATAAACTTTCTTTAATCAATGAGTTTATTCAGGTAGAAGAGATTTCTTTTTGAAACAAGGGAAAAGGGCAGGGTAATGCGGGAACTACCAGTGTTAAGTCCTCAGAGGGAAAAGAGAGAAAAACACTATTCCTGCCCCAAACCCGCACTTTATAGATGATGAGATTGCCCAAGTGACATACCCAGGTACTTGCAGTTATTTACCAGAAAGCAATTAACAGCCATCCTTCTAGCATATCAAAGGTTAGTTGAAGAATAAATTTAGTGAGCTCAAAGTGAGATATCCCTGGTGACAAAGTCTCGAGCAAGAAAGCCAGTCAGGACGCTGCTGGTAGCAAACCAAGCAGGGTGACGGCGTCCTGATTCCCAGCAGTGGATGGACTGGGGCATTAGGTAGAGGGACAGGCAATCAGTCTCCGTGACTGGGTCGCTCAATGCTTGGGAACTTGAGCGTGGTGGGGGGAGGAAGGGAGGCATCAAAAATGACATTCAGTATCTGTGAATCTAGAATGTTCTAGACGTTCTAGATTTGCAGATACTGACTAATATACATAAAATAAACAACAAGTTTATATTGTATAGCACAGGAAATCATATTCAATATCTTGTAGTAACCTATGATGAAAAAGAATATGAAAACGAATATACGTATGTTCCTACACGACTGAAGTATTGTGCTGTATTTACTCCAGAAATTGACACAACATTGAAACCGACTGTACTTCAGTAAAAATATATATTTAAAAATGACACTCAGATTCTAAATGGCAGTTTTGGATGTTGTCGGGAAAGAGCACAAGAGGGGAAATACAGTTGAAGATAAACATTAGGAAATGACCTCAGAAGACCTCGGAAGGCTGAGATTCTAAGATTCACTTCCGGTCCTAAAGGGGTTGTTGAGTCTGTCCAAGGCCCGGAACCTAGTTCTGCGCCAGCCGTGGGAGGCCTCTGCTCAAGGCAGACACCAGGGGGCAGTGCAACCCCAGCTTCTCTGTGGAGCCATTAGTCCCCTTCCTTTAGCGTCTGTTCATTACCAAGAGAATTTAAGAGAACTCTAAAAGGCAGATTCGTTTATGATAGCAGCATTTACAAGCAGCTGTAATTATGGTGTATGGAAAACAATTATTCCCTCCTAAAATTGCTCTTTTAATTTTCTCTTGTTTTTCCCCCAGTGAATGTTAAATAAGCCTCGTTGCCTCACATCCTGCCTTGGATACATGCACTGAGGCTCCTAGACGTCAGGCCAGGAATGTACATCACACTCACATGACACAGACTCGCTCTGGGACAGCACGACGGGCGCCCCCGATGGAGCCCCCCAGCCCAGCCCCACCCCGGGCACAGCTCCCAGAGGTGCATAACATAACCCCTGCCCGGCCACCTGGAGAGCGCCCAGTCCTCTCCCCAAATCCACCTGGAGAGCCACCTTGGCTCTGAGAAGCCCCCCTCCTGCCCCCACAAAGAGATCTGGCTACTCCATTCTTTAGGCCGCCATGTTCCCCGAGCAGACATTTTTCACCTGGGGAACTTTCATCTACTTCTTTGTTTACAAGTCAGTCTTTAGCTATAAGATCTTACATACCCTGAAGGCGAAGGCCTTACTCTCTGGGTTACCAGCCCCCAGTGCTTGGCACACAGAAAAGCTTTATAAATCAGTCTGGGGGCTCACACGGGCACCTCTCCTCTGTGGGCTGCTGGTGCCTATGGCAGCATACCCTAATAAACCCCTTTTCTATTCTCATCCTTTGCCTTTGGTAAACTCGTTTAATGCCTATGACGCCGGCCCACCTTGTCCCCCAACAGAAACTGCTTGAAACTTTCACCTAAAAACCACTATCCTACTTAACATCTGTTTAATTGACTTGCTCTTAACAATTATGTCCGGCTACCCGTGTCACCCATGTCAGGCTACGTCATGTGACTGGATAAAGTCAGCCATCATCTCAAGCTATTTTTCTTACTAATTTTGTGATAGAGATTACTTGAACTTACTGTGCTTTTTGTAAATTTAGTGCGAAATAAAATTCAGATTTTATGGCAAGACAAGAACAATGTAAACATAAGGATTTATTTTCTGCCCTTTGGGCTCCTCTCTCCCTCCACTGTGCCCTGTGTATCTACGTTAGGCATCGACCAAACCCCCTCCATGGGCAGAAAGACCGGCTCAACCACGAAGAGCAACATTCTCCTAGCATCAGTGGAACAGCTCCTTAAGAGGGCGGAGTTCTGAGGGAGGAAGGAGACTAGGACAGAAAATAATTACCACCACCACCAGAATGAAGACATTGATGGCAGAGCCTTCTAACCAAAGACCCCGCAGCCCCTCCTGAGCCAGAGGTCTCTCTACTGCCCATCTTGGCTGACTGCTCCCAGCTTGAGCGCCTTTGCTTCCTTCTTTCTGCTCGAGCACTTTCCTTCCATTTCCCCTTCTGAGCAATAAAGTGGCTGTTCACTTTGTCAAAAAAAAAAAAAATCCGTTTTGGGCTAGATAAGTGAATGATTAAGTCTGAAGACTATTAGTTACTGTATCTGGAGGGACAAGGGAGAAGGCAAGGATATATACAAACAACGAAGTCCTTTGACGTAAAGGGAAATCACAAGAGGGTCCTGGCTTGGGCTGAGGTCCTTCCAGAGACTTAGTGGGACATGACACTGAGGAGGCCGCATGAGACTGCCTTGTGGGGTGCTCTGGATGTCAGGCAGAGAAATTTAGGCTTGATGGGACAAATGATAGAAGATCATGGTAGATGTTGGTTATCATGGTAATTGGGAAAAGTAGCTGAGCTCTGATTTCTCCCTCAAGCCATAGCTGAACACACTGCTCTCCTAACAAAGATCACAAAATTGGGTGCTTCCCCAAAATGTCAGCTTGAAAATAGCTCAGTTTCCATAGTTCTGACTTCTGCCAAGGAAAGTGGGAGAAGCACTAGGAGCCAGGAGCTGAATTTCCCTGCTTTCTGAGGACTTCCATTGACGGTACGGCACCTCTGCAGAAAAGCATCGCATTTCAAAATGTCTGAGATCTTGGCGGGGTGTGCAGAGAAGCAGCGCACAGTAGGGTCTCTAATTCCACCTTTCAAGAGAAGAGGTGTCTAGGGGACGAGAAACAAAACAAGTCTTCACAGCCAGGAGCAATGACATTTAATAAAGTGATTAGTCGGTGACATTAAATAAGTTCTCAGGCCATTTTGGGGTGATTAATGTGGGGGCACAGAGGCCAGAATCTATTAGGGGTGGGATGTGGAGGGCTGTTCTTTTGATTAAAAGATTCAAAAGGGTGTGTTTTTTGGAGGGGGGGAAATTTCAGGGAAGTGTTGTTATTAATTGGTTGACCTTGGCCTTAAGATGGTCTTGACTATTAAACAGCTCTGTCTTCACAGCAGTAGAGTGAGTGGGAGGGAGGAGTTCCGTGTGAGAGACAGAAGGAAGGTGCCGGTGCCAAGAGTCCTTTGTTGGAATCAGACACTTTGTGGTTTGCAGGCATTTTGGACTCTTCAGTATCCACTGACATTTCCTCGTCTTGGCTCAATTAGGAGCTTCTAAATTCCTGTATCTTCCTTTTCACTACCAGTGGATGGACAGTCCTGAGAATCACTGAAGCTTCGCATTTGAGTCCCTGTCTGTAACCCCATGCCAGTGGGAGTGGGGAAAAGAGGCCTGAGTTTTCATTCTCTCTCTGGTTTAGGAGCGCCGTGAAAAAAAAATCAAGGCAGACAAAGACAGATGGATAGAAGTTTTGTTAAGCATCGACTCTGATACATTTTTGAAAGCAGCGACTCTTAGAAAAGTACTAACATCACCGAACTTCATAATTAATAGGAGACCAGTGATTCTCAGGATTTGGGATTTTGTGAACCAGCAAATATTTTGGATTTCATGGGCCAGTAAAAATTTTTTTTAACAAAAAGGAACATCAATTCTTTGTATCGCCAAACAAAGCCATAACAAATAAATTACCATTCACCACTAACAAAATTACGTAACATAGAAAGGTTAGGAAGAACACAATCAAAATGATTAAAGGAAATTAAATGTAACACAACTTGCTTTGTGAAAAACTTACTCTTTGCCCTAATTTTCCTCATTTTGTAGCTTACTTTCTGACCAACCAAATACCCACATGACTAGGAGAAGGCTTAGCATAAACGCAGTCTCTGATAACAGCAGCGGAAACTGACGTGATGCACAGACGAGCCCGCGCTGACCCTCCATGAGCACCCACTAGGTGTTGGTAAAACGGAAGTAATAAAACTTACCGTGATTTGTTTTACATGGATTTTTACACGTATTAATTCATTTCATCTTTACAACATCCCCTAGAAGTGACTACTATTATTACCATCATTTCACAGAGAAGAAAGAGAAGTAGAGACATTAAGTAACTTGCCCAAGTCTTACAGCAGGGCTTGGTGGAGCCAGAATTCAAACCCAGGCCGTCTGGAGGAGGCTTAGAGCATCCCTGGGGGTCACCTGGCTGAAAGTGAAACAACATGTGTGGGTGAAGCCCCCCATTCAGTGTGAATCCTAGGTTGGAATTAGAAAGAGGAGTGAGTGTGTGTGTGTGTGTGTATGAGAGTGTGTGTAATCACGTTCTTAGGGTGACTAAAAGAAAAACTACATCTTCATAGCAATGTAAATGTTATCTCAGTTGAGTCTTCAAAACCTCTTGCAAATGACAGTATATTTTATTACATCCATTTTAAGATGGGGAAATCTGCAGGAACATAGAATATTATTATTAATAATTGTAATAGCTAATATTTGTTAGCACTTTCACATCCATCAGTTTTAGTCCTCACAATAACCAAAGTAGTTTTATAAGATTATTACACTGATTAGTGCTGTCTTACAGATTGAACTGGGACTCAGAGGGGTGAGCTGCCCAGGGTCACAGAGCTGGTGAATGGTGCTAGGATTCCAATCAGAGATGGATATGAATTCCTTGGGGTCTGAATCTGCCAGCACTGTCTGGAAGAAAAAGAATAAAAAATAAATAAAAAAGACAATATTAGGTGTCAAAGTAAAGACTTACTTACAACAAGAAAAGAAATCCTAACAAATTTACACATTTTTAAAAGCTGATACCTACCAAACATTACAAAATTCAGAAAAATAACTTATTTGTATTAATTAACTCTGACACATCTCTGTCTTTTCCTTCCTCTTTTTTTTTTTTTTTTTTTGGTTATTCACTCTTTATCTTTGGAGTTTTACTTTGTGTGTGTTTAATTGTACCCAAGAGGGTTCATTCAAAGAAGAACAACACGTGTATATGAACCTCTAACAGGAATTTGATGTTACACATTTGTGAGAGCTGACTAAGTGTTTTGTAAGGTTCATTCTTCACATCTGCTGGAAATTCCAGGCCACTGGGGAGGCAGTTGGGAAGGGACTATGGATATAAAGAGAGGGATCCAGGAGAAACTGGAGCCAATATCAGGAGTTGAAAACCCTCGAGATGGGCAGAAAATCATGTTCATTCTTGTCGCCCCTGACAGAGTGTCCTGGAGGTCTGGCAGAATTAAGCTTTTTCATCTTGGGGTCTATTATGCATACCTGCCCCCAGGGGTTGTGGAAGCTGGCAGATCCAGGGGACAGTGGAGTGATGGCGGTCCGCCTGCCTCAGACATCAGGCTGACTCAGCAGATCAACAACATGCATGTGCTACAAAAAGGCTGCTGCTTCACTGCCACCTTGCAGATCTTCCATAAGAGTCTCCCTGTCAGAATAGTCAGAAATATACAAGGGTGAACATTCTGGGAGGTATATTTCAGCCTATTCCAGTTGATACACAACAAAGAGGTGTCATGTTCTCTGCTGGTGTTGGTTAGATGTTTAACAAATGTCAAATGTGTCTAGTTGGTTGATAGTGTTAACTGCTTTATAGTAACACTGATTATCTGTCTCCATGTTGTAACAATTTCTGAGAGAGGGGTGCTGAGTTCTCTCACTATATTTGTATTTTTTCTACCTCCTTTTGCTGTACATTTCAAAGTATTTCCAATAAAATTATAAAATAGTGGTCTCACTTATATGTAAGAGTCTAGAAAACAAAACAAAGGAAGAAACAAAACAGCAGTAGACTTACAGATACAGAGAGCAAACTGGTAGCTGCCAGAGGGGAGGAGGGTTGGGGTTTGGGCAAAATGGGTGAAGAGAATTAAGAGATACAAATTTCCGCTAATAAATAAGTCACAGGGATGTAATACATAGCATAAGGATTATAGTCAATTGTACTGTAATTAATTTTGTATGGTCACAGACGGTCACTGGACTTGTGGTGAACATTTTGTAATGTAACATATTTGATTGTTGGGTCACTATGTTGTACACCTGAAACTAACATAATATTGTGTGTTAACCATACTTCAATAAAAATTTAAAATATATTTATAATAACCACTTAATCAATGTTTATTATTTTAGTGGTTATTTACTCTTTGATTGCCTCTTCAGATAAAATAGGGGTGGAAAGAGCCCTTAGTCTTAAGTAATTGCAGTTTTATTTATATATATAAATAATAAAAATATATTTTTATAAAACATATGTGTATGCCTATGTATGTTTATTTATATATGTAAATATATAAATACATACATAATATAAAGAATTTTTTTTTACTAAAATATTTCTAGGGCTGTTCCCAGGGCCTTGGAATAAGCCCACTGAAATGAAGGACTTAAGTTTTCTCCTCTGATTCCAGCCCAGGTTTGTCTCTAAAGCCCTCTTGACCACACTACTGCCTCTTCAGTGAGAGAGTCAGAACCAGAATTAAGGAATGACTCAAATACATGTGCTCTCTGCCCTGTTTAAATAACTATATATCCCAGACTTCCACTTTGATCCAACTAGTACGTCAATGTACCTCAGTAAGTTCACTCCTACTCATCCAAGAACATATCCTGCCTCTCGCTCAAGAACATTTGAACATTGAACCATAACTCCCAATCCCATGTTACTGGAGAAGCAGATGAACATTTGAAAGACTGTGATTCCTGCTTAAGTAGGAAGCTGGACCAAATAATCCCGTATTGTCTTCCAACAGAGTCATTCCACTTTCCTCTACCTTCTCCAGCAGCAAGGATTCTGCCTGAGTGGAATTCGTACATCTAATTTTCATTCACTTGTAAAGTCTGTACACATCAGATTCATTCAATAGGTATCTATCATATACTTGATATAATAGTGAATAAGATGAGTATGGTTGATGGTGAACTCAAGTGTGCTTCTAAGACTTTACCATGAGGATGGATCATAGAGACAGAGCCCTGTGGGTATAAGGTGTTGGATAAAGACTCTACAGGACTCCTTCCATCAGGGCTGGTGGCAAAGATAGAACATAGTAATGATAACAGATGTAGCATCTTACATTTTTGAAACTGGCCATATACCTTGCTCACTTTACACAATGTATCTCATCGAATCACCCTCAATGACCCTAAAGGTAGGTAGTTAACCACTATGCAATCATGGAAGCAGTGTCCTTCTAGCAAATGGCAACAATACTCTTGGGTCAGTGAAATTCACCTAGGAAATGGGAGAGGTTAATGGGATGGAGATGAACCAAAAGTGTCTGCAAACAACTCCAACACCAGCCCAGAATCTGCTCACTAGTGTTTCCATTCCTCCATAGGCTTACCCTCTCCCCACTGTGACAGAGAAGAGGAGAAGGCTTTTTAATAAGCAATGTCATTTAATGCCAAGGACAATCAAACAAAACTTCCCATGAGATTTTGACCACCATTGCTTGCAATTTTTAATCAAGGAAAACATCCCTGTATTCCCTCCCCAGTGAATCCTGGCCTCCGTCCACCCACATTAATCACATCAAAATGGCCTGAGAACTCATTGAATGTCACTGCTTAATCACTTTATTAAATGCCACTGCTCCTGAGTGTGAATATTTGCTTTTATCTTATCTCTGACACCTTCCATAGAGCCCTAATCTAAGAACTCCAACTCTTTCTCAAAGGACACGAGTTTCCCACTGTGTACCCCATTTGTCCCTTTTTGTCATAAAAACCAAATTGTACAAATCTGAGGTCCATCAGGAAAACCGCCCTTTCTGACATATCTCCTATTTGGTCTTACTGTCTGAAATCCTATCAAAGAAAATTATTGTTGTCGACTAAGCATAGCCCTTTCCAAGTCCCTTCTTTAGAAGGGTAACAATTTTTTTTTTTTCATTTTTCATTAGTATTCTCTGGTCTGAGAAGAGAAAGGGCATGGGAGTCCTGGAAACTTCAGGAATGAGAGGTTACTGAGAGAAAAAGTTTGTCACCAATAGAAATGTTACCAAAACAGAGTTTTCACTCCAGTGACTAAAACCAAAATGTCATCACATGGCTGGTGTTAAACACATCTTGCCCACCCTCGGTGGAGGACGGCAGGAATGTGGGAGGAAGGGTTGCACAGTTGGTACAGGAAGAATCTGCTCCAGAGGGAGATGGTGGTTTTCACTGTAGTTGATATCGTCTTGGAAGGAAAAAGAAAATTAAACTCTACTGAGTGCTTCCTGTATATTGTGAAGACATTCTCTGGGACAAATGGAAAACCTGGTTTCCATGTGCAAGCCAATGCCAAGGGATGGGTAACAGCTTGCTGCAGCACTGTGTTGAGAAGGATTCTGAGAGCTCATCAACAGAGCTGGGAAGAGCTGTGACACATTACCAAGGTCTAGGTCTATCATAGAGAGAAAAAAGGAATGCCACAACTCCCAAGTACCTGTTAACCCTGCACTGGTGTTTTCATTAGTCCACCCAATACTGTTATGAGGATGAGAAGTGTGGGTAGTAAACATTCACCAAGGCCCCACATTTTATTTTATTCAACCCTTAAATCTCCTTCCTCATGGAAATGTGAAACTGATATTGTTGGTTGCATATATTTAAAAGAGATCTTAGAAATCCCCTGCATCTCACTTCTCATTTTATGAATAAGGAAACTAAACATAGGAGAAGTGATTTACTTATTATATATTTAAGGTCCAGGTTTTTAAACACATCTTTCTGCAAATAGGGTCATTTTGTCATATAAAATAAAACAGAGGGTGTAGTGAGAGGGTCACTACAAAAGAAAGATGGCAGAATGTTATGTTTTTCTGTTGACATCCATTATAGCCATAAAGAAGGCTTTCTTTATGGAGAAAAATTATTGGCTGTTGAGAGAATTATACTGAAGGATTTAGAAATATGGGAAGAAATCACATTTTAGAAACTCAAAACTCAGTGTGCTACTCATAGTGAAGTAGAAATCTTTTACTATAGATAGAAACAAGGACTTGTTTTAAGGCTAAGAACTTTACTTTTTTTCCTCATTTGGTCCACAACCTTAATAACGCATTATGATTTCATCCCCTTTTACAAAGAGCATGCTGCAAAGAGCTACTCAGCACAGGCCTGGGGTTTGTATGCAGGCTTGTCTTATTCAATGGTTTGGGCTCTTAACTCCCCTGTTATTGCCTCCTTCTGTGACCTTTGGAAAAGAGGCAGCATCTCTTCGTCTGTAGAATAATAAAGAGAATTCACAAGTGCTACAAAGTATGAGAAACCCACTTACTGAGGCCAGGAAAAAGGAAACCATCAACTGGAGAAGATGGAGAAACACTAAATGGTAGATGTGAGAAGTCACAAGGGGGGCTGGCTGTCTCTGGAGCAGAAGAATCCAGGATGTGATGGACACTAGACAGAATGTTATCACTCTTTTCATCCCCAACCATTTCAACTCATTCCTGGAGGGATGGAGATGCGGGGAATGGGGAAACACTCTAGAGAAATATGTCTTATCAGTAAACTATAAAACTTGGGTTTCAAGTAGGTCCTATTTTTCATTTTGACTAAGATTGGTGCTTGGGGAGAGAAATCAGTTCAACAGATAGCCAAATGGTTTAATTTCTTTCTAGAACTAGATGATAGATGATGGATAGATGATAGATAGTAGATAGGTAAATGGCAGATAATAGATAGATAGATAGATAGATAGATAGATAGATAGATAGATAGATAGATAGATAGATAGACAGACAGACAGATTAGATAGATAGATAGATAGATAGATAGATAGATAGATAGATAGATAGATAGATAGATAAACAGGCAGACAGATAGATTAGATAGATAGATAGACAGACAGACAGACAGACAGACAGATTAGATAGATAGATAGATAGATAGACAGACAGACAGATAGGTAGACAGACAGACAGACAGACAGACAGACGGGTAGGTAGGTAGGTAAATAGATGCAAGCTACCTGTTGGCAAAGCTAGTATTACAGGATGACATTTGGTTTTGGTTTTCTGGGCTGTGGTTTAAGAAACTGAAATGTTGGTCTCTTGGCAGAGAAAAGAGCACACATCCAGTATATGCAGGCTACCTGGGTGCTTATTGATTCATCAAGCTGACTTTACCCTAAAAATAGAGGCAGAGAAAGAAAAATTCCGATAAATGAATCAGGGCAGCATCTACAACAAGAGAAGAAAAAATAAAAGTGAGAGAGATGCCTGATATTTCATAATGGAAATAATGGGAAGAAAAGCTGAAAGTAATGCTGAAAAAAAAAAATGTGTAGCCTTAGTACATCCCACACACAGCTCCTGGGCTCCTGGGCAATAAACAAAGGGAGGCATCGTGTCTCTGCAAAAGCTTTCTCATCAGCATCCAAACATACTATTAATTCTCCCATTTTAAGAAAACCCTCTTTTGAGCCCCTCCATCTCCAACCCCATTTTCTCTACTCTTCTTTATAGCAGAGCCCCTTAAGAGTCACCAGTTTTCCTTCCATTTCCCCTGATACCTACTCAGTCTAACTCACACCTTTATTGATTCACCAAAACATCAATGACCTCCATGTTGTAAAAATCCAATAGTTTTCAGCTTACTTGAATGAACAGCAAAGCAAACATCCAACAATATACACAGCTATAGCCATTCTCGTTGTTAAAATACTAAAATATTCCCACACCCTTGATGAATAGCCACATTTCTAAGCCCTCTGATTGGCCCTGCCAACCGTTGCTACTCCCTGTAACCCATTCTTTACCTTCTCAAAATCCAGAAATTAAAGGGTTGATCCAGGTCCCTGCTCCAGCACTAAGGCCAGATTCTTTTCCCATTGATCAATAGTGGAAGGGCCAGTTATATTTCCCAAGGGTCCTTGGCATGGCCATTTCCCCCATCCCCCAGCAGAGTAGACCACGCCTTGCCCACACTGCGCACATCCCTGAGGATCTGTGAGTGACAATGCTTGGGAGGCTTCCAGAATGCCAGCCCACCCACCATGGCTCCCATGAGCCAACCTTAGATCCTGACTCTAGGAGGCCCAGACATTAGTAGGAAGTGTCCCTGGTGGCACAGTATTCATGCGAGCTAATGCCCAAGATCCATCTGGCCCCCCAAACCGTGGCCTGGTGCTGCTGGTACTCATCCTGGTGTCATTTTCACATGGCCACATGGGACTGTAGCCTCCACAGGACTTTGCCTAAGGAAGGATCTGGGATATGCAAGGATAACAGGTGGGCAGGAAGAAATGGATGGGACACTTGGGACAGCTTGAGGTCAAGGATACCCAGAGTGTGGATCACTATTGAATTTCACCTCCATCTAATTGAATCAGCCCATTAAAACCCACCAAACACTCATCTATCACAAGAATTAGCAGAAATAATTTTATTAATAAAAAATGAGAGCAATCACTTACAGTATTTGCTGTCTTGTAAATATCAACTCATTTAAGTATTTAATGCTTATATCATCTCCTTTTTCCCAGATAAGATAACTGAGACACAGAGAGGTTATTTAAAACTTAAATGGCAGAACTAAGATTCAAACTTAGTCTGGCACACAGCCAATGATCTTAGCTGCTACTGTACTTTGCCTCTTGTTTGGCCCGAAGGATGATACTCTTCCCAATTAAATATGACATTCTAAAATGACTTCCTTGATTTAGTTGATAATAAAGATTTTTAATTCACAAAATCTCAGTAATATAAGAGATAAAACTCTTGAGAAGGTAGAACATTTTTAATATAATTGCTTTTCAATAGAAGCTGAGAGCATCTGGCATCATGCTCTATATTATTGATGTTAATTTGACACCCTAAGTCACCAATGATAATTAATTTAGCAGAGAAGTTTTTATGTGTTTGATGCAGTCTCCTTTATCATAGGCAGGGCATCATTTAGCTAGTGACAGTCTCTTCAAATGAAAGGTCACACTGACAATTTCTAAACATTAACAAATGATTTGGAATTTATCACAATGATTTGATGAACAATTTATACTATGGCAATGTCATGTGATGGAATTATATTTAGCTTAGCTTTTTCAAGGATAAAGGGGGATTTCCTTTTGGTTGTTAATATATACACTTTTTGCATCAATTTGTGTTATCAAGCTGATTGTTAAAGATTTTGAGCATCATGTCATATTTCACTAACATTTGACACTCCCTTCTTAAAACATGTTTCCAATTGACTTAAATGTAACATAGTCTTGTTTTCCTTCTAGCTCACCATGGAAAGTTCTCCATTTTCTTTGTTGATTATTCTTCATCTCTCTGATCGTCAAACCTTAGACTGTACCTGCACTCCTTGGCTCCTGGCTCCTTCAAAGCCAGCTGCATAGCATCTTCAAATCTCCCTTCCTCTGACCTCTGCTTCCATTGTCACGTTGCCTTTTCTGACTGTGACCCTCCTACCATGCTCTTGTAAAGACCTTTGTGATCTTTGGTCCAACCAACTTAATCCTGGATAATCCCTCCATCTCATGATCCTTAACTTAATCACCTCTGCAAAGTCCCTTTTGCTATAAAAGGTAACCTATTCACAGGTTCTGGGGATTAGGTCGTAGACACCTTTGGGTGCTATTATTCAGCCAACCACTGTGATCTTACTAGACTTCCTTCAACTGAAATTTTTAAGCTTACAGATCTCATTTCCCCCACCACAAAGCTCTAGATTTTTTTCTTGCTTAATTTTTCTTCACAGCTCTTATCAGCACCTGACACACTGTATATCTAAAACTTGTCAGGGCGACAGGGTAAAGCTCAGTGGTAGAGTGCATGCTTAGCATGCACGAGGTCCTGGGTTCAATCCCCAGTACCTCCATCAAGAAGAAATAATTTTTAAATAAAATAAACCTAGTTACCTTCCCCCCACCCCCACCCCCAAAGAAAACCTTAATTTTTTTATATCTAGGATGAGAGTAGGTGGGCTTTGTCTCTTCTGTTCACTGTTATATTACCTGTGCTAGAGGAGTGCCTAGAATGTAACAGGCACTCAATAAATGTCTGCAGAATGAGTGTGAAAGACACTTCCTAAATAATAACTCATGTTGGAACGAGACTCACCACTGGAATCTGTTGATAAAATGTACATACAGAAGATAGTGTTTGCTGAATACCTAGTTCTGCCCTTGTTGGCACATGGAAGACCACTTTCAGCTTCTTTGCAACTGGCTGGGACCATGTGACTAATTCTGGCCATTGGAATGTGACCGTAAGTGATGCATGTCATCTCTGATGTAAGGCAATGGAAAGTCCATGCACTCTTCACCAGCTCCTGTTCCCCTGCAGAGGCAGCTAGGGAGCTAGTTATTTCAGATGATGTAGCTACAGATGGCAGACCCTCTGACAGCCTGGGTTTCTGGGTGGCTATGCAAAACAGAGCCTTCCTTTTATCTCTACCAACCAGAATAGGACATACAATGTGATTAAGAAATCAACTGTCGTTGTATTAAGACGCTGAAACCTTGGATTGTTGGTTATCAAAACATAACTTAATCCATCCTGATGAATACAGAATTTCCTACCAGAAATTTGGTGCCCTTGTGAAAAATAACCCAAAATATGTGGCACTGGCTTGACAGATGTCATTGGCAAGGAAACTGATAACAGAGGCTAGAAAGGCTCTGATCCATGTTTTGTAGTGACCAAATATTCAGTAGAACTGTCATTCATGTAACACAAGAAATAGATCATGATCTGAGTAAAAGTGCAGCTCCAGGGGAAAATACGTTAGAATGTTTGTTTAGTGATACTTGTCGTATTTGGCTAGGTATTATAAGACGTAAGCCCAGGAGAAAGTTGCCTAATTTGAAAGCAAAAATGAAAGGAAACTGAGAGATTTAGGAACTGGGCCTTTGCAGGGTTAAAGAAAAAAAAGCCCCAAATTCTCCTAGATTCCAGATAGTAAAATATACGAGTCAGAAAGCAATTTTAAGGGAGATGCTAATAAAATCTTTCAGCAGATTATATTACCTAAGGGCAAGGATCAGATTAAGGGTATATTGCTCAGTAAATCTTTTTCAACTGTATAAAATTACTCATGTCAAATATTAAGGGTAATACTTGCCCACAGAAGTGAGATAGGGAAAGAAAGCTTTGGGAGTGAAAATGCAAAGAAACATATCAGATATGAGAAATCTGTCCCCAGTGAATTATAGAATCTTTCTCTTCTCTTCCTTTTATTTTTAAAGAATTTAGCCCTAAAGCCATTAGGTGGGCAGAGGAAGGTGAACCTCCATACCTGGTGCAGGGGTGCGGGCAGCCCCAGCAACTCAGAGAGGGGTCCTGGAGTCTGAGCTGAATAAGGAGGACATCTGCATAGGTCAGATGCCCAGTTCTGAGCCTGACTGGGGCAAAGAAGGTGTCCATCTGGAGGAGGGAGTGTAGGGGTCAACACCTCAGAAGGGTGAGGAGGGCATCCCTGTGGAGGGGAGAATCCTGGCAAGGAGTGTCAGAGTCTTGGGAGGCTGAAGAAAGAGTCTTGCTGGAGGAGTGCCCTGGTATTGGATGTCAGAGGGCATCCACGTGAGAAGCTCACACTGGCATGGAGAGTCAGAGCCCCATGTGAGCTGAGGAAACCATCCATAGTGATGGGAGGGGAGGGTTGGCACATCAGGCATATGGTGGCAAAGCCAGAGCTGGGTGAAGAAGACGTTCACTTGGAGGGTGGCTTGTCATGGGGTTTCAGAGCCAGAGTGAAAGGGTATTCCACTTATGGGAATTAGAGACCCAGCAGGGTGAAAATGGGTCTTTGTTGGGTAGAAACCTAGCATGGGTATCAGATCTTGAGTAGGTTGAGGGGCCATTCACACCAGAAGAGCAGATTGGGACAGGCTGTCAGAGCCTGAGCACAGGAAGGAGGGCATTTGTGCAGAGAAGTGGGCAGCAGCAGCTGTGGAGGATTGCCAAGGGATTGATGAAATAAGGATAATGGAAGATGGGTGTCTCATTGTCAGAGAAGGGCACTTCAAATACAAAAATGGAGAAAATTAAAATGAGTCCTGTGATGTATCATATGAACTCATATATATTTGTGTGTGTGTGTGTGTTATATAAGATAGGTAGGTAGGTAGATAGGTAGCTATAAACGTGTATATTTATATATATGTGTGTATGTATATACATACATACACTGATATAATAACTCTATCCTCTAAGAGACCCTAGGGAAAATGACACGCAAATAACAATGGGCACACCAGTGACTAGATCATACCTTCTATATACCCCTTCTCTACTGAAAGGAACCAGAGCTCCCTGGAGAAATGGCTGATTCCAGAGCTAGGGCAAGAAAAGTATAAAATAAGCTTGGAATATCTTCTTTTCCTAGAAGACAAAGAATAGCTCAAAGAATGATAAAGACATGTTAAAGGATATAGATGCCTACTTGAAGGGGCACCTGCTGATCAAATCTAGGATAATTTGATTATCAAAATAAATAGTGATGAGAATGGACTATAACTGGTTAAATAAAATGGAAAACATATGTATTCTAAATACAAATTAATAAATGAATAATTGAAAGTTTGATGACAAATGGGATTTACACATAGTTCCTAAGTATCCTCCCACAATAGTTATGAGTTACAAATGCAAAAAAGAATAACTTTACAGTGGAGAAGCATGGAAGACATCATCTCATTCAAGTGATCAAAGTGAAAAAAAATCAAACTCTGTCACCCAATGGCATGAACACAGCATCATCTCTGCAATAGTCCTGACAAAATGTACACTTAGAGTCTGATAATGAGGAGACATAAAACAAATGCAAATCGAGGGACACAGTGCAAGGTAACTGGTCTATAATCTTGGATGGTGTCAAGGTAATGAAAGAGAAGGGAAGACTGAGAAACTGGGCCACTGTGAGGGACACAAAAAAGATATGAAAATAGAAATAACTCATGCTTCTGAATTCTTTTGCTATAAGAGACATTTTTAAAATATTAGGAAAAATTTGAACATATCTAAGGATTAAATGATAGTAACGTATCGATATTGATTTCCTGACTTTGATGATCATAGTTTGGTTATGCAGAACATCCTTGTTAGTGGGAAATGCACACACAAGGGGACAATGAGGCATCAGATCAGCAACTTGCTACCAGATGGCTCAGAGAAAGGGAAGTTCTTTTTGCCACACTTGCAGCTTTTCTAATGTGTTTGAGATTGTTTCAAAATAATAAGCCAAAAATAGAATTATGAATATGGGTGTGGTTTCTAGTCCATGAAGATGACTGGAATCAAATGGCAAGAAGCTTTCTGTGTTTTTGAAAGATTGTGAAAAACTGTTGGCTCCTGACATTTTTAGTCAGAATTCTAAAGCTCTACATAAAATAAGTGGATTTTAAACTTCCGAGTAAGCTCTTCACTAAGAAATTTTATTCTATTCTGCTTACTCTCTCACGTCTCCAGTTTGATTGGTACTATTTTGATCATGCGCACAGGTTACATTATAAAAAAATATTAGGGGCAGGGCCAAGATGGCAGAGTAGAGAGACTCACATCTTGCCCTCTCCCACAAATACACCAGGAATTACATCTACAAACCCACTGAATTGTGCAGAACACTACTGAACTCTGGCAGAGTGTCTCTCATTTCAAAATACAGGAGGATTCTCACAAAATCCAGTAAGAAAAAAAGGAAAAATAAAAAACTGGTGCAGGATTGGTCCTGCAGAGAGGAAGTAGCATAGGAAGAAAGGCTGGGCCACCCCCTCTCCATCCGGCAGGTCAGCAGGGACATAAGGGGAGCTTCCGAGGCTCAGAGGAGAAAGTGACAACCACTTGACAGATAGAACTAAGGAAGGATGCCACAGAGGGTCCCTGCAATCCCCAGCCCTAGACGCAAGCCAGCAGGGACAAGCTGGGACAAGCTGCTGGTGGTAAGTGAGGAGCCCAAGCAGAGGGCGGGGGCCCACTGCACAGAGGCAGCCTCAGGGGACTGGAGGGCAGTGTGAGCTCTGGCTGGGAGTGTGTGTGGAACAGAGCAGCCTAGGACCCTCTATGAAAAAAAACCACTGTTGGTATAGGTGGGAGGGGTGGGTGCCATAGCTGCTTTCTCTGCTTGTCTCCATTGTTGATGTGTTCTCGTGAGAAGAGAGGTGGGGCTCCATCATAGCCATCACTGCTGTGCTGAGGCAGGACTGAAGGCTGAATCCATACCCTGCAGCCCTGCAATTTCTTGGGGAGGGACTGAGATTTATTTACAGCCCCAGCAGAGAGGGCGGATTTGCTCTCTCTGGACCCTTTGTGGATCTGTGCCTGTGGAACAAACAGGCAGTGAGCAGAGTTTGGGCTCACAGTGAGGGCGAGTACAGGTATTTACAACAGGCCTGCATACCATACTGTATGTGGAGGCTGGCCTGGGGTCTGCACCAACCCTGTGGCACACCACAGATTCAGATGTGTGACCGCATGCTTGCTATGGTGGGTCCTAGCAAATGACATTGGCAGATCTGCACTGGTGGTTCCTGGGGCTCAGAGCCTGGGGGACACCAGAGTAGGTGGCTGACATTCCTGCAGCTAAGGCTGGGACAAAGGAAGCATCAACAAAGAATACTTTGTAAGCCCGCATAACAAATGACAGACAACACCACAAACAGGCCTTCAAGACCATAGTAGATAAATGATACTCCTAAATCCATAATGCTAGAGATAGACCTCGATAGTCTACCAGATCATGACTTCAAAAAGGGAATGATCAATACAATGAAGGAACTAAAAGAGACTATCAAGAGAGACAGAATACTTTAAAAAGGAAATTGAAACTATAAAGAAGAGCCAATTAAAAACAGAAAACTCAATGGCTGAGATAAGAGCTGAGCTAAAGGCAGTCAAAAGCAGGCTAGATAACAGAAGTCACCCAATCAGAACAGCAGATAGAAAAGCAAATAAAAACCAATGAAAGCAACATAAGGGACCTATGAAATAATATAAAGTGTGCCAACCTACACATAATAGGGGTCCCAGAAGGAGAAGAAAGAAGAAAAGGGGATTGAAAAAGTATTTGAAGAAATCATGGCTGAAAACTTTCCAAACCTAAAGAAGGAAACAGATATCCAAATACAGGAGGCACAGAAAGTCCCAAACAAGAAGAACCCAAACAGATCTATACCAAGACATATTATAAATAAGATGGCCAAAGTTAAAGAAAAGAAGAATTCTAAAGACAGCAAGAGAAAAACAGAGTTAATTACAAGGGAACCCCCATAAGGCTTTCAGCTGATTTCTCTACACAAACACTGCTTGCCAGAAGGGAGTGATAAGATATATTCAAAGTCCTGAATGAGAAAAAGCTGCAACCTAGGATACTCTATCCAGCAAGACTATCCTTTAGAGTAGAAAGAGAGATATAGAATTTCAAACACAAGCAAAAACTAAAAGAATTCAGCAATAATAAATCTATGCTAAAAGAAATATTGAAAGTTCTAATCTAAATAAAACATAAACAGGAAGCTATAGAAATTAGGAAACCATAATTGGAAATGCAATAAATACAGTGAATTGCAAGGGAAAACATGAAGATGTAAAAATAAATAAATAAAGTATTTCAAAATCATAAAAGGTCAGAGAGGGGAGCAAGAAAATATAGATCTTTTTCTCTCTCTATTTTTTTTTTCATTCTTTTTAGGATGTGTCTGAGCCTACATGGCCATCAGTCTAAAGCAAACAGATATAGTAAGGGGTTAACATACTTGAAAAACAAGGTAACCACAAATCAAAAGCATATAATAGAGTCACAAAAAAACAAAAAGAAGCCAAGCTAATACAAAAGAAAATTATCAAGCCACAAAAAGAAAAACAAAAAGGAAAAGAAAGAAGAAGAAATACCAAATCAAATGAAAAACAAAGTTAAAAATGGCTATAAATATACATCTATCAATAATTACTATAAATGTCAATGGACTAAATGCTCCAATTGAAAGACATTGGATAATAAAACAAAAGCCTACAATATGCTGCCTACAAGAGACCCACTTTAGAGTGAAAGACACACATAGATTAAAAGTGAGAGGATGGAAAAAATATTTCATGTAAGTGGAAATGACAAGAAAACAGGAGTAGCAATACTCATATCAGACAAAATAGACTTTAAAACAAAGTCCATAAAGAGAGATAAAGAAGGACACTTTATAATGATCAAAGGAGCAATATGAGATGAAGATATTACATTCCTTAACATATATGTATCCAATATAGGAGCACCTAAATATATAAAACAAATACTAACAGACATAAAGGGAGAAATTTATGAGAATACAACAGTAGTAGGAGACTTTGACACCCCACTAACATAATCAGACAGAAAATCAATTAGGCAACAGAAATACTAAATGACACAATAGAACACCTGGACTTTGTTGATATTTTTAGGACACTACACCCCCCCAAAACAGAATATACGTTCTTTTCAAGTGCTCATGGAACATTCTCTAGGATAGACCACATACTCAGTCACAAAAGAAGCCTAAACAATTTAAGAGGATAGAAATTATTCCACACATCTTCTCCGACCACAATGACATGAAACTAGGAATCAAACACAGAAAAACAAATGAGAAAAAAATGACAGCATGGAGGCTAAACAACATGCTACTGAAAAACCAATGGGTCGGTGATGAAATCAAAGGAATTTTAAAACACCTTGAGACAAATGACAATGAAAACACAATCACACAAAATCTATGGGATTTAGCATAAGCAGTCCTAAGAGGGATGTTCATAGCAATATAGGCCTTCCTCAAAAAAGAAGAACAATCTCAAATAAACAACCTAAACTACCACCTAAAAGAATTAGAACAAGAAGAACAAAGAAAACTCAAAGTCAGAGAAGGAAAGAAATAAAGAAACAAAGATCAAGGAGGAAATAAATAAATAGAGATTTTTAAAGATCATAGAAAAAAATCAATCAAATCAAGAGCTGATTTTTGAAAGAGTAAACAAAATTGACAAATCTCTGGCCAGGCTCACCAAGAAGAAAAGAGAGAGCACACAAATAAAATAAGTAATGAAAATGGAGTGATTACAACAACACAACAGAAATGAAACAAAATCATAAGAGAATACTGTAAACAACTATATGGCAATAAATTAGACAACTTAGAAGAAATGGACAAGTCAGAGTGGCCATCATTAAAAATGCTGGTGAGGGTGTAGAGAAAAAGGAACCCTCCTGTACTGTTGGTGGGAATGTAGTTTGGTACAGCCGTAATGGAAAACAGTATGGAGATTACTCAAAAAACTAAAAATATAGTTACCATATGATCCAGCAATCCACTCCTGGGCATATATCCAGAGGGAACCTTAATTCAAAAAGACCCATGCACCCAATGTTCATAGCAGCACTGTATACAATAGCCAAGACATGAGAGCAAACTTAAATGTCCATTGACAGATGACGGGAGAAAGAAGCTGTATATTTATACAATGAAATACTACTCAGCCATAAAAAATAATAAAATAATGCTATTTGCAACAACATGGATGAAACTGGAGAATGTCATTCTAAGTGAAGTAAGCCAGAAAGAGAAAGAAATATATCATATATCACTTATATGTGGAATCTTAAAAAAAAGAAAGACAAACTTATTTATAAAACAGAAACAGACTCATAGACAGAAAATAAACTTATGGTTACCAAGGGGAAGGGAGTGTGAAGGGATAAATTGTGAATTTGAGATTTGCAGATACTAACTAATGTATATAAAATAGATAAACAAAAAGTTTATACTATATTACATAGGGAACCATATTCAATATCTTATGGTAACTTATGGTGAAAAAAAATATGAAAACGAATATATGTATGTTCCTATATGACTGAAGTGTTGTACACCAGAAATTGACACAACATTGTAAGCTGACCATACTTCAATAAAAATATATTAAAAAGAAAAAATATTAGAAAATATTACCATCATTCCCATTTTCCAGATAAGGAAACTGAGGCATAGAGCTAGGATTATGTAGGTAGGAAACATCATAAGACACATAATTTACTGACAAGATCAAACTTTAGTGATAAAGATGATCTCTATTTTTTCCATCTCCATCCTAGAGTGATATAAGGCAGTAAGCTGGTTAGGGGTGTCTGCCCTGCGGAATCAGACTTCCCCATGATCTTGCTTGAGGGACACTGAGAATTGGGAGGCCAATTTTTGCTGTGTAAGCCATGCCCTCCAGTACAACTTATATCAGTAAAAGAGCCAATCTTTTGATCTCCAGCCTTCTGACTATTTTGTTTCTCTCAGTCAGTTTAGAATTTAAGAGGGTAGCATAGAAGTATAATTTATTACAGTCCCTCAAACCCCAGACTTGTGTCCAGGATTCATTGCTCAACAGATGTGTGTGATCACGAGTTAGTGATTTAATCCATCCACATCTCTGTTTTCTCATCCATAAAATGGGGATAATAGCAGAAACTACCCCAAAGATTATTTGGCAGGATGACAGGTTATAACCCAAGAAAAGGGTTTAGCTGAGTGACTGGCACATTTTAAGTACTCAAGAAATTTTGCCTATTATATTTATAATTTAACATTTTAAATTCATTTTCATACTTTATTATCATAATTTTGATCTTTGCTGCAGAAATCTATTGCTCTGTTTCCTTTTAAATATGTTTGTTCAGCACTGGTAATGGCTAATGCCCCAAGCCCATCTCCACCCTATCTATGTGGAGAGGAAATTGAGGCATTAGCTGTTATTGGTGAAGATAGATATGAGCATTAACAGATGTCGGTGGCAGTGGGATTGGGGTATTACTGATATCAGCAGAGAGAGAAGAGTTTGAGGCATTAGCTGATCAGTGGTGAAAGAACTGGTTTAAAAGGAAAACACAGCACTAAAATTCTGGGGCAAAGATCGAAGTCAGACTATTGTCAGAACATAGAAAATAAAAGAAATCCAATTGTATAATGGAAGAAACAAGTTTTACTGTGTGTGTGTGCATGCGTGCACGCATGCAGTGTGTGTTCTAGGAGGGAGTGCAAGAGTCAGGTAAATCAATACTTTGCAAATTGCTAGCTCTCAGAGGTTGGTGGGTTATCACTTCTAGAGAGAGAAGGGAAGAAGCAGGTTTTAGAAGCACGCTTTCCAGGAACACTACAAACAGATATAGATGGTGCACCCATTGGACTGACTAGCTAAAGATCAAATATAGAGAGACAGATATCTGTAACAAAGACCTATAGGGCAGGGTGCCATGGTTATTTTCCTGTTGTGAGTGATCACCCCAAATACCTCCTGCAAGTTTAAGCTGCAGTTTTTGCATGATATCAGAGGAAAGAAATTGGCACATAAATGCTGTCAACGATGGTGACTAGGTGATGACTGACAACGCTGTCTAATGTTAATTGAGTCCTGTGTGCCAAGCTAAGCAATGTGCATTCATTATCTCATCTCATCTTCACACCAATCCTACGAGATGGGAAATAATTTTAACTCCTCCATTTTTCTAACAAGGAAACTGTTCAGAGAAATTAGGTGGGTTTGCCTGTGTTCGAAGTGGCTTTTGAAAGATCCCAACAGCAGAGGTAAAGAAGAGAAAAAACTTTTATGCCCTCAGCAATATAGATTAGAGTTGAGGCTCTTTTGTAGAAGATTATTCTGAATATGCTTTTTAAAAAAAATAAAAAGTAAAACTATAGCATGCTTTCAGAAATGCCAAGAAAACAAGAAAAGTTCCCAAACCCTGCAGGAGGAAGGGACATGCAAAGGTTATTAATGACCCCCTGCTGTAATTCAGAGAAGTGACCACTGAATCACATAGGGGCACTTGTTTATTTTTCCCAGAGCGTGTATCCAGGAGAAGATGGAGAGTCTACCAAGCTTACCAACCCTACAAGGGTGTACAAATAACATGTTTAAGAGATGATGTGATCGTGAAGCAAAGTAAATTGAAGGTCATGTTAACTTTCATTACTTCCTAGTGATAGCCATAGCTTTAAAGATGAACAGTGTATATATAGAAAAGTGAATTATTAGCCACACACCTGGTGCTGGCAAAAGGCTTGGTCCCCTGAACCATGACCAATGTCAGTACAATGAGCACTTTGAAAAGGATTAAAAAGAAAACTAAACAAATATATAAAGTACTGTGCTCACACACTGTGGAGAAAACAAGATGAATTAGCTTTTCCCTAAGAGTTGCCCATTACACAAAATAAGCATTATCTGGAACTCATATTTGTAGATACACAGAAGAGTTTTAAAATTATAAGAATCTACTGCATCAAATTTGTATCAGATTAAAAGATCTATGTAAAAAAAAATAGGTTTTTAAGCAAAACACAGATGATCAAAATGGACCAAGATAAAGAAAACCTGCAAAGTCTAATATTCATAGAAGAATTGTTACAGGTAGTCAGAACTCTGCCACTAATTCAGGTCCAGAGAGTTTCTTTTTTAAATTTATTTATTTTTATTGAAGTATACTTGATTTACAATGTTGTATTAGTTTCTGGTGTACAGCATAGTGTACAGTACTCAAGAATGTAATTAAAGGAACAACACAGAATCTTTTTCTTTTTTTTTTTGAGTCAAGTCATATCTTCAGAGGGATAAGATAGAATATTATATCAATTAAATAAGAACATGCTTAAAAATGAGGAACTAAGAAATCATATTATAGAATTGCTGTAAAGACCTATTGATGGGTAACCTAAATAGCAGACATTTATTTTCTCAAACTTCTAGAGGCCAGAAGTCCAAGGTCAAAATGTTGGCAGAGTTGGTTTCCTCTGAGTCCTCTCTGCTTGGCTTGTGGTTGGTCATATCCTCTCTGACTCTTCAGATGGTTTTACCTGCATGCATACCTGTGTCCTAGACTCCTCTTATAAAGACACCATTCTTTATGACTGGACATAGAGTCATTAGTGTCTTTAATCAAACCAAAGAACTGATATTCCAGAAACCCCAGAACCAATTCAGAAAACTCATCCTTAAAACTCTTTTCCCCCAGAGCCAGTCTCAGTACCAAAATCTGTATTAGTCAGGGTTCTCCAAGAAACAGAACCAACAGGATGTGTATATAGCCAGAGAGAGACAGAGAGACAGAGAGAAAGAGAGAGGGAGAAGTTTATTGGCTCATGAGATTGTGGAGGCTTGGAACACCCAATATCTGCAGGGTAGGCTGTCAGGCTGGAGACCCAGGGAAGAGTTGCAGTTCAAGCTCAAAGGCAGTCTGCGGGGAGAATTCCCACTTCTTGAGGGAAGGTCAGTCTTTTCCTATTAAGGCCTTCAAATATCTGCATGAGGCCCACCCACATGATGAAGGGCAATCTGCTTTAACAGAAACTATTGATTTATAATGAAAATTTAATCATAGTATACCATTTGCCTCATCTATGAGAAATATTTATATAGTCCTAGTGTGATAGGCAGAATGGTGCCAAGCCCCTCCCCCAGATTTCACATCTTAATCTCCAGAACCTGCGAATACATTAACCTCCATGGCACAGGTATTTGTAGATGTGATTAAGTTAAGGCTCTTAAAATGGAAGATTTTCCAAGTGAGCCCAATGTAATCAAAAAGATCCTTATAGGAGAGGTAGGAGGGTTGGCCTGAGAGAAAGAGATAGGCAACTAAAATAAAAGGTCAAAGAGTCAGAGCGATTTAAAGATGTTATGCTGATGGTTTGGAAAATGGAGGAAGGGGCCATTAGCTAAGGAATGCAGGTGGTCTTGAGAAGCTGGAAAACACAAGGAAACAGATTCTCTCCTATAGCCTCAGGAAGGAACCAGCCCTGCTAACACCTTGACTTTACTCCAATGAGACTGATTATTTTTTACTTCTGACCTACAGAATGTAAGGTAATAAATTTATGTTCATTTAAACCAGTAGTTTGTGGTATTCTGTTAACAACAGTAATAGGAAAGTAATACACCAGTAATATAAAATCCTGAGTAGTTAAATCAAAGTTATCTTTTGAGAGGAAGAGAAGGAAAAAGATGTGTGTGTGTGTGTGTGTGTGTGTGTGTGTGTGTGTACATATGGTTGGAGAGTAGGGTAAGGGAAATGAACAGTTATCTCCTGAATAATAAGCCAATGAACATAACAAAAAATAGCTAATAGATCTAAAAAGCAGAATTTATAGAGTAAGGATTAGAGGATTGCTCTTATTCATTACAAGCTTTGTCAGAAAATATGCCATTAATCTATGTATGTGCATATATAATTTTAATTAAAAATTAAAACTAAATCAAAAAGGTTACCAACTTCATACTCTGAAAGAATTATTAGAGAATATACTTCAAAAGGAGAAATAAATGAATTCAGAGAAGAAACAGGTCATAAGAAGCAAGGGCAAGCAAAGAAACTAAAGAAGCCTAAATGTAAAAGAGTTAATACCTTGAAACTAGAATCCCAGATGATCTCAACATAGATAATGGTGAAGGAAATAAGAGAAATAAGTCCTGCTAAGATTCCTGATGTTTGGGTTTTGGTAAGCTATGGATACTAATTAACTCTAGGTATTAATGCCTAAATAAAAATTAAAGGTATCTATTAACATTTTTATGGTTACTACTAAAACAAGGAATAGAATGTATATCTTTCAAATCACTAGAGGAGGTTCTGCTTCTAGTATGCTAAATAAGCTTCTATGGAGCAAATCTTTCCGCAAAAAAACTCATAAAATCTGGGGTGGGAAGGAGCAAAACCAAAAGTAGGCAGATTCTGGAGAGGAGTTAACATTTGGAAAAAGAGAATAGTAGTGATGTGTTTCCTGTTTTCACAGTTTGAGCCTAAGGAAAATCCTTAGATTGTGCTATGCAGGGTATCTAAAATTAATATAGCAAATCTTCCATTTTTCTGACTTGAAAAGCCAGAAAAGATAGCCAGTAGAAAGTTACTGGAGAGTGGGAGGAGAATCCTAGAAATGAGAGATAAAGCTAGGTATTCCCAAATGCTATATACAATCTTTAATCAAATCTCTGGCTGTCCCCAGACCATGCATATGCAAGGCAGATTTCAAGCTGGTTAGCAAAGGCTAAAGAACTGAACTGAGATTTGAACTGCTTCCCAAGGAACAAGGCTTGCAGTTTGAGTCCAATCGAGGAAACTGAGTGCTTAAACAATCCTTATCAGAGGAATATAACAGAATCCATAGCCTTTGCACCATAACATTTACAATATCTAGAATTCAATCCCAAATTTTCTATTTATGAAATAACAGGAAAATGTGACCCATTTTCCAGAGAAAAAGCATTCAATAGAGACTAACTCCAAGATGACTCAGATGTTGGAATTAGCATGTTTTAAACTATTCTCAATAACATAAAGGAAAATGTGCTTGCAATACACGAAAATATAGGAAATACCAGCTGAGAAATAGATACTAATATTTTTAATGTAAATTTTATAACTAAGATTTGTTTAAAGTCACTGGATGTGCTCAACAGCAGAACAAAGATAATATAGGAGAGTCAGTGAACTGAAGAATAAATC
Organism: Camelus ferus; assembly: GCF_009834535.1. Classification (NCBI taxonomy): domain Eukaryota; kingdom Metazoa; phylum Chordata; class Mammalia; order Artiodactyla; family Camelidae; genus Camelus; species Camelus ferus. The sequence continues at coordinate 14,672,346 of NC_045728.1, forward strand.
AATAGAAATTATCCAATACATTAAAAAAATGTTTTAGATAAACCAAGACTCAGGGACAACATAAAAAAGTTTAACATACATGCAAATGAATCTGTCAAAAGTTCAGAAATAGCCAAAGTAAAACCAATGAGTCATGAAAGTAGTAATTAGTAAAAGTTGATTAGGTACACACCAAAAAGTCAGTTTGTAAATCTGCAGCACTCAAATCAAACATGGAATGAGGCTCCGGGGTGAAGAGACAGTGATTATTTATTCTTCACAGTGATTAGTTATACTATTAGAATTTAAATGATAGGAAATTGGTCAGTGGTTACCTCATATCAACAGTTTAAGTTTTGCTTATGATTTCCAGAGAAACAAACAAGAAATGATCCAGGTCAAATTAATCTTGCAAAGTAAGCTAGATTAAGCTCTGCTTATGTGACTACACTAGTTTTGTCTGTTCAGGGAGTTTTCAAGGCTGGTCTTTATTTGATTTTGATTTTAACAAATTCCAGAAGGAGAGGAGAAAGAGAATGAAGGGGGAAATAAGGATTTAAAAAATCACAGCCCAAAATGTCCTAAGCTTGGAGAAGAAATAAATTTACAGATTCAAATATTTCCTAGAGCCACAGGCAGGATAGATTTTAAGAGAACTACTCCTAAGCACATTATAGTCAAATTGCTGAAAATTAAAGAGAACATCTTGAAAGTAAAGGAAACTGACACAATACATAAAAAGTGAACAATGACTTAAATGACAGCTGACTTCTTATTGGAAATAATAACACTGGAAATAATAGAAGACAATAAACAGAGGGATGGCATCTTTAAAATGCTTATGAAAAACAACTCTCAACATGGAATTCTATATCCAGCAAAAAATACCCTTCAGGAATGAAGGTAAAATAGAGCATATTTGGATAAAATAGGCTAAGAAAAATTTTTTGTCAATGATACACACTACAAGAAACACCTGTGACTCAACAAGCCTTCCAGGTGATTCTGAAACATGTTCAGTTTGAAAAACCACTGATTTATTAATTATTATTGAAGTCTAGTTGATTTACAATGTTGTGTTAGTTTCTGCTGTACAGCATAGTGATTCAGTTATACATACATACATACATAATCTTTTTCATTATACATTATTACGAGATATTGAATATAGTTCCCTGTGCTATACAGTAGGACCTTGTTGTTTATCTATTTTATGTATAGTAGTTTGTATCTGCTAATCCCAAACTCCTAATTTATCCTTCTCCCCACCCAATTCCCCCTTGGTAACCGTAAGTTTGTTTTCCATGTCTGTGAGTCTGTTTCTGTCTTGTAAATAAGTTCACTTGTACTATTTTTTTAGATTCCACATATAAGGAATATCAATATGATGTTTGCCTTTGACTTACTTCACTAAGTATGATAATCTATGTCCATGCATGTTGCTGCAAATGGCATTATTTCATTCTTTTTTTTTATCATCAACTGTGAAAACCATGGATTTAAATGAGAATTTGGCACCACATACGAGGTTAACATAGATCTTCACCATCTCCTTTAACTCTAAGTCCCATGATTGCATGATTTAATAACATGCAGTAAGGAGTTTTTGGCTGGCTGAACTAGACCTCAGATGTTGTTAGTTTGGGCAATATACTTTAGTGAACTATGGCACAAACAATGCTACTACAAGACTCCAGTGCAAAAGTGTAGCATGGAGTTTTAGAGCGAGTAGTCTCCTGACCTCTACCTGAAATCACTATCGTGGCACTACAGGGATCACTAGCTTTATTAGCATTAGGAGTAGGCAGTTTCTGAAGGTAACATTACCTAGAGTGTAAAATAAAGCCATAGAAGTCACAGTGATACCTCAAGCAGCTTTGCAAGCTTTGCTTGTCAGTAGGCATGCACCAAAGCAGAGAGGGGTAGAAGAAGCAAACACAGTAAGGTCAGCAGACAGTTCATAGGCACATATGAGACACCCATCTGAGGATGCAGAAAAACAGCTGGGAAGACTTTGGGCTCAGAGGGAGTGCAATGGAGGATCGTGAAGTTCCTGCTTGGGCTGCTAGGAGGATCAGAGGCACTTAAATTACGGCAACAGAGTATGCAAAAGTCTTTATTTGGCATGGCCAGGTAATATTTGGATTTCAAAGATCTATATATGGCAAAGGATTGGTCAAGTGTAGAAAAAAAAGATGGTGGAAAAAGAATGCAAAGGCTGAGACGCTAGCTGTTGGCTGTAACATTATGAGCAGAAGTGAATGTAATACATTCAATGTCAACATGTTGAAACTCTGTGGCGTCACTCACTCTGGTGGGAAAAGGGCAAAGAGCCTTCTACTCTGCAGTTCACCCAGGACTGAGAGATGAGAATCTAATCGGGCGGTGGGCTGCCATGATGGCATGAGACACAGTATGGCTTTGTGGTTAGGACCTGGGTTAGGAATTGTACATATCTGGCATTAAATCTCAGATTATAGGTTTCCCCTTCACATGACCTTGAATATTTTATTTATCCCCTTTGAATTCCAGGTTCCTCATCTGTCAGATGGAGATAATAATGATCTCTCACCCTTATGATTGTCTTTTGTTCTTTCCAATCAGTTTGACAATCTTTTTTCTACAGGAAGTTTAGGAAAGTTCTTTTCTGATTTTCCCCATCTGTAGGAAGCATTGTTGATAAATTCTGGAAAGAGCTTGGAACCTCAGTTGGGAGAGAATTCTGAGCACAAGAGACCTAGTGGAGAAAAGCAGTGTTAGCGCCAAAGGTACCATGTTGCTTGTGATTGTGCGTGAAATTTCTTTCATATTTACCTATAATAGGATTCATACCATGTATTTTATACTGGAAGGAAAAACATACATTATTTTCCACAGCAACGTTTGCACTAGTTGCCTGGATCATTTTTATGGCCCCCACCCTGCCACTCCCCAGAAGACTGTAAAACTAGGAAATATTTGCTCACTCACTACATCAGATAAGGGAGTGATTTCATAAAAATCTGTCTCTCTGGGCAGGTCAAAGTAAATCTGTCTCCTTTTGAAGGTAACTCAGATATGGGGACAGAGCTGGTGCCTGCCTAGAGGAATTCATAACTGCACACAAATACAAAGCCTATCATAAGGGTCTTTCCTTCCAAAGTCCCCAGGAATCCCGGCCATATGACATAACCTTGAGTTTTTCTCCCTCTTCCCGCCCAAATGGGATCACTTGTTACTCTGTTTTTGACAACACTTTTCTAACTATGCTTGGCATTTCAAAAATTCATAATCCTTCCCTCCCTCTCCCCTTCCTTCCCTGTTGTCCTTCCTCTACTTTCTCTCTTCCTCCCTCTCTTTCTTTTCTAACTTCTCTCTTCCTCCCTTTCCCCCTTGCAGTTTTTTTTTTTAACACATTGCAAATTTCCTGTAAAGTTAAGGAATCTGTGTTGAATACCCAGGTACTCCCTGCCCAGTTTAAGAAATGAAATTAAAATAAAGGTCCCTGTAGACCATCCCCAATCCATCTCCTCTTCTCTCACACTTCCAGAGGCATCCACTACCCTGAACTTGGTGTTTATCATTCACATGCATGATGTTAGAATTTTACCACATGTGAATATAACCATACATATATAGGGTACTGTTTTGTGGGTTTTAAAACTTTATATGTATCATTTCATATGACTTACATCTTGCAACTTTTTTTCTCAACATTTTGCTTTTGAGACATAATTTTCAATTTTTGGTTTGATAAGGGTAACACTTAAGTGCTCCAAATTAGAAATAATCTCAAAATCCTTTGTTTGTTAAATTAGGTTACATGTATCTTTATGTGAGGTACTGCATTGGTTTTGCTTTCCTGTTTTCCCCTGGACTGACATAAATGTGGTCCCAAGCTGAGAACAGGGAGTGGTCCAGCCATGCTTACATGCATCTCTGCTCATAGTATCTCAGAGGTTATGTCCCCTTTCAAGGATCTGTGAGGAACCCTAGGCAAGAAATGCAAAATAGCATCTAAGGCCCCTGGCTTGCAGTTAACCTCAAAGCTACCTTTTGTCTTTATGCAGGCTGTGTCCACTGTCTCCATGGGAAAAACCCTCATACTCTCAAAAGGTATCTTCCCCACTTCCCCAGAATACCTCATTGTAACATCTGTGTTGTCCCGTCTGACAAAGTCTCCCTCTTCACAAGGTTCTGCACTGGGAAAAGTGGCTCCCACACAAATTGTCTCATAAACAGAACTCCTTAAGCTATATAGGGCAATTAAGCTTAAATAGAACTTTGGCTGGTAAACGTGAGAACAAAGATCTTCCAGGTGTACAAACAAGGGTTGAAATGAATATTTTTCTTTCCACTTCCTTCCTACCCTCTTTTTAAAACCATCTCCTTCTAGTCAAACTTTTCCACGTCTCTCTTCTTCCATGCTGCTCACATTTCTAGGGTGCCTTAATTTTGTTCCCTCTGTTTTCTTTTGCCTTTGACGTGCTTTCCTCTTTGCTACTCAGTTCCCTCTCCTAATTCTACTCAGGGACAAGAAACCTCAGTCTTAAAAGGCTAACACTGTAGAGTCAGCCCTGGGTTCATATTCTGGTCCAGCTGCTGACCACTGGGGTGATTTTGGAAGATTATTTAACCTCCCTCTGTGTCAGTTTTCTCATCTGTGAAATGGGATGCTTTTAGCACCTTCCTCAGGGGTTATTATGGGGAGCAAGAGAAATAATATAAATATTAAAAACCTTTCATATATGGTGAAAACATAGTCAAATCCCCAAAGCTATTAAATATCATCATCATCTTTTGACTCTGCATTTTCCATTCTCTTCTTGTCAGTTAATTTTGTCAGTTAATTTTCACTTGTTTTTATTCACCTCACTTCCCCTGACTCCCCTGAAGTCTACTGCATGTGTCCCATGCTATCTTTCTCCAACAATGGGGATCTAGACATGGGACAGAATCCAGACAGGAGACAGCAGCAGATTATAGAAGCAGAGTTCCAAGCCCGCCAACAGAGATAATACCGCAGAGAAAAGCTCTGTGACTTGCACAAAGCACTCAAGCATGTCCCTCATTGTTCCATTATGGTTCTGCTCTGAAGAATCATTTATTGTGCCCTGAAGCCCACAGAACAGCGATGACTAATTTGACAATGTTTAAAAGTAAGCTAAACCAGACGATCTCACGAGCCCACAATTGCCGACTCAGCTCTCAGTGGTCACACAATCCTCAGCCTCAGGATGGGCCTCAGAGGAGTCATCCAACCTCCTTCTAGGGGTGAGAGAACACTTGGGAAAAGGACAAAGCATGATGGGGATTCTTTTTCAGGCCAGGACCTGAGGGCAGGTGCTTCAGGAAGGGTGACCAACTTCCCCAGTAGGCCCACCCTTGTCCAGCTCACCTGGCTCGGAGAGGGTTCCATCACCACCCCAGAGAAAGGAAGGGGTGTCTTCTCCCTAGAGGACAAGAAACCCTTTGCCACATCCTCCCCAAATCCTGAGTGTGGTTTCAGTACAAAATAACAAGTTTAACTGGGTGCATGAAAAATAGGAATATGTGAGCCATCTCTATAATTTCAATTTTTCTAGTAGCTGTATTAAAGTCAGAAGAAGTGGATGAAATTAATTATAATAATATATTGTATTTAACAACATCTTATTTTAACATGGAATCAATGTAAAAATTGAAATATGTTACATACTGGGTTTTGTTTGTTTGTTTTAGTATAGACTTTGCAATCTGGAGCACGTTTATACTGACAGCACACCTCCATTTGGACCCACCACATTTCAAGGGCTTCAGAGCCACATGTGGCTGGTGGCTACAGAATTGGACACCATAGGTTTCAAGAAACTTACAGTTCAAGAAACCTACAATGTCTTCTGCATGAAATGTGACAGATTCCCTGACCCATATGAAGAGCAGAAACAGCAAAGCATCTTGATTTCAGAGAAAAGCGTTTGTTCTATGGATAAATAGGCCTTCATCAACAGATGCAGAAGGGTGGCAGGAGACGTGGCTCAGACTCCCCCAGTAGGTCTTTTCCCAGCTGAGTCTCTCCGCTCTTTACATGGAGCCCCGCAGCAGGGTCCATGCACTCAGGGATCCATCCGCTCGGTGTCCTGTGGATTGAGGGAGCTGGGGAGTCTCTTTACAAGAAACCATTTATTTTACTTGCTCTGCTCCAGCCCCATTTCCTGGGAGGGGTTTTTAAAAGCAGAACACCCAGAGAGGGAGCCTCCACAGAAGACAAGTTAGTTAAGGGATTTTAAGGAGGAGAGAGTGTCCAACTCTCCAATTCTGCTGGTAGGTAGGGAAAGGACTGGAAACGGATCTTCGTGGAGCTAGGTGATGACCCCAACCATGCCCTGGCCTGTAGGACTGACACACCCCACATTCCCCTGCAGGCTGAGACACACACAGCCAGGGACCTTAGAGCCCAGGCAGGAGACAGAACATGCATGAACTGGGTTTTAAGGAGGGAGGAGCATGCGCCTGGGACCAAGCAAGTATGAGGAGGTGGGAGGTGTAACAGTGAGTGAGGGGAATCATGACCGGGTCTGCAGGGCTCTGAACACCAAAGTACCTGACATGCTCAGGAATGGGGGACATTTGAGGTTTTCAAGAAAGGAAGGAACCTCTAAGAAGACACAGGTAGGTTGACAGGAGGAGGGAAATGGGAGAGCAGGCGCTGGCCACCTATAGCCTGAATTCACCCTCAGCATCCTGGGTGCCCACTGGACCTTGCAGGCCTCCTCCATTGCAAGGAGTGGTGCAAAGCTATGAGGGGTCAGACACCGGACACGGCTCACTCACAGCTGTCACAGCCAGGCTGTCTCCCAATGTGTCCCCTTCATTAGGGGACAGCCACTCAGGTACCAGTGAGGGGTACAGCACTACCAGCAGAACCCAGGAAGGGGGATGGCACAGGAGAGGGCAGGGGCCACAGCTTACTTGCCTTGAAAGGTTCCCAGCAGAGGAAAGAGGCCAGGAAACTGCTTGACGGGAGACACGTGACACTTAACACTGTGGCCCAGGACCCACAGCAACCACAGCCACCAGAGCCCCTGGGTCAAATGGGGGCGTGAGGCTGCCACAGTTGCTTCTGCAGTCCCTCCACCAGGCCTGGGGAAGCTGAGGGTGTGTGTAACTGTTCTAAACACTCTCCCTGACCAAATGGATTCAATGGTTCTGATGGTCGCTGCCACCTCTGATTCATACCAGGGGCCCATAGTGACAAGCGGATGGGCAACAGTCCACCCAGAGCAACGTGGAGGAGAGCAAAGATCTCCCACCCCCAGGGGTCCATGGCACCCACCTTCTACTGCACTCAGCTACTGCTTCCCATACCCCCAAGGATCGACATGGTTTTCTGACTCTCAATATGTTTCATCTGCTGTTGGTACTCTTCCTTGTTTCCTAACATTGTTGTTAATTTATTCATTATTTCTGCCATTTCCCTGGCTGGTTGGGAGGGAGGTAAAAGGAAGGAGGAAGAAATGGAAGAGTACTGTTTTTTATTGTACGTGCTGGCAGTGAAGACATATTGACTACAGGTGATCTAACATGAAATAGAGGCTTGACTATATTGTCTACAGTCATAAAAAGACAATCAACAGAAGTACTAAAAGCGGTAATGTAAGAAACAAATCTCACAGTGGTGGAGAGAAGCCGGAAGTGATCTAGGTTCCTCATCTTTCCCAGTGATGACTCAATGAATTCCATCTCATGTCAGTAAAATCAACAAATAGAAGCATGAACTTTAAGTTATGGTGTACCACCTGCCAACCTAAAACAGAAATCTTTAACTCTTTGGAGGGAGTGGTATTCCACGTAATACCATTCTATTGTACTTGGCCTTGCTTTTAACTTGTGTGTATATTATTTTTATTTAAAATTTTTTTTAAAATAGGGTTTGTGACATTTGATTTTTATCACAGATAAAGGAAGCTTGAACTTATCAGTTACACTAATGATCATAGGTACCTTTAATCACAGCGGTTTCACTGGAAATTCTACCAGATTTACTACCCTTATTGTGGACTTCAACTGACTATGCAAAAAGTAGCAATGATGGACATGACTTCATTCATTTCCTTGTAATGCAGGAATTCTGGACCCTCACATCTTTTTCACTTATTGAGCGTTTTCAAACATTTATGTAGGTAGGGAGAATGGACTAATTAATCCTCAGATCCCTATCATCTGGTTTTAACAATGACTCATGCTTTACTGTATTTTTTCCATTTTGTTTTGTGTTGGCAGAAGGATTTTAAAGTAAATGTCAGACAAATGACACTTTATCTCCAAATGGGTCATGACATTTCTTACTTAAGAACAGTGCTGTTTTCATTCTTAGCAAAATTTCCAGTAACATCTTAATTTCATCAAATATCCTGTTCATATTAAAATTCCCCAGTTGTCTCCAAAACATCTTTTACGGGTTCAAACCAGGATTCAATAAATGGTCATACATTTTAATAATTGAACGATATAGTTCTTACGTCACTCTCTTTTTAAACAGCTTTATTAAGGTGTAATTGATATACCAAAAAAACCGTACATATTTAATGTGTACAGTTTGGTCAGCTTGGACATATGTGTGACATCCATGAAGCCAGCACAATCAGGGTAATAAGCATATCCATCACCTCTAAAAGTTTCCTTGTGCAACTTGGTTATTTTTGTTTGGGTTGTGTGTGTGTGTTACAAACACTCAATGTGAGATCTATTCTCTTGACAATTTTTAATTGCACATTATAGTACAGAAGTTCTCTAGAATTTATTCATGTAGTATAGCAGAAACTTTGTACCCACAAACAACCCCTGGCCCCTGGCAACCACCATTCACTTCTTAAATCTCTTTTAGACTAGAAGAGTCATCTCACAACTCTCTATTTTCTTAACATTGACTTGTTGAGAAATGAGGCAGCTGTTCTGCAGAATATCTTCTTCTGGATTTTCTTATTCCTTCCTCAAGGTGCCATCTAATTTGTTCCTTTATGCCTCTAGGTTTCCTAGAAACTAGAAATAGATCTGAAACTCAATCAGATTCTAGCTCAAGATTTTGGACAAAAACGCTTCACGCTGCATCATGTCAGAAGGTACAGTGGCCAACTGTCCCGCGTATAGTGATGCTGAGTGGGCTTGGGTGGTGGCAGGCTGACTTCCTCATTGTGTAGAAGCACTTTCCTCTTAATAGCCAGGAAGTAATCTTTGGGGCGATGTTTGGGCACCTTGTGAATATCTGTAATTACTTTAGCGTCTATTAATGTTTATTATCTAGATAGACGAATTCATTAGGAGTTTAAAAACTGTTCATTTTCTGATGCTTTCCACTTTTATTCCCTGGAATAATTCTGTTAAGAACTTTTCATCAGTTGGAGCTCTTTGGTTTCCCTGAATATAATTCACACAGGAAAAGCAAATTGGATGCTAACTCTTTAGCTTTAATTATCAACGTTTAGTATAAAGTGTTTTTGCACTTCCTACCTCCAATCATGATAAATGAGATTTCTTCTCTCTCTCTCATTCCCTCGCGCTCCCATAAGCTTAAAGACTTATATATTCAATGTTTCAAACAATTGCGATCATTCTTTTTGGTGTTCAAACTGCCCCGTATTTGACTAGTGAGAGTTCCTTTTCAGACCCCTAAGTGGAAGGAGACCTCAGCTTTTATTCCACAATTTCTATTTATAAAAAGAGTTAAGCATCACATGTGAAACTTTATCCACAGCTGCTAGAGCCTGAAAAAAATCGGGAGAGAAGTGAACCCAGAATTACCTTCCAATGTAAAAAGAAAAGTATGTGAATATGGAAGGTAGGGGACTAGGGAAAAAAAAAAAAACTGTTAAGAAATATCAGATGCTGCAGGGATGGACAAGTCTTAGATATAAGCAAATGAAAAGCAAACACAACCTCAGGACTGTTTTTACCATGTAGATGAAATTTTGATGCAGTTGTTTTTAAGCTACATTTTGACATTTACGTGTACCCTTCCACCAAAAGGGTGCTTCCCAGAGCATCCTGTGGTGAGGACTCAGCTGGGTGATATGTTTAGCTGAGAACTGAGGAGAGACATGGACTGGACAAATGGGCAAGGGCCAGCTGTTTGACCTTGAGGTACTTACTGAATGGAGAGAGGATACTTGAGGGTGTGATTCCTAAATTGATCCCATTGCCAGATGCCAGGATGGATGTGTTAGAATCATATTGGAAGACTATATATTAAAAAAAAAAAAAGACAGATTTCCTGAGCATCCTTCAGGAAAAACCTTATTAGGTTGGTCAGAAGTTAGGTCTGTCAGTCAATGTATTTTAAAAGCTTCCCAGGGAGCTGTGGAGTCCAGGCTCACGGGGGAGCTGATTTTGAAAATACCCATGTAGGGAAAAGTACCAATTCTGAGTGTGGCCTGTGGCAGTTTATCAAGGCATCAGGAAGTGTTTTGGTAGTTCTCAAAAAAAAAAAAAAAAACCCACTTAAATATTTTGTTTACTTCTATTTTATAAATTTGGAATGAAATACATTCCATCCCACAATCCTTAGGCTAATTTGAGGTGGATTTCTATCATGCATAAAAAAAAAATCTTGTCTAATACAGAGGACTAAAGTCACGAAAGACTTGATACAATTATCAGGCAATGTTATGATTTTCCCCCAAATCTCTCCATGTCCTTAATAAAAACTGCTTACTCAAAGGTGGTGCATGAATCCTAAGTTCTGTTTGGTCAGTTAATCTTGACTAGTGTTCAGTTAACAAGCAGCAGTTTGGTCTTCCTAAACATTTTTTTTTGTATCATTTCAGGGTTTTGTTTGTTTATGTTAAATTTACACTTTACTGGTTCTTTTATACAATTTTATATTCTCACTACAAAAACAAGGAACTCGAAGGTTTAAGAGTGAATTATTAAAATTAAATGTAGTGGTAAAATTAGTGAAAAATAATTTCAACTCAAAATAATTTTAGACCTAAAGTGAAGAGCTTCTTTTCAAATATCTGAATGTGGTGCTTTTATGCAATTAGGTAAAAGAGAAAGTATAAAAGAGATATACAACCACAAATCTTTGATAATTAAATTTTATGGAATCAGTCATCTGTTTGCCCCTTGGGTATTATTTTTGTGAGACTTTGTCAAATCATCTGCAGTAGAAGAAAAATATTTTGTGTCTATTTTCTTTCATTTACTTCTAGCAATAGAATCTGGCTACAGGAGTAAGCAGATAGTCTAGGCTTGATAATCAAAATCATTTATACCCCAGGCCACTGTCCTTGGATCCATCGTGGACATGTGATCCAAACTGAGACAACCAAAGTCTTCTCTATGTTTTTTATCTATGTACAGGCACTAGGAGGGGGTTCTATTCCTCTGGGATCACAAGTCACAAAGGATCATGGGAACTCAGCTGTCACATGTAAAAATCCTGCCTGAAAATGAAACCAACAGAGAAACATAAGCATCTGGGAGCAACATCTCTGAACTTCTCTGTCCTCTCAATCATCTGTTGATGAATACTTGGGTTGTTTCCATGTCTTGGCTATTATAAATAGTGCTGTTATGAACATTTCGGTGTATGTATCTTTTTGAATTAGAGTTTTCATTTTTCCTAGGTATATACCCAAGAGTGGAATTGCTGGATCATATGATATTTTTAGTTTTTCAGAGAACCTCCATGCTGTTTTCCATAGTAGTTGCACCAATTTACATTCCCACCAAGACTATACAAAGGTTCCCTTTTCTCCACAACTTCTAGAGCATTTAGTATTTGTAGACTTTTTATGACAGCTATTCTGACCAGTGTGAGGTAATACCTCATTGTGGTTTTGATTTTAAAATACAACTGATTTTTGAGTATTGATTTTGTATTCTGCAACTTTGCTGAATTTGTTTATTCGTTCTTAACAGGTACTTTTGTAGAAACTTTAGTGTTTTCTAAAAATAAGTTCATGTCATCTGGAAATGAGGAAATTTTTATTTCTTTTCCAATTTGTACGCCTTTTATTTCTATTTCTTATCTAATTGCTCTGGCTAGAATGTCCAATACTGTGTTGAATCCTTGCCTTGGTCCTGATACTACAGGAAACACTTTCAACCTTTCCATATTGAATATAATGTTAGCTGTGGGCTTTTCAAATGTGGCTTTTATTATGTTGAAATAGTTTCCTTCCATTCTTAGTTTGTTGGATGTTTTTTTTATCATGAATGGTGTTGAATTATGTTAAATGTTTTTCTGCATTAATTGAGATAATAATGTGGTTTCTGTCCTTCATTTTATGTGTGCTGCATTACATTGATTGATTTTTGTATGTTGAACTATTCTTGTTTCCAGATATAAATGATGTATGATCATGATGTATAATCTTTTCAATGTGCTGTTGAATTTGTTTTGCTGCTATTATGTTTAGGATTTCTGCATCATATACATCAGCGATATTGATCTGTAGATTTTTCTTTCTTAGTGTCTTTGTCTGGTTTTGGTATCTGGTAATGCTAGCTTCATAGAACACTCAGGGAAGTTCCATCCTCTTCTATTCTTTGGAACAATCTGAGAAGGATTGGTATTAATTTTTCTTTAAATGTCTGGTAGAATTCTCTACTAAAGCCATCTCATCCTAGGCTTTTCTTTGCTGGGAGGTTTTTTGATTACTACTTTCAGAGTCTCTTTGTATTCAGTATAGTTATAGCTCTATTCAGATTTATTATTTCCTCATGATTCAGTCTTGGTAGGTTGCATGTTTCTTGGACTTTATTCACTTCCTCTAGGTTGTCCAACTTGTTGGTGAATAATGTTTCATAGCAGTCTCTTATAATTCTATTTATTTCTGTGACATCAGTTGTAATGTTTCCTCCTTCCTTTCTAATTCTCCTATTTTATTCTTTTCTTCCTTAGTTAGTCTAGCTAAGTATTTGTCAATTTTTTTACCTTTTCGAAAAAATCAACTCTTGCTTTTGTTGATTTTTTTCTATTGTTTTCCTTTTCCTCTTTCATTTATCTTTGCTCTAATCTTTATGCTTTTCTTTCTTCTACTGACTTTGGATTTAGTTGTTCTTTAGTTTGACTTTGGATTTAGTTTGCTGATTTAAGAACTTTCTTCTGTTTTAGCGTAAGCATTTTCCACTTCCCTTTAGCACTGCTCTGTTCTGTCTCATAAGTTTCGATATGTTATTTTCATTTTCATTTGCCTCCAAATATTTTCTAAATTCTGTTGTGACTTCTTCTTTGATCCATTGATTGTTTAAGACTAATTGTTTAATTTCCACATATTTGTAAACTTTCTGGTTTTCCTTTTGTTACTGATTGCTAGTTTCATTCCACTGTGCACACAAAGATTTTTGAAAGAGGCTTGATAATACCAGTAAAGAGCATCTTTACCATTTCAAATGGCTTGTTCAAGTCTTATATATTAGCAACATAATCAGTATCTGCAGTAACCTGAGGCTATCACATGAAGACCAGGACGTTATTAAATATATAGATACCAGGATTTCTTTAAAAGACTGACCAATAGAAAATGGCTTAAAAGTCGAGTCTGACACTTAGCAACATTCAACGATTTTTTTTTACTTACCATAAAAATTATAAAATATCATTAGACTTATTTTTAAAAACATTAAAATATTACAACAAAACATTTTTAAAAAATACTCTCCAGAAGCAAATGAAAGCAAATATTGTACCGTCAGTACAGTGCCACTAGCCACATGTGGCTACTGAATGCTTGAAATGTGATTAGTATAACCAAGGAACTGATTTTAATTTAATTTTAATTTAAACAGCCACATGTGACTAATGGCTATAATATTGTACATATGCAGCCTTAGAACAAGAGATGTAATAGAACTTCATTTTTCTATGCTGATTGATCACATTTAAATTAGGACATTCAATTTGTTGAGGTGAGAGTTGGGGTAGAAGTCATGCTGCAGAATGATACAGACACACTTCAGTGCAATCAGAGAAGAGTAATGGTAAAAAAACTAGAAACTTTATCATCTTAGAATTAGGTTAAAGGAAACTAAGTTAACTTTGGTGGGAAAATGATAACTCATGTGAGCATTTAAGAGTGCAATGATTGAAAGAATAATAAGATTTATTTTGAAAGATTGCTATGCAAAGAATTAGAACCAATTTGTAGCTTCATAAAAGGAAAAGATTTCTAATGTGTGTTCCTTTATTTAGAAGAGCCTGGTCTTAAGCTGTGTGCCTTGAGCTCTGTACCTCACTTCCTCTCCCTAAGAAACATATTCCAAACAAAGAAATCATCCTTAATCAACCATATTTCCACTCTTGGGACCTCAACTATATTAATGCAAAGGGAGGGTACTTTTATTCTGAGAGGACAATTTAGAGACAAAGCATATAAAGTCATTTGAGTTCCTCTGGAGGGGACCTCACCTCATACTCCTAGGGTCAGCAAGAACTGAGGTTATAGGACCTGGAACTTGACAGAATGTTTAGCTTGTTTCTCTCAATGAGTTTGTGGATGTGGGGCTGTGATCCCTGCTTCTTACTGCAGTCGAGAGAACAACTGGTTTCCACATTCCAAAGAATTCCCTTAAGCAAAAAAGTTTGCTATTATGATTCCGCTAGGTTTTCTCCTACACTTCCCATTTTCTCTATACTTGAATCATTTAGATTCCTCCTTTCCAGGACATACATTTCTTAAAATTAAACTATGAATGATGATGTTTTCCTGTACTGTCATCATACTCACCTTTCCCGAAGCGCCTGCCTTCAGGGCTGGGGAGGACATCCTGGCCCTCAGGAAATCCCCGCCATATTGCTTCCTGCGTCCCAAGTGGTCCCTCACCTCCAGCAGGACATCTAACTGGTCCCCCCTGCAGTATGTGTCTTGAGGGTTGAGGATGGTGGCTCTGCTCTGTTTGGTGCTGGTGGTGGAGGTCACATGGGTGAAGGGTCTGTTAGGGATCAGCTGGTCTAGTTTCTCCATAATTCCCTTTATTCTCTTTAAATTTGATTTCCTCTTCATAGCAGCATTACTCACAATATCCAAAAGATGGAAAAAACCCAAGTACCCATCAACAGATGAATGGATAACAAAATGTGATATATACATACAACGGAATATTATTCAGCCTTTTAAAAAGGAAGGAAATTCTGACATATGCTACAACATGAATGAACCTTAAAGACATTATGTGATGAAATAATGAAATAGTGAAATAAGCCAGTACAAAAGACACACACTACATAATCCCACTTATATGAATTACCTGGAATGGTCTAATTCATAGAGACAGAAAGTAGAATGATGGTTGCCAGGGGCTAGGGGTAAGGGAAATGGAGAATTATTGTTTAATGGGTACAATGTTTCTGTTTGGGGTGATGAAAAATTATAGGGATAGATCATGTTGGTAGTTGCATAATGTTGTGAATGTAGTTAACTGGACTACTGAATTGTACACTTAAAAGTGGTTTAAATGGTAAATCTTATTATGTATATTTTAACAACAATTTAAAAATTTTTTTGTTTCCTCCTACTTTGGACTGCATTAAACTATCCTTGTAGTATAAGTGAGGTCATTTAGAGAGAATGGCTGGTACCGCTTTTCTGTATTTATCCTCTAGCAAATGTAGTTTAAGAACATGTTAATCTGATTCCCAATCACGTAATCAGGTGGATGGACATTTCTAGTGTCATATGCAATAGTCATGTCCCAGGCATCAATAACACCCACATTGAGACCCTCAAAAATACCCCTCATGATAAGATTCTGAATATGACCATGAAAGTCACTGAACAGCTCTGCATTTAGATACATCTCCCTGGTGTTTTCAGTTTTAAGGATTACCTTGGTCTTTGGGCTTCGCAAGAACAGACGTTCAATGGCCTTTTGAATATTGATGGCCCTACGGATAAAAATTTTGATGGGAAAGGGTCTGAAATGCTGACCGAGGGTAATGACAATGACTGTGCCATCGTCTCCTGCTATCTGGTCGATTTCCCGTGGGATATAACTTTCATCTTTCACTGAGAATAGCTGTTGGGTAACAAATGGATGACTATGCTTTTTCCACTGAATCAAAGTATGTCTTTCAGCATCCAGAAGCACATGTGTTTTAAAGACCCCAACTCCATGATGATCAAAAACTTTTAAGGCTGAAACAAAACAAATCAATAAACCTTTAAACAAAAGAAAAATAATGATACAATTTTTAAATACACACATTTGTAAAACTCTAACCAAGATCACTTCTAACTATAAGGGAATTGCTGCCTATGGGAGGAAAAGAACATTGCCAGGTGCATTAAAAATCTTAACAAAATTCTGAACTTCTTATCAGCAGATAGAAAGAGGAAGAAACATTAATATTTGTGAATGAAAAAATAAAATTTAACTTTTTATTAAAAGCCCAAATCCAAATATTTGGCAAATTTTTAAAAATAATAAAACAGGTATCAGAAAAGGAAAGCAAAGAATTCTAATTATCATTAAAAAAAAAAAAAAAACCTCTGAAGGCAACTACAGTTTTAAAATAAAGTATAAAATGCATACTTTTCACCGCATTTTGTAAGTAGTAAATCCACTGACGCAATGTTGAATCTCCCATGAGGTAAATAAGTTTCCTCTTTAAGCAGTCATTTGTATTTTTTCTTTCATTTAACTCCATCTGTTTGCAAAATACTGTAATCCACCTTCTTTCCACAGTATAACCACTGGGGAACGGAGTCTTCATTCCAAGCTGACATTTTGTTTCTATGTTCTCACTCTCTGGCAATAAAAATTCCCACAGTAAGCAATTTTGTCACATTATTTCAGGAACATTTTCTTCATTTTCTTCATCCTTTTCCTTTTTTTTCCCTCCACCCTTCTCTACTTCTGCCCTCCTCTCGTCCACAGGTGTCTATGTAATAAGATCATGTTGAAGGGATGAGTGAAAAGTTCTCATTTTCAAATAATCTCACTAATGAATGTTTTTTTCCCGAAGTCGGGATGGGTATTTCCTTGTGCATTTGCAGTGTTTTCCCTGGACTTCACCTTGTCCTTAAGGCCACTCAGTTGTGAGACAGCTAGCCAAATCAGGAGGAGATGTGTGGCAGAGAAAGGGCAGGACTCGATAGTCCAGCTAAAAATCATACCCATGACTCTGGCCGGGTAGAACTGTAAATCTCTTCCTCAAACTATTTATCCATGAAGAAAGCTAGAACACGTTTATGAAACAAGTGTTAGACACATTGTGTATTTTGTATGTACCAGAATCATGGCCTCAAGTTGATAGGAAAAACTCTTTAGTGTTTCTTTGTTGTGCCCAGACCTGAATGTAATATTCTGGGTGGTCTGATTATCGCAGAAAAAGGGAGGACCGTTACCTGAGTATTCCGAATACTCCACTTTGAAAGTGGTCTAAGCTGTACTCACTGACTCATATCAAGCTTTCCTTCTTATGTGACTCGGGCCATTTTTGTACTTTTTTCCACTTAAAAAACACATCTTTTTGTCATCTACTGATATTGTTGGGACTTGGGGTATGTGCTTCAGGACTTAGGTTTATCCATATCGAATTATATCAGGTTTATAAATGGCTCCCAAAGATAAGTCTGGCACTATCTTCTGAGAAACTTCCTGACTTTGCTAGAAATTACTGTCCAGGAAAGAGGGAGACCACAGAGGTGTTAAGAGGAAGTTGCCTCAAGAGTCAAAGAACTTTCTTTGATGTAAAAGTTGGGTGTGGAAGGTGACTGCCTTGGCAGAGAAGGGTTCTGTCTTTCCCATAGACTCTGAGTTTTAGGTCTGGGCTTATGATTTAGATCCCCATAGGGTTCCCCATAGGGTTTAGCAAAGTTCTTTGCCTACAGTAGATCCTCCATAAATATTGGCTGAATGCAAGAAAAATGGCAACGGGTAACCATATACCCCATAAATGTATTCCATTAAAACAGAAGTAATTTGCTTTTCTGAAATTCACTTTAATTCCATTCTAGACAAAACATCACTTATATGAGTGAGATGGCTTTGTATTGACCACTGAAGTTTGTGTGATAAAACTGAAAAAAAAAAAATCCACAGAAATGTCTAGTGCATAGAAGTTTAACTGAGATGATTTGGCTGAAAACGATTAGAAACCGCCAAAGAAATTTCCTAGCTCTGTAGTTTAACTGAGACATTTTCACCAGTACCTAATTATTGGCCTTTCAGGAATAAATCTCAAGTGGAAGTCCAAATAACCTGTACATTTTGAGAACAGGCAGCTGAAATGAAGGGTTACCTAGCCTTTCATATCTGACTCAAGATGAAAATTGGTTTAAATTGATATGAAAATAATTTCCAAGAATAAAACCCCATCTGCAAAACCCAAGATGATTAATACTATTTGTCCCAGGAAATGAAAAACTGAAATGGTTAATATTAAAGAAATATCTCTTAAAGTAAGAATGTCCTTTAAATGGATCAACTGTGAACATGACAGACTTACTGTTACATCGTAAGACCTCGATGGGGTTAAAGTTCTTCATTATTTCAACCCCCATGTTGGACCTTCAAGAAATAGGAAAATGAATTAGCCTGATATCTGTCTAGACATTAAAGTAAGAATGAATCACAGGGGACTTGGAAGGAATTAACCACTCCTAACTCTTCAAATGCTTTTTCTCCCTTTATTTTGATATATTTTAGATATTCTAGGGATGTTAATGGGCCAGGATTCTAGGAAATTGTTCCCCTACTATTGACAGGGATCCAGAGGGAGTCACTCACCCTCCCTGTGCAATTAATCAAATATATATCTTTGATTTTACCTTCTGAGTGATTTTCTACTACAAGCCATCTTCTTCACCTTTACCACTCACAGTAATCCAGGCCTTCATCAGTATTTTCCTAGCCAGTACTTTTCTAACTTAAACATGCATCAGAATTATCTGGCGTGTGTGTTACAACTCAGAATGCTGGGCTTCGTTTCCAGAGCTTCTGATTCAATAGTTCTGGGTGAGGTGGGAAGGCCCATAAAAAAGACTGCAGGACCCCCAGGCAGGGCCACTACTCTCCTGCCAACACCATTTGTTTCCCTGGGCTAGCAGCATTATCTCACTTTTTAACTCTGAAAGGGCTTGCTTCTAGGAAAGCAGAACTTACCCCTAAGATTCTATTGGTTCCCTGAGCTAACTCCTGATTGGTCCATTTCTATCACTCCTGATTGGTCCATTTCTACCACTCCTGATTGGTCCATTTCTACCACTCCTGATTGGTCCATTTCTACAAAGCTCATTCCTAATTAGTCAACTTTTGTTACATCTGATTTGCATATGATGTTGCAAAGTCTAGACTGGCAGTCTATAAAAGCCTGTGTAAACCTACAGACGGGGTCAAGAGCTTGGAGTGTTAACTCCTCTGGGCCCACTGGCATAATAAACCTGAGTTCTCCAACTCTCTAAGTGCTGCTTGGTCTCTCGCCCGGATCCAGGTTGATGTCACAACTGAGCTGTAACACTGAACTGTAATACTGAGCTGTAACACACTTTGCTGCAACATGGGGAACTTAAAGAGATATCTGTACTTTCACGTTCATAGCAGCATTATTCATACTAGCCATGATATGGAAACAACCTAAGTGCTCATTGATGGATACATGGATAAAGAAAAATGTGGTTTATACACACAGTAGACTATTATTCAACCTTAAGAAAGAGAAAATATTGCTATTTGTGACAACGTGGATGGAACTGGAGGATGTTTTACTAACTGAAATAAACCTGATACAGAAAGACACATACTGCATGATCTCCATTTTATGTAGAATCTAAAAAAGTTGAACTCATAGAAAAAGAATGGTGGTTGCCAAGAGTTGGGGCTTGGGGAAATGGAGAGACATTGGTTAAAGGGTTCAAACCTTCAGTTAGAACATGGCTAAGTTCTGGGGAGCTAATGTTCAGCATGGTGAGTAGAGTTAATAATGTACTGTATACTTGAAATTTGCTAAGAAAATAGATATTAAGTGTCCTCACCACACACACAAAAATGCAAACTATGTGAGGTGGTCGCTATGTTGATCAGCTTGATTATCATAATCATTTTATAGCATGTATGTGTATCAGAATATCATCTCATGCACCTTAAATATATACAGTTTTTATTTGTCAATCATACCTCAAGCTGGAAAAAATTAGTTCTGGGATGGGGTCCACAAATTTGGATTTCTAACAAACTCTCAGGTGATGCTGAGGCTGCTGATCCAAGGGCATTAATTCAAGAATCATATCCTAGTTTGTTATAATGTTATATTGCTGCCCCTTTGGTTTATCCCACCTAAATACATCCTCCGTTCTGCCTGTTTTATTCCCTTACACAAAATCTTTCCATGACTTCCCATTGCCAACCTACAGGATAAGGACCAAGCTCCTTAACTGGCATAAAACCTGTAAGTGTCTGCTCCCCGAGCCTCATCTCCATGCACTCTCTTCCTTCCCAGATCCCTGAGGGGTCTATTTTTTGTACCCTGTTACCTCCTTGAGAGTAAAACTTAGGTCAATCTTAATTCACTACAGTGTTTCAAGGGCCTATCAAAATGAACTCCACCTGAAGGTATAGATCTTACCAATGAAGATGGTCACTTTACTGCTCAATCCAATTCATTCCCTCAGAATGAAGTCCATCTGGGGGAAGGAAGGACTTCCAGGGCCATAGTCATAGAGACGTCTAAGAGGGACAAAGAAATGTATTTTCCAAAATTGAGAAGGATTGCCTGAATCTCTGGAAAGCACTTCTTTTAGGTCAAGAGAATAATATTTCCTTTATCAAGGGCACCAGAGGGGTGGAGGCTAGGGTGTCTGGACAGTGATGGCTGCATAGAGTGTTGGGATCATGGAAGACAGTGCTATAGCCCACTGGCTTTAGATGAAGGTATGTTGGGATTCCAATTCTGACTCTGCAACTTACTAGATGCACCCTACATTGGCCAAGCTATTTAATATGTCTATGCTTAAATTCCACAAAAGTAAAATGGGCAGGGTAATAGTCACTCCAGAGTATCTTACTGAGGATCCTCTTTGGTACAAATTAAAATTTGTCTCAGTAGAAAATTTGAACTTTTGAAACTTGAAACATTTATTCTCCCATATTTATTCCAGGTAAGGTTGAAGATGACAAAAGAGACCAATACCTGGCTACCTGGTAAATTTGGTTACCAAAGCCAAACTGTGATAGGACATTAAAATTAGGATTAAAAACATATGCTCATGGTTTAAAGGCATTCATTTCAGTGTGTCTTAGTATTGAGTGTGTCTGTGTTATTACATTTCAGAAGATTAGAAACTTAACAGAAACAGAAAAAAAATTGTCAACAACTGTGTTGCCCGCATGATGTCTTGTCATGTGATAATTCCTTGTTTATTTTCCCATTGTGATTATCAATAAAACTCTTAAATTAAAAAAGAAAAAGATTTTAACTTTGAAGAAGTATCTGAGGAGGTAGCATCTGATTCTGCAGCCAAGGCTGGGAGAGAGAACTCTGGTTTACTACATTACAAATGAAAGAGAAACAGGCTTAGTCCCTGGACTTGTGGGAAAAACAGATGTCACAGAACCTGGCCTGGGCCTAAGAAGGGGCCCTAGAACTCAGTGATAAAATGATCTGTGAGAGTTCTTGGATCTTGAATCACTTACTAAGTCAACTATTCCTTGTGTATGCACTAAATCACCCTTGAGAAGATTCAGATCTCTACTTCCATGCAGTGGGGGTAAAAACAGACAGTTTGAATAGAGCAGAGCGTCCAGGAAGTAAATGTGTCATTTAGGAAGTAAAACAGGGTTAGGTAGATTATTGTCGTGAATATAGTCCACTTGAGAAGCACAATTAGACCCAAAATACAGATCTGCAGCTCTGCCAGACCAGGGACTTAGCATTTCTTGAGAGCAATCAGGAGAGTGTGCAAGAGAGCTCCTCCAACCCATGCTGCAATGAGAACCATCTCAAGAGGGAGCCAGTGTGGCCAACAGGGAATATGGACTCCGAACAGGTAGTCATTGCCCATAGCATTAAGATGTGGTTCTGAGACCTTCAAGATGGGAAGGTCTCTGTCTCTATGATTATGTCTCTTTTAGTTATCAGTAAAATATCATTTGAAAAAGTCCAGCTTCCTTTGGCTGAGCCATAGGATAAATTGATTTTTTTTTATACCTTGATCAGGAAAACAAGACATAAAGGTGACAAAGGAGTGGAAGGGAAATCTTGTAGCCAAGTAGGGTCCATTGTATCCTGCCTCCTGCCCTTGTGTCATCATAATGTTTGAATTGGATTTGAACTTGAGTTCCAGGATATTATGCTATCCAGCTTGCCCTTCTGAACCCACATTGGAAAACTAAGGCCCATCTACAGCAGCATTTACCAAATTATGGAACCAAAATCTCTTAACATGATCCATTAAATAATGTTCCATCGTTAAATAATTTGGGGGGATGTTTTGTGCTCTATCCCTCTTGAAAGAAGAAATATTAAAGTTAATGAGAAGGTTTGGTGCAAAGAAACCTACTCAATTATTTCCCCAGATTGTATAACACTTATTCTTCAACAGCTAAGAACCTTCTACATGTTAGCCATTGTGCTAGTCTTGTGAGACAAAATGGTGGCCCTCAATGGCTTCCTATCATACATAGATGGCCTCTCAGGCTCTACTTACCCACTGCCCTTCTTTCTCCCTCACTCATTGCATTCCAGCCTCATTGGTCCCCCTCATGGTTCCTGGAACATTCCAGAATGCTCTTGCTTCAGGTCCTATTCCCTTTCCTAGAAATGATATCCCCCCAAAACTCAAGAGGCTCACTTCCTTGCTTCATTTATGTGGCTGTTCAAACGACCCACCCTCAGGTTGGTGCTCAAGACAGGCCTTACCTGACCACTCTTTTAAAAGAGCATCAACCTTCACAGTCAAATCTCTTATTCTGATGACTTTCTGCTACAAATCTATTTGTTTATTTGTTTGTTGTCTTTCTACCCTACTAGACTACTGAATTCTTAACACCTAGAGCTGTACCTGGAATACAGAAAGGGCTAACTACTTATAAATTGAATGAATGAATGATGAAGAATGGTTAGTTACTATCTCAGAGAGCTTCCAATTTAGCAAGGGATACAATATACATATTTGAAAATTAATAGTGTAATAAATGTTATGATTGGGGAAGACTAGAATGCGATAGAAGAATATGAGACTAGCATTTTACCTAAACATAGGGGGAATGATGTTTACGTGAAGCCTTGTGAAATGCCAGAGTAGAGAGAGAGCATGATGTTTGTGAGATAGAAGTTCAGTTCAACGGACAGAGAGCAAGGCAGCATAAAGGTGAGATAAGGCTTCCCTGCTAGGCAAGCCCTTGTAAACATACTGAAGAGCTTGGATTCCCTCCTTAGAGCAATAGGTTTTCAGCAAGGAAAAGTAAAAGTCATCTACATTTCACAAACTTTAGTCCGGGTGCAGTGTGGAGAGCAGATTGAAGGAAACGAGGCTGTGAGCAAGGAAACCATCTCCGGAGATTGTTGCAATAACCTACCTGAGGTATGATGATAATTTATACAAGGATAGAGGCAACAGAAATAGGGTGAAATGGCTGGGTTCAGAAGATATTTGGGAGGTACAATTCACAGGGTTTGGTGACTCATTTGTTATGAAGGGTGAAGTAGACTCAGTAATGATATTCACCTCCCCTTCCTTGGGTTTTTTGTTTGCTTGTTTGTTTGTGTTGTTTTGCCTAGCATCTATTAGCACTCTGTAGGACTGGTATTTCATGGAGTACACTCTTGAAAATACTGACCTCTAAAGAAATGACTGAATCTGGAAGCATTACAGACCATGGATTCCTTCACTGGTTATACTTCTTTTAGCAACAAGTGTAGCAACTATGAATAAAACCACAGTTGTAGAGGTAATCTGTATGGGGCCCTGTTAATATGCTACCATCTGCACTGACACCGAGTGACAGGTCTGATTATAATCTAATCAATATTCACTGACGTGATAAGGGAGCTTGATTAAGAAAAGTTATCAGGCAGAGTTGGTTCAAACCCAAGTCTCCCTCTTTGTATCAGTGCTTGTGTTTGAAGGTCTGTTTACCTGTGGAAAAGGCTCCATTCTTTCTTGCTAAGATAGGAAATGTTTGCATTCCTGGTGGTCATGTGGGTCAGTGCCTCACAGGGAACATGTGGAGGCCTCACGCAGTAGAAGGCTTCCTGGTCACGATAGTCCAGGTACTCACACAGCTCAGCATTGGAGTGTGGGGTCAGGCCGCACTGAGAGAAGACCTGGGAGGTGCCATTGGCAAACTGGCCTGTGAAGATCACCTTGTCATAGCCTTGGTTCCTTGCCCTCCAGAGAGCCGACACCCCTTCACTGGGGTGGATGAGCAGGAGAGACAGAGAGACCTTGCCCGCCCAGAACAGAGTGAAGCTGACCAGGTAGGTGCCATTGTTGAAGTCTGTCACCTTCCCTGAAGCGCCTGCCTTCAGGGCTGGGGAGGACATCCTGGCCCTCAGGAAATCCCCGCCATATTGCTTCCTGCGTCCCAAGTGGTCCCTCACTTCCAGCAGGACGTCTAGCTGGTCCCCCCTGCAGTATGTGTCTTGAGGGCTGAGGATGGTGGCTCTGCTCTGTTTGGCACTGGTGGTGGTGGTGATGTTGGTGAAGGGTCTGGGTGGCATCAACTGGTCTAGTTTCTCCATGATTCCTTTTATTCTCAGCTCAGTCTCTGTTGGTGAAGCTTCTAGATCCAGTAGAGTTTCTGGGAAGAAGGACTTTCTGAAGATATTCCAATGATTCAGATAGAGAGGGTTTCTCAAGCTGAATATGAACTGAAGTATTGAAGGAAAAGGGATATATTATCAGCAGATACTATGGCTTGCTTTAGTTTACACACACTTTAGTTCATGTAATCACATAACAGAAATGGATTCTAACTAATTTCCAGTTTTGGAATCACAGAATTGATTCCCATGAGATGTGATGGCCTCTGTTACCAGCTGCTGATTTCTTTTAGAAGTCTTTGGGCTTAAAAATTAGTCATATACAATAATTACATATTATTTAATGATTGGATTTTTTATTGAAATATAGTAAGGGGATGGGAAGGATAAATTTGGGAGTTCGAGAATAAATTTGGGAGTTCGGGATTAGCAAATGATTGGATTTTTAAGTGTTTCCCTTTACCATCTCCTCACTTGACTTATTTTTTTCTTTCTAAAAATCAAATAGCCATGTTATAGGCAATATGGAAAACAACATATTGTTTTTAGTGTGATCCTACCTAAGCTTTGCTGTCTTAATGGTATTTTTAAATTATTACATTCACTCTTTCTTTTTCCTTCCATGCATATATTTTATCGAGCTGTAATCATACTAAAAACATATACAGTATTTTTCAGTAAATTCTAAGATTTTCTGTTCTCTGTGATACATCTGACCAAATATCACTAATTACTACATAATCCTCCTCTTTTCAATAATTTTGTAGTCATTGGTACCTTCTACTCATTGACTGAAGATTTTGGAGAACTTGGCTTCTAGTCTTCTTCATCATTAAAATCCTTATATCCTCCTAGCAGACCTCAGTGTCCAGGAGGCAACTCCTCCGATACCTAAGTTTCTTTGTTCCTTAACCTTCTCAGCTTTGGAGACCTAAAAAATCAGTCAGATGGCAATTCAACTTTCTGTCACTCAATTGTAATCACACCTTTTTTCCTACTTCCTATTTGCTTCTGTTAACTTGTTTCCATAAGAATTTAGATGTATTCAAGTATCTCGATATTAAAAACAAAACAAAAAAAACTGCTGTCTTAACTTTTGCTTATTCCCTAGTCCTACCCAGCTGAGTTTCCCGAGAGTTCTCTTCAATCACTTTCTTTTCTACCACTCACTTCTCAGACCAGCGCTTTTATTGTTCCTTGGGGCAGTATCATTAGTAACTTTTTCTTCTCACTCTATATATAGCTCACCCAAGGAACTGTCACAGACACCAGTGATTATGAGCTGCCATTTATATTCTGACGTTTCCTAAAACCATTTTTCTAAACCAAGTCTTTCTCAGCTTCAAAGTTGTATATTCAACTTAGGATATACCAACAAATAAATATAGATAAAAATCCTTGCTCTTATGAAAGTCACCTTGTAGCAGGTCAAGATAGACAATACTAAAGGAACATAATAAGTAAATTGTATAATATTTTAGAAAGTGAAAACTAGTATTATTTTTAAAAAGTCGAGGGAAGGGAAATAGCTCAGTGGTAGAGCGTCTGCTTAGCATACACAAGGTCCTGTGTTCAATCCCCAGTACCTCCTTAAAAAAAACAAAAGTTAAACAGACTAAGGGAAATGCTAAGAGGCAGGGATGGAGCTGTTTCTAGTGTTAAATCAAGAAGATGACATCTGGGCAAAGACCTGAAGGAAGAGTATTCGCCATGTGAAAACCTTGAGGAACAACAGGCAGAGGGAAGGGCCAGTGCAAGAATGCCGTGGGCCAGGGTTTCTGTGCCCTCTAGTAAATGAGCCTGACCGAGACACCGTGCCAGGGAGTCTGGGCCCTGCCATGCTGCCACTGACAAGGGACATACACACATTTTTATTTTAGAAATATAATCTCACACTCTTGAGCACAAAGATGATGTCCTATACCTGAGTTCAGCCCCACAATCTGTAGCCAACAAACGTTTAGCAGAATGAATGAGAGCAGGCTGAGACTGGAGGCAGGGAAATTAATTAGAAAACTGTTTCAACATGGTAGATGAGAAATGACAAAGAACTAGACTAAAGCAAGACTACAGGGATGGAGATAAAAGGAGAGATCTGAGAGGCATTTAGGAGGTAGAACTGATGAGACTTAGTGGCCGACTGCTTGTGCAGAGCGTTCTGGCTTGGCTGACTTGTGGGTGATGCCACAACCACCATGCAGGAGAGACAGGAGGAAGACAGGGAATTTGTTTCTACATGATTTTGTTTTGTTTTTGCCACAGAGGATGCTGAGGAAGAGGAAGAACTCAGTGTGCTTTTCTTTTGTTGATAAAACTGGTGGAACGGAGGCAGAGTTAACTCATAAACAGGGCACATTCAAGAGGGGACACAGAATAGGGTCTCGGCTCTGGGAGTAAGTAAGCAGACATTCTCAAACCTGAGTGGACGTAAGAATCAGCTGGGGCGCTTGTTACTCCTTCATCACTTCAGGCTCAAGCCCAGAGATTTCTATTTTAGTAACTCTGGAGTCAGGTCCGGGAACCTGCATTTTATACATGCATAAACATGGGTGTTCTGGGGCATAGAGTGTCCAGACCTCACTGTAAGAAACAGAAATATCAGTGGTGGATGGGACCTGAGCATATGAATTAAAGCACACATGCACGAACAAGAAGAGGATGGAAGGAAGAAATCTAGAGAATGTATATTTATGGAGAGGACTCACAGAGAGAAACCTTCTGAGCTGTGGTTTGAGAGTACTACCATTTATCAGTTCACAGCATAGTCTGAACATCCTAGACTTGTGGTCCTTCTTGTTTGGAGCTGGGAGTTTATATCAGACCAAGATGAGAAGCTTGAATGGCTAACCAAGGAGATGATCTGGGCTGCCATCTGTAAAAGCCGTTGGTGAAAGTTTTTGATCAGGACAAGAAGATGATGAAAGCAGAATTTCTGAAAGATTAATTTTGTACTAAATGGTCAAGAAGAGGAGAAAGTTAAAGAAGATCTGTTCTTAAAAAAAAAAAAGACTGCAGAAAGGGAAAAATCAAAAAACGCTAACTGAACTATGCAAAGAATAAGAAAACTCCTGTGAGGACGGTAGAGAACTGAATCTGAGATTTAATTGGATTGGAGTCTCAGAGGCTAACGTCGAAAAGAATGTTTAGGTAGGATGGTTAGCTATGCCAAATGCTACAGAGATGGCTGCAAATCTACCTGCTGCTAAAAATAAAAACAAAAACAAAGACAAAAAGACCATAGAGTATATAATGTCAAAGGAATTAACGCTGAACAAAGGAGTCTCTCATCCGCATCTGTTGCTAAGATAAGGCACTGTTAACTTTTAATCCTCACATTGGTCAAGGTGAGCATTCGAAGTTACTGTGACCTTTTCTGAAATTTTGAAAAAGAAGACAATTCCTACCTTTGTGTGGTCCTTCGCAGAGAAGTAAATGACCCAGAAAGCTAAGACAGACGTCAGCATCAATAGTAATCTACGAGCTCGGGCATTTGGAAACAAAGCGAGGGTCCTAAGAGAGAAACAGGAGGGATCATCACACTTTAAGCCAAATAACCGTGACATTGCCCTGCACGTCTAGGTTCCTCCTCAGTACTTTTCCAGAAGACGGTTACGTTCTCTACAGCTGCTATCTGCTGGTTGCTCAGGACGTTCCTTTATATGTGCTATGAGGAATCAGAAACAGCTGTCCTCCCAGAAGCAGGGAGCTGAACTGGGTAAAGCAGATAAGAGCTCCTGGGTCCTGACTCTCAGATAAACTCTTCTGTTTGCAGTCACATTGGGGCTCGGAGACTTTTCTTAGCAACTGTTTACCCTCAAAAACATCTTTTTTTTCTGGTGTCCTCTAATGAATCCTGGTCTCTAAATCTCTCCCGAACACACACATACACACACACACTCACGCAGACTCACACACATGCACACACACACATGTGTTACCTGGTGTCCTCTTTCCCTGGTCTCACCTGCCCCGGTAGCTGCCTTCGAAGGCTCCCTTTTGTTTTCTTAGGCAGCCTGTTCCCACCTCAGGTTTCTTTTTAATTGAAGTCTGGTCAGTTTCCAATGTTGTGTCAGTTTCTGGTGTACAGCGTCATGTCTCGGTCATACACATACATGCTATATTTGTTTTCATATTTTTTCATTATAGGTTACTACAAGATCTTGAATATAGTTCTCTGCGCTATACAGAAAAAACTTGTTGTACACCTATTTTATATATAGTAGTTAGTTTCTGCAAATCTCGAACTCCCAATTTATCCCTTCCCACCCCTTTACCCACCTGGTACCCAAAGTTTTTTTTCTATGTCTGTGAGTCTGTTTCTGTTTTGTGGATAAGTTCATTAGTGTCTTTCTTTTTTCTCCCTTTCTTTCTTTCTTTCTTTCTTTCTTTCTTTCTTTCTTTCTTTCTTTCTTTAGATTCCACATATAAGTGACATAGTATGGTATTTTTCTTTCTCTTTCTGACTTACTTCACTTAGAATGACAATCTCCAGGTCCATCCAGTGTTTTGTAAATAAGTTCATTTGTGCAAAGAAAGACTTATTTTGTTCATGTGTTTTACACTACTGTCGGCCTTCTCCAGGTTTTCCAGGTGGTTCTAGGAATGCTGCGAATTTCCTGGCTATTTGAAACTTTGTTTTTCCAGTTTTAACATTTTGAAATTGGTTTTGGGTGACTTCTAGCTACAAAGCATTTGGTGTCAAACACTGGCTTCCTGAGGATGGGTAGGGAGTTTAGGGAGCGGGGCTGAGATTTCACATTATTTTAGCGTTCAGATGCAGCCTGAAAAATTTTAAAGTAATTTCATGTGGATTAAATCCTAAATCTAGTTTAGGTTTGAAGAATATAGTTAAAGATTTCCTGTGGTTAATACCGGTTTTTGAGAAAAACATGACGTACTAAATTACTAGAAGCCCCTTGGGAATGGCGTGCTACAGACCTTTGATAAAAACAGCTCTAAAATTACACATGGGAATGGTCATTGCTGTGGGAATGAAAACAGATAAACTACTTAAATGTGTTAGCACGTGTCCATATTTCTGGAGAAATTAGATATTATTTAGTTGATAGTGAGAAAATGACAATTTTATGAGTAAGAATTCATATGTATTACTTATTATTTTAACACATATTTAAAGGAGAGTCTGATTTGTGCTGAGTATTGTTTTTAAAATTGGGGGTCCACCCAGGATGTGGACATATCCCTGCTCTCCACCTCAGGTTTTTAATCGCCTCATGCTAAAGTAGTTGAGAAACATTGCCGTCAAGCACAAGGGTGTATTTTTTAAAGAAGGTCATTGTTGAGTGGCCAGAATTTTTGTTTTAGTTTTGCAAACCCAGAATCCCAAAAGTATGTGGCAAAGAGCTAAATTATGGCAGTTTCCCAAACTTCTTTTGCCCAGGACCCATCGTAAGAAAATCATATCAAATCTCATTTCAGGTTGTGCACACACACACGCACACACACACAAACACGAAACACACACGAGTTTCATAAAACAATACTTACCTTTACTGCATGCAAGGTGCTATGATATTCTCTAGTTATTCTGTTTTTCTCTGTGCTGCTCTGTTTCAATTTTAAAGCATTTTTCATGCTCGGATGAAATAATTTTACTATCCCCTAAAGGGTAGCAATGCACCATTTGAAAAGAACTGATTAGTCTGTGGTTCTGCCTCCTGCCCCACCGCGAAACCTGCAAATAAGAGTTGGATGGTACCGCACCTCTGGATAAGTATCTCCTCCATCATATTCCTTGTTTTCTAGCCAGTATAGCAGCTGTCCAGACTTTCTTTGGTCAAATCAGCCTTTGCATTTATTTTGGGGCTGGAATTTCCCTATCAGCTTCACTGATCAAAAGCTTAAATTTCGTTTGTGGCCAGGGCGCGCCAGTTGTAAACACAGCCCTTCCTGGTGGTGACCTGCCCACTGCTCACTCCACAGAGCCAGAGAAAGAAGCCAAGAGGAAGTTCACTTCAGAGAATGGACACATCTAATAACAGCCCGAGGTCACCTTTGCTTGAGGCCAAACATACTTATGTATGTAGTGGACTTCCCTTACTCATGCCCTCATGTCGCTGTCATGTGGGATTAGTCACGTCCACTGTAACCGGAGAAGGATCTCGAAAACTGGAAGGAAGGAGAGCCTTGTCAGAAGCCCTTGTCCACAGTTCCTCAATGACTGAGATTCTATTTGACTCGTTCCTCTCAATATTTGGCGTGCCTTCTTTGACAACTCTTTCCCTTGCTCTACCCAGCAGCATCCATTAAGCGCTCCAACAAAGATATTTTAAATTAAATCTCAGGTCATAAGGGGAGGACCCATCGGTCTGAATCCTGCTGCAACATGCGCCCATAGCAGGGTAAGAGAGAGTCCAAACTATGTGGACGTGGGGGTCACACCATCACTTAAAGGTACAAGATCTTGTGGTAGCTCACAGTGAAAAAGAAGGCAACAATGAATATATGTATGTTCATGTATGACTGAAAAATTGTGCTCTACACTGGAAATTGACACAACATTGTAAACTGACTATAACTCAATAACAAAAAAGAATAAAATAAATAAAGGTGGTTAAAGGATCGCGGTGCAACTACCCAGCAGGTGGCCTGTCACCACCAGCCATACTCAAATTTGCATTGCTCTGCACGGAGACATCCACAGAGATACGTATATAGATACACACGTGTGTATTTCATGTACATGATATATGCGTGTACATGTAGCATTTGCTTGTATCTGTACCAATCTGCCCAGGCACATAGCTGTATAACTGTATGGCTATCAGGGCTGTAGTCACAGCATGCAGGAATTGGTGCAGAGATTTAGTAGGTAATAACTATAATAACTAAAAGAATGTATTGAAAGAAAAGAGACGTCGCTCCCACCGAGCCTTCCCCGCCCTTTAGAAGGCACATTCTTCTCTACTGCCTTGTACTACGGGATTGTGACAGTTATGCTAGTGGGTCCAGGATTCTTCAACTAAACCCTGAAAGGCTCCTCTCTTGCGTGGAACTAAATGAAGACACTTGGCTCCCTAAATCCTTGCTGATTGATGTGTGTTCTGAGCCACAGCATAATTACCACAGCCGTGTAGACAACAGCCCAGTAAACAAATGCTTTGTTCCCCCAAAACGTATAATTAACACACTTTGTTTTCATAAGAGTTGCTGAGTCAGTCGGGACCGCTGCTACCACCCCCATGTAACCAAGAGCCCGGGGCACAGAGAGGGGCCACAAAGCTGGCCTGAGGCCACGATGTCGTCAGCGGCTGGGCGGAGGCCAGAGCTCCCGGCCCTTGACTTGTGTGGGCCTGCAGCCCCCAGGAATGGGCCAGGTGGGCTCAGGGTTGTGGCTCCCCAGCTTGGAGACTGATTTGAGAGGAAATCAATGTCACGAAGAGGAGCTGGTTTTTGGTTGAAGTGACACAGTCTTGACTTTTGCTTCTCAAATTAAAATTATTTTAGCCAGTGGTGTGGGGAGTAGGAGGCCACATGTGCGGGGGAGGGGGGTCCCAGGTTGTAAACAGTACGCTTTTCTATAGTGTTAATTTTTGAGCAGCTTTTTGTGTTCCTGTGGGCCATCTGCATTTCCTCTTTTGGAAGAATGTCTGTTCAGTTCTGCTGCACATATTTTAAATGGGCTGTTTGTTTGCTTTTTAATTGAACTACAGTTTATTTAAAATGTTGTATTAATTTCTCTGGTGTACAGCATGGATGGTCTTAGAGAGCATTATGCTGAGTGAAATAAGTCAGAGACAGACAAATACTGTAAGATATTATTTACATGTGGAATCTAAAAAAATAGAAGAAACTAGTGAATATAACAGAAAAGAAACAGACTCACAGGTGTAGAGAAGGAGCTAGTGGTTACCAGTGGGGAGAGGGAAGGGGGAGGGGCAAGATGGAGATGGACGATTAAGAGTTACAAACTCTCAGGTATAAAATAAGCTACAAGGATGTATTATACAACACGGGGAATACAGCCAATATTTTATAATAACTATAAATGGAGTATAACCTTTAAAAATTGTGCATCACTATATTATATACCTGTAACATACAATATTGTACATCAACTATACTTCAATTTAAAAATATGGTATTGTAAAATAAATACATAAATTAAAAAAAGGAATGGAGGAGGGAGAAGAAGGAAAACATATATATATAAATAAATATCTATATATAAAGTATATATATATATATATAGTGTTAATTTTATCAGTGATGGGGGGTGGAATTAAAGCTATTGAATCGGGAAATAAGTAGACAACTTTGCCAATTTAAACTTCAACATACCCTTGGGCAAATGCAACATTAGTACACATTTTTAAGATAAAAGACTGCCAAAGGATCTTTCCCCCTTAGCAGGATCTTTTTTTTTTTTTTTTTTTTTGCAATATCCAAAGGCTCCTGAGGTTTAAACTCCATTCCTGTCTGCTTTTGGAATGCGTTCACAGAGAAGTGTGAGCTAACCCAGGAAAACACCCCCTCCCCCCGGCACACGCTGGAGAAACATGAGGAAATGTGTGTTGCTAGCAGCCCTGTAGGAAAGGTGGCCCTGACCTTATGAACACTAGCACCCAGTCTGGGAACAGTGGGGGAAGGGGGTGAATATTTGCTCTAGGCAGAACATTAAGAACCCACTGCTGACATTCCCATGCATTTGGATGGACCTTAGTGAGTTTTCATAAGAAGGTACCCAGTCTCCTCGGCTTTTTCCTGTTCGAGAAGGCCTCGCTTGGTCTGGTGCTGACTGGACAGGATAAGTAAGCGTCTCTGATTTGGGAGTTCAGTATTAGAAAGGCGACTTGCCTACAGATATAAACTACCTTCTCCAACTACAGCTTTCTTATAAGTAACTGTGAATTTGAGATGGGGGGTGTTGGGGGGTAGCTCTCCATTGGCTTCTTCTTTTCTAATTTCTCAGCTCATTCAGAACTCAGCCTACAAGAAAGCAGATTGTGTCAGAACCCCTTTAGAAAGCCCTGGACCAAAATCTGATCCGTGGCCTGTTTTTGTAAATGAAGTTTTTCTTGGAAGACAGCCATGCTCATTTGCTTACAAATTGTCTAGGACTGCTTTTTCTCTAAAACAGCAGAGCTGAGTCTCTGTGACAAAGATCATATGACCCAACAGCCTGAAATATTTATCATCTGGCCCTCGACAGGAAAAGTTTGCCTATGACCCCTGGTATAAGCAATCTAATAACTTATTAGATTAGCAAGAGTGGAAAAGTGAGTGGGCTGCAGGAAGGAAAGGTTTTCCGAGTGGAGCAGCAGAGGAATGATGGCTAATGACAAGGTGTAACGTACACCCGTCAGTCTGATTTTCTAACGTGATGTAAAGAGGAAAGTCACTGGATTGAGGAGAGACAAGAAAACTATGAGGATTTAGGTATCAGAGATGCCACCCACATGACTGTTAAAAACACACAGAACGAGAGTGGGATTTGGGGTGGGGAAGAGGGTCATGAACTCAATAGTAAACTCTTCTATAAGGGAAAGATTGATAGGTGGCAAAAAAATGAGGGTGATGATGGGTGTTAGCAGAAGACACCGAGATGCTGAATAGCTGTGGTGAAAGCAGGCATCCTTGACTTTTTCCTGATTTAGGGGAAGCCTTCAGTCTTAAACAATTAAGTATAGTCATCCTCCAGTATCCATAGGGGATTGGTTTCAGGATCCTCCCCCAAACCCCTGCAGATACTAAAATCCATGGATGCTCAAGTCCCTTACAGGCAGCCTTCCATGTCTCTGTATATGAACCCATGGCCAACTGTATGATGTTAGCTGTGGGTTTTTAATAGATGCCCTTTATCAGATTGGAGAAGTTCCCTACTAGTGTGTTGCTGTTTCAGTCATGAAAGGGTGTTAAATTTTGTCAAATGCTTTTTTGGTATCAAGATAATCTTGTGGATTTTGTTCTCTGTTCTATCGATAAGTTGCATTGATTTTCACATGCTAAATAAACTCACCTTGCATTTCTGGGATAAAGCTTACTTAGTCATGTTGTGTAATCCTTTTTATGAGTTAATGGATTTGGTTTGCTAATATTTTATTGAGGATTTTTGCGTCTCTATTCATAAGAGTTTATCTGTAGTCTTCTTGTACTGTCTTTATCTTGTTTGGGTGTCGGGGTAATAAAGGCTTCACAGAATGAGTTGGGAAGTGATCCCTCTTCCATTTTTGAAAGAGCTTGTAAGTAACTGGTATTAATTCTTTTTTAAATGTTTGTTAGAATTCAGCAATAAAATCATGGGGGTTTGGGCTTCTTTTTATAAGAAGTTTAAAAATTATGAATTCAGTCTCTTTACTTGTTATATAGGTCATTAAGATTTTCTGTTTCTTCTTTAGTCAGTTTTGGTAGTTTATGTCTTTCTAGGAATGTACCTATTTCATGTGTATTGAATTTGTTGGCTTACAATTGTTCTTAACATTCGCTTATATTCCTTTTTTTTTTTTAAATTTCTGCAGTACCGTTAGTGATTTCCCCTTGGATGCCTGATTTTAGTAATTTGAGACTTCCCTTTTCTTCTTGACTAGTCCAGTTAGAGCTTTGTCAATTTTGTTGATCTTTTCAAAGAAATCCCCTTTCGGTTTCATTGATTTTCTCTATTGCCGTTCTAGTCCCTATTTTATTAATTTCTTTTCTGATCTTTGTAATTCCTTCCTTTTTCCTGCTTTAGGTTTACTTTG
This sequence comes from Camelus ferus, assembly GCF_009834535.1. NCBI lineage: Eukaryota > Metazoa > Chordata > Mammalia > Artiodactyla > Camelidae > Camelus > Camelus ferus. The sequence goes on from NC_045728.1 coordinate 14,707,689, forward strand.
CTCTTCTTCTTCCGTTGTCTCATGATGGAAGATTATTTATTGAGATCTTTATTCTTTTTAAATATAGGTGTGTAAAGTTATAAATATCCCTCAAAACTCTACTTTAGCTGCATGCTGTAAGTTTTGGTATGTTGTGCCTTCATTTTCACTCCTCTCAAAGTATTTCCTAACTTTCTTCAAGGTTTCTTCTTTGACACACCGATTATTCAGTAGTGTTTTATTTAATTTTTACATATTTGTGAACTTTCCAAGTTTGTTGCCATTACCAACTCCTGATTTCTTTCTATATGGTCAGAGAACAAACTTTGCATTACATATACATATAATTATATATTACATATGTTTGTTTTATGGCATAGAATGTGTTCTATCCTGGAAAATATTCCTCATGCACTTGATAAGAATGCGTAGTCTGGTGTTTTTGGATGAAGCGTTCTATAGATGTCTGTGAGGTCTAGTTGTTGCCACAAAACCAGCCTCTATATCCCAAAAGACATATTGAGACTCGGAGGCAGAGTTTTGGGAGAATCCGAAAAGAACAGCCTTATTGCTTTGCCAGGCAAAGGGGAGTCACATCGGGTTAATGCTTTAGAGACTGTGAATCCATCTCAGGGTTGGGGTGTTGAGCTTTTATAGAAAAACTGGACAGAACAAAAAAGGCGATAGCAGTAAGGGCATTTTACAGGATGCTACATTCCTTTTAACCTCCCTGCCATCACAGAGGAACTTCAGAGGGTCTGTTCATTCTTCTGAGATTATCAGTGCATTACCTCCTTTCTGGTTAAAGCTATTGAATGTAAATGAAAAGCTGGCAAGGAGGGGCATTGTTTAGCATAAAAGCAGTAAAGAAGAGAAACCAAATTGCAGGATTTCTTAGAAAGAATCAGGAGACAGTTTTAGCATAAGGAAAGCTAGCTCACTTCCTACCCTTTCATAGTTGGTTTATAATGTTGAAGTCTTCTATTTCCTTGTTAATCTTCTACCTAGCTGTTCTAACCTTGTTGGAAATGGGATATTGAAGTCCCCATTATTAGGTTTTTTTGTTTATTATACATTTTAATCGAAATATAATTGACATATAATATTACGCTAGTTTTAGTTGTACTGCATAGTGAGTGACATTTACATGCATTGCAAAATGTTTCCATTATTGTTGAATTGTCTATTTCTCCCTTTAATTCTGTCAGTTTTTGCTTCATGTGTTTTGGAGCTCTATTGTTAGACACATATTTTTCTAATTACTATATACCCATGACAAATTAACCCTTTTATCATTAGAAAATATTCCCCTTTATTTCTTTTAACATTATTTGTTTTAAAATCTATTTGGTCTGATATTAGTATAGCTATCCCAGCTTCCTTATGATCACTATATGAATAACATGTCTTTTGTCATCATTTTACTTTCAGTCTGTTTATATCATTAAGTGTAGTGTATCTCCTTTGTCAGTGCATAGCTGGATCTTGTCTTATTAACCAATCTGGTAATCTCTGCCTTTTGATTGGACTGTTTAATCCATTCACATTTAATGTTATCATTGAGATAGTTGCTTTATTTTGTGTTTTCAATATGTCCCATGTCTTTTTGTTCCTCTATTTCTTCTTTACTCTTTTCTTTGTATTAAATGAATATTTTCTAGTGTAGTTCTTAATTCCTTTAATTATATTTTGACTACTTTTAGAATTTTTAATGGTTCTTCTAGCACTTGTTGTATACAGTAGATTATCATTATTCATGATAGCTATGTCTTATAGTTATATTTATGCTTCTGGGTCAGGACAGATGCTACCACCCAGTTTCCATTGCACAACATAGTGATTTGATAGTTCTTATTTCTATAGATTTCAAAATGATCACCACAGTAAGTCTAGTCATGATATGTCAACATATGATATTGGATAGTTATTGACTATATTCTCAACACCATACATTGCATACCTGTGATTTGTTTATTTTGCAGCTGAAGTTTTGTACCTCTTAATTGCCTTCACTTTTTTCTTTTCATTTTTATCTTTCTGATTTACATGTTTTCACTTTGTTTTTCAACATTTTCACTGATGTATCTAAATGTGGATCTCTTTATACTACCCTAGTTGAATCTGGTTGAGCTTCATGGATATGTAGATTAGTGTTTTTTAATTGAATTTGAGAAGTTTTCAACAACTATTTCTTCAAATATTTTTTCTACTCTTTTTTTGCTCTCCTCTTCTGTGTTTCTCCCATTATGCATATGTTGGTGTGCTTAAAGTTGTGCCACATTATCTATGGGGATCTATTTATTTGTCTCATTATCATTCTATTGCTCATAATATAAATCTCTATCAATTTATCTTCAAACATAGTAATTTACCAATTCAGATCTACTATTGAACGTTCCTTTTCAGTTACTTTTCAACTCTAAAATTTCCACTTTGCTAGTTGTTTCTTTATTTTTTAAATAGTGTCTCTTTATTGATCTCTCTTTGATGAGATATCATCATAATACCTTTCTTTAATGTCTTTGAGTAGAATTTCCTTTAGTTCTTTGAATATACAGGCATACTCAGTTTATTGCACTTTGCTTTATTGCATTTTGCAGATACTGCGTTTTTTACAATTGAGGGTTTGTGGCAACCCTCCCTCAAGCAAGTTTATTGGCACCATTTTTCCAACAGTATTTGCTCACTTCACGTCTCTGTGTCACATTTTGATAACTGCAATATTTCGAACTTTCTTCTTATTTCTATTATTATCTTTGTTATGGTGATCTGTGATCATTGACCTTTGATGTTATTATTATTGTTTTGAGGCACAATGAACTACACTCACTTAAGACAGTGAACTTCATTGATAAGTATGTGTGTTCTGACTCCTCCACCAAACTGCATTTTCTCCTCCTCTCCTCGGGCCTCCTTATTCCCTGAGATGCAACAATACTGAAATTAGGCAAATGAGTAACTCTACAGTGGCTTCTAAGTGAAAGGAAGATTCTTATGTCTCTCATTTTAAATCAAAAGCTGGAAATGATTAAGTTTAGTGAGGAAGGCATGCCAAAAGCTAAGACAGGCAAAAAGCTTGGCTTCTTGCACCACAGTTAGTCAAACTGAATACAAAGGGAAAGTTCTTGAAGGGAATTAAAAGTGCTACTCCAATGAACACACAAATGATAAGAAAGCCAAACAGCCTTATTGCTGATACGGCATATGGCATTTTATTTGTCTGGATAGAAGATCAAATAGCCACCACATTGCCTTAAGCCAAAGCCTAATCCGGGGAGAAGCTCTAACTCTCTTTAATTCTATGAATGCTAAGAGAGATAAGGAAGCTATAGAAGAAAAGTTTGAAGTTAGAAGAGGTTGGTTCATAAGGTTTAAAGAAAGAAGCCATCTGCATAACACGAAAGTACAAGGTGAAGCAGCAAGTTATCCAGATGATCTAGCTAAGATAATTAACGATGGATGCTATACTAAACAAAAGGTTTTTGGTGGAGGCAAAATGGCCTTATATTGGAGGAAGAAGCCATCCAGGACTTTCATAGCCAGAAAGGAGAAGTTAAGGTCTAGCTTCAAAAGACAGGCTGACTTTCCTGTTAGGGGCTAATGCAGCTGGTGACTTTAAGCTGAAGCCAGTGCTCATTTACCATTCCAAAAACCCTGAGGTCTTTAAGAATTTTGTTATGTCTGCTTTGCCTGTGTTTTATAAATGACACAACAAAGTCTGGATGATAGCTCATCTATTTACAGCATGGTTTACCGAATATTTTAAGCTCACTGTCTGAGACCTACTGCTCAGGAAAAAAAAAAAAAAAAGATTCCTTTCAAAATATTACTGCTTATTGACAATGTGCCTGGTCACCCAAGAGCTCTGATGCAACTGAACAACAAGATTAATGTTTTCATGTCTGCTAACATAACACCCATTCTGCAACACATGGATCAAGGAGTAATCTCAATTTTCAAATCTTATTGTTTAAGAAATACATTGTGTAAGGCTATAGCTGCCATAGATAGCGATTCCTCTAATGGATCTGGGGAAAGGAAATTAAAAATCTCTGGAAAGGATTCACCATTCGAGCTGCCATTAAAAACATTCATGATTCGTGGGAAGAAGTCAAAATATCAACATTAACAGGAGTTTAGAAGAAATTGATTCCAATTCTCATGGATGACTTTGAGGGGTTCAAGACTTCAGTGGAGGAAGTCACTGCCAATGTGGTGAAAATTGCAAGGGACCTAGAATTAGAAGTGGAGCCTGAAGATGTGACTGAATTGCTGTAATCTAATAGCAAAACATTCATACATGAAGAGTTGCTTCTTATGGATGAGCAAAAAAAGTGGCTTCTTGAGATGGAATCCACTGCTGATGAATAGGCTTGAAGATTGTTGAAATGGCAACAAAGGGTTTAGAATATTACATGAACTTAGTTGAAAAGCAGCAGCAAAGTTTGAGAGGATTGACTCCAATTTTGAAAGAAATTCCACTGTGGGTAAAATGCTATCAAACAGCATCGCATACTACAAAGAAACCATACACAAAAGGAAGAGTCAATCGATGTGGCAAACTTCATTGTTGTCTTATTTTAGAAGTTGTCACAGCCATTCCCACCTTCAGCAACCCTGATCAGTCAATATCTATCCAGGCAAGATGCTTCACCAGCAAAAAGATTACTACTCACTGAAGACTTAGATGATAGTGTTTCTTAGCAATAACGTATTTTTAACTAAGGTATGTACATCTGTTAAACATAATGCTATTGCCCACTTAATAGGTTACACTATGGTATAAACATAATCTTTATATCTTGGGGACCAAAGGACTCATTTGACTTGCTTTATTGTGATACTTTATTTCGTGGTCTAGAACTGAATCTATCATATCTCCAAGGTATGCCTGCATTTATAATGGTTGTTTTGAAGATTTTGTCTACTAGATCTGACACCTTGGTCCTCGCTGGGGCAGTTTCTGTTGTTTGCTTTTCTTCCCCCTGTGTTGGGGTCAATCTTTCCTGTTTCTTTGCATGTCTCATATTTTTTGTTGAAAACTAAACATTTCAAATAACGTATTGAAGTAACTCTCTACGCTGCTCTCCCCCTCTGGAGCAGGGTATTGCTGTTGTTTGCTTATTTATTGTTGTTAATTTGTTTAGTGACTTGGCTGGACTGTTTTAGTAAAGTCTGTTTGCAGAAGCTGGAATATGTAGTCTCTGACGTTGCTCCTTAGAAGGTGTAACCCTGGGAATGCACACAATCCCCGAGGTAACAGTGGTTTTATCAGGCTCTCTTTGACTATCTCTTATTCTGTGCTCTCTGTTAAGCTGTCTGCATCTGTTGGTATAACACCCAGCTGTTAGGCTCCAGTAATTGCGGATTGATGGCTCCATTATTTTTGACCAATCTGATTAAATGTGGGCCCCTCTGCAAGGGCAATCTTTGAAATTAGAAGTTGAGGTTTGTTTCAACTCCAGAGGGCTCTTAGCTGCCTCTTTCCATGGCTCTCTCTGATAAACTAGTCGGTCTATGGTTTAGCTTATTGCTCTCAAGTAACTACCAGCCTCATCTTAATTGCCTACCAGCAGTATCTGTACTGCTTTTGAGAGTGTCCTAAGGCTTGAACTTCCCAGATAAAGTCGATTCGATTGGGGAGATCTTTGGAGTATTCTGTTCTGTATCCTGCCTTTCTAAAACCTCTGCTATTGCTCCAGAACTGAGGACTGGGACAGTAGCCCACTGTCTTCAGAGGGACACACTAGCTTTGTACACAGATCTTCTCAGCTTGTCTCTTCCAGCAAGTAAGCTGGAGTGGGGGGTGATTAGGGCCCAGTATTATTAGCCTACCACATCTGGAATAGAGTTTCTTCCCTATAAGCAGAGGCTAGAAGGAGGAAGAGAGTCCCTGATTTCTCAACCATTCTTGCCTGGACTAGAGCTTCTGCAGCATGGAGCTGGAGAGGTGAGAAATGCTGGTGGCTTGGCCCTTTTGGAGAGATACCCTCCACTGGAAGCTAGGGAAAGGGGATGCCCTGTGTCCTTGGTCACACCCACCAGCATGGAGTTTCTGTCATTCTCAGTGGGGGGAGTGGGGAGGATAGGTGCAGGAAGGAAGCACTTCATGTCTCAAATGCTATGAACTATTGCTGTTCTTACTGAGAGCTAGTAGATTTTCTTTTAAACATGTTTGTTAATTTGCTGTATGCTCTTAGGATAAGTTAGTATAATGTCTGGAGACTTTAAATCTTTGTTTATTTTAGAATTTTCACCAGTTCTGGTTGTTTCACTGGAAAGAGGGACCATGTTGCTCCTCAAACCACTGTTCTGAAACTTGTCTCTGGATTATTACTGTTTTCAAAGTCAGCCCTGAGCTTTTCTGTGCAGCTTTAAACGAGCCCAGCCCTTCCAGCTGCTGCTTCGTGGAGCTGGGAATCGGATGAGCTAAAACGTCAGAGATGCCACTCTTCTTATCAAGGTTCAGAAGTTTTTCTCAGACAAATTCTTTTCTATTTGTTGTATGCATTTGGTTAACTTCCAGAGTTCTGAAATGGTTGTTTTGGATAATTTAGTTCAGTTGGTTTTAGGCGGAAGGATTTGCCAAGGTTCAAATTCTCCCATTCCACAAGTCATGCACTAGTAGTCTGTTTTTATACTTACAGTGTCCATTAAAGGATTTTTTTCACATAGATGTTAATAGCAGTTTTATTTTTTTAACTGAAGTATTGTTGATTTACAATGTTGTGTTAGTTTCTGGTGTACAGCACAGTGATTCAGTTATAAATGTATATAGTCCTTTTCATATTCTTTTTCACTCTAGGATATTACAAGGTATCCTGTTCTATACAGTAGGACCTTGTTATTTCCATTAAAGATTAACAAAGTACTTATGGATATTTTATAAAGAAAAATATATAGTCACAGTCCCTATCCACACCCGTTATCTTTCTAACTTGCTCCTTTCCCCACTTGTCTTCTGTGTCTGACCAGGCTCTAAATTACCTCGTGTTCATTCATGCCTTCATGGCTGTGCCCTTCCTCATTCTTCCCTCTGGGGTACCCTTCACTCTCTTTCACTTGCTTAATTCCTACCTATATCAATCAGGGTCCACTCAAGAAAACAGAAACCATACACTAGATATTTCAACAGAGAGAAGTTACATTGGAGAATAAGTTAAACAGATATTTCAAAGAGCCAGAGGGGAAGAACAGTGAGCTACGTGAGACAGTAACCGCCAGAAGCAGCCACCACCCCAGGGCAGGGGGAGCAGAAGGAGGAGGTGGGGTTATCAAAACCCACAAGCTTTAAGGAGGGGCTCAGGGAAGTAAGAGAAACTAAGAAGTGGGTACTACCCCAGTGGATGTTGAAAGTCTGAGGAGAGGACAGTAAAGAATTAACTCTTGAAGAGCCAAAAGAAACTAAATACCATTGCCAGAATGAAAGGCAGTTTATGGGTCTTCACTGGCAAGGAACAGGAAGCAGACAGGAAGGAACAGTCCCTGTCTTCTTTCAGTCTTGAAGTCTCTCTCTAGTGTCCTAGCAGGGACCCACCCCACTGGGGTTTGCGAAGTCCCAGCCCTAGCATCACAAAGCAGAATATAGAAAGTTGGTTTGGAGTTGGGGACAATAGTGTAGTAACAGGCACACTGTCCATCTGCCTAAATTTACCTCAAATGTCATTTCTAAGAAGACTTCCTGGATACCCTTCTCCCTAGTCAAGGCTGGAGCCCATTCTTTGTGTCCCCATAGGACATCAATCTCACTTCTGTCATAGAACTTATCACAATGTGTGCATTTACCTCTTTTTGTTTATGACCTAAAGTCAGGAACTGTGTCTTTCATTCCCATGGCCTCTGTGCTTTAGTTATCCATTGCTGTGTAATTTAGTGGCTTAAATCCATAAACGTTTATTATCTTGGTTTGTGCGGTTAAGAATTCAGGAGTGACTTAGAGTGGTTCTAGCTCAAGGTCTCTTGTGAGGTTGCTGTCAAGATGGCAGCTGGAGATGCAATCATCATCTGAAGGCTTGACTGGGGTTAGATCTACTCCTAAGATGGTTTATTCATATGGCTCCTGTCAGGAGGCCTCAATTCTTCACTTTCTGTTAGCAAGAGGCCTTGGGTCCTCACCATGTGAAACTGCTTGAGTGTCCTCATGACATGGCAGCTGGCTCCCCACAAAGCAAGGAATCCAAGAGAGAAAGCAAGGTGGAAACCATGATGTTTTGTATGATCTAATCATACTATCACTTCCACCAAGTTATATTTGTTACAAAGAAGTCAAGTTCAGCCCCACTCAAGAGGTGGAGAATCAGGTAGTCTCCACTTCTCGAAGAGAAGCATATCAAAGAATTTATAGACAGTACTTTAAATCCAGCATAGTGAGTGAGATGTAGCTTGTTTTAATTAATGAATGAATGGCTTCCAACTGAATAAATACTTAAAAATCTGTCACTTCAAAGTGATGCTTCAAATCAATGTTTTAGGAGAAGCTTGTCTAGTTATTAATTATAATTAGGTTAATTAAAAAACACTTTCTCCTTTTACCTTCACTCTGCTGCTCTGTTTCTAGGTCTTCTGACTTGTAAAGTGAATAGAATGAAATTAGAAAAATTCAGAAAGATTTTTTTTCAGGTTTTAGAAGAGCAAAACTAGTTCCATTACTCTCTGTCAATCAGAATCTGAGGGGGTGGGTAATAGCTCAGTGGTAGAACACATGCTTAGCATGCATGAGGTCCTGGGTTCAATCCCCAGTATCTCCATTAAAAAAAAAAAATGTTAGAATCTGGACCTTCATGAAAATAGCTGTGGGTACTTAGATGACTCAATGGACCATAGGGTTCTCAAAGCACAGGTCGAACAGCACCCAGCATATAGTAGATTCTCAATAAAATTTTGTTGAATTAATGAAAGAATGACTCTTGTTATGGACTGAATGTGTGTCTCCCCTCCTAAATCCATATGTTGAAGTTCTAACCCTCAGTGTGAATATATTAAGAGATGGGGCCTTTGAAAGGAGATTAGGTCGTGAAAGTGGAACCCTCATGATGAGATTAGTGCCCTCATGAAAGGGACCCCAGAGAGCTGTCTTGCCCTCTTTCTGCCATGCGAGGACTCAGCCAGAGTCAGCAGTCTGCAGCCCATCAGAACCCAACGATGCTGGCACCTCGATATTAGATTTCCAGACTCCAGAAATGTAGAATTAAAATATGTTCTTTATAAGCTGCCCAGTCCATGGTGATTTGTTATAGCAACTCAAGTGGACTAAGACAAACATGTACAGACTTCAGCGGTGGGGAGCTCAGATGTTCTTTAATGTCCAACGCTGCATTTGTGCGTCTGAGGGATGTACATATGGGTGTCTTTTGTGTCTGTCTCAGCCTATCAACAGCCAACGTTGTGGACGGGCCCTAGTGGTTCTTATTATAATTGCAAGACACCCTTCAGCAATAAACACCAGGAAACTTTGAAAAAATAAAGGTTAATACCTTGTAGGACCTGGAAATTATATGGCAAACCTAGGGCCATGAGGTCACAGGAGGAGTAGGGAGGGCTGAGTTTCTGCTTTTATTGAGGTTGAGGGTGTGGGCCTAGTGCTTCATAGGTCCACCCTTTATAAGTAAATTTTTCCCCATTTTTTAATTGATATACAGGTGATTGCATTAGTTTCTGGTGTACAGCACAGTGATTCAGTTTTATATATATATTCTTTTTTATTATAGGTTACTGAGAGCCATTGAATACAGTTCCCTGTGCTATACAGTAGGACCTTGATGTTTATCTATCCTGTACATAGTAGTTTGTATCTGCCAATCCCAAACTCCCAATTTATCCCTCCCTCCCCCTTCCCCCCCTAATAACTGTAAGTTTGTTTTCTATGTCTGTGAGTCTCTTTCTATTTCGTAAATAAGTTCATTTGTGTCATTTTGTTTAAGATTCCACATAAAAGTGATATCGTATGATATTTGTGTTTCTTCGTCTGATTTACTTCACTTAGTATGATCATTCTAGGTCCATCCATGTTGCTGCAAATAACATTATTTCATCTGTTTTTATGGCTGAGTAGTATCCCATTATATGTATATACTGCATCTTCTTTATCCACTCATCTGTCAACAGACACTTAGGTTGCTTCCATGTCTTGGCTATTGTAAATAGTGCCGCTGTGAACATTTGGGGTGCATGAATCTTTTCAAATTGGAGTTTTCTCCAGATATATGCCCAGGAGTGGATTGCTAGATCATATGGTAGCTCTTTTTTTAGTTTTTTAAGAAACCTCCATAGTGTTCTCCATAGTGGCTGCATTATTGGTAAATTTAAAACATAAGAGCAGGAATTTGAAGCACAAAAAGAGAAAAAAAACAAGTGACCCAAATAGTCAGTAATCAAAATCACCCAAGATCTCAAAAACAAAGGTGCCTCTGTAGGGGGAAGCCACCTGGTTCTTTGTCTAGCCCTGTGGCTAGCGATGTGTTTATTCGAGATAGCCATCTTTGAAGTGGTTACCCTGGGGATCAAAACTTAAATCAGGAACTTGCGTTATCAGAAAGAAAAAAAAATTGGCAGGATTTACATTACAGGGTGGGTGTGATATGTGTGATAGTATGTGTTTTATATATTTTTTATAGAGGGAGGTATATTGTAAATGGGGGGTGGTGTTTGTTTTTCCTTTGATAATTTTGTTCATCATGACTGAACACAAGTTCAGTTCAAACAAAGGCTGTAAATACAAAAAAACCACAGATACATTAAGAAAGCATTCCAAGACAAGTTGGCATTGTGGCTAATGAAAATTTCTCATATGCATTCATTCTGTCCCAATCTAGAGTGAGACTTGGGTCTTGAAGACCTCTTTAGAAGCCATTTGGCCAAACTGTCTCTGATTCTTCAGATGAAGAAATGAAAGTTATATGATTTACTGAAGGCTATATAGTTGTTTAAGCGATGGACTTTGGATAGAACAGATCTTTTAAACTCCAGTCCAGCGAATTTCACTTACAGCATATTACCATTTCTGGGAAAAAAATACTATTTTTGTTTGAGAGTCCATAGAATACATTTTAAAACAAATCAGAACTGATCTGGGGATACACCTTTTAAATCTTGATAATAATAATCAAATTTTTTTTTTAGGGAGAAAAGTCCTCATCCCCCAATTAAGGATAATTATGGAAACATGGGGTTTTCACTGTACAGAAGAAGACCCTGACATCAGCTTCAGGCCAGCAAAAAATGTTTTAAAACTAAAAATGGTGATGTGTATCAGGGAGATGATCTTGTAAAGAGGAATGAATCAACTACAGGGGAGAAAAGTGTATACCTTTCAAAAAAGCAAAGAACTTGTCAGACAGGTTTTAGAGAGAGAGCCAGTCCTCTCTGATGTCTAGAAGATAGCACAAATCACAAAGAAAAGAGATAGGGCCAGTGCAAAGAACAGCATCGTTGTTCAAAGCTGTGGAAAGAATCTTCAGGGACTGTGCAGTAAGGCTAAAAAGACTGAACACTGAGCAGTTACTCACAAGATGCAGGATAGTGTGGAACAGAGTAGCAACACTGGAATCAGAAAGATGTAAATTCAATTCCTGCCTCTGCCACTATCTTAGTCCCTTTTCCTGTAAAATGAGAATAATAATAACCTCACAGAGGTTTGTCATGAAGATATATGTTTTGGTGCAAGTAAAGGTCCTAGTGCATTGTCCATGTCCAGTAAATGGTAGCTTTAGTTAGGAGGAGACATTCCAAGGAGGAGCTTCTAAATTTGATATTCAGCCCTCCTGAGTCCCTGGATCCTAACTTTGACTTTGCCACCTACACACGCAGAATTATAAATTCTTTCTAACATGCCAAACAACTTCCCACCTACCCTGACTCATATCAATCAGTTCTGGTTCTCCATGTCCTATCCTCCTAACACTCGATGTTAAGTATGTGGGCTTCAGAGAAGTTGACAAAACACTTTAAAATGTACATGTGTCTTTCCATGCTTTGAATCTTCAGACTTACAAACCCCTTTATTTTTAGAATTGATATATTAAGTACTGATAAAATCCCCAGTTAAGTATGACTACCGATAGGATAAACATCATTACTCTGCTCCATAAAATTTTTAAACTTTGAACAAGTTCAGGCCATTCCCTTTTTTGTGAACAGACCATCAAGAAGTGATGAGCGTACAACCACAACATTCTGTCAGAGAGCTTGTTGGAGGAAAAATATCAGCATTTCAAATTATTTATCACATAACTGATGAGAAAACATTTTTGAACTAATCTTAAATAGATATTCTGCGTTTTACATCTAGGTGATGAATTAAAAGTTGTTGAGATTTCCCCTTGTGACCCAGTATGTGATCTGTTTTTCACATTCACACATATTTGAAAATAATGTAGTATCTCTGCTTGTTCCCTTGGTTTCTACCCTATTTTTCTGGGATTCTTGTTAAATGTAGATACTGACATTTAATTTCTTCCCTCCAAATCTTTTAACTTATCTTCCACGTTATTCCAACTCCTTCTTGATGATTTCTGGAGAGTTCCTCAATCTGATCGTTCAGTTTACTAATCTGGTTTTTGTATACATTCTACTCTTGCACTCAACTATCATTTATTTCAGTTATTATATATTTTAGGCCAAGAATCTTCAACTAGTTCTCCCTTTTGACCGCTCGTTTCTGCCTTACAATCAGGCAATCAGTATCTCTTCTTTCTCTCTCTAATGGTATTTATTATGCTTAATTCTAATTCTTGCTCTATGTGGCCCATTCCTTTTTTCCTTTTTTATATAGTGACTGCAATTCTTCAGTGGTCCCATTAATTTTTCATGTGAGGTCATATGTCCTGGGGTTACCAGCTATCAATGGCAATGTCTTCCTAGGAGAATAGGCCAAATTCCAAGCCAGCTTGTGCCCTTGGTAGTGAATTTACAGAGATTCTTAGACGGGTTCTTTAGTTCTAAGAGCCTGTTTTGATGTGTCCTCAACAGCCTATTCTGTTACTCATATACCTATTTCTGAGTGACTTTTCTGTACCTCCACCCAAGCACAGCTTCCCCCAGAGCTGTCAACCTCTTGTGATCTAGTCATCTGAACCAGAGGTGCTCAACCAGAGGAGGGATTTGGAAATACATGAGGGAAATTTGGGGGTTGCTCTAATGACACTCAGGGCACTCAGGGCAAGGGGCTGGGGATAACAAGCATGCTATAAAGCATAGAAAAATCCCACATGATGAAGTAATGTCCCAAACAAAATGACAGCAGTGCCCCTAGGGGCAATGATAGGGGAGAGGCTAAAGTTTAGGACTTGGTTATTTATTTGCACAAGTAGGTTTCTCCTCTCTACCGCCAGGGTCTTCTAGTGGTGTCAGATGCTACCATAGTGCCTGCAGTTAGGAGCTGGAAGATGCTCCTATTTCCCCACCCTACAGTAGCAAGGGGGCAACCAGGGTTCTAATCAGGGCATTGTAAGGAGATTGACAGGACTCAGAATGTTTGTTTCAGTCTTTATCCTGTCCATGGCTTCCTGCCCTGGGTTGGCTCCCTCTTCCTAAACCCTCACCTCCATCAGGCATATCAGAACCCAATCATCTTGGACTTCCTAGGGATTTCTCACAGTTTTTAAATGTAATTTAATTTTCATATATATTTTTTATTGAAGTATAGTCAGTTCACAAAAAATAAAGAATCCTTCACAAATTTGTGTGTCATCCTTGCGCAGGGGCCGTGCTAATCTTCTCTGTATCATTCCAATTTTAGTATCTGTGCTGCCCAAGTGAGCACTCTCACAGTTTTTATTAATACCTGAACGACTCCACCTCTTCTCACTCCTGTGGCGCCTCCAGGATTGGCTCAAGTGAGGGAATCAGCATCCCCTGTTAGTATCCTATCTTGCCACCTCATGGGAACACTGATTATTGACAATATATGGGGGAAAGGGGGACATGGAAAGCTAATTTTGAAAAATCAGAGCAACCAAAGGAAATTTACCCCAGCAGTTAAGTAGATATACAAAGCTGTGTTTAGAAAAGGAAAATAAAACCAAAAAAAAAGTGTAACACTTAAAGATAAAAAATAGACCAATGAGGATGAAGAGCCCAGAAATATACCAGGTATTGATGGCAACATGAAATGACAGAAGTGCCAGCAGCCATCTAACACGTAACATGATGGACTATTTGGTAATTTATATAGTAAATAATATGGGGGAAAATGAATCCTCTCGTGGAGAGAGAGGTTATTTTCTCCACTTGAGAAAGGCTTTTAACTTTTTATTTTGAAATAATTTTAGGGCTACAGAAAAGTTTCAGAAATAGCACAAAGAGTTCTCATATACCTTTCAGCCAGCTTCACTGGATGATAATACCTGCTGTAACCACTGTACAATGCTCACAATGCAGGAAGTTAGCATTGGTATATTAGGGGCTTGTAACCAAACTACAGAGTTTGAGTTTAATCAGCATTTCCACAAATGCCCTTTTCTGTTCCAGAACCCAGTTTAAGGACCCCACATCGCCTTTAGCCATCACGTCTCCTTCATCTCATCCAGTCTCTGAGAGCTGCTTTAGTCGTGCATTTTCATGATCATGCTACTTTTGACGAGTATTAGTGAGTTATTGTCCTCACTAATCTTGTCCTATGCAATCTTTTCTTATAATTAGATTAGGGTCGTGCATTTTTGTCAAGAATACCACGGAAGTGCATGCCCTCCTCAGCACAACATCACGAAAAGAGATGTATCTTATTGCTGCTGATAATAACCTTGACCACATGGGTAAGCTGGTGCCTGCTGATTTTCTCCACTGTAAAGTTACTATTTTTCACTTTGAAATGAACAAACGTATTGGTGGAAGGATATCCTGGTTCCTCCTCAAACTTTCACCCAGGGATTTTGGGATTCACCAGCAGATCTTGAGTATTATAATTATTCCTGCAGTGTTGTAATGCAGAGAAGTGATGTACCTTGACAGTGGGTCTATTTATATTAAGAAATGGAATCTGAGATGTCTGTATTTAAGCTGCTCCACTTCCTTCACATTTTTTTTAATAAGAAAAAACTAGGCATACACTTGCTTTACAATCATATAACTAAAAGGGTCATGGGTAGTGGAAGAGTTCCGGCCACCCCTGAAGGGCAAGACTGATTGCAGATTTTTAACGTAAGTTTCTCCTCACCTATCTGGGAAGTAAAGTCTTAGCCAGGCAAACCTGTTACTCAACATTTGGTCAAAAATTGACTAGATGGCAGATGTGCACTGTCTCCTGTTCGGGCTGTGCAAATCCAACAAAATTGTTCAGGAAACGAAAGACGTAACTGTTGGAAACAAACATATTCATTTACTTAAGCCCGACAATCCCTGGACACTGAAGTATCAAAGTCAAGGGCTTTTGATAAAGAAGCTCACGGCTTTCCTGTGTTTTATTTCTCATTATGGAAAACATGCTGTTTTCTGCCGCCAGTGAATAAAATGGGAATGACTTGTGTTTGCAGTACGTGTAGCTTGTTTCATGTAATTTTAACATTTTTCTCACATTTTAGAATCGAATCCTGCCTAAGAATTTTAAGGGTGAGATAAAAGTCTTCCTCCCAGACCCCCAACGGGCCCCAGTGCCTCGCAGGGACTGAAAGCGTTGCTGAGAACTTAACTGGAGGGGCCTTTAGAACAGGATGCGGCCCTGGGAGTGGGCTTGGTCCCACCTCCGCGGCAGGCTGGGTTTTGGCTGTGCACCACCAGTGAGTGACCTTCTGTCTCTGCTCCTCCTACTTCTGCTGTCTCTACCCTCTGACTCTCTGCTTTGGGCTCCAGCCACTGCCTGTCCTCTCCTGTCTCAAGCCTGCTGGCAGTACCTTGGAGTGGATAAAACTGTGCCTCTGGAGATGTGGCTTCTGGCCTGCCTCTTCTATGTACTGATTTTGTGAACTCAGTTTATATTTAAATGTCTGGTGCCTCGTCATCCTCATCTGAAAATGGTGACGACCTCACAGTGTAGTTCGGAGGGTTCAGTGGGGTTGAGTGCGTAAACCCACAGGGACAGCACCTGGCCTATAACAAGTCCTCAATAAATATTAGCCGTTGTTATTCGATCTGGGGGTCCCTCACCTCTCCACGTGCATGCATCTCTTTCAAACTCCAACAAATAGGAGATCTGAGTGGTAGCCAGTCACCATTGAAAGGGAGCACCCATATTTGGCAGTGTTCTCCTGTCAGGTTCCCAACCTATTGCCTTTGAAAGAGGTGCCCATCCCTGTTAAAAATGACTTAGACATGATGAAGCAACTTTTTTGGTGGGGGGGGGGTCATTAGGTCTACTTATTTATTTATTATTATTTATTATTGTTATTTTATTTTTTAATGGAGGTACTAGGGATTGAACCCAGGACCTCGTGCATGCTAAGCACGCACTCTACCATTTTGAGCTACACCCCTGCCCCACCCGAAGCAGCTTTATACCAGTTTCACCACCTTTTCCAAAGAGGGCTGTAGACATGGCAGTCATTGTAAACTTCATGTGCTTCCCCATAGTATACCTGAAAATGGCACAGAGGCTGTTACTCGTCAATCTGAGCCCATGGTGAGCCGTCTACCCATGTGCCTGCCTCAGCCTTGACCTTCTTCCTCCATCAGCATGGCTGAGCTGCAACGGCCAGTGTCCGTCTTCGTTATATTAGTGACATAGGGTCTCATGCCAAGTTCCCACTGCTGGAACCTTGAGACTTTTTGCTATTGCCTCTTCCCCCATCCTTGCAGGCACAAGGACCCTCTCCTTGTACTCAGAGCCCGTGGACACAAGACTTCCTACCGCGCAGTGCCGCCTTCTCGGCAATGGGGTGCTTCTTGTTTGATCCCTGAGGCCACGGCCGCCATTTCCCGAGCTTGTGGCTCAGTCCCCACTGTGCGCTCCCTGGGTAACCGCTTTGCTTTGCCTCATGCTGACAGTCTGCCCATTTCGCTTGGGCTCGTTTAGACATGGGCCAAGGTAAGACACTTTTACTCTACTCACCGCCCCTCAGCAACTCCCACAAAGAACAGATGATCTCCTGGGTTATACTTTATTGTGTAAACTCATGGCTCCATGCTCCCACCTCTGACTGAGCTCTCATGTTCCAATCCCTCATTTAGACCCATAAATGTAGGGGAGAGGAAACTAACTACTCAGGCCAAGATGATAAGGAAAGCGCACAGTAACTGCAAAGACAGCACATATATGTGCTCACACCAGGATTCTGAGCAAGCACCCTGGTCTCAGCTCTGTTTCAGAGCTCATTAGATGACCGGGAAAAATCATTTAAACTCTCCTGTGTAATCCCAGTTCTTTAAGTCAAGCACATCTGTTATGCCTACCCAAGGGTAACATTAAATATCAATACTGATATAACCAAAGGAAATTAAAATCCATCAATCTATGTGTCTCAGAGTCGGCTGTGAACTTGGATGGTTGCTGGTACCAGTGTCCAAGGAGGAGCCAAACCACACCTCCAGCAGCTTTTCCAACAGTCATGTTGGAAAGACATAAAGAAGTATTGTTAAGGCCAGTTGGGGCATGACCGGGGATATTGGAAGGATTATCAAAATACACAAAGACCCTTGTGAAACAGGTCTTCATTCTTGCTTATACATATGAATGGAAGGATTGAAGGTGACGTATGAGGATATTCAACTTCCTGGGTTGGACGACACAAGTGGAAACGTGGCAGGACCCACAGTGTAGGCAGATACCGCTTCCTGTCGGTGCCGGTGCCTTCATCCTGGGGACCTGTTCTTTCTGGCATCATTTCTATCATGTCAAGAATACAAATCCCAGCTGGATTCCAACCCATGACTGCAAGCTGTCACTCTGTTGGTCTGAGAGCGAATCAGTAGCGCTGTCTTGCCTACATGGTATTTGAGGTTCTTTCAGTTTCACTCAGCGAATTTTATTGAGTGCTTAGTACATGCGATAGAATATGCAGTTGAATCCTGGCAATTAGGTCTTAATGACAAGGCTCAGATGGAAACTAGGCGGCTCAGTTTCCCATGGGTGGCTATTCACTCAAACTTCCAGCTTCATCCACTCTTTGTCTTGTCAGGTATTTAATGCACACTTACTAAAATTAGACTAAAAAGTCTCAGAACATTAAAATTATCTAATCCACTAAGAACTTATTTTCTCCTCTCCACCGCTGCATGAAATGACAACTTTGCCTGTAATCCAGGCACCTCCCTAAGGTGGAGCCAGCAGGCCTGACACTCACCTTACCTGAAACAAGCAGGTTGGGAATCTAAGCTTTAAGCGTGCAGACTGTAACTTACACTTACACTTGTGGCTTGTTTTGACACAGAGGAGACACACTCCAGCAATACATGGTGGCTTCAGAGCAAAGCCTTAACATCCAGCTCACCACAGTTCCTGTGTATGGGATTGAACAATGTCTATACACTAAAGGTATGAACATATCTACAAAATTGGGCATCTCAGGGAAAAGGGTAACATTTATTCTTGGGTGCAGAAACTGCTAATGTCCATGAGTAAACTGGGAATCTAGAGTAGGAGGTACTTCTAAGGGAGAGTAAATTTTGAGAGATGGAAAATTTTAGAAGGGTAGCGTTTAAGCAATCTGATGTTAAAAGGTAACCTTGAAATTCCAGGACCAAGACAGAAATTAAAATGTAATCAAAGAAAAACACTGATAAAGCCAAAAAGATTGTTTAAAGAAAGAAAGAAATCTGAATTTTAAAATAAATCTTTTCAAGCTTGACAGGTACGAGGAAGGCTGGTAAGACAAGGAAGGGGGACATTTGAACAGATTAGTAAAAAGGAAATTGGTAAAATCAAGTCACATTAAAAGGGTCTCGGAATTTGTAGATACTGACAGGCATATGTAGAATAGATAAACAAGATTATACTGTACAGCACAGGGAAATATATACAAGATCTGGTGGTAACTCACTGTGAAAAAGAGTAAGACAATGAATATATGTATGTTCATGTATAACTGAAAAATTGTGCTCTACACTGGAATTTGACACAACATTGTAAACTGACTATAACTCAATTAAAAAAAAAAGATAACTCTGAAAAAAAAACCCAAAAGGATCCCGGAATAATGTGCTTATCAGGATCAGTATCGACAGCTCTTTGTGTTTAAGGAAAGAAAACAGGAAACCTGTTAGTTGGCATATAACCTGGAAATTTCAACAAAGCAGGAGCAACCTTGCATCCTTCAGGCCCTTAGCTGCTCAATTTAAGAGTCCACGGAAGGCTGCGTGTCTGGAAACAGTGCTTCTCTTGAAGGTACGAGCTGATAACCAAAGGCAGCGGGGAGACAAGAGGAGGGATGGGCAAATGTTTATCAGAGTAACTCATCTAAGGGCAAAAAGAATCAGGAAGGATAAACTTTTCAAGTATTTCTGCATTCCTTTTCTGGTTTTGTTTTGTGTTTGTGCTTGTTTTTGTGTTGTCTCTTATAGGATCCTAATCATGACAATGAGAATGACAAATCATAAGTCACTGTTGGTACTGTTGCTTATATTAGCCTCCTGGATCACTTTTACAGTTTTCCGAAACTCCACAGAGGTAGGAATTGCTTGCTCCCTATGTTTTACACAAGTCTATTTTTATTTGACCCTTTACCTGTTCTAGCAAATTCCAAACAGACCTATAGATTGTGCTAGGAGAGTTTCTACGCTTATGCAAACTTTGAGAGCCAACATAATTGATAGCCATCATTGTGCAACATGGGAGGGGATGATATTGTGTGTGTGTGTGTGAACACATACATTCTTCTTTTGTATAAGGAACTTCTGAACAACAGAATATTTTCACGTTTATGTAATAATGTTTACCTGTGTATTTTTTTTTTACTGTTAATGCTTTTTGAGTACTAATAAACCCTTGTCTACTCCAACATCCAATTATTTATCTAAATATTCTACTTAAAGTTTCAAAGGTTGCTTTAGACATTTCACCCTGAGATACACCTGGATTTTTGTTGCTCTCTCTTTCTTCTATTTCCAGATGGATAACCACTTTTTCAGCTTTTATTTTATTTTATTTTATTTTATTTTTTGGTGGTGGTGGTGGAAGGTAATTAGGTTTACTTATTTATTTACTTATTTAATGGAGCTACTGGGGATTGAACCCAGGACCTCATGCATGCTAGGCATGTGCTCTACCACTGAGCTATACCCTACCTTCCTCAGCTCTTTTTATTTTATAGCCCTTTCTTTCCAAGCTGATTATCATGTCATTTTGGTTGTGTATCAAAACTTCTAATAAGTACAGGTCCCTTCCTGGGCTCTTTGTTCTATTCCATTGATCAATTTGTCTTCCCTGTATCAATGCCCCATGGCTATAATTAACAGAGCTTCATAATTAGTCTTGAAAACTTGTAGGTCAAGTTACCCTTACTTAATCTACTTCAGCAGGTTTTCAGCCATCTTGGACCTTCACTATCTTACATGTTTTAGACTCAGCCTGTCAAATGTAACGAAAAGTTCTACTTAAATTATATGCCATATAGATCTATATTAGCCATATAGATCGAATCAGGAAAACTGATGTTTATAGTATTATTTTGCTGTCTATCAACATGTAATAGCTGTCCATTTATAGGTCTTCTTCAAGACGCTTCACTAAATTGTATAATTTTTGCATTCAGGTCTTATACATCTTTTGGTAGATTGATACCCAGGTACTTTATAATTTTTTGATTGCTACTGTAAATAGTGTCCTTTTAAATAAATTTCCTAATTGCTTACTGCAGCATAGAGGAATGCAATTGACTTTTTTATAATTCTTATTTTTTATTGAAGCATGGTCTATTTACAATGTTAGTTTCAGGTATATAGCAATGTGATTTGGTTATACATATATATGTATACATATGTATATATATAAAACATATTTGGTTATACATAAGTTATACGTTATTTATATGATATATATAGTTCAGATTCTTTTCCATTACAGCTCATTACAAGAAATTGAATCTAGTTCCCTGTGCTATATGGTAGGTCCTTGTTGTTTATCTATTTTATATATAGTAATGTGTATCGATTAATCTCAAACTCCTAATCTACCCCTCTCCCTCCCCTCACTCCCTGCCATTCCTCCCTGGTAACCACAGTTTGTCTTCTATGTCTGTGAGTCTATTTCTGGTTTGTAAATAAAATTTTTATCTTTTTTTTTTGAGATTCCACATATAAGTGACATCATATGACATTTGTCTTTCTCTGTCTGACTTAACTTCACTTAATATAATGATCTCTAGGTCTATCCATGTTAACGTAGCTGACTTTTACATATTGAACAGTAAGAGTTTACTTTCCAAGATCTCTGAAGATTCATTAGTTCATAGATACAATCTCATCTAGCATCTTTCTGAGGACAGAAAGTATACTGGTTCTAAAATTCTGTTTTGATTTTTCTAGTAATTCTGTTCCCTTCGGTGTCTTCTCTTTATTGAACTTGATGCGTCTCTCTCATGAGTTGGCTTTCGTGAAAACATTTGCTAGTTCTTGGTTTTGTGTACACTCTTATACTTGAGATTCTGTGGTGGCCAGTCTGGAGCGCCATTGCCTGTTTTCTCCAGCACATTCGTGGCAGAGATGCAAAAAGCTGCAGGGCAATATATGTTCCCTATTTGTCTAGGCATTGCCAGGAACAAAGGGCCTATTGACCTCTCTCACTTAAATATACATAGTTTTTACTCACACCAGAGTAAAAAGTCCTGGTTCCTGCCTGGCCCAGGTACAGATGGGAAATGGGAAGGTGTCAACCTTCCTGGTTTGTCCTCCCGTGGGCTCCCCTTCACCACCTCTCATCAACCCCCTCCACATTGGTGATGTCCTTCGAGAGATTTCCATAGATTGCAGAATCCTCATCTACATGCATTTAGAGCTATGATTTCCTTGCTTGATCTAATCTCACCTGCCTTTCATTTTTCAGGAGATTGCTTATAAGTCCTGGTCTACTTTAAGCATCTCTTCCTATTTCCCAGAATAATTAGAAAAATTTTTTAAAGTTCTTTTCTTTCTTTTATAGGATTTTATTATGGTGGGAAAGCAAAGCTAAAATATACCTAGTCCTCCTTCTTGAATCAGAATGTTCCAGTTTTTTTTCTACCAAAAAATTCTGTGCACAGAATAATATTCTACCATACTGAAAGTCACTTACAATTTTCAGGTGAAGTTGTAGCAATTTAAAAATATCTGAATCCCTAGTACCTCTTCTATCAGTCAATAAAAATATCTGACAACATACTGTGATGATTAAAAGATGTTCCTGAGATAATATTTTTCAGATCCTCTAGGCCCTTCCTCATTTTTTAAATTTAGTTCCTGTAGCAACTACTGAGAGATTTCAGTTTCTAATTATGATTGTGGGTTTTTCTGTTTCTCCCTTTAGTTCTGTCAATTTTTGTTTCACATATAAATAGATGTATGTGTAGGCACATACAGTTAAGGTTGCTATGTCTTCAGACAAACTGACCCTTTTATCTCTGTGGAATGTCCATCTTTATGTCTGGTGATACTCTTTGGCTTGAAGTCTACTTTAACATTAATATTAGCTTTTTTATTCTTACGTGGTACACAGCTCTCTATCCATTTACTTTCAACCTACAAGTATCTTTATACTTAAACTACGTTCCTTGTAGATAGCAAATAGTTGGTTCTTGCTGTTTTATCTCTGCCTTTTTAAAAAGTTTTGTTTAACACTCCATTTAAAAAACAGATTTCTTCTGTATAACGCAGGGAACTATATTCAATATCTTGTAATAACCTTAATGAAAAAGAATATGAAAATGAATATATATATATATATATATATATACATGCATAATTGGGACATGAGGCTGTATCCCAGAAACTGACACATTGTAACTGACTATACTTCAATTTTAAAAAATCCATTTATTAGATATCATTCTAATAAAACACTTTTTTCCTAGACTGTATTACATAGCTGGAAATATAACAGCTTTGCCTTTTTATAAATGAATTATCTCAAATATTCATTGATTGAAAACTCACTTAGTAAAATTCTTCCAAAATTTGATAAAACTGTAAGTTTTAATGCCAAACCATAACTTTTAATATCAAAATATTTTAACTATTTCAAAAATATTGATATGCCAGTGAATGCATTGATAGTAAAACATTATTTTATTTATACATACTGTCCTTAAAAATATGCAAACTCTACTCTTTCAAAATAGTATTTTCTTTTGCATTTGGTAATATTAATTTAATCCTAGGAAGAGTTTTATCTCTGCCTTTTGATGGAGTATTTAGTTTATTTACTTTTAATGGAATTATTGATATAAGTGGATTTAGGACCATCATTTTGCCATTTGTTTTCTGTTTTGCCATTCTGGTTTTATTCCTCTGTTCCCCCTTTCCTGCCTTATTTGGGGTTGAGGGTTTATTTTGTTTTGTTTTGCTTTGTTTTTACTATTTCCTTTTAGTTTCTCAATAATTTTTATAGTTCTAACTTGTTTTTTGAAGTGATCTTTCTAGAGATTACAATGCATATTCTTAACTTTTAGAGTTAATATTGTGCTAATTCACTTAATCTGTAATAACCTTTCAATCATTTATTTCCATTTATTCCCCACCCCATTCTTTATGCTATCATTGTCATATTATTATAAAATTACAGTTTTTAAATAATTACATGCATTTTAAAGAAATTGGGAGATAAACACATAGTATTTTATATTCATCCATATACTTACCATTTCTGGTGATTGTTCATTTCTTCCTGAAGATCTGTGTTTCTTTTTGGAGTAATCTGACTTTAGCTTGGAGAACTTTAATTAGCACTTTTTATAATGTAAGTCCAGTGTTGTCCCTTCTTCCAAGTTTCAACTCTCCTCCAGTGTCTGTCTGCTTGTGGTCGCTCTCCAGTGCTCTCCAGAGAAGTTTCTTTTTGATCTGCAGCTTTTTGCTATTACTTATAGGAGCTCTCCTGTAGTCTAATACAAGCTACTCCAACTTTATTGTTCAGAGATATTGCTATGATTCACCAAGCTCTCAGTAAATAGAATTACTGGTCAAAGATAGTGACCACTGTCAAAGGTGTTAGTACACGCTACAGAATTGTTTTCCAGAGACTTGGTGTCAGTTTGCACCTGAACCAGCAGTAAAAGAGAATTCTAGCCATTAACTTCATGCTCGCAACACTGGGTAGCTCATTTTTAGAGACATTTGCCTGGGATTAAAACCTAACTCTGTTGCTGACCAGCTATGCAAGCTTTTTTAAGTAAGTTACTTAACTTCTCTGTGAACCAGTTTCATTATCTAAAAATTGGCTCATAAAAATTAACACCTTATGTGTTATTGTGAGGATTAATGGGCTAACATATGAAACATATGAAAATATTTAGAATGTTTTAACATATGAAAAGCATTTAGAATGGCACCAGGCAAATACTAAGTGTTTTCTATTCTATCTCTATAATTTGATAAATAAAAAAGTTTTTATTTTTAAAAAGCTCAACACGTCAAATAATAAAACAGTAATAATGTTAATCATAGTAACCTAGTCCATACGAGCTCCTCTGCCTTTATTGGAAATTTGGGGATATTACTATGAAAGATTTATACTAAAAAGGGTTCTTTTCAAAATTATAAGTAATATTTTGAGAAAAGCTGAATTGAATAAATATCTAAAAAGATAGGAATAGGTAAAACATTAAGCTATATTCACAGGCTGGAATATTATGTGGGCCTTTGACATAAGGTGGAAAAGTTTTTAATGACACTATTTTTTTAAAAAAATCAAAATTCGCTGGTAAATATTCAACTTGTTCACAATCATATGAAATGTATACAGATGATGAGAGAAAAATCTCCAAAATGTTAACAGCAGTTGTCACTGGTTGTCATGATTGTGACTGATCTTATTTCCTAGAGAGTTTTGGCTTTTTTTAACTTTAAATAACAAATCAATGTTATTTTATGATTAGAAAATATAGATTTTTTATAAGCCTATGTTTCTTATGTCCTGTTAGCTAAAACAAGCTGAAAAATATCAATAAATATTATAGAATCTTTAAACAAAGTTGTAAAAAAAGAAATTAAAAAAATAGATAATTATAATTTTCATAAAAGCACCATTCATCTTAAACATTTTCTTAAGGATTTATTTAAATGACTGAATTCTAGTTTTAAGACAAAAAATAATATAATAATAAACATTTGTTTTCTGCTATATAGTTAAAAATTTTTTTTCTCATTTGGTTTTCACATATGTCCAGTAAAAGTATATATTTTTTATTCTTATTTTTTATTGAAGTGTAGTCAGTTTACAATGTTAGTTTCAGGTGTACAGCAAAGCAATTCAGTTATACATATACATACATTTTTTTTTTCCAGATTCTTTTCCATTTAAAAGTATATTCTGTGATCACCACGTTAAGGAAGAAGATCCCAGGGCTCTTTGGGTTTGAGTGGCTCATTCAAAATAGATTAGCTGGTGAGAACTGGAGTCCCACCACCAGATCTAAGGAAAATCACTTTTCCTATGAAACATATATGATGATGAAATATCAATAGCATTTTCATTTTTGTACCTCCCATGATTTTATAAAAGATAGGAGTTGGCTAACCTACCAAAATTATTACATTAAATACGTACATTTTCTATGTTCTCCATTGTATTCCTTGTCATTTCAGTTATGGACTGCACTCAAGTTGCCCATCTCCCTCCCTCACTGGAATTTCTTCATGAAATCATGTCCTGAAGCACCACTGAATCCAAGTAGTTTCACCAAGAAAGACTGAGCTGAGAATAAAGAAAATCATGGAGAAACTAGACCAGCTGATCCCCAACAGACCCTTCACCCACGTGACCTCCACAACCAGCGCCAAACAGAGCAGAGCCACCATCCTCAACCCTCAAGACACATACTGCAGGGGGGACCAGCTAGATGTCCTGCTGGAAGTGAAGGACCACTTGGGACGCAGGAAACAATATGGCGGGGATTTCCTGAGGGCCAGGATGTCCTCCCCAGCCCTGAAGGCAGGCGCTTCAGGAAAGGTGACAGACTTCAACAATGGCACCTACCTGGTCAGCTTCACTCTGTTCTGGGCGGGCAAGGTCTCTCTGTCTCTCCTGCTCATCCACCCCAGTGAAGGGGTGTCGGCTCTCTGGAGGGCAAGGAAACAAGGCTACGACAGGGTGATCTTCACAGGCCAGTTTGCCAATGGCACCTCCCAGGTCAATAGTGATTGTGCCCTGTTTTTAAATTCAAGTACTGAACTCTGCGAGTACCTGGATACTCGAGACCAAGAAGCCTTCTACTGTGTGAAGCCTCAACACATACCCTGTGCTGCACTCACCCACATGCGTTCCAAGAACAAGAATGTTTCTTACCTTAGCAAACAAGAAAGGAGCCTCTTTGAAAGGTAAATTATTACTTCTGGAGACTAGCTGGGCGAATATACTAATGATTTGCCGTATATGTTGATCCAAATGAAACTGCTGTGAGTATATCAACTTTGGGACTGTACGTAAACAAGGACCTACTGTACAGCACAGGGAACTATATTCAATATCTTGTAATAACCTATAATGGAAAAGAATCTGAAAAAGAATAGATATACATACGGACATGTATATATAGAGATATATGTATATATAACTGAATTAATTTGCTGTGCACCTGAAACTAACACAGCATTGTAAATCAATCATACTTCAATTTAAAAAAAACAACTTTGGGACTCTGTGAAGAGCCATTTTAGAAAAGATCTGTGAATTCATTGGGGACAGTGCCCACTCACCAGTAGTCCCTAAATATTTTGGAATTTTAACACATCATTGAAATGAAAAATACAAACAGAATAAAAATTAAAAGAGGATGAGAAATATACACATGTGAATATGTATGGGATGTAATATATTCCTTCTGCGTCTCAGTAAATTACCTTGTACACTTTCTGGGGATCTGTATTCCCTGGACTAATATGCAAAGAAATGGAAATTCATATAAATGGCCTGAAACCGTGAGCACAGTAGACAATTATTATCACGAGAAATAACTAAAGCATCAGGTACTATGGCTTCTTGCGTTTCCTGATCTTGGGGCCACTTGCAGATTAATTTCTAAATTTGTTTCTTTAAGGTCAAATGTGGGTGTAGAGATTATGGAAAAGTTTGACGCCATTACTGTCTCCAACTGCAACAGTAAGTTCTCCCCGTGTTTGATGGGTGGTCCTTGGTCCTAGTCCCATTTAAAGGGTTTCTTCTTTCAAGGGACTTGTTCACTGTTACCAGTCCTATTGTTACACTGCTCATCAGGCTTGTCTATGGTGGGCCAAAATACCAGACCCCTAAGTGCATAAATGATTGGGATCATAAATCAGTTTTAACAAATCACTGTAACTTTCATCATCTACCTACTTATTAGGCAACAGATTACCTGCCCATCAGCCACAACAATCTTCAAATGTCAAAACTCCCTCCCTGGGACTAAACTGTAATAAAATGTTACTTTAAAAAAAAAAAAAAAACCCTCTCCCAATTTATACTTAGGTCTTTATCTCCCCAAACCACCACCATTAGCACTTCTCACATACTAAGAGCCCAAGAATCACCATCTAGAAGTTTCTAACCTGCCATCTATAAATCAATTCATTACAATTTCCCTCTCTTTGTCTCTGCCACTTTTCAAACCATTTTAACATAAAAAATTGTATTCCCACACTTATATTTATTAATTGCTCTTCAATTCCTTTGGCTCAAAACGTCCTAGGAAATCCTACCTAAAATGATTTAAGGCAAGAACATTTCTGTCTCTTTAAGTTCAGCATTAAGAGCTTGCTAACTGCTGCTAAACTCGTTTACACAGAAGTGTACATAGGTACCTAGAGGTAGAAATGGCATTTTCACCCAGGATATACAAGCATGCTCATACTGGTTATTAAAATACTAAACTACCTCCTTTGGTGAATAATCACTGCCCCACGCCCACCAAGGTTAGATACTTCAGTCTCTCAGACTCCCAGACTCTTCACAAACCAGTGATTAACAGGTTAATACCTGTCCAGCCGTAGACCCACAGGACTCTGCTCCAGCCTACAGCCATATCTTCGTGGACTATCCAAGTCCCAAACCAAATTAGTTGCTAATTTTTTTATATCACCCTGCACTTAAAGGATTTATGGTTTGATGGTGGCATTTAAAACACTATGACAGTGTGTGACAAACGAGAGTAAAGTGGGATAAAATGACAACATAATTCAGTTTTTATTACTAAGCAAGACTTGATGATCTTCCTTTCATAAGAAGGCAAACAAATACTTAAATGTTACCGAGAAGGCCTTTTTTTTTCTTGGAAGAAAATATGTTCTCTCTAATGTACATTAATGGGTGTCATTTAGAAAATTCATATCAGAGAAAAATTTTACTGAAAAATAACTATCCCATTAAGATGATGATGCTTCAAGAAGACTTTTCCACCACCCTCATGCCCTGTTAAAAGGATACTTAGAAAAGATGGTAGGTTCTTAAATACTGATGGGTAAAATGATATTTCAGAAGGTCTTACCCTGTTGATTCTTTAGCAGAAAAGACAGCTCCAGTGCCAAAGAAATGCAAGTTTGGAATGACATCGACAGTCCCCAGTGGACATGTCTGGAAAGACACCTGGAATCCCAGTCTCTTGTAGTTTGGCTCCGATTGAAATGAAAGAATGCCTGAAAGGAAAATTCGTGTACCTCTTGGGCGATTCCACGATCCGCCAGTGGATGGAATACTTCAAAAGCAGTATCAACAGTATGCCTCTGTCTAAGCTGTCATTCCTTCCCCGTTCAGAAACTTCTTCTTCATTTCCAGGGGAGAAAGGAATACGGGAAATGTCTCTTCTTCTTCATATTTCTTTTTTTTTTTTTTAATTGTTTTTATTTGGGGGAGGTAATTAGGTTTTTATTAATTTATTTATCTTTTAATGGAAGTACTGGGGATTGAACCCAGGACCCTGTGCATGTTAGGCACATACTCTGCCGCGGAGCTATCCCTTCCCCCTCTTCTTCATAGTACTTATTTTTTCTTCCTTCCTTTTCCTCATCGATGAACTAGAAATAATAACAGTATCTGGTCATTATGGGGATTAAATGAGGTGATGGTTATAAAATATTTAACACACTCACTGCAAGGCACACGGGCACTTAGAAAGTGCCTTGTAAACAAAAGCTATTGCAATTATTATCATTAGTTGATGTCAGAGTTGGGGCTGGAATCCAACTGCTAGAATCCTAGTCCCACTTGTTCCTTTCACTAAACCAAGAATTCATCAGCGATAGCTCAGAATCCACTAGCAGATCTTAGCACTCTTACCTGGACAGCTGTCACTTCCTGCCCTCTGTGTCGTGGGCCCTGGCTCTTATCTGGGACGGTGCAGCTGGTGTGGCTCTCCTCTGGCCTTCCTGCCATGATACCGCTCCTGTGATCTCCAACTCAGAGAGTAAGCTGACTTTCCCAGTGAAAACGGCAAGTCAGTAGCACCGGCCCCCCGCCCCCAACAGAAGGGGAGAGTTTTAAATTGTGACCTCTGGTAAATGACTAAACTCCTCCAGACCTCAGTTTCCTCATCTATAAAGCTAAGGGTCTGATGATAACTTAGCATCACGTTCTGTAACAGTGGGTCTCTTAGTTTACAGAAAGCACTGAATTATTGAATTACCAACCCTCTTGACTGACCTTTTAAGTGGTGGTAGCAAAACATCTGTTGCGCATTTTGTTCAAAGTCAAAGTGTACAGCCATAGTGTGCTTTGGAAAAGGAAATTGAAACATGTTAGAAACAGAATGAAGAAAAAAATGCTGCCATTTTCCTCCAACCAACCCTCCAGCATCTCCATTTTCAACCCTCACTGGGTTAATGCTTTAAATGTAGCCTTTTACTTCTAAGATGGCTTATATTACAAAGCATTAATAATCCTTTTCTACATAATTTTCCTTGGAAGTTCTAGCTACAAAGCAGCTGACCTTGATCGTCTGATAAAGGTCTAATTAATATGATGAAAAATAGAGGGACTTCATTTTATTCTATTTACATTAAATTCATTTTCAAAAGTTTTAAGATTGGGCAGACCTCCCACAAGAATTGGGAGGAACTTCAAGTTTAAGCACAGGTTCTGTTACTTACTAGCTGTGTAATCTTGAGCATTTCATTTCAGCTCTTGGTTTTCTTTTCTATAGCTAACAAAATGTATAAAATAATACCTACAAAAGTGACTACGTCATCATCTAATGAAGTTACCCCATTGCCTACCACCCAGTCCACTTGGTTCTACATGGTTCTACAAGGGGGCATATATAATTTCTTCTCTGTATAGCACTTCTGGTTGCTCAGTAATTGCAAACTATTCTTTCATTTAAACCTATTGTAAATTAGCCATGATTAACTTTTTCATCATAAACACCAAATCTTTTCTTCTATTTTTATGATCTTTGTAACTTTATTCTCCTTTCATTTTGGGATTGCCTGCTTGTCGTCAGCACTGAAGTCAGTGGATCTACATGAAACTGGAAAGTTTCAACACCAATTTGGTGTGGACTTGGATAAGAATATCAAAATCCAGTGGCAAAAACATGGTTACCCCTTGGTTGGATCACTGAACTTTTCAGTCAAAGAGATTGAGTACCTCGCCCGGGTCATTGACAGAATTGGAGGAGAAAAGAATACTATCATTGTTATTTCTCTGGGCCAGCATTTTAGACCCTTTCCCATTGATGTTTTTATCCAAAGGGCCCTCAACAGTCCATGATGCAGTTCAGCGTCTTCTTCTGAGAAGCCCAGACACTATGGTTATCATCAAGGCAGAAAACATCAGGGAGATGCACAATGATGCAGAGAGGTTTAGTGACTTCCATGGTTACATCCAGTATCTTGCCATCAAGGACATCTTCCAGGATCTCAACGTGGGCATTATTGATGCCTGGGACATAACAATTGCATATGGTACAAATGATGTCCACCCGCCTCAATCTGTAGTTAAAAATCAGATTAATATAATGTTAAACTTTATTTGCTAGATAGCACATATCTCTGAAATGAATTCATTTAATAGATGTGTTTGCTATCATGCCAAATGTTTTTGGCTCTGATCCCTCAATTAGCAACGGAAAATCTATACCATGGCTGATCTATTAACTAGCAATTCAGCCAAGTCAGTTATTTCTAATTTGGGCTTAAAAATAAACATAAAAAGAGCTACCCTTCTTGGTCAGAGTCATGCCACTTTTCACAAACAGGAAAGTCAAGACACCTAACAGTTGAAAGTTCTCTCTGATGCGTGGAAATTCAGAGCAATTAAATCATTATAAAATACATATTTGGAGAAAGCAGTCCCATCTCCTTATTTCTAAGAGAAGCTCAAGATGATTTCCAAGTGAAAAGAAAAGTCTTATGATGCAACTCTCCATGTCCACAGTCCTGGAGGAGCAGCAGAATTTGAAGCAAGAACTGCTAGATACTGAAAACCTCTGACTTTTCTCTCTCTAGAGGGACTCTCAGTCCTCGAAGCTCATTTATTCTATAGAATTTATCCTCCAGGGACAAAGGATAAAAAAGTTGACAGCACAGTGCTCTAGGATTCGGGAAGCTCGGCTTCAGTCTTTTGGTTGACAGTAATTGCATAACTTTGGGTGAGCCCCTTCAACTCTCTGGGCCTCAGTTTCTCAAATGAAGGGGTTATTCTGAGATGTGTGACTTCCGGACCTTGCTCTATGCAGCTCTGGGTGCTCTAGGCGGTACTTCAGGTACCGACTGGAGGGACAGGAGGTCGGAGAAGTGCCTGGTGGGCGGGGTCCAAGTCCGGCCACACCACCGCAGCCAGGACGTCAGCCGTTTTTACCTGTGTGTGTATTGGGCTTCTGGGTGGGCTTTTGAGCTGAAAAAAGTTCCACTGCTTAAAACATGTTTGAAAACCATTACGTAGATAATCAACAACTGGTTTTTCTAATCTACACATACAGATTAGTTAATATTTTCATCGCTCCCACTTGCGCTTTAATAGGCCTTCCCAAAACGAATGATATGAGAATTTCAGTTGAATAGAGTGATATAACCATTATAAAGCAACTTGGTATCATATTCTTCCTTAATTTTTCCCTCTAAACCATACCCCAGATATCACTGGGCCCCTCACCTACCCTTGCTGCATCGAGGTAAAAACAATTATAGTAGGAACATCTTAAATCTATTTCTCCAGTTTCCTCCAGGCAGGGGATAATCATTTTTCTATGTATTTGCTCATGCACCAAAATTCACAGTTCAGGGCCCGGTAAACACTCAGATGGTCAAAAGTATTTATTAAATCCCCTAGCATGTTCCAGGAACTTTTCTAGTCTTTAGGGATTTGATGGTCAAAAGGGCACATGAATCCTCTGCCATTGAACACTTCATATTGTAATAAAGGAAAAAGATAAATAACAAAAATGATATAAAGCAATCCCCCACTACTAAAGTAGAATGAACAAAGTACGTAACAGGGTAACATGATGGAGAGTGACGGCATGGAGGTGGCTAGTTAGAGCAGTTAGAAAAGGCATCTCAGAGGAGAAGGCATTTCAAGTGAGAAAAAAATAATGGAAAGGAGGTGTCCATGAAAAAAGCGGAGACAAAGATCCTAAATAAAGAATGACAAGTGCAAACCCCCTGAGACAGGATGGTGCTTGGTTTATTTCAAGAACAGGAGCCCATTATGCCTGGAGAATTGTCAATGCAAGAAATATGGAGGGAGACGAAGTTGGAGAGAAAGGCAGGGGCCAGGTCACATCCGGCCTTTGTTGCCCATCGCAAGGAGTTTGGATCCTGTCCCAATGATAATGGGAAGGCAGCTGAGGGAGGGAGAAAAGGAAGGAAGGAAAATAAGAGCGAGGATGGGAAAGAGAGAAGGAGGAAGGAAGAAAAGGAAAAAAGAAAGAGAAGGAAGAAAAGAAAGGAAGGAAAAGAGTAGGGAGGGAGAGAGGGAGAGAGAAAGAGTTTAGAAGGGACGCAGGGAATTACTGGTAGCCATAACTCAGTCATCACCATAAGCCGCTAGAGTTATTAAGGTCAGAAGGAACAAGACTTGTGAAACCATGGAACCTTGGAACAGCATCTGTTTCTTTCTATTAATAAAGTAAAGTGACTTTCCATTACCACTCTCCAACTGGGTAAGGATGGATAAGGGGCATGGAAGTTCTTGCTAAAGGGGCAGTTGGTGTTTTGTTTTGTTTTGTTTTTTGTTTTGTTTTTTATAAAGAACACAAGAGGACTATAATTTTAGAACAGGGACTAAAATTAGAATGTGACCCAGAGATTTTCTTTTTAAAGAAAAGAAGAAAGAAATGCTTGTTTGTAATGTGTGAACCCAAAGAGGGAGTGTAAGCTCAGACTGGAAAATATATTCTGAATGATAGCCCTCAGAACTTAGTACTTTCTAGGGGAATCCATGAAGAGTTATCAATTCTTCCAAAAATGAACAGTTATAAATGCAGAGGTGACTGTTACCATGTCTGCTTGATATTTGATGGGCCATTTCCTGTCTGAGGTGGTAACCCAGTATGTATATAGCAAATGCCAAGTTTACTTCCAAAAGTAAAAGTGGGACACAGCCTTTTGGACAGAATGGATTCTTAGACAAGATGGATAAATACTCCTAAAGGAAACAGAGAGGTAATACTTCCAAGGGAAATGATTATCCCGAGGCAAGGATGTTAAAGAGTATACTGAGAGGAAACTGAGATTAAGAATTACATGTAAATTTCCAAGCAGATTGTTTCAAAAAGTGGTATATTCTAAATACCAGTTGGTGCTGAATTCCTGCAGTTTTAGTCTCTCTCATCATTGTATGGTCTGGATCCAGTTAGGAGGTGGAAACCACACAGTGGGCTAAACAGACTGAAGTCTGATATAAAAAAGTATTACACTCTGATAAACAAGTGACTGTAAGATATAAGGAAACTCTATATGGTACCTGAAGGAGAAAAAAGGAAGGTATCCAAGGAAGAGGCAACCTGGAAGGGGGCCCTCCCCAAGGCTGGGGTTCAGACCTTACTGAAGAAGGTGTAGTTCAGCGCACTGGGTAGCAGAGAAGTTTGCTGGTCTGCCCAGGCCACAGGTGGCCTTCAGAAAGTTCGTAGGGCAAGGCGGCTGCAGGTGATCAGCAAAAGGGGTGTGCACATGCAGAGCAGGTTGGGGCCAGGACAGGCAAGCTGCCCAGGGGACCTGCAGAGGAAATCTGTGCTCCTGCAAGTGTGAAGCCTTGAGGCACTGTTTTCTGTGTAGCAAAGGCCAGGGAAAATTATTGCTAGGCCAGGACAAGAATGCAAGGTCACCAAGGAATTACCCGGTTCTGCGGACAAGATAAGGAAGAGCTCCATGGGGTGTTTCCAGCTCCTTCCTCCTGTAATGTTCCTCTAAAGTCCTCTACTGACAAAGCTCAACAACATGCTGCCTATAAGGAGAGATGCTTAAAAGAATTCTGTGCTTTACAGCAGAGAATATATTGAAGGGTGAATTCAGAGCTGAGAGGCAATAAATTTGTATGTCTCTACCCACTCTTATTTACTGTGTCATTTCCTTTGGAAAAAAATAAGATCATGCTTCAGTAATAATTTGCATCTTTAAAAAAAGTTTTATATACATATACTACCCTTCTCTTCAGATACTGTCACACAGCTTCTCCCCTTTGCCAAAAACCTTCTTGAAAATGCCCTCACTACCTCCACATCTCTGTTACAACATGCTCCAGTTGGACTTGTGTTCCACGCTGCCCCAGGTAAGGTCACCTTCGTATTGTCCATCCCAGTGGCCACTTACCTATCTTCATCCAATGCAGCTTCTCAGTAGCTTTTAACCAAACTGATTACACACTCTTTATTCAAACCCTCACTTTCCTTTGTCTGTGGGACCTGACTCTGTGCTTTCCCTCTGCCTCCCTGGAGACTCCTTCCACTCCCTTTTGCCAGTTCCACCTCTGGGCTCTAAATCTGGGATACGCTGGGGTTCAGTCCTACCACCTGCTCTGTTCTATCTGTGGTCTCGTTATGGGTGACATCCGCTCTCTGGTTTAAATCTCACCTCTATTCAATGACTCCTAAATATCTGTCTCCAGCTCTGATCTCTCCACTGAGTTTAGGACTTACCTATCCCATTACCTACTTAACTCTCTATTTACCTACCTAGGAGGCATCTCAAACCCAACATGACCAAAATGCAATGATTTATATTCTGAAACACATTTGTTCTCAGTCTTCTCCAATTCAAAAAAATGTTAGCAAGATCCATACAGTAATCAGAAGCTGTCCTTGATTCATCTATTTCTCCCAGTCATTCCAAAGCCCCTGCCATATTTTCTTCAAATATATCTAGAAAATCTGTCTCTTCTCTACTCCCATTGCTACCATAGTCACCCAAGCTATACCACCTCCTTCCTGGACTTAGGCAATGACAGGTTGACAGGTCTTTCTGCTTATAATCTTGAAACTTCTACAAGTCATTCTCCACGTTGATCTTGTAAAACATAAATCAAATTATTTCATATCTTTAGGTGGCTTTCAGTGGCTTCTTAATTCCCTTCCAATGACTCACAAGCCTGTCTTTCTTGTTAATCCAGTCTCAGGTCAACTCTCTCCTGGGAGACAGTTCTTCCTGACTACACAACCTAGAAATAGGTCTCCCTGTATCTTCATTTGTTAATTACTTGACTATGCCATCTCTGCACACGAATCTGTATCACCAGCCAAAGTGCTGTCATTAAGTTCGGTTGTGTATGTTATTTTTCCTATTCTACTCAATGCTAGATTCGGAGCTAACTGTCAGGGCTTTGTGTTGTTCATTAGATGCTTTGCCCATAGCATCTAGAACAATGCCTAGAATATATTACTAGTTCAGTCTGTATGTGCTCAATAAAATGAAGATTCCTTTTACATTTGCCAGGGAGGAAGCTGGATGCGATAGCTAATAACCACCTATCTAGAATTAAGAAGATGTTTATGTATAAAATGACATAGCATGTAATAATGAAATAAAGAGATTTAGGGCACTATATCCATGATATGACAGAGTGCCTCCAAGATTTATCAGATCTGCAAAAGCCCATGAGATGTGTTATCACAAAATATTTTGATGTTGTGACTGAGAAATGAAGAATTTAGGGACAGAGATTGTATTTTTCGTCTTTATGGATGACTGCAGCTTTAAAAGGCAAAAGAGAACATGGATACATGAGTTGTGCTCTTTGTGTTGCCAGAAAAGATTTGCTCCTTTGGAACATAAACTATGATACTGATACAAGTGGTTCCTGGAAAAGACACACTTAAAAAAACAAGAAGGACTAAGATTTGATCCCTGCCCAGAAAGTACTCATAATCCAGCTCAAGAGACAAACTTGCACAGAAATAACTTACAAATGAAACCAAGGTCTGCCGCATAAGCTACATTGCCATATCTCAGACTAAATTAGGCTCTAAAATTGGCCCTTTTTAATGGATTTCCTACTTCCAGAGCTAGGTAAGGAGCATACTGACTATAAATTCCTGCCTTCAATCCATCATGCAAACTGCTCCTCTTTAGTGGAAGGAACATCCTTCATAGCTTTCTCCAGTTAAAGAGATTTCAGTCATCCTTCAAGTCCCAGATCCACAGTTACACTCAACCACTTCCCCATCTGTACACTCATAGCACATAGAACACATGTTCTATTGTGTTAGAAATAATTCTGTAGGTGTCGGATAACATAGACAACACTAAAACTAAAGTGTATATTTCATGCAGGCAGGGAATATATCTTTCTCACTTACAAACAACTCCAGACCTTCCAAGCTCAGAGACTATACATGGATTCCCAGTTATTTGCAAGTTTGCAACTACAGGCATGCAATAAATGACTGGGACTAAATAAACTGAAAAATGAGTTAATAACTAAGCACCCTATTAGACGCATATGGAGAGAAAGCAAATTTTCAGATCAAGCTTCCTTTGAGATAGAGAGACAACAGATTAATGGTAGAAAATACGACTCCCTCTCTGATCTGCCTCTTGTATTGAACATATATTGTTTCTGTCCTAGACAACACTCCTACTTCTCCCAACAGAGCTCCTCTTTTCTTGGAGAACTGCACCTTCCCCACTTTAGATCATATTAGTGGAGCTGTCAACCGTGTGATTCTGCCGCCATTTGGTTCCTACCCATCCATCAAAAGACTCTACTCCCTGCATAAGTGATTGGTCCTAGCAGAATCTATTGGAATTGTTGGAGTTTTGTTTGTTTGTTTTTTCTGTGACTTAATATAAATTCTGAAGAGATATGGGCCTCTCTCACTGTGAGATCTTGAACACTGAAGACCTTGTATGGCTTAAGCTTCTTGGAACTAGAATTTGAAAAGGAGCAGCCTGAGAATAGAGCCAAGAAAAGAGAACAGTAGAGCCCAGAGGCTTAGAGAGCTTGATTATCCTTATTTGAACCCCTAGATGAGTCATTAAATGTTTTTCTTCCTTTAGTTGGCATGGAAACTACTAGCATGAACTGGAAACTACAACAGGAAGAGTCCTGGATAACACATCTCTGTGAAGTCAACTTGCCTCTGGATAGTAATAAATATGAGACATCGCAGATGCAGTTGTAAAAGTCATTATAACCACAGGACATTAGCAGAATTAAACAGTGCCAGGATTTATGTTTGATACCAAAGAGAACTTTCTACATGTGGGAAGTAACTGAGATGAGAGT
Source organism: Camelus ferus (assembly GCF_009834535.1). Classification (NCBI taxonomy): domain Eukaryota; kingdom Metazoa; phylum Chordata; class Mammalia; order Artiodactyla; family Camelidae; genus Camelus; species Camelus ferus. The sequence continues at coordinate 14,745,349 of NC_045728.1, forward strand.
ATTTCTATCTTTTGCTATGAATCTTCCTGAGGTGAATAAAGGTGGACACAAAGTTCAAAAGGAGGCTGAGTGATTTTGTCTTGCAGATTTCTTTTGAAACAAAGAGTGAAAGAAACAGATTCAAGGAGCTACTAAGCACCCACTTATGTTTTTACACTTAATCCTCACAAACCCTAAGAAGTTAGTATTGTTAAAATACCCTCCTTTATGGATGAGTAAGTTCTGCCTTAGAAAGTTAAGAATTTGTCCAAGATTCCACAGCCAGTCTATTGAGAACCTTTGTTTATCAGCTATTGGGTACCAATATTAAACAGGCTCTGATAAGCAAGTGATTAACAGTGCAAAGAGATAACAAGAGATTAACCGTATAGAGTAGGAAGCTGAGGATAAACAGAAAAAACTGTGGAATTTATTCAAAATGGTGGAGTTGGCATATGCTGCAACCTTCCCTCTCAAATAAGTCCACAGAAATGTCTGGAAGGAGATTTATAAAAATTTCATTGTGATGGTAGAAAAGAATTCCCTTCAATAATGTAAGAAAATCCTAAAAGACTAAACTCTGAAGAGATTAAAATATGCAACTACAGTCCAAGATGAATCCAGGACCCTACTGCCACAGAAATTTCATACACCAGGATCAGGAGGGAGCCTTGGGATGATTGACAAAGAAGCCAGGAGGTATGACCCCTCTACACTTCACATGAAAGCATTGAAGGTATGTGCTTGAGTTGGTAAAACAAAGCAGCATGATACACAACATCTAGGAAAAAAGGGCAGCCTGGATTCTTGAAAGATTAGGTGTTGGCACACAGCACCAGAAACAAATTCTCCCAGAAACAAACTGTAAGAAACAGATTAAAACTTACAGGGAGGCTAGTAGGGAATCTCAAAGTCAAAGATGGACACATAATCAAAATTAAACAATCATAAGCACAACAATCAGAAGAAATTTACAAACAGAGCAAGTTGTATAGAAATTTAAAATAAACATAATTAATTTCTAGAGTGACATGAGATGTTGCAGCCATAGAGTTAACTAGATGTCCATTAAACTAAACGTGATAGATGAAATAAAGGAAAACTTGAGGGACACACTAAAAATCAAAATGAAAACAATAAACTAGTGAGATGATATAATAACTCAAGAATTCCTCTAGAATACAGAATGAAACAAAAATGAGATCAAAATTATAAAAGGAAAAGTCCACAGATATAAGATGTACCACTCTGGAACATGATGTTGATAGTAGGGGAAGTCATGCATGTGTGGGGGTATTAGGCATATGGAAATTCTCTGTACTTTCTGCTCAGTTTTGTGAATGTAAAACTGGCCTAAAAAATAAAGTCTGTTTTTAAAAGTAATCATTCCAGTAGGAGGACAGAAAAGAGGGGAGAAAACGAGTATGGTAAATATGAAGAAAAAGAAGATGGTGGAAATCAATTCAAACTTTAAATGGTCTAAATTCTCATGCTAAATGTCAGTGATTTATAAATTAGAATTAAAAAAGTAAAATGCTTCTTTAAGTTGTTCAAAAAATATATCTAAAACATAATGACACAAAAAGGTTGAAAGCCAAGGAATGGGAAAATAGTAAACATAAATAAATGGGATGCTGAAATGTCTATTTTAACATAAAACAATCTTGGGAGAGCATAATGACTAATTAATCTTGCTATCCTCTAACAAATTCTTCTACTCAGATCATAGTCCTGGATCAAGAATCAAGACTGGGACATTTCCACTCTGGATCTGGCACCTGAAAGGTGAGTCACCAGAAGGGTATATTGTCCTCAGGAAATATCTAGACACAAGAATCCAGGAATACAGTGCCTGGCATGAAAAAACGTTCAGTATCACCAATTATCAGAGAAATGCAAATCAAAACTACAGTGAGGTATCACCTCATACCAGTCAGAATGGCCATCATTCAAGAGTCCACAAACAATAAATGCTGGAGAGGGTGTGGAGAAAAGGGAACCCTCCTACACTGCTGGTGGGAATGTAGTTTGGTGCAGCCACTATGGAAAACAGTATGGAGATTCCTCAAAAAACTAAAAATAGACTTACCATATGATCCAGCAATCCCACTCCTGGACATATATCCAGAGAAAACACTAATTTGAAAATATACATGCAACCCAGTGTTCACAGCAGCACTATTTACTATAGCCAAGACACGGAAGCAACCTAAATGCCTATCGACAGATGACTAGATAAAGAAATGGTAGTATATTTATACAATGGAATATTACACAGCCATAAAAGAATAAAATAATGCCATTTGCAGCAACATGGATGGACCTGGAGAATGTCATTCTAAGTGAAATAAGCCGAAAGAGAAAGAAAGATACTATATTATATCACTTACATGGGGAACCTAAAAAAAAAGACAAGTGAACTTATTTACAAAATAGGAGCAGATTCACAGACAGAAAACAAATTTATGGTTACCAGGGGGTAAAGCAGGTGGGAAGGGATAAATTGGGAGTTTGAGATTTGCAGATACTAACTATTATATATAAAATAGACAAACAAAAAGTTTATACCGTATAGCACAGGGAACTATATTCAATATCGTGTAGTAACCTATCATGAAAAAGAATATGAAAAGGAATGTATGTATGTACGTGTATGACTGAAACATGATGCTGTATATCAGAAATTGACACAACATTGTAAACTGACTATACTTCAATTTTTAAAAAAATGAAAGAAAAAAAAAAGAATACAGCACCTGGGAGGCAGGTGAAGCTCTAGGTAAAATGAGATGTCCTCGGACCAGCTCATTAATGCCGTAAAGATTACAACCTTGGGATCACAAGACTATGAGATTCTTAAGAGCAAGAATGTTTACTTATCCATGTTTGATTCACTAGTACCTAAACATCATAGGTACTAAGTACATGTTGGATGAATAAATGAGTGAATTAATATATGCACATAGTGCAGTGTAATGACTTAACTCTTGATTATCATTATCAAATTCATCAATATGGCAAATACTGCTGTACTCCACGCCCAAGGCTTGTGATGGGCAAAGGGAATGTAAAGATATCAGAATACCCAGAAAAGTCCTGCTCTGGCTTCTCGTGCTCCCCACTTTCCCATGCTTCCTGCCTTTCACTGTAATCTCCATCCTGAAGTGTATTTCTACCACCCTCTTTTCTTACACAGCCCTTCCTCAGCAGCCGTGCTTCTCAAGGAATGGTCCACAGACACTTACGTACAGTCCATGTGCCAGTTCATGGACTGCTTGCTACTGGTCCTCATCAAGATAACGCACGGAAGTTGAGAGTAAGCGTTTGAAACTTTCTAGACAGGTTCACGTTGCCATGACATTCATGCAGATTTTCATTATGTTTTCCAAAGTCATGGTGGGTGATGGTTTGGAAATAAATAAATAAATAGTCTTTCACCACAAACAAGTTTGAGAGGCTTTGCACCAGGGCTGTTTGCTGAATATGTGTCACTTGTGATCTTTGAAACCACATCTTAGAAATTGGCACACGGTTTAGGCATCCAGGCATAGGAAGAGAGCTGAAGTAACAGTCACGTGACAAAACTGAAGCTGCTAAGGGGGAAGGGGCTGAGGCATGGGGAACCAGGATCCTCAGCAGAAAAGTGACCTGCACCCACCTTCACCATCCCACAGAGCAAATCGTCCTTCCCCTTTCATTAGATCCTTTTCAAACTGGTAGAAATAGCACAACCATCCATCAGTTCTCTGCATGGTGTCCAAGGACAATATGTCCCCTTATCTGGAGTTGTCTTACAACCCCAGGTTTTCAAGGGAAAGTATACCCATACAGTAGAACCCCTGGGGCGTTTTACACTATGACCACAAGGGCCTTAGCTGTCTTAGAACTAAGCAATGTCCATTCTCAAGGGTCTCTGGTAACATATGAGGAAAGAAACAGGAATCTCAAAGAATTTCTGGGAAACACCCAGTACCACAGCCTGTGGGATTATACTGCCATCTAATTGCACTATTTTTTATTGCCTCTTCAAATCTACGCCCCACGAAAATATATTATTTTAAAGTGACAGTGAATACAGGTGGATGAAAATAAACGTCTTCACAAACAAGAAAAAAATGAGTTTTCCGCAGCCACGAGAGTCAGTTAAGAGTTCACAGGTATTGTTCTAACAACCCAGGTGGAGAAGTCATTAAAACAGGTGAGTAAGCCAAACTGTGGAGACCCCATCACTTTCTCTCTCTATTCTTGCCTGTGGTCAGCAAGGGAGGGGAAAAAGAAATGCAAAAGGAATCAGAAAGACTGTCTCTGCCCATATCTTCTCTCAAGCAAGAGAAAGGAAGAAAAGGGAGAGAGTTCAGAAGACAAGTGTGGGAAGCAAACAAAAGACAATAGTGAGAGCCTCTCTTCCTGATGAGGACAGGCTGGTTTTGACAGGTCTTGAAGACAAATTACTTTTCTAGTAACCAACCAGCCAAAGTACCCAGTGCACCATAGGGAGCAAGCACGTTTATAGTCACTCAGCCTAACATCTAGGTGGAGAAAGACGAATGTCAAAAGCACCAGCTTAGTCAATATGTCTTCGCCTTGTTTCATGTGTGTGACATTCTGTGTTGTATATAAATCCAGGACATTGCTTCTAACTGCTGTATAGTGTTCCACATTACACATTGACTACACTCTTTTTAAAAAATCATTTCACAGTGATACATATTAAAGTCTATCTAATTTTCTACAACTGCACACACAGATACACAAGCAACTGAAATAAAATTTTGTACATGATTCTTTATAGGTGAGAAGTCCTCTGTGATATGCCCAAATTGGACTGCTTGACCTTAGGACACAGGTATATACAATTTCAAAAAAAAAAAAAAAAACACTCCCAAACAAAAAATTGCTGCCATGTTGCTTTCAAAAATGACTCTCTTCATTTGTATTCTCATCAACAGTACAACAGCATTAGGTATAATGATGAAATACATATAACAAAAAGATTTTTTAAAAAAGAAAAAATAAAAACAAAAAAGAAAGAAAAATAATAAAAAACAGAAAAAAAGTAAAAAGAATGAAAAAAGAGAAAAGAAAAAAAAGAAAACAGAAACAAACAAAAAGTGAAATATATATTATGATATTATGACCCAGTTGGGTTTAAGCCAACAAGGTCATGTGGTCTAGCTTTACTTTTTTTAAAAAAATTTTTTGTGGGGGGAGCTAATTCAGTTTATTTATTTTTGGAGGAGGTACTGGGGATTGAACCTAGGACCTCATGCATGCTAAGCATGTGCTCTGCCACTTGAGCTGTACCCTCCCCTCCAATTTTTTAAAGTGTCTATTTCCTCTGTCCTTATTCCCTTTTTTTTTTTTTTTCCTCTTTTGGGGGCAGGGGGAGGTAATTTATTTATTTATTTTTATTTTTAGAGGTGGTACTTGTGCACGCTAAGCACACACTCTACCACTTGAGCTACACCCTCCCCACTGGATTTAGCTTTAGAAAACACCTAAGATAAAGGAGAAAAACAGTATAACCACCTCAATAAATCAGAAAAAGCCTTGACAATTATTCAACTTCTGTTAATGATAAAAACACTTAGCAAACTGATTTTTAGATGAGAGCTTCCTTAATCTAATAGAAGGTATTTTAAAAAAAAAAAACAGCAAATATCATATATCAAACATCACACATTTCATCAAACATGGTGAAATACTGAAATTAACAGTAGGAACAAGCCAAAGCTGCCCAACATGGTCCCTTCTGATCATCTTTGTTCTGCTGATACAAAAACACTATAAAAATAATAAAGCACAGTAGGTGGCAGAGAGGGGGACAGAACTGACTGAGAAACTGGCACAAGGGAACCTTTGGGGGTAATGGTAATATTCTCTATATTGATTCTACACAGGTGTGTACGTTTGTTAATAATCATAAAACTGCACTGTTGCAATTCTTAAGCAAGGCCTTGGTAACGACTGTACCAGGTAGCAGTAGTGATGATGGAAAAAAAAGTCTGCATCATGGCCACTTTCAAGCCACCAAGATGATGCCACAGCACAAGGATTTGGGAAGAGATGAGCACACAGGGCCCTCATCCGCAACACGTCTCCTTGTGAGGGTGAGGATTTCCAAGGAGGGACATCCTGAAGATATTTGCACATGCAGAGCTCAAGTTTAGGAGTAGAATCTGAGTGAGACATTGATTTGGGAATCAAATGGGATGATCTGGCCATAAGGTCCTATTAAAAAAAAAAAAAAAAAAAAGACCCAAAATGGCACTGCTTATGCTAAGCCCCATGGCACCAAACCAAAACTGAGTCACAGATTCAGCTCTCCCAGGAATGGAATCTTAAACCAGTCAATCAGGGATAGCCTGTTTAACATCAGTTAGGTCATCTGCCTGACAGACCCCGGCGATCCCCTAAAGGAAAGTAACCTTGAAATAACCAGCCCACTTTTTAACCTAGTATAACTTCCTGTGTTCCAGCTCCCTTCTGCTTATGAAAGTCTTCCATTCTGCACAGCAACTCAGAACTCCTTTCTATCTGCTAGATTGGATGCTGCTCAACCCAAATCAATTTTTGCCCAAATAAGCTTGTACAGGTTTTAGTATGCCTCAGTATATCTTTTGGCAATTCTAGAGTCAGAAGAGGGAACTCAAGGAGAGCCCTAACGGCTCCCAGGAGCAATGAGCAACCAGGCAGAGTACCTGTTAAGCTCCTTGAGCTCTTTGCTTTCTTGCTGCCTCTGGAGGTGGTGGGTATGTCCCTCTTGGGTCCTAGCTCTGCAGCTTTTGTGTCTCGAGCTTTTAGATTTTACTTGAGCATTTTCTTTTCCAGGCTGAGTCCAGAAAACAACCAGCATTGGACTGGGTCCAGTTTAAAAACTGGACTGGGTCTGCGATTAGATTGGGTTTGACTTAAACTGGACTGGGCCCAATGTGAGGCCTCAGGTGAATAAAATTTTGTCTTAAGGCTGAAGAAGTAGGTTAACCTTACCAAAGATAATCCCGAATTACAGTGGCCACGGTGGAGATCGCTTAAACTAGATAAGCTTATCTGTTTACCAGATGCCCTAGAGAAAAGGAGGTCTCAGACAAGAACTCACCATAAAAAGTAGAGGGAAAATTATTTTTCCTCCTCTACAAATTTCTAGTGACCAGGATGAGACCTGCTGGGACCCTCTACTCACTCCAGAGTCTGCAGACGCAATCTTGGGAAAACTGGCAGAAGCCAGCAAAGGGTAAGAATTCTCTCCAAAGTCAGCTCTCCCAGATCTCTGTCTGTGGTGCCTAGTCGAGAAAAAAATTCACAATGTTCTTTTCTTTTCAAATTCAGATTGGCAGTAAAAAAACATCTGTAAGAATTAGATCTTTGAATCGTGAATTTGCTTTGGGTACCCATTGGCTGTCTAGCCCTCCTCTCCCAGGGACAGCGACAGCTTTCGTGTTTGCCTTGTTTTCTGTCCTGAGAACCTGACTTGGCAACCATCAGGTTGGGGGCCCCCAAAATATGGCCAGACAGAAATGTGGCTGACACCCAACTTGCAACTAGACATGGCTGGACAGAAATGTGGGCTTGCACACCATTTACAGCAAGGGTTCAACCAGCGGTCGCCAGCTCTCAGAGGAACTGTCTAAGTCTGTCTTTCTTTTGGTTATCTCTGGATCTTGGGAAAGTAGTGTTTCCTGCACCCTCTTTGGAGACACCTCTTGCATCCATGGCGTTGTTCAGTACTGCCAGGAGTATTTACTGTTTGTCCTCACTGAAACCTGACAAGATATTTGAAACAATTTTTAAAGTAGCTTTACGGTCAGAAGTTGGCCAAATTAAGAACCGATATTCAGAGCCTGAAAATTTCCTTTTAGACTATTCCCCTAAGCTAAAGTGAAACCACATATCCAGAGGGAAAGAAAAACATTCTGAAGTTGTGAGAGGATTTACTAAAACATTCCAAAGACAAACACGGCTAAATCTGGAACACAGGAATCTTCTGACTTCCATCTTGGTGAAGATCTTCTCCCTGATGTAAAGAAACAAGCTGAAGATAATGTACTTAAGTGGGTGGGTTGGCACCTTCACATCATCCAAGTTGCAACCCAAATCTTTGACGAATTAAAAACAACTGTCCTACAAACTGTCATACAAATTGGGTCAACTTGTACAATTTGTCTTACAAATGGAGCCTTTACAAGAATGAAAAAGCTCACCTATCCTTTTTACCAACCCCCAAAACTCCCCTATTTATCTCAAAAGGCTTGTAGGTATTGAAAAAACTCTAGCTTTACGTAACAAAAGTCTTTCTTGGAGGAACTTGTATTCGTTCCCTGTGCCTTTGAGATATAAATATTCTACCCTCTCTTCTCTAGGAACTGAAGTCTGTCTCTTTAAACTGCAAACTTCAGGGGGTCCTTCTTATCGGAAGGAAAAAAAGAGAGAGAGAAAAAAAGAAAGGCTATTTGGAAACTATGTAAGTTAAAAAAAATCTTTATAATCTTCACCACAAATATTAGTGAAAAGTTTTAGCCACCCGAAAATGTAACCTAAACTTATTCCATCTGCCAGAAATACAATTTGGATCCCACTGTTCTTTTATAAACTAGTGTTTTGTATTATCATGTCTGTCTCATGGCTAAAATTTTAAAATGAAAGCTGTAAGATCTCTGGGTGCATCTGTCTGTATGTTTATATATGTCTATGTACATATGTTACAGCTATGTGAGATTTTTCTCCCTCTGGATGGAATTGAGACAGGAAGGGGACAGCGCACAGCCATTCAAGGAATGATACAGCAGTTAACATCGAAATGGTGGAAGATTCAACCTCCAGGAGGCCTTGAGGATCAAGATGGTGGGAGATTTGACTTCGAGTAGAACTTGAGCTTCATTATACGCCCATTGTAATATATTAACATGGTGAATACCATGCCCACAGGCACCATGGCAGTCCCAAAACTAGCCACAAAAGGTCAAAGAGTGGGAGATGGCCAACTTCCTGGGAATCCCAGCCCCTTCCCCAGACTAGTTAGACTAGTCCTTCTACTTATTAGCATATGAAGCCACTGAGCCCATAAAACTGGCAATATGCTCTCTCTCTCTCTGCTCCTGAGACGCCTGCACTCTGTCAATGGAGTGTGTACCGACTTTTACTCTAATCTTAGCACCCAACCCCCACACCTCGTGGCCTTTCTCTTGCCTTTTGATGTATCTCTCTAAATAAATCTACCTTTACTCAACTGTGGCTCGCACTTGAATTCTTTCCTGTGCGAAGCCAAGGATGCACACCTGGCAGGGCACGTCCCAGGGGCTCATCCGAGACCCGGGACATGGCCTTCCTCACGCCCCATATCTATTTTCCTTCATCAGTATTGCCAAAATTAATTTGTACATTTAGCTCTATTTGATTGGCTCAAATTAAATGTACTCCAAGGAATACAGAAACTACTCAAATGTATTTCAAGTTCACATGATCTAAGATAATCTTTCATAAGTAAAAGCTAGTTTAAGTTTATTGGTTTAATTAAGACAGGAATGTCTTTAGAGTTTTCAGTGTTAAAATATAATGCAGACATATAACTTTTATTCTGCCTAGGTTTACTCACATTACCTCTGTTACACAATTTGTCAGCACGAAAGGTAACTTAAAAGGATGGTTAGCGTTTAATGTCTCATGAAGATTTCATCAGTAATCTAAACACAGTTGTCAAGAATAAATAAATAGATGTATGTAAGATAAAGGTTTATAAATGAACTTTTCAACAGTAATTATGCTTTATGGTAAGTTTACATAAAAAATGGTTTCTAAATCTTTTTAGAAACTTGAAGGCTTCAAGTTATATTGAGATAAGTTAATAAGATATTCATTAAATATCTAGATCATTTCCAAATAGGATAAAATTCTGTGGCTGGGGGTTAGTAGACAAGGAGGAAAGTGACAAAAGATGAGGTAGGAAGGTGGCCAGGGCCAGCCACAGCCTGAAGAATCTGTTAAAGCAGTTTGGATTTTATTTCAAGTAAAATGGGAAGCTGTCAAAGTGCTCCATGCAGGAAGATACTTTGCTTTTTTATTCATCTGTATTTTACTAAACTAATACATATGCATGGTCCAAAATATCAAATTGAGCTCACTATAAACCCAGCAATTTCTACCACACTCTCCCCACCCTTGTTTTAACTGTTTTAAATGCTATTTACTACCATATTTTTAAAATCTTATGCATATATAGCTTGATGAACTATATAAATCTCAATTTTCTGAATAAATTTATTTTTCTCAGGTAAAAGCAGCCCAGAGGCAATGCAGGGCTGGCACAGGACCTAACAGGCCTTCAAGAACCCATCTGAGACCTTTCTGCTCTGCCTCCTTAGCACATGACTTTCTTGCTCATCCTCGTCACCTCAGTGTCTCAAAATGGTTGCTGCAACTCCAGCAACTCACCTGTATTCCAAACAAGAAGAAGGGCCAGTGGCACATTTCAGCTGCATCTGCCACCCAGTGACTTCTGATCATGTATCACATGTATCATTGGTCAGAATGATGTAAAATGACCACCCTTACTGACAACAAAGGGAAATAAAATTTTTTTCAGTAAGCATGTTTGCCGCTCTATGTTCTGTTAGGAAGGAAAAGAGAAGAAAGGACGCTGGGTAGGTCTCTAACAGTGTTTACAACACTGCTCTGTCATGATTTTTCCATTTGGGCCTTTTAGATCAATTCCCTGGGTTGGTAGTAAGAGACTGCATCTCTTACATCACATATGTACCACATTTCCCTTATCTACTTTCTCTAACTATACACAAGGGCTTTTTTAAGTTAAATTAGTAATATTTTGCTAATTAAATTGCTGTCTATTGAGCCAAGTAGTACACTTGTCTTCACTCTCAAAAAAAAAATTCAGATTTTTTGGTTATACTGAAATTTCACTTGCTTCATTTTCTAAGTATTTATCTTTGATTTGTCTACATCCTCCAACATATCTGTCTAAATTCTTCCATTCTTATCTTCCAAAACATCAAAGGCATCAGCTAAGGTTTCTAGTCTACCTTTATCCCTGCAGAATTCTTTCCCAGAGTCCCTTGTCCGTCTACTCTGGTCAGGAATGACTGATTGCTTTCTGCCTGCTGAACAGGGTAGAAAATGACCTAAGACTCTGCTCACCACTTTCCTTTTCACCATCTCCTGTCTCCTGAGTTTCCTGCTCATTTGGCTCAAGCCCATCTTCCCAAAACTTTCAAAGAAAGGAAAAAGAAAATTTAATTTTCACATCTTGCATATCTAAAAATATCTTTATTCTACCTTGGCACTTGCTGGATAGTCTGGCTGAATTTAGAATTCTGAGGTGCTGACAATTCTCCTTCAGAATTTTAAAGTCCGCTGTTTTCCAGTTTTCTGTAACTACAGAGGAATTCAGTGCCATTGTGATTCATCCTATTTTCTATGCCATCGTTCTCTCTCTCCTCTTCTCATCGCTTTTCTTCAAATCATCTCTGCACCCTGGGGTTATGATGATATGATTTGAGGTGGGTAGGTGTAGGGACTTTTTCATTTATGGTGATGGACACACCACAGGTCTTTTCAAACTGGAGGCTCGTGCCCTTAATTTCAGAAACGCTTCTTTGACAATCACCTCTCTGCTATTTTCTCTACTCTCTCCTTCTGGAATTCCTAATAGTCCAATATGAGATCTCCTGGATACCACTGTACTTTTTGCTATATTTTCTGCAAGATTTTCTTGATCTCATCTTCTGACACTCCTGTTTTGATGTTTTTTTCACTCATCATATTTTTTTTTTTCATTTTAGAGCTCCTACTTTTTCTCTGAGTATTCTTTTCTCACAGCATCCCATTGTTTCCTGGATGCAATATTTTCTCTTACACTATGAGAATATTCAGTTGTTGCTTTTTATTATTATTATTATTATTATTATTATTATTATTATTATTATTATTATTATTACATTAAGTTTTTGAAGTTTTCTTTGCATTGTCTCTTTCTTCTGGGTTCCTTTAAATGTGTGATTATTCAGCCTCTCTTTCATGTAGGAGGTGTTCATCAAATGCCTGAAATCCTTAGATCCCTGTTCATATATTTTCACTGTGCACTTAAAAAGCCACTTGGGTGCTCCACGTGCATGGATGGGGCTGGTCAACAGGACAGTCTCACTGTGCATTGATAATGTAGCAAACAGGCCTATTCACTGGAATACACACAGCCCTCCAAGTACCAATATCTGGAAGACTTTGTCTTGGCCTGTTCAATTTCTCAAGAGAAAAAAACACTTATCTAACAGATTTGAAAAGCACTTATCTAACAAAAGATTTTATTTTAAATATTGCATCTACTTAGAAACTAATTTTTTTTTTAATATTCACACTAATACATTGAGGTCTTAAGTCTCTCCAAAAGCCATTATTTCCCAAGTCCCTCCTTCCGTTGCTGAACTGTAGTATACTTCATTTGATACTTCTCTTGGCTTTTCTGGAGCTTCCCTGATCTATTAGCCCTGGAATAGATAACCTGCCTCCACACCCTGAAAGATTCCTCCCTAAAACCTTAAGTCACCACACTTGAACAGCAGAACAGTCATCCAGAATCCAACAGTTTTGTAACATGCAAAATATCTTCTATGTACCACAACAATATTAAATATTATATCCTCCTAAACTAAAAAGAAGTTCATCCAAAGATGACCTGAGATTCACAGTTCATTTCAACGCCAGAAGAAATATCAGGCTAATTTTCTGTTTCCCTTTTTTGCAGCTCCAGTCTACACACTGAAATAATGGAACACATTGAACCCCCTGAGGTCCCAGGGTGTAAAAGTCCGCTTCTTTGCTGTAAGAGGTGGTGCTTAGGGCAATAGTTCCCACATTGACTGGGTATCTTGGAATCACCTGGAGAGCTTTTTAAAAACAGAAATTCCCCAGTTTTTATACTGAAAATTGGGTCTGGGATGGAGTCTCAGAATCTGCTCTTGCTTGTTAACTCCTCGCACATGCTGCTAGGTTTGAGAACTACTTCTTTAGAGGACGGACATTCTTATTCAGCACTATAACCATTCAGCCTCAGTCCTGATATGGCCCTAACGTAATCGTTTTCAGGGTCATAAGTTAGAGATGGTGTTAAAGATGGCAGCATATCCCTGAGCAATTCATGGGACAAAGAGAATATCAAAACTGCAATTATAGAAACAGGATAGAAAGTCTAGAAATAGACCTGCAATGTACATTCAACCAATTTTCAACAAAGGCACTAAGATAATTCAATAGAAAGTGGATTGTTCTTTCTACAAATGGCATTGGAACAACCACATAGCTAATGCAAATAATAATAATTAATAATAATAATAATAATAATAATAATAATAATAATAATAATAATAATAATAAATCTTGACCTCTATATTTCATCCCAAAAGTTAATTTGGGATGAATAGTAAGATCCTAAAAACAAGCTAAAAATATAGAATATCTCAATATTCAGGTAGGTAAGGATTTCTTAAATGAAACACAAAAAGCAATAACCATTGAAGAAAAAAATTATAAAAATGGATTCCATTAAAATCAAAACATCCTATTCTTCAGATGACACTGTCAAAAAAAAAAAAAAAGATATACCACAGACTAGAAGAAAATATTTATAATATATAAGTCTGACAAAGAACTTATATCCAGAATATATCAAGAACTCCTATAATTCAAACAGGCAAAAAGACAACCAATTTAAAAATAGGCAAAAGGCTTGAACAGACATTTAACCAAAAAATGTTACATAAATGGCCAAGAAGAAGCACACAAAAAGATGCCTGATACCATTTTCCATCAGAGAACAATGAATTAAAACCACAAAGAGATTCTATTTTATACCCCCGCAAAATGGCTAAAACTAGGAACTGACAATACCAATTTTTAGCAAGGATGTGGACAAGTGGAATCTCATGCATTTCCAGACAGAGTATATAATGACACAAATACTAGAAAAACGGTCTGGCACTTTCTTACAAAATAAAGCATATGTGGACCCCTTGACTCAGCAATTCCGTTAAGCATTTACCCAGAAGAAATGAAAACATGTCCACAAAAAGACTTTTACAGGAATGTCCAAGCAGCTTTATTCATGATAGTCAAAAACTGGAAACACCCCAAAACTCCATCTAGAGGAGACAGGATAAACAAATTGTGGAAGAGTCATACCATACAGTTTTTAAAATTCAGCAGTTTTTAAAACTCAGCAGATTGAAAAAAAAAAAAAAGAACCACTGATACAAGCAACTATACAGGTTAATCTAAAAATCATCATGCTGAGAGAAAGAAGTTAGACACAAGAGAGCACAACTGTATGATTTCATTTATACAAAGTTGAAGAACCAAGAATGACTGGTGAAAGAAATCCTAACCGTGGTTGCCCAGTAGGGGACTGATTGGAAGAGAGCAGGGGGGATGCTTGGGGGAGTGGAAAAGTTCTGCATCTTGTCTGGTGTATTGGGTACACAGGCTTGTCAAAACTCATCAAACTGCACGGTTAAGATACATACATTTCACTGTATGTAAATTTCACATCAATGAAAAACCTATCAAATTGTACCCTTCGAATAGGTGAATTTTAAGGCTTGTAAATTATGCTTGATTTTTACAAAAGATAAAAAAAATGCAGTTACAGAACATTAAACCTATAAAAACAGCAAAATTTACAAATCAAAACTGATGTAAGGACAACTATATTCAGAAGAAATCTCATAGCCTTACATATATTAATTTTTTAAAATAGAAAATGAAACTAAATTTGAAACAAAAATCAAAAAAGAGAAGGGTAAGAAAGGAGGAGAAATAAGTTAATAATGATATAAAGTAGAAATCATTAGACAATAACAATAGATTTGATAAATAAATCCTAGAAATAATGTCTTTGAAAATACCAATAAAATAGGCAAAGCCCTTACAGATTTAAACAATAGAAAATACATTCAAATCGTTAAAAATGAGAATCAGGCTTTATTCACAGATATTCAAGTACTTTATAATGGGATAAGAAATGGAAATGTACCACTCTAAGCTAAAAATTCTGAAAATAAGGATAAAACACACGATTTTCTAAAAAACACATAAACTTCCAGAAATGACTTAAGAAAGTAGTCCATCTGGATACCAATAACCATGGAAGAAATGAAAACTTTTGCCTAGGGAATAACTCCAAATGCTGTACCATGTCTAGACAATTTTACTAATGAGTTCTAGCAGAGCTTCAAGAAAAAATAATTCACATGTAGTTTAAACTGTTCCAGAGCACAGAAAAAGATGGCACACTTCCCAAAGCATTTTCCCAAACCAGCAATATTCTAATACCCAAGTCCAACAAACACAGCACAAAAAAGGAAATCACAAACTAATCTCCCTATTGATATAAATAACGTGCTAATCCAGTAGCATGTTCAATATACCAGTCAATTAATTAATCACTTCAATACCTCAGAAGATGAAAAAATAATTCTTTTAATAAATGCAAAGATTAAAAAATAATTAAAATAAATGTGATATTAAAATAAATACAAAAGCTTCCTCATAGAAGAAAACCTCCTTCATCTATTGGTTATTGCATACAGAAAGCCAGTATTCCAGCTGATGATGAAATACTAGAGTCCATTCCTATTAAATTCAATAATAAGAGCAGTGTGCTGGTTATTATTTAGCACTTTTCTGGAAGCTCTAAGCCAATGTGATAAACGACAGAAAAAAAATTTTAATGGATAAATTTTAGAAACATGGGGACAAAATTCACCTATTCTCAGACGATGCTTCTCTAAATGGAAAACCTAAGTAAATCAAAGGAAAATTCACTAGTAGGAGTCAGTAAGGTAACCAGTTTTAAAATATACAAAAGTCAACAATATTTTTTTCTATATACCTCTAGTAATCAATTAAGAAATTTAACAGGGAAAAAAGTCCCACTTTAAACAACAACCAGAAACACCAAAGGTCCAGGAAAGGAAACTTTTTGAAAGGTATCTTTTATTACTATTTTTATTTGGCGGCGGGGGAGGGGGTGATTACTTTATTTAATTTAATGGAGGCGCTGGGGATTGAAGCCCTCATGTGCTCTATCGCTGAGCTATATACCCTGACCCCCACCCCGTGCACGGATATTCTTAACACGGTACCTGTGCAGCCTTTCTCCACACGCAGAGGTAGGAGAAACATAGGGCTGATTTTTCTGATACTTGCAAGTGTACAGAAAGGTCTGTAACAAAAATGCTGGTGCTGAATATTACTTACAAGGTAATGTATTTTACCAGAGAGTGAAAAGATGGCCTGGGATGGGAGGGTGGCTTTAAGTTTTCAGTTCCAAGCGGTTGCCCTTTGGAAAGGGGGATGGATTTCAGAAATTTGCTAACAGACTGAGAATTAAATGCCATCAATGACCGATTGAAACGAAATTTGATTTCTTCCTCATGGGAGATTCTACACCACTGGACTGACTACTTCCCAAAAGGTTTTGAAAGCATGTTTCTTCTATCTTCATTTTAAATTCAAGCCTCGTTTTTTTAATTTCTTTAAACGTGACCTTCCTCTGCTCTTGGTCTTATTTGGGCTCATCCACCTTTTCAGACTTGTGAGTGATTTTTAAAATTTCACTTCTCCTGTCACAAGAAATGTTAAAAATATTCTTCCTCTTCACCTGTTGCGATAGAGTTCTGTCATTGCAATTTTAATGCATCTGAGGTAGGGTTGTGCCTTTTTTAGGCAACATGCTGTAAATTTGGTTATCTTATCATGTGTTTTAAAAGCTCACCAAAATCTGGGACAAGTTTTGTTTCTGTGCTGGGCTTACTTTGAAATTTGTTAAGCAATGAGATGGAAATTTCAGGACACCAATCAAAGGTCTCCGTTCACCCTTTTCCAAGGCAAACTGAGCGATATTAAATATTACCTCACAGTTTTCAGCCTTCTGCCACAGTGTGATACCTTCACCCCACCCCCACGCTAAGCTGGGAACTCACCTGGCACTCAAGGCTAGAGACCCAGTTCCGTGCACACAATAAGGCGAAGGTTCTGACTCCTTTTGCTCATCCCGTGGGAGAGAAATAAATGGTCCTTGGTGAATCCAATTATAACCCCAGAATCTCATTTGAGGCAAGTTCAGCAGACCCAGTCCCTCTCTGATCTCAAATTAAACATTAAAACAGCAAGCAAGCAGCATGTCTAGAGAGAGTTCTCAGAGAAATTAGCAAATATTGTATATTCTCTTCTCTTGTTGTATAAGTATCACTTAGTTTCCTGAATGGGAGCATACTGTTCTTAAGTGACTTAAATTAACAGGTCACAATTTGATGATCCCTTTTCTTTTCTCATGGTAAGTACAGGGGAACAAGGTAGTAGGCTTAAGGCCCATAAAGGATGTTTCATAAACATCTCTGAAAAAATTAGAGTGAACACTTTAACTACTAGGTCACTAAATTAATTAGGACTCTTCCAGTTGTTAATAACAACAATCTACCTCTAATCAGTTAAGTGAGAAAGAATATTACCACATAACTGGGATACAGGGATTCAAAATGACAGCTGGACCCACCACTCACACAGTGTCCCTGGAGCTCACCTCTCTTCATCTCTCAACTTTGCTTCTGGCTGTGGGCTGGCTTCCTTCTTCAGGGAAGTCCCTCACCATGTGGCAAGAAAGGCGGCTGCCCACGGACCCAGATTCACATCCTTCTAGCTCAGCAACCACAACAGGAAAATAAGATTTCCCTCTGCTAACATCCAGGTACCTATTCCAGGAAGGACTCTGAATGGGCCACGTGCCCATCCCTAAACCAATCACTTGGCCCTGGGGACAGGGTCGGGTGCCCACAGCCCGTACGGTGGGGAGGCAGGGCACCAGGCCGGACAGGCTGACAGTATGGCAGCTCACCTGGTGGAATGAGGGGGATTGGCTCCCCAAGAAGGACAGATTTGACAGATATACGACAACTACAGTCAAATATTTTAAGTGACAAATGCTATTCTTTTCCCCCCCAAAAAAACTATTTTAATAGTTTAATAGTTGAGTGTGTGTCTTTCTGTTGTCATGGAAATGGATTACTTAAGAAATATGTACTCCTGCTAAAGGCCTAATATCCCAAATATAAAAAGAACTCATAGAACTCAACAGCAAAACAAAACAAAACAAAACAAAAAAACCTGGTTTAAAATGAGCAAAAGATCTGAACAGACATCTATCCAAAGAAGACTTAGAGAGCCAATGGAAAATGCAAATCAAAACCACAGAAAGATATCACCTCACACCTGTTAGAATAGCTGTTATCAAAAATCCAAGAAATAACAAGTGTTGGCAAAGATGTAGGCGGGAACCGCCATATGATCCAGCAACTTCACTTCTAGGTATTTATTCAAAGAAAACAAAAACACTAATTCGAGGGAATATATGCACACCCCTGTGTTCATTGCAGCATCATTTACAATAGCCAAGACATGGAAACAACCTAAGTGTCCACCAACAGAAAACTGGGTAAAGAAGATGAGGTAAATATTTAAAATGGAATATTATTTAGCCATAAAAAAGAATGAAATCTTGCCATTTGTGACAACATGGAGAGACTTGGAAGGCATTATGCTAAGTGAAATAAGTGAGACAGAGAAAGACAAATACTGTATGATCTCACTTATATGTATAATCAAAAAAAAAAAAAACAAAACCTGAGCTCATCTATAGATACAGAGAACAGATTGCTAGTTGCCAGAAGTGGGGGGCAGAGAGAGGATTTTGGGCAAAATGGATGAAGGGGGTCAAAAGGTACAAATTTCCAGTTACAAAATAAGTAAGTCATGGGGATATAATGTATACCATGGTGAGTACAGTTAGTAACAATACTATCATACTGGAAAGTTGTTAAGATCTTAAAAGTTCTCATCATAAGAAAAAAGATTTTTTGTAACTCTGGGTACAGATGTTAATTTAGACTTACTGTAGTGATCATTTTGCAATATATACAAATATCAAATCAGTACACTGCACACCTGAAACTAATACAATGTTATATGTCAAATATACCTCAATTTAAAAAATTAATTAAAAAAGAAGGGAAGAAATGCCATTTCTCTGGTCCCACTCCAGATGCCGGGGATGGGACCCTGCAATCTGCATTGGAACAAGCCTTCCGGGGGATTCTGACCCACGTTAAAGTTTGAGAACCACTGGCCTTGTTGCCTTCCCCATTGAGAAAAAAAAGATTTCTTTTCAGTCTTAGGTAGTTAAGGAATAATTATAAGAGCAGGGATTGAAAAATGTTTCCATAAAGGGATAAACAGTTAACATTTTAGGTTTTGTGGGCCAAGAGGCAAAAATCGAGGTTATGTAATATTTATGTAATCCCTTAAAACACAACCATTTAAATATGTAAAAACCATAGCTGGTGGGCTATACGAAAGCAAGTGGTGGGTCTGGTCAACAGTTTGAGGTCAGGCAGACTTATTGAAATAAAAATGGTTTTAAAGAAAAAGAAAAGAAACATGTACTTCCAGATGCAGAAAAAACATTCACATTCAGTGGAAAAGATAAGGACTTTATCACCCGGAAGCACTTCTCAGTGAAAGATAAACACATCCCCCAGAAACTGACCCGATGGCAGCAAACGATGCAGTCACCGTCGTCCCCCTTGGCCAGCACTTCAGACCCTTTCCTATCAATGTTTTCCTTCGCAGGGTCAAAAAGCCATCGGATGTCTGCTCCTGAGAAGTCCAGACACCATAGTGAGACGGAAAACACGCACAATACGCATATGGAAGGAGAGAGACCTGTGACTTCTGTGGCTCTACTAGCTCACTTATCCTGAAGATAAGATCTCAACGTGAGTGTGACT